>NC_044034.1:290045879-290645879 GCF_901765095.1 Microcaecilia unicolor
TTAACTCAAATAATTTTGTTTAGTAGAATCAATATTGGCAGTCTTTTTGTTTTGTTTTGTATACCTTGGTAATATAAATTGCATTCTTTTTTCCTGGGTAAAGTGATGTGGATCTTCTCTTTTTTCCTGGGGCAATTGCTTGACTAGAGTTTAGAGCAGGGGTTCTTAACCCAGTCCATCAGGTTTTCAAGACACTCACAATAAAAATACAGGTTATAGGTTTGCATGCACTACCTCTATTCTATGCAAATCTATCTTATGTATGTTCATTCTGGATATCTTTAAAACCTGACTGAGTTGAGAACCCCTGGTTTAGAGTGAGGAGACCTCCTCACCCTCCTTCCTGATCAGAGTTTTCAGGGGCTCCTTTCTTTTGGTTGCCATGGGGGACTGCCACCTCATCCCTCGCTTCAGGCCGCAGAATGTTGTGAGCTGCCCCTGGGGGTAAGTGCTGCCTGTAAGGGGGGGTGGGGAGGAGGAAAAAGTGCTGCCTGTGGATGGCCCCGGGAAAAAAATGCTGCCTGGGGGATATTTTAAGGAGGAGAAAAAGATGGAATTTGGAGGAGAAAAAAGGAGGGTGCTAGTGTCAGGCCTAGGGAAGGGGGAGAGGGAAAGTGTACTCTCCCCTTGATAATTCATGTGAATGTGAGAGGGGGCATAATGAGAGAAATTTCTTCATATCTTCATTGTTTTGATATACTGGCTTCATGTTCAGCATTTTAGTCTAGTGCATGTGTGTGTTTGTTGTTGTTGTTTTTAAATAACCATAATGAATATCTATGAAATGTACATATGCAAATGAATATACTAATGTACCAAGCCACACCCTTTGCCTCTCCAAATAAAACAGTCAAACTACGCCCATGCACCTGCAGTCAGGGGACACAGCCCTAACCCCTACACCAAATACATATCTAACAAAGGATTGTTCAAGGAGGACAGTACACTGACTACAGAGGGCCGTCACAGCATCAGTTGCTTCCCAAATGGATGGTCTCTCATGCCCCCTAACCACACTCATTGGGTATACCATTGTCAGCTCCAAAGGTCAGTATGCTGCCCTGTGAGACATCCCTCAAGACCTAAACTGGGAACTGAAATCTCCACATTATAATGGGCCTCAACCCCCTATTTATTTACGTATTTGTTCTTATATCCCATATTATCTGAAAAATAATTTCAGTTCAATGCAGCTTACATTTAACGAAACATAATTACATTAACGATATACTGAATAAACTTACAATTAACAAGAATCAGTTATAAATATACAATTCTCAAATTTTACAATTCAACCTTAATTAAAGAATTTCTTTAAAAGGTACGTTTCCAGGTTTTTGCAAAATAGTAAGTAATTATTTATACCTTTTCATTTCCTTGGGAATTTGATTCCACCATTTGAATCCCAAGTAACTTAGCGCTGCTGTGTGAGCTGACTTATAGGTTATATTTTTGCAACTGGGGAGGTGGAGAAGTAGCTAGTCTCTTGTTATTGGGTCTGCATTCCTTCTAGATAGATCAATTAAATCCACCATATAACCTGGTACCATAAACAATGAATATGGGGGCAGCATATTGCCAACTAGATTTTTATTTATTTTAGTTACATTTGTACCCCGCGCTTTCCCACTCATGACAGGCTCAATGTGGCTTACATGGGGCAATGGAGGGTTAAGTGACTTGCCCAGAGTCACAAGGAGCTGCCTGTGCCTGAAGTGGGAATAGAACTCAGTTCCTCAGGACCAAAGTCCACCACCCTAACCACTAGGCCACTCCTCCAGGGTTAATCCAGTCCTGGGCTTACCCCATTGCATGCAGGGACTTGTGCAGGGCCGTGCCTAGGGTCTCTGGCGCCCCCCCTGCAGACTATCAGTTGGCGCCCCCCCCCCCTGGTGAAAATGATCGCTCGCCACACTGACAGGAATTGTCAGCAATATTCTTAGAAACAAATTGCTATACATTGCAAAATAAGATAGCAGATGTAAATTCTCAAAGTGGACATATTCCAAACGCTAAAATGAAAATAAAATGATTTTTTTCTACCTTTGTTGTCTGGTGACTTTCTTTTTCCGATCATGCTGGCCCAGTATCTGAGTCTGCTGCTATCTGTCCTCTTAACTCCATTTCCAGGGCTTTCTTTCCATTTATTTCTTTACTTTTCTCCTTTCTTCTTCATTTCTTGCTCTATATCCATTTCCAGCAATTTCTTCTCTCTCCCTGGGTCCTGCCCTCCCATCCATGTCCATTCTTGTCCCTCTCTGCCCTTCCCTCCTCCATCCATAGCCAGCAATCCTCCTCTCTCCCCTCCCCTCCATTTCCAGCAATTTGTCCTCTCCCTGGGCCCCCATGTCCATCCTTGTCCCTCTCTGCCCTTCCCTGCTGCATCCATAGCTAGCAATCCTCCTCTCCCCTCCCAGCAATTTGTCCTCTCCCTGGGCCCTGCTGCTGCCCTCCCATCCATGCCTCTCTGCCCTCCCTCCCATCCATGCCTGTCTCTCTGCCCTCCCATCCATGCCTGCCATAGGCGGTCGGTGGCCCAACTGTTTGGGGAGGCTAAAGGGGGCGGGGTTAGGGGTGGGCCAGGGGCGGAGCTTACCTCCATAAGTGTTTGACAACACACAGAAAAAAAATAAGTAAAAATAAAAGTCACAGTTAATACCTTTTATTAAATTTAGATATTAGATATGTATCATATGTCAAAGAATAAAGTGGTTGCTCAAAGCATATACTAAACACAATCGCTCAACTGCAAAACACTATGCACAACTTTGTGCAAAAACACTCAGAACCTTACTGTACCATAAATATTACACTGGGAAGACCCTAATACACCAATATACCACCATACGGAACATGCAGACCGTCAACAATATGAAACAAGGGATCATAATATCATGACACGTGTAGAGCCAAAAAACACCCTTTTTTTTTTTTTTTTTTTTTTTTTTTAAATTATATTTTTATTAAAGATTTAGCCTTACATAGAATGCAAAAGTAAACACATAATCAAACAAAACCCCCCTTTAAAAAAAAAAAAAAAAAAAATTTCCGTTATTAAAAGGCAATACCTGGAGACAAATTACAGAGTTACACAAGTTCAAGTTCAAGGCGTGCTATGTGGCTCCTGACAAAAAAGGTCTAAACGAGCCCAGGTCTTCAAAACAGACCTAATATTTCGGCGTCTATGAGCCAAAATTATTTCATATTTTCTGATCACGCATACATAACTCCACCATTCATTATAATTCAGGTACACATTATTTTTCCAATTGGAGACAATTAAATGTAAGGCAACAGCTAGCAGTATGTTATACAATTTCTTATCTGACTCCAGAAGAGGGATAGTAGGACAAGAAGCTCGTAAGATCACAACCTCATACGAGATCGCAGTGGTCTCAGGCAAATGAAAGATACGACACATTTTTGCCCAAATTAATTGCCAGTAAGCTCTGACATTTTAGGGTGGCTAGTGTTCACAATGAGCTCCTTTTTATTAACGACCATATGTAGATCCTTCAAGAGGTAGTGTGTCATGATTTATGCTGTACACCCTTTCTGGTGTTTTGGTGCCACCTCAGTAAGGCCAACACAGAATCTCTCCACTGCAAAACACTATATACAAACTTGTGCAAAACACACTCATAGCCTTACCAAACCATAGCAGCACTAATTCCAAGGACAGGACGAGCTACAACCTTTATGTGTGGAAAGGCAGCACTATAATTACACCGGGCTCTAAAACACCAGTACACAACCTAGTGAAACCAAAATAAAACAAAAAGGGCTGCAAATACTTCACGCTAGCAGAATACTGCATCTTGATCACACATGAAAAACACATGGCTTAACAGATATGAAGGCAAAATACAAGAAGTCAGACTCAGCATGCAGCAATACTAGAAACATTGAACCTTACATGCAAAATATCACAGATGTACATTTCCAAAAGCTGACATATTCCAATTAATAAATTTTGAATAAAAAATGTTTTCTACCTTTGCTGTCAGAGCATTTAGTTTTTCTATTAGCTTTGGTCCCAGTGTCTTCTTTCCATTTGATATTTTTTTCTCTCACCATGTCCACCATCTTTGTGTCCTTATGCGTCCTGTCTACCACCCTATCCTTTCTCCAGTTTCAACATCTGCCCTCAAAGTGTTCCAATCCAGCCTTTAAATTCAGCAATTTCCCCTCCATCCATATAAAGCATTTCTCCTCACTCCCCTCCCCTCCATCCATGTGCATCTACAACCTTTGTCTTCTCTCCCCTCCATCCATGTCCAGCATTTCTCCTCTCTCCCTTCCACTCCATCCGTGTGCATCTCCTTCCTTTATCTTTCCTTCCCCCCCATCCTTGTCCAACATTTCTCCTCTCTTCCCTGCCCTCCATCCATGTGCATCTCCTTCCTGATGTCCCTCCCCTCCATCCATCCATGTCCAACAACTCTCCATTCTCCCCTTCCTCTCCTCCATCCATCCACCCATATCCTGCAAATTTCCTCTCTCCCCTGTCCCCATTCATCCATCCATGTCCAGAATTCTCCTCTCTCCCTTGCCCTCCCCTCCATCCATGTCCAGGAACTCTCCATTCTCCCCTGCCCTCTCCTCCATCCATCTCCAGAAAATTTCCTCTCTCCCCTGTCCCCATTCATCCATCCATAGTAACATAGTAGATGACGGCAGAAAAAGACCTGCATGGTCCATCTAGTCTGCTCAAGATATGAGTTTATCTTGAATTGTACCTGTCTTTTTCAGGGCACAGACCGTATAAGTCTGCCCAGCAGTATTTCCCGCCTCCCAACCACCAGTCCCGTCTCCCATCACCGGCTCTGGTACAGACCCAATAAGTCTGCCCTCCCCTATCCTAGCCTCCCAACCACCACCTCCTCTTCCCCCACCTGCTCCGCCACCCAATTTCAGCTAAGCTTCTGAGGATCCATTCCTGCTGCACAGGATTCCTTTATGCATATCCCACGCACGTTTGAATTCCGTTACCGTTTTCATCTCCACCACCTCCCGCAGGAGGGCATTCCAAGCATCCACCACCCTCTCTGTGAAAAAATACTTCCTGACCTCTTTTTTGAGTCTGCCCCCCTTCAATCTCATTTTATGTCCTCTTGTTCTACCGCCTTCCCATCTCTGGATCCCATCTTCCCATCATCCATGTCCAGAATTCTCCTCTCTCCCTTGCCCTCCCCTCCATCCATCCATGCCCAGCAATTCTCCTCTCTTCCCTGCCCTCCCCTCCATCCATGTCAGCAATTCTCTCCCCTGCTCTGCCCTCTCCCCTCCTGTCCAGTGATTTCTTCTCTCTCCCTGCCCTGCATCCATACATGGCCAACAATTCTCCTCTCCCCTGCCCTCCCCCCTACATGTGGCAGGCTGCAGCGTTTTTGCGAGGCAGCTCTGGCTCTCCCTCCTTCCTTCCTTGGTTCCCGCTCTGGCTCCCCGATCAGCAGCCCCCCCCCCCCGCGTGTTTTAACCTTTACTCTCCGACGTGGCAGCGATGTCAATCAATGAAGAACGTACAACAGACTCGCTTCCAGCTTCTCTCTTCACACAGTGTCCCGCCCTCGCGGGAACAGGAAATGCATCATCGCTGACGCTGAAGGCGGGACACTATGTGAAGAGAGAAGCTGGAAGCGAGTCTGTTGTACGTTCTTCATTGATTGACATCGCTGCAACGTCGGAGAGTAAAGGTTAAAACACGCGGGGCGGGGCTGCTGATCGGGGAGCCAGAGCGGGAACCAAGGAAGGAAGGAGGGAGAGCCCGAGCTGCCTCGCAAAAGCGCTACGCTTGTGAGGGCAGCAGGGAAGTCCGAAGTCCACGATTGGGCTGGGGCACCGGGGCGAGGGTAAGCACCGTGGCGGCGCCCTCCAGAGGTGGGCGCCCCCCTGCGGTGCTTACCTCGCTTACCGCATCGGCACGGCCCTGGACTTGTGGTTCTGATTTCCCCATTGGATTCCCTAAGAAAAACAAGGCTACAAGTCCTTGCATGCATTGGGATAAGCCCAGGACTGGATCAACCCTGTCGGGTGAATCTGGATCTAGTTGGCAACCTTAGCTAGCAAGATTGTTATAGAGAGATGTAATCCAGGTTTTTATTTAGCAATCACTTAAGAGCTAGAAATCAGAGTCATATAGGACAAATTCTATAAATGGTGCCTAAAAAATCAGCACTGAAAAATATATCACTTAACACTATTCTACAAACAGTGCTTAAAGTTAGGCACAATTTAAAGAATACCCCAGGAACCGTGACTACATTTAGGCATAACCATTTACATCAATAAAATCGTGATGTAAATCCCAGCCCCTACTTGACATTTCGCCCATTAGATTGTAAGCTCCTTGGAGCACGGACTGTCCTTTTTTGTTAATCTGTACAGCGCTGCGTAACCCTAGTAGCGCTCTAGAAATGTTAAGTAGTAGTAGTAAATTAGGTACAGATCCCTTTTATTCTATAACAACGCATGTAAATTAAAGGAACGCCCCTGATCTATCCCTGCTGTAAGTTTTTATTTTGAATCTGGAGTTGGAGTCAGAGTCAATACATTTTTACTAACTCTGACTCCACCCAAAATTGCTTCCGACTCCAACTTGGACTCCACAGCCTTGGTACAAAGTACTTTAGAAACATTTTTACCTTTAGCCAGAGCAAGAAATAGGAATGGAAGGTGAAAATTGTAGTAGACCTCACAAATACAGGTGCAGCACCATGTGGGTCTCTCCAGTAGTAACCATGAAAACTTTCAATTAGCCTTTCAGATGACACCATGTTTACAGAGCTTGCCCATTTGTAGTACATCACTAACCTCAAAACCAACGTGGAATGCTACTTATTCCTTTTACTGCTAATTTCATATATTAAAAAGGAGTCTACGTATTTGCACACATCACTGTCCTCAGACGGTGCGCATACATTCTCTCTTCACTGAGTCGAAATCTGCAATTCAGTTTCAGTCATTCTTCCCACTGTTGACCTTACAAACTGTAATATATGAGTAGTCCCAGGGTCACAAGTTACCCTAGCATTCAAGGGGTAAATTCTCTATATTTGATAACGTATTTGAAAAAAAAAGTAGCATGCAGGGGCCCCGATAGCCCCAGCAGCAGTATAAAAGTCTAATCTGGAGAAGAGAACATGTGTTGCCATACTGAGACAGACTGAAGATTCATCAAGCCCAGTATTCTGTTTCCAACAGTATCCAATCCAGGTCACAAGTACCTGGCAAGATCCCAGAACAGTAATACAGATTTTAAGCTGCTTACCCTAGAAATAAACAGTGGATTTTCCCAAGTCCATCTTAATAATGGCTTATGGACTTTTCTTTTAGGAAATTATCTAAACCTTTATAAATTAAATTAGAGGGTTTTGGAGGAAAACTTGAGATGCTAGATGGATAGGGGAAGGACAGAGAAAAGGGACACACTGGACAGGAGAGAGAAAGGTGAGATACTGCATATGCTGTAACTGTGTGTGGGAAGGGCAATGGGGGGGGGGGCGGCAAGCAGATGAGAAAGGATGCCAATAGAGTGGGGTATTAAAAGGGGGTAACTGGAGAATGAGTGGAAATAAACTATAAAAGAAAGAGACTGAAGGCATGAAAAAGATGGCTGATGAAGAAGGAACTGGGGCTGGTAAGAGGATGAGAGGCAGATGAAGAGCTGGGGAAGGATTGAGTACAGAGGGTGGAAATAGGGAGAATGTGATAGACAGAAGCAAATAAGAGGCAAGGGAAAGAGTAAGAGATGGGTAATGGAAAAGCTAGTAAGTAGGTGAAATGTAAGCAAGTAGGAGACTGAGGATTGGAGGGTCATAAATAGAGGTGACATTTGAATGAATAGAGATGAAGAAAAGAAAGAAATGGAGGAAAGAGCTGAAAGGGCAAAATTAATGTCACAACAGGCCCGGATTTAGGCATAGCCAATGTGGGCAACCGTTTCCAGCACCAACTTCTCATAGATGACGGAGCGTTCCTGACGTTGTCATTTCTCAATCCAGCTGGCATCACTGTCTCCTTAAGCAACTTGTCCCGGAGCAGTGACAACAGCAGCAAACATATTTGCAAGAGTCAGCATGAGGCCTGCAAGCCCTCACACTGTAGAAACACGTGCAGGAGAAGGGGGCTGAGCACTGTAGGGTCTGGAGTGAGAGGGCTTGCAGGCCCTACACTGAATCTTGAAAATAGTTTGTTCTGCTACTGCTGCTGCCAGAGCTCCAGGACCAAGGGGGAGGTAAGAGGAGATGCTAGGAGAGAGCAGGATTGAGGGGAGTGAGTTGAACACTTCTCTCCAATCCCCCAACCCACATTGCCTATGGCACTTAGTAAAAAAAAATTCAGCTTTGTGTAAGAGACAGATGTAGAGAGGAAATACAGAAGACTGGAAGAGAGAAGAGAAATGACAAGAGGAAAGCCAACCCTAGAACGAGAATTGAGAAGTCAGAAATGAGACAATGAGACTAACACAACTGGAAAAATAAAATTTTCTGTAAAAGAAAGAAAATGCTATTTTACAATTTTTAATTAGAATATGTCAGCTCTACCCCTCCGAAGGGACACCACCTTGCAAGTGGTGGAGGGGCTTCCGTGTTTCAATGACTCAGAGGGCTATGCTGTAGGGTTACCCATATCAGACAGGCCTCTGAGGAGAAACCAGACAAAGAGTGTCCCAACCTGGAGGATCCAAGATGGCGTTGAGGGAGGATGTATGCTAGTTGAGTTCCCGTTTTACACCAGAATGCCTGAAGAAGAGGGCGCGCTCCCCAGAGAATGGGGAAGAGAAAAGGCAAAGCCGTGGTGCTGTCCTCCTCGAACACGGCTGGGGTTCCCACCACTTCTCAGTCGGGGATATCGGTTCTTGCTTCGGGGAACAGCAAGGCTTTATTGCCGAATCTCAATGGAGGGAGTGACTTTGAGTCCCCCTGTTGGCATGACCTCTCCAAGACCCGGTAATAGTAATGCTTCGCTATGGAGGTCAATAATGGAAACGCCCGAAGTGGGTTAGGATTTTCATGTGACCCGAGGAGGTCCTCGCGCAGCATTGACTCCAGATAATAAACCAACTGGGGGATTGGAGAGTGAGCTCTTCCCCCCCGAAGATATCTGGAGCGGTTTCTGTGGAGAAATTGGACTTGGTGAAGCTAATAATGTCATAAAGGACGTACTATAGGAACTGCAGCAGAATGTGAATAACTGTCTTCTTCAGATGTTTAAAAATTTTCACTATCCTGCTTATAATCGAACGAGAAAAACGCCCAAGTTCCGACCTAAATCGGGAGATGGACGTTTATCTCAAAAACGAATAAAGCGGTATAATCGAAAGCCGAACTTGGACGTTTTCAACTGCACTCCGTCGCGGATGCGGACAAAGTTGACGGGGGCGTGTCGGAGGCGTGGTGAAGGCGGAACTGGGGCGTGGTTATCACCCGAACAGAGATGGGCACCTTTCGCCGATAATGGAAAATAAGTATGCGTTTGTAGGTAGAATTTAGGGCACTTTTCCTGGACCCTGTTTTTTCACGAATAAGGCCCCAAAAAGTGCCCTAAATGACCAGATTACCACCAGAGGGAGTCGGGGATGACCTCCCCTGACTCCCCCAGTGGTCACTAACCCCCTCCCACCACAAAAAAATTATGTTTCACAACTTTTTATTTTCACCCTCAAATGTCATACCCTCCTCCCAGGCAGCAGTATGCAGGTCCCTGGAGCAGTTGTTAGGGGGTGCAGTAGACGTCAGGCAGGTGGACTCAGGCCCATCCCCCCCTACCTGTTACAATTGTGCTGCTTAATGCTTAGTCGTCCAACCCCCCCAAACCCACTGTACCCACATGTAGGTGCCCCCCTTCACCCCTTAGGGCTATAGTAATGGTGTAGACTTGTGGGCAGTGGGTTTTGAGGGGGATTTGGGGGGCTCAACACACAAGGGAAGGGTACTATGCACCTGGGAGCTCTTTTACCTTTTTTTTTGTTTTTGTAAAAGTGCCCCCTAGGGTGCCCTGGCATGTAAGGGGGATCAGTGCACTACGAATCCTGGCCCCTCCCACGAACAAATGCCTTGGATTTATTCATTTTTGAGCTGGGCGCTTTCATTTTCCATTATCGCTGAAAAACAAAAACGCCCAGCTCACACATTGTCGAATAAAACATGGACGTCTATTTTTTTGCGAAAATACAGTTCAGTCCGCCCCTTCACGGACCCGAACTCGGAGATAAACGCCCATGGAGATAGACGTTTTCGTTCGATTATGCCCCTCTATGTGAGTTAAAGAATTTATATTAATACTTATCTAACAAAGTGGAAGTCCAAGATATAAAAATAGAGACTTTGATTACGGAAATGGCTTCTCTATGAAAATTAGATAATTTGGTAATGAAGAATAGTTATCTTTCTTGTAAAAAATGGAATTTCTGGAGAACCAATTAAGGGAAAATAACTTGAGAATGATACATTTACCTATAATATCCTATATATCAGCTACTGAATTCTTGAAGAAATATTTCTCTGATACTTTGCTAATACCTTCTGATAGCCACCTTTTGGTGAAATTATATTTCCTTTAAAATCTTCTTTATCAGAGAAAAGAGATGCAAGTTTAACTGACATTTTGGAAAATTCAGAAGTTATAGATAGAGTTATATTATTAGTGACTTTTGTCTTTGATTAGATAGGAACAACGTTTTGAAATTGTATTTCCGATACATGGTTGATAGTTTTTTTGGGTTTAAAGATGAATATATTTCCTGACACATCAAGGGAACCGTAGACTGGGAGGTGTGAAGTCTTGGCTTTTAAGCCAGGAATCATTGCCCCAGGTGGGACCTTCCTAGCACGATTCCCTTGTAAGTGTTTTATTTTCCTTATTACTTATTTGTTTGAACCTAAGAAATAATAAGAGTTTGTGGAAACAGATGACGAATCCTCTGCAGCAACTTCCTTCAGTTACCACTGTACCGGCTGCAATAACCGATTAACCTTCCTCCCTCAGAAAATGTGAAGTGTAAGATTAACCATTTTGAGTTTCTTATTTTCTTTAAGATTGTTTTCCTGATCTTGGATCTTCCAATTGTGGACAATTATGTAAATATATATTGTTGAGAGAAAATGTTTTCCTTTTTATATTAATTTCTGTATTTCCTTACATTTTTTATGTCTTTGTATCTGATCCGTGTGAGAGAAATTTCATTTCTGTTTTTTTTAATCTAATTTTGCACTGCATGCACAGTCTGGCTTTTGGGGTTTGCAGCTTAGTTTTTTTTCTACATTTATTTTCTAATTTATGGTCTCTTGTTCTGTACGTGCAGGGGGGAGGGGGGGTCTGTCTATGTGATTTCTGTGTAGGAATGTGTAGAAGTCCTGCTTGTTTTGTTTTCCCAGTAGGAGATATGTTGCTGTTCTAGATCCTGATGTAATATTTGAAGTTCTGCCTTTTTATAGATAGGATTGGTGCTGTTTGAGTCTGGGCAGTGCTATTATGGTATGGCAGGTTTGTTGTAGGCTCTGAGTGGTCTTTTTCCAGGGTTTTTTATAACTTCATAACGTACCTGGCAGTTAGTATTGGAGGGAAGATGTGGGGAGACCCTGGGAGGCTAGCACTGTTCTGCTTAGGTCAACATCCTTTGTTACAGGTTTCTGGAAGAATGTTGGCCCCTGGGATCCCTCACATTTTGCCTCTTCTGCTTCCAATGAGTCGCAGTACAGTCTAGTTTTTATTCTGAACCATTAAAGTTTATTAAAATCCTTAAATACTGGAGTAGGGGCAAAATTAATAGAGATGCAGTCAAAGATGCTACCAGGGTAAATACCACTGATGGGGCAAGATAGCAATTTTCAGTGGCATTATCCAGATTAAGGCCACTGATAATCATTGCAAACTGCCTTGGTGCTATTCAGACCAGGGTGATCCATGTGTGTTTGTGGTGATATTCAGTCCATCTACCAGATAGCTATCTGGATAAAAGTTAGGACAGTAAAATGGCTGTCCTTCTGAAACTTTATCCAGTTACCTATCTGAACAGTGAAGTGGATCAAGAATAGCTTGAGATTAGATGAAACAGTGCTTGCTAAAGTCTCCAATGACCTGTTCCTGGCCAGATCCAAAGGTCTCTATTCTATTCTCTTCCTTCTCGATCTATCTGCTGCTTTTGACCCTGTTGATCACAGCCTACTCCTTGATACGCTGTCCTCACTTGGATTTCAGTTCTTTCCTGGTTTTCTTCTTATCTCTCCCATTGTACTTTTAGTGTATACTCTGCTGGATCCTCCTCTACTTCTATCCCACTGTCAGTTGGTGTACCTCAGGGATATGTCCTGGGACCTCTTCTTTTCTCCATCTATACTTCTTCCCTTGGTACTCTGATCTCATCCCATGGTTTTCAATATCATCTTTATGCTGATGACTTCCAGTTCTACCTCTCCACAGCAGAAATCTGAGCAGGAATCCAGGCCAAAGTATCAGCCTGCCTGTCTGACATTGCTGCCTGGATGTCTCAGCGCCATCTGAAACTAAACATGACCAAGACTGAGCTTCTTATCTTTCCCCCTAAACCAACCTTTCCTCTTCCCCCATTCTCTATTTCTGTGGATAACACTCATCCTCCCTGTCTCATCAGCTTGTAACCTTGGGGTCATGTTCGACTTCTCTCTCTTCTTCTCTGCACATACTCAGACTATTAAAACACGTCATTTCATTCTCTATAATATCACCAAAATTTGCCCTTTCCTTTCTGAGCACACTACTAGAACTCTTATCTACACTCTTCTCACCTCTCACTTAGACTACTGCAACTTGCTTCTCACAGGTCTCCCACTTAGCCATCTCTCTCTCCTCTTCAATCTGTTCAAAATTCTGCTGCACAACTTATATTCCGCCAGAGTTGCTATGCTCATATTAGCCCTCTCTTCAAGTCACTTCACTGGCTCCCTATCCATTTCCGCATACAGTTCAAACTCCTCTTATTGACTTATAAGTGCATTCACTCTGCAGCTCCTCAGTACCTCTCCACTCTCATCTCTCCCTACACTCCTCCCCGGGAACTGCGTTCACTGGGTAAATCTCTTTTATCTGCATCCTTCTCCTCCACCGCAAACTCCAGACTCCGTTCCTTTTATCTTGCTGCACCATATGCCTGGAATAGACTTCCTGAGCCGGTATGTCAAGCTCCATATCTGGCTGTCTTCAAATCTAGGCTAAAACCCCACTTTTTTTATGCTGCTTTTAACTCCTAACCCTTACTCACTTGTTCAGTACCCTTACTTTATCATCCCCACCTTGTAATTCCCTTATCTCTTATTTGTCCTGTTTGTCTGTCCTAATTAGATTGTAAGCTGTGTCGAGCAGGGACTGTCTCTTCATGTTCAAGTGTACAGTGCTGCGCACGTCTAGCAGCACTATAGAAATTATAAGTAGTAGTAGTTGTAACAGTGAGCTGTATGTCACTGCTTGCTGGACAGTGCTGGTACTGACTGCCCTATGTGGATATGCAGTGCCAGCCACTACCTGGACTCCAGCGCTGAATATCCAGATTTATTTCAGCCATGGTGGTCATAAGAACATAAGAATAGCCATACTGGGTCAGACCAATGGTTCATCTAGCTCACAGTATCCTGTTTTCCAAACAGTGGCCAAGACAGGTCACAAGTACCTGGCAGAAACCCAAATCGTGGCAACACGCCATACTACAAATCCCAGGGCAAGCAGTTGCTTCCCATGTCTGCCTCAATAGCAGACTATGGACTTTTCCTCCAGGAATTTGTTCAAACCTTTTTTAAACCCAGATGCACTAACCGCTATTACCACCTGACATTTTTTTAAATGTCATCATTTTAAAAAATTGCTGAATTCTCCAGCTGAATATTGATCTGTGTAATTTTTGGACTAAGAAGGATTAATTATGACTGAATCTACCAGAGAGTGAAACAGAGCCAGGAAATTATTACGTCAAGAAACATTTCTGGTGCTACTGCTTCTTAATCTGGGTCCTGGCTCTGCAATAAGGTTTTTGTCTGTGCCATGTTTAGCACTGGGTGTTATATTTTTAGGTGAGACTGCGGATGTTCATTCACTTCCTTAGGAAAAATACATTTCCTTAAATGCTTCTCTGCTACATTAACAAAAGCATTCAGTAACTGCAGGGTAAAATAGAGCCAGGAGAGGTGGCATCATAATACACATCACAGGTTCTACCTGTCATGTGCTGCTTGTTATAAGTGAATCATTAATGCCTACAGACAAAGATAATTTGTTCAAACTGTTTAATATATTGGAAGATGAATGCTGTACTCCTAGTTGCTTGATTAGCAGATCAGTCTAATACAGATGATACAGCTTTTTCTGGAATCCAGTGTAGTGCATGATCAAAGTCAGCATGGCTTTACCAGAGGTAGATCTTGTCAGACCAAGCTGATCAGTTTCTTAGAGGAGAGCATTAGGTGTGGCATACTTGAATTTAGCAAGGTCTTTGACATTTATGTATGGACAACTTATATGAAATAATTTTTATTCAAAGTCGGGAATGTACAAGAACAATGGACCACATCCAACTGCAGAAATTATTCATTGTAACAATAACGCCTTCCGGTACTATGTAAGCCACATTGAGCCTACAAATATGCGGGAAAATGTGGGATACAAATGCAACAAATAAATAAATAATGCATCTTTTTCAAATATCTTGAGTGCATCATACAAATTCCCACACACACACACATATATATACACACTCCTCCTCCCCTTTCTCAAACCCTTAGACATAAACATACATAAGGTCTCTATAGCTTCACAGTTCACTTATATGATCAACACTCTACTACTGCATGCCAAAGGTGACAGAGATCCAGAAAGGCTTCCAAGTCAGTTCTAATCTCTTCCCTACTGCTATGTCCATATTGGTGATGTCCGATTTATTATAGTGCAAAAGTGTGATCATCAACATCTTCCACTGAGAGAGTGATAGCGGGTCACAGGACCACACCATATGGCAACTTACAAATAAACTGAGTGCTCTTGGGTTAGAAACAAGTTGAGTGGGAGACAAAGGGTAATTGTCAGTAGAGTTCACTACAATGAAAGGGTGTCAACAGAACGCCACACTCTCCCAGAAGAAATATTCAGTGAAATGAGTTCCCCGAAAAGAAAAAACAATTGGGGTTCTAGTTGAAGTATCTTCTAATCCCAAACAAAACATCTTTTGGCCCCATTTTGAACATGAGAGGTCTAAACAAATTAATAAAGAGAGAAAAAAAAATCAACATTGTTTATCGTTTATTAAAATTTGATATACTGTTCCTTGTTGAGAAACAAATCGAAACGGTGTACAAAAGAGAATACAAATTAAAACATAAGAAAGGAATGCCAATATACTGATAGGAAAGAAATCAACCACTCAACCATCAATCAAGCAATCTATCATATCACAGGAGAGTAAGCAGAAATCCAATATACATTATTAAACTCAAATTCACATAAAATAAAATTCAATGCAATTCAAATTCAGTTTAATTCAATTCACTGCTCTTGCTGACTATGAACAGTCACAAGCAACTGGTCATGATTTAACCAGCAACTGACCCTCAAGTGCTTAGCAGTAATAGCAACTCACCTTCACAAGAAGGATTTGATGGTCTACCCATACATAGATGACTAGCTCATTGCAGGCATTACAATTCAGAAACCTGTGTAAGTCTCCAGAACATTATGCCAACATTTCAGTTTCTAGGATTTATTGTCAATGCCCCAAAGTCAAATTTAACATAGCCTGGAGCTATATATATTTAAGTTTACTTATTCCATGGGTTGGTGGCAGTCAACAGCCAAAGGAGAGCCGTAGAAGAGAAGAATGAAGAGACGAGCCAAGGCAGCCACAAACAGCTGTGTTTCTCTTTATCCTGCAGCCTAGCACTTCTGAAAGCCAAGGAAGAAATGAACTGCAGCACCAAGAAAGAAACCCATCAGCAGCTGAACAAATAAAAATGCAGGATTGTGAAAAGTAGAGCCACAGTGCATCCTAGCCACAGGAGCTGTGACAAAGGAGGGCTGGGTGTATCAGCAGCAGCTGGAGAGAAGGGGTGGGGAAGGGGCAAACAGAAGCAGCGGCAGCAACATGAAGAATATTCCAGAAGACAGTGCTAGACAGCCATGCTGCAGGATAAGGGAGAACTAGGCCAGGCCTGAAGAAAAAAAGGGTCCATCAGGGAAAAGGAGCCCCATGGTTAACTGCTGGCAGGAAAGAGCTTCCACAGAACCCTGTAGCTGGACAAAATACTTTAAACTCAATAGGTAACCAAAATAGTGAAATAAAGAGAGGACTTGAATGATCAAATCTCCTCTTATGCAAAATGATCTTTTCAGTGGTGTTCTGCATTAGTTCAATCCTATTCAATAATTTCTTAGGAAGCCCCAAAGAAAGGCTGTTGCAATAATCAAATGTTGAAGATACAAAAGCCTGAAAAAGGAACTGTAAATTATCTAATGAGAAGTAATCATGAATCTGATGTAATAATTTCAATCTACAAAAACATGATTTTGCAATTTGGTTTATCTGAGGTTCAAAAGAAAGTGAAGAATCAATTCAAATTCCAAAGCTATGAATCAGTTTTCAGAGGTATTTATTTCCCTTCAATAATGGGTCCATTCATGGAAATAGCATCTTCAGACCCACTGACTCACAAAACAGTAGTCTTATCTGTATTCAGCTTTGAAAAAAAATGCAATTTTATCAAAGCTACAACTCAAACAATTACGTCTCTACCAAAGAACCCAAAATAGGAAAAATCAACTGACCATCATCAGCATAAATATAGTATTGTATCTCCAGTGAATGCAAAAAATTCCTCAAAGAACAGCGGTATAAATTAAATAAAATAGGGGATAACAGAGAACCCTGAGGAACTCCACTATTTGGGGACCAATAATCAGAAACATTCCCCATTTTGTTTGACTCTGTAGCGTCTATTTTGTAGAAATGAAGAAAACCAATTCAACATTTGCCAGTTATTCCTATCTAATTATCATAACATAATGACACATATCCCACACATACCATTTCAAGTCCAGTGTGGCTTACAATACAAGAAGCTGGACATACCGAGAACCATTACATTATATCTTAAAACAGTTAAATCAACTAAAATACAAAAACTTCCTAAACAAATAGGTCTTTTCAAAAATTTCCATAATTTGACTGTAATCTAATCATACTACTACTACTACTTAGCATTTCTATAGCACTGCCAGGGTTACGCAGCGCTGTACAAGTTTAAACACGGGGAGGGACAGTCCCTGCTCAAGAGAGCTTACAATCTAATGGTAACAGACTACGTAGTCAGTGTAGGTAACAGGAATGGGGAAGGTGGTTAGGCGCCAAAAGCAAGGGAGAAGAGATGGGCCTTGAGTAAGGACTTGAAGATGGGCAGGGAGGGCGCATGGCGTAAGGGCTCAGGAAGTCTGTTCCAGGCATAAGGTGCTGCGAGGCAGAAGGGGCGGAGTCTGGAGTTAGCGGTGGTGGAGAAGGGTACAGATAGGAGTGATTTGTCCTGAGAGCGGAGGTTACGGGTGGGAACATACGGGGGAGAGGAGGGTAGAGAGGTAATGGGGGGCAGCAGATTGAGTGCACTTGAAGGTCAATAGGAGAAGCTTGAACTGTATACGGTAGTGGATTGGGAGCCAGTGAAGCGACTTGAGGAGGGGGGTGATATGAGAGTATCGGTTCACGCGGTAGATAAGACGTGCGGCAGAATTTTGGACAGATTGAAGGGGGAATAGGTGGCTAAGCGGGAGGCCAGCAAGGAGAAGGTTGCAATAGTCAAGACGAGAGGTAACGAGCGAGTGGACGAGGGTTCGGTTGGTCTGTTCAGAGAGGAATGGGCGAATTTTGCTAATATTATAGAGGAAGAAGCGACAGGTCTTAGCTGTCTGCTGGATATGGGCAGAGAAGGAGAGGGAGGAATCGAAGATGACTCCGAGATTGCGTGCTGAAGAGACGGGGAGGATGAGGGTGTTGTCAACAGAGACGGAAAGTGGGGGAAGAGGAGAAGAGGGTTTGGGTGGAAAGATAAGGAGCTCAGTCTTTGCCATGTTCAGTTTCAGATGCCAGTTGGACATCCAGGCAGCGATGTCGGAAAGGCAGGCTGAAACTTTGGCCTGGGTTTCAATCATTGGCTGCCTGATAGGCAAATGTTGCAGAAAAAAAATCTTCTTATAAGCCATCCTCCTAGGGTCAGGAAAGTGGAGAATCAAGAACTCTTGAGGCAGGATTAGAATTTCTAGCTGGGGTTCCTAGCCCATTATAAACCATAAAGCTGTATTTCTCTGTTGATCACCCTCCCCTCACCTATCCTGTTAGAATATCAATGATATGCTTTGATGTCCCAATGCATACCTCCTACCCACCCCCATCCTCCCACCCTGTCAGACTGTCATAGTAATGCTTGAATGTTTTCACTTATATACACTGTCAGCTAGCACATTTGCTTATTTCCGATCTGATGAAGAAGGGCAACCTTCGAAAGCTAATCAAGAAATGTATTAAGTTATGTCCAATAAAAAAGGTATCATCTTATTTTCTTTTCCATGTTTTATTTTGTTTGATTTCTATTGATAACCTAGCTGACAGAGAAACCAATGAGGACATATAGCACGGGGTTAAACCTAATAAATAAATAAATAAAACCATGTAATATCAATAATACCAGTGAATACAAAATGATACATGGTTGTGCTGGTAACCAGTGCAGTTGCATCAGCAGAGGTGTGACACTCTCAAATTTTGAACACTTAAAAATCATGCGTGCAGTGGTATTTAACAACACCTGAATTTCCTTTACAACAACTTCTTTACAGTCCAAAAATGATGATGTTACAATAGTCCAGGCGAGCTAATACCATAGTTTGTGGAATCAGTCTAAAAACATCAGGAGTAAAGTTGTGACCAATTGCTCTTTTTTTTTTGTTACATTTGTACCCCGCACTTTCCCACTCATGGCAGGCTCAATACGGCAGGTGATGGAGGGTTAAGTGACTTGCCCAGAGTCACAAGGAGCTGCTTGTAACAAGGACTTGTAAGTAACAACTTTTGATCTAGACCTGCTACCTTGCCTTACTTAAGCACAGATTATCTGTAAAGATCTCTTAAAACCTACCTCTCGTGTGCAATTGTATATTAAATCAACCTTTTTGAAGCTAAAAATACGGTCTCTTTGTGTTCTGAGTATATGGTATCTTTTATATATACTTAATTTATTTAATTTATTGCAATTATCACCTTTGGTGATTGGTGGAGAAATTAATATCCTAAAACTTATAAATACAGCACCTGCTCTTAAATTATAAACAGTAGCGAGTGCTCTAGAGCTCTTTCCCCCAAGATAAATCATTTCTTGTAACATTTTTATTTGTACCCCACACTTTCCCACTCATGGCAGGCTCAATACGGCAGGTGATGGAGGGTTAAGTGACTTGCCCAGAGTCACAAGGAGCTGCCTGTGCTGGGAATTGAACTCAGTTCCTCAGGACCAAAGTCCACCACCCTAACCACTAGGCCACTCCACCTTAACAACTTATGCCACATCTAATTGTATTTGTTCCTCTACCGGACCTGGCGATTGCCTTTTTGGTACTATGTAAGCCACATTGAGCCTGCAAATAGGTGGGAAAATGTGGGATACAAATGTAACAAATAAAAATAATAAATAAAACTTTGGTTGACACTGCTTTTATCTGTGGCTCAAATGAAAGTTTTGTATCAAAAATCACTCCTAAATTTTTAGAGTACATTGTAAAGGAAAGTAATACTTACATCTTTAACACACACACACACACACACACACACACACACACACACACACACACACACACACACACACACACACACACACACACACACACACACACACACACACACACACACACACACACACACACACACACACACACACACACACACACACACACACACACACACACACACACACACACACACACACACACACACACACACACACACACACACACACACACACTAAGTCCAATGCACAGCTCAAATCCAGTTGAAGCAGCAAAACTGAACCACTCTTACTCACAATCAAAGCTGAATTATTAATGCCAATAAACAAGATTCTGTGCTGAAATACCTTTCTGAAACCAGATTGCATGGGTCAAACTTCTCCAAATAACTCACCAGTTGAAAAGCTACCTCTGCTTCAAGTAGTTTAGCCAAGAAGGCTATGCTTGCTACTGGTCTATAATTTGCACAGCCCAAAACAGATTTACTTTTGCCTTTTAAAAGTGGTGTAAGCATAACAGAACCCAAAGAACTGAGAAAAGCTCCCTTTTCTAAAAACAAATTTAGGGCCCTGTTTACTAAGCCGTGCTAGAGGCATACTTGCATTTTTAGCACACGCTAAATGCTAGAGACACCCCCATAGGAATATATGGGTGTCTCTAGCATTTAGCACACACTAAGTTTTAGCACACGCTAAAAACGCTAGCGCACCTTAGCAAATAGGGCCCTTAAGAAAACCAGAATCCAAGTATATCCTTCTATTGGAAGAAGTTTAAATAGTTTTGCAGGGCAAGGGACCAAATCACAGAATCCATTATTATACTTGTGACCAAACTAGTCGACTGAGCGGAGTCAACAAAAGAAAATTCTGCCCAACCCCCGTCCACTGGAATCCCAGTTAATTTCTCCAAATGACAGAGTTGATGATTTTTCTGTGACATTAATATCTAGATTTGGAAATTTCTTCCAAAAAGAGAGGATTTTGTACTACATTTTGCTGATCCCTAAGTTTAACGATCTTATTCTCAAAAAATTCAGCAAAAGATCCATCGCTATTCTTAATAGTAGGAAAATTAAATAAAGAATTGACTTCATGAATCAACCACCAAAGATTTGCTAGGACCAGATCGTATCATATCAGCATAATACCTTCTTTTAGCATTTTTAATCTTGTATTTATAATGAGAAACCAAAATGCTGCTGCATGGTTAATCATGGGAATTTTCATGTGATACCAAGTTGAAGATCCTTCATTGGTTACCAGTGTAGTATCGTATTCAGTATAAGGTATTTACTGGTTTACCAAGCTCTACAGGTGGGGAGTACCTTGGTATTTTTGTTATGTTTTGTGTGGTTGTATGTTTTTGAACTATGTATGTGATAATTTTTGTAAGCACTTAGTGGTAAGATGGGGAAAAAATTTTAAATAAATAAATTTGTTTCTATCAAGTGCACTGTTTGCATTAAGCCATATCATTTCCGATTTTCTTGTTTTAAGGCCTGAAGTTCTTCTGAGGGGCATTTTCAATATGTCTGAGGGCCAGATGCACTAAACCTAACGAGCCATTAACGAGCAAGTAGTAAACCCTGGCATGCACTAAAGACTTTTTTCAGACCACGGTAGCAGCTAACGAAAACGGAATGCAGATAAGCAAATTGTGTAGAAACCCTATTGTAATGAGATGCACTAACCTTTTCCAATTGTCTTAATGTTGGAAAATCTAACGAGAGGTCTGTACCTCTCATTGGGGCTGCGCGGGATTGAAAAACTGCTACAAAAGTAAAAAAACAAAAAATCGGGGGGAAAAAGTCAAGTGCTCATCAGTGCAATAATAAAAACATCTATTTTATCCGTCATTCCCTCCCCCCAAAGACGCCGCGCTGCTCACCTCCTCTGATGCGCCTCGATCCAGAGGACAGTGCAGTTGGACGCCCATCCAAAAAAATGCCCATTTTGGCCGTCATTCCCCCCGCAATAATAACTAAACGCGTTGTGATTGGCTCAGGTACTTGCAGGTCTTTCAGCTGAGTGAAGCATGCCAAAAAAGATGTTTTTATTATTGCGGTGGGGAATGACGGCCAAAATGGATGATTTTTTTTGATTGGGGGCGGCGGGGGAAGCAGTGGCAATCTCGGGGGGAGGGTGGCGATCTCGGACGTCCTTGGCATGCACAGAGCAGCCAGCATAACGCTTGGCTGCTCTGTGCATGCTCGACCGGCCGACTGTTTAACGACGGAATAGAGAATGCAAGTGAGCTACAACTAGCAGCTCATTTGCATACCTATTCCTTGATGCATGCCCGTTCCTTACCGATTCGCTAAGGGAATCAGTAAGGAAAGGGCTTTAACTAGTGCATATTGCTCTTAGTCCAGTTTTGGATGTTTTGCACAAAACATCCAAAATCCGAATAGAAAAGATGATAATTTTTGAAAAAAGAAAAACATCTCTTTTTTTTTAATGCCATTTCAAACAAGGTTTTGTGCTTTGCACATTTATTTTTTGGACCATTTTTGGGGGGAAAAAAAAGTCCAAATGGAAAATGTAGAAAATCAAGCCATTGGGATGTAGGAGGGGCCAGCATTTTTACTAAACTGGTCCCCCAGACATCCCAGGAGAGCAATGAGGCACCTGAGGGGTATGGCAGTGGACTTCAAATAAATGCTCCCAAGTACATATCTCACCATTGCTCCCTTATCTTGTCTGCTGAGCCCCCTAAAACCTACTACCCTCAACTGTACACCACTACAATAGCCCTTATGGGTGAAGGGGGCTCCTATATGTGGGTACAGTGAGCTTCTGGTGAGTTTTGGAGGGCTCATAGCTTCCACCACAAGTGTAACAGGTAGGTGGAGGTATGGGCCTGGGCACACCAGTCTGCAGTACACTGTACCCACCACTAGACTACTCCAGGGACCTGCGTATAACATCTGAGGCTTGCTTAGAGGCTGGTGAGTAATGTTTTTAATCACTTTTGGGGGGATGGGAGGGGGTTAGTGACCACTGGGGGAGTTAGGGGAGGTCATCCCTGATTCCCTCCAGTGGTCATCTGGTCAATTAGGGCACCATTTTGTGCCTTGCTATAAAAACAGGTCTAGCTCAAAACGTCTTAGTTTTAGTCCTGCAAGGTTTTGTTTTGTTTCATTATGGCTGAAAAATGTCAAAGTCTTAGGAACACACTGCAGACAAACAGCATAGAAAAACTTGTGAAAATAGGTTTCAAAAATACTGATTTGGACATTTTTGTGAGAAAAACATCCAAATGCTGCATTATGCCACTTTTTAGATATTTTTCTATTTCAAAAATTAGCCCCTCTGTGTAACAAGGAGAAGAATAAGATCAAGCTCTTAAAATTCTTCACAGGTGCAATCTGATTAAGCGTCTTCAAAAACCCAAAGTTCCAATCTTCCACCATAGTCTCAATCTCTGATTTTTTACAACCCTTAAAAAATCCTACAATTTCTCTACTAAATTTCTCCTCATCAATCTTACACCTGACCATCCAAGTAATAGGCATTAAGAGGCTAAAATCTACCCTAAAATGATCTGACCATATTAATTTAGAGGTCTGTAAATCTATAGTAAATCCACTACCTCCCTCATCTAAAGATGTAAAAAAGTACATCAAATGAATGCCCATTAATATGTGTAACTGTCTTATTAACTAGAGAAAGACCTAAAGTTGCAAGGGTAGAAATAAAAGATGTGGCATGAGAATTTGAGGCATCATCAAAATGGAGATTTAAATCACCCAAAATCACATTTTTTAAAACAAACAATGTAAACTGCTAATGTATCCCCACTTACAGTCTGGGGGGTTGATAGATCAATAATCTTAACTGTGCTCCTCCAGGCTGATCCCAAAAGAGAGAAAAATCACATCCTTTTTCTGCAAATATTGCACTTATGTGCATAAATGACTAGAATATCGCTAGTTACATATGTTCTTGCCACCATAAAATTATCCCCAAATGGCTGCCCCAACATTACCTACCATCCAGGTGGACTTCCACTGCCTGATGAAATTGTGAGCTCAGCTCACCTACTTAGACCACATATGCACATGTACCTTACACTACAGAGATTTCTCACAGAGGTCTGAGCAATTTTATAGATTTGAGATCTCCATAATTCAATTACAAATGCTTATCTGTTCATGTACTTTTCCTTCCAAGAAGAGTCCATAAAGCACAAAGAGAGAGAGAGTTCAGAAAATAATTTTGATCTTTTGGAAGTTTTGTTGTAGAGTGTCAAATAACAATTTTATCTGATATCAAAGTTTAAGAACATAAGCCTTGCAGTACTGGGACAGACCAAAAAGGTCCATCAAGCCCAGCATCCTGATTCCCAACAGTGGCCAATCCAGGTTACAAGTACTTGGCAAGACCCCAAAAAAGTAGAACACATTTTATGCTACCTATCCCAGGAATAGCAGTGGATTAAAAAAATTTTTTTTAAGGAAATTATCCAAACCTTTTTAAACCCTGCTAAGCTAACTGCTTTTACCACATTCTCTGGCAATGAATTCCAGAGTTTAAATTACATGTTGAGTGAATAAATATTTTCTCCAATTTGTTCTAAATGTATTACTTAGTAGCTTCATCGAGTGTCCTTGTATTTTTGGAAAGCATAAACAAGCAATTCACATCTACCATTTCTACTCCACTCAGTATTTTATAAACTTCTACCATATCTCCCCTCAACTGTCTCTTCTCCAAGCTGAAGAGCCCTTATGAGGTTGAGTGCCAATATTCTGCGCTTAACCACATAAGTTAACAGGACTAATTGAATCACATAAAACTCAGTCCTATCTTTGTCTGGTTTCACGTAGTCTGTTGTGCTGAAAATTGGACTTAACTCCATAACCAATAGCTGGCTGTACATAACCGGATATTCAATGCCAGTGTCCGGACATGGTCCTGCATTGAATATCTGAGCAGAATGCTGGTGGCAGCCAGAAAAATGCTGACCACTGCCTGCTGAAAATTTTCTCCAAAGAATTCGACCCTTCACCATTTTAGTTATTGGAAGCAGGTCCTCTAAATTTGTGTACCATTGCCCATCTTGAGAATAATTAGCTTAAGCAAGACAATCTATTGTACTTATATGGAGTACACTACATTCTTAGAACTATTGTGGTGTAGAGCACAAAGTCACATAATCATAAAATTAATTTGAAAACCAGGGACACTAACCTTTACCATTTCCTCCCACGTTGTACTGTTTTCATTTATGAGCTTTTCTTGACTCCTTTCCCTGTTCTTCTAGGCATTTTACTTTTTACCTTCTAGAACTCTTTTCCTTCTTCTATCTCCCTTTCCCTCCCTCCAGTTGACATTGTTTTCCTTCCATGCCAACTCTACCCATCTCTTTTCTGCCATTCCTCACTTCTGATTTTATTGTATTACATCTAATTATCTCCTATCTTATCTTTTATCATTCCATTCCAGTCCACTTTCTTAGCCTCTTTCACTCAGGTATCTTTCTGCATTCATTCCTCCCCCTTTTCTTTAACCTTTTCCAGTCTTTCAGATTCAGATAACTTTATTGCCATGAACATTTATCAAGTGTTGCTACAGTAATACATTGTTTCTTGAGCTCTGTCTATAAATATGTCTCCTCTGTTCTTTTACTCTCTCCCTCCTCTGTCTTTAGTACCCTCATCTTTTTTCCCTCCTGTTTCCTTCTACTTCTCTCATTTATGTCTCTACTAGGGGTGTAGCCAGATGGGCAATTATGGGTGGGCTGGAACCTAATGTGGGTGGACACAGAATTTTCGCCCCCCTCCCCACAATATTAAATACCTGAGTTGGCAGAGATCCCCAAACCCTGCCAGCTGAAAACTTCCTCCTCCTCCTCAGGCAGCCAGAGCTCTTGCAAATGGCAGCCAGCAGCACAGGCTGTGCATGCTCAGTGTTTGGAGGAGTGGCCTGGTGGTTAGAGCACCAGTCATGCAATCCAGAGGTGGCCAGTTCAAATCCCACTGCTGCTCCTTGTGATCTTAGGCAAGTCACTTAACCCTCCATTTCCTCAGGTACAAACTTAGATTGTGAGCCCTCCTGGGACAGAGAAATATCCAGTGTACCTGAATGTAACTCACCTTGAGCTACTATTGAAAAAGGTGTGAGCAAAATCTAAATAAATAAAATGTGCAGAGGGGCCAGTGTTGGCTTCAGCTCAAGGGATGTGCTACTGACTGCCATTTGAAAGAGCATTGGCTGCCCACAGAGGAGGTCTTCAGCTGGCAGGGTTTAGGGATCCCTGTCAGCCACAGCAGGAATGCCACAATTTAGGGTGGGCCTATGTCTAAACTGGGTGGGCCCCCACCCACCCAGGCCCATCAGTGGCTATATCACTGGTCTCTACTGGCTCTCCTTTCCCATTCTAATGCTGACACTCTCCTCCCTCCTTCTTTTCATGCCCCCCTCTCTATTTCTACCTTTCCTACTCCTTTGCTGTGTGTCTGTTTTCCTCTCCCTTCTCTATGCCCCCCTCGGTTTCTCTGTATCCTCTTCCCCTGTCCCCTCTGTGTGTCTATCTCCCACTCTCTTCTGCCCCTGCTTGCCTCTATTATGAGACACATCTGGGAGTTGTTGGGTGATCATGCAATTCATGGAACTTGCTGGGGGGGAGGGGGGTCCCTGTGACAGGCAAAGAGTCTTGCTTTAAGGTCCTGAGAACTTGGGACACATTCTTTGGATTTAAAAACAAAGATCTCCACACCAGATTGTGTTATTCCAAAAATAAAAGTAGTTACTGAGAGGCTTGCTGAATAGTAATGAGCTTACAAAAAAAAAAAACAGATTTCCTTATGTTGATATCCATAAATTAAATCAAAACAGTCAAGCAAACAGTTCAAATCCTTTCACTCCAAATACCCTTTCCAGGTACTCCAAAGGATGTTTTCCAAATTCCCAGTTACTATTGTCTCTTTGTGACTATCCTCTTCCTCTCCTTCTGCATATACAGGTAGAACATTTGGAAAGAATCATTTCTCCTGCTAACCACTCTTTAGGTTAACAGGACCTAGAATATGTTCTGATCCTTTGGGTCACTCTGCTTCTTCAATGATGAGTGTTGAGAAAACTCACTCTCCAGAGGAATCTTCCTCACATTCCTAACTAGAGCCCCTGATGGCTGCTGCAGGTACCAGGTACTCACTATCTCTTGAATCCCAGGAACCAAAACCTTGAGACCTGGAGCCATGCAGCAGAAAAAAAAGCCCATAATTTCTCTATTTTTCCATGTGTTACTACCTCCACTCAGCCAGCACCCATTGCATTATATCTGTACACCACTATCTCCTCCTATAACCTTGCTATACTCCTAGTAAGGAACCTGTGTGTATCTTTAGAGTTGTAAAATGACTTGAGCTAAACTGGAAGGAGGTCAAAAACATATAAATATATGGCAAAGTATCAGCATCAATTTAAATGGTTGTATAAGTCTGCGAAATATATTTTTAAATAATTACAGCATTTCACTTCTGGGTCTCAAATGTACTTCCACTCCAGAATTTTGACACTGTACTGGTATGACTGCTTTTGTAAGGAACTCATTTTGCTATTAGGAAACATCACTGAAGATTTATGTTGGGTCAGTGTTTCCCAAACTTTTATCAGATCTGACCCTATTATAACACCTAAAAATTCACATGACCTCAGATAAAGAAAACAAAAAAGCAGACCTCCCTTCCTTCCCTTCCCTCATCCACTTCCTCCTCCCCTACTTATCCAAGACATGAAGGCGGCGGCAACAGAGATAGTCAGAGCAGTCAGCACAGGTCCCTGTATATCAGTGTGCATTCATAGACCCCAGTACCTTGTATGGGTTTCCAGTCTAATAGGAACCACACACAGGAGCAGAGAGCAGGGCCTGTGAGTCAATGAACATTCACAGGACCTATCCTGTCTGCCATTACCAGGCATAAGTCACAGTAGAGGTCAAGGGGGAGGGGGGCAAGCAGCCTAGTTTGTGACCCCCCACTGATGGTATGTCCCCATTTGGAAACCATTATATTAGTTATTTTTGATGGCCCTGTCATCCACTAAGATTTGCATTAATAGCTTATTTCTAATCCCTGAGCACACGTAGGTATGAACTGGACATGTCTACTGGGTTGGAAAGGTTTTAAAAGGTAATCAGACACAGAATTTTCTGTTATTAATTATGAAGTGATAATGAGTATTCTCAGATATGCTGGGTAGTCTTACTTTCAGTAACTGTGTATTATTATATTATTACTATGAGATTCTCTCTTGCATAGTATGTTGTTGAAGATAATTTTTTAAATTATCATAACAAGTAAGCCAAGATTAAAACAAATGTTATAAACCTTCTCTAACGTAAGTACAACCCATCCAAACCCATCGACACCCCCCTTTATAGTGGACGCAGCATTTCTACAGTAGCGTTTCCAAGTTAATCATGCGAATATAGTTGTAGTCCCATGCTATGGGAAATATTCAAACACATATAAATTATCCTGGTGCAGCATTCTTCCAAAAAGATCATGAGCTTCCTAACTTATCTGCTCTCTGTTCTGCAAATGAGGCCCAAATTTTTATAAATTTACTCATTACCCCTCTACAAGCTGCAGTCATCTTACTCAAAAGATAAATGCTCTGGAGCCTCTCAAATATTCTTGCTTAGAAGGAAGCCCAGATGAGCTTTAGAAATCTCACATCTGGCAGCAATAATACAACATATCAAAAGACTATGTTTATGCATATCAATTTCAGCAGGCAAATGCAGTAACAGAAATGGAACAGGTCGCTAGGGAGACAGACTCCAGACTTTTCTGGAAGAAAGAAAATGCACTGCTTCCAAAATACTTGAATCACAGAGCATACCCACCATGAGGGTAACTTTATAACAGGGCACCCAGGGTTTAAAAAAAAAAGGTGTCTACTTTTCTTTATATAGGATTAGGATAAGTGGCAGTTGTGAATATTTACACTAGGCCTAGGGCAGGTGTAAATGTCCATACCAATATTTGTCATGTATGCACATATTTGTGTGTTCAGCCAATATGTTACCCAAATTCCATCCCTATGCACACCCACTGGCAAAGTAGACACCATCATGTCATGGCCAGTACTTTTCAGCTAGTTGGTATTTTGTAAGGGGTCATTTATACATGTATGTTGCCACACCTGCATGTAAATGATTAAAATACTGCAAAGTGGATGTGTACTTTACTGTTTAAAGTACACACAGCCCCTTATGGAATTACCCCTATGAGTGCAGTTCTATAACAGGGCAACTGGTAGGAGCCTATTCTATAAAGAAACATAGGAGCCTACTTTCCTTTAAAGAGTACTAGTCTAATTGGGTCTATAAGTGCTTAAGATTTAGGCCATCCATAGAGCTGGTGCAGATGTTAGGACCCAAGTGCTGGAGATGCACACATAACTTACAGTATTTATTCTGATGTCTACTCAGTGATCCTATTCAGAGTATATTCAGAAAGTTTGACTTGGACGAACTTCACTCAACTCACCGAGACAGTAACACAACCTATAAGAAACTTCTCAACCACCCACTGCTCATTAGACACATGTCCTAACTACATTATGAATGCCCCCCAGACCAATTCATTGACCAATTTACCTCCTACCTTAATTTCATGTTCTAAGAAGGCCAGTTTCCAAAGGAACACACTACTTACGCCAATCCCAAAAGTTACCAAGAAAAATATTAAAGACACATGAAACTACAGACCAATTACATTTATACCTCTAATGACTAAAATAATGGAAGGCATCATAGCCAAACAACTCACAGAACACTTCAACAAATTTTCTATTCAAAATGAATCCCAATCAGGTTTCAGACTTGAGACCATCCCACATTATTTGTGGGGTTACCTCTCAACTATTAAAATCCAGATATTCCATTATAGTGGGAGAGGAGCAAGAGCAAGATGGCTGACCCGATGTGAGCTTCTGAATGGGTTTCTTACCTTTGTGTTTTTTCTTCATGATCTCTTATGAGGAAGAAAAGGAAGGGTAGTAGTCAGACCAGCTCTGTGGTCATGACTTCAGCCCTTAGTGTGGGGTCCTATGGACCATCACATTCAGCGTTCACTGCCATCTGTTGATCCACATGTAAGCACGCCTCTGGCAACACCTGCAAGGCCTGCAGAAGAGGCATCTATCTTGGTCGTCCAATATCTCATTGAGCCCGGGTGAACAGCAGGCTCCTCCAAATCCAGATGCTCAGAGATCTGCCCCTGTCAGGGTTATGCTCAGCCAGAACAGAGAAGGGCGACAAAAATGATAAAGGGGATGGGATGACTTCCCTATGAGGAAGGCCAAAGCGGCTAGGGCTCTTCAGCTTGGAGAAAAGATAAATAAGGGGAGATATGATGGAGGTCTATAAAATAATGATTGAAGTGGATTGGGTAGATGTGAATCACTTGTTTACTCTTTCCAAAAAGACTAGGACTAGGGGGCACACAATGAAGCTACAAAGTAGTAAATTTAAAACAAATCGGAGAAAATATTTCTTCACTCAATATGTAATTAAAATCTGGAATTCATTGCCAGAGAATGTGGTAAAAGCAGTTAGCTTAGCGGGATTAAAAAAAAAAGGTTTGAATAGCTTCCTAAAAGAAAAGTACATAAGCCATTATTAAGATGGACTTGGGAAAATCCATTGTTTATTTCTAGGATAAGCAGCATAAAATGTATTGTACTGTTTTGGGATCTTGCCAAAGCTTGCAACCTGGACTGGCCACTGTTGGAAACAGGATTCTGGGCTTGATGACCGTTTGGTCTGTCCCAGTATGGCAACACTTATGTACTTACAATGGAGGAAAAGCAGCATGGGAAGTTTTCCTCTTCTGAGGTATCTCCCCCGACAGCTCTTGGAGTGCAGGGAGACCATGCAGGATTCAGTGAAGGGTCTCCAAGTTTTACTTTCTCTTTACAGTGACCTGAGGTAATATCATTGGATTCCATCTGGCATGCAATAGAAGAGCTTAGTAAGACTTTAGCTCTACAATTTTCCACCGTTCATGAACAGTCTGTTACAGTAACAACTAGTTTTAATCAAAGCTGGGAAAGCTCACAGAGCAATCATTTGAATCTGCTTCTCAGCATAGAACTGCTTTAATGAAGGATGTAAATCTACTTCATAATAAAATAGAGACTTTGGAAAATATTACTAAAAGAAGGAATATTCACTTTATTAATTTTCCTAAAGTGAAAAATATATCTGCTAAAGAGGTGTTTAGGAATAGGAAATATATGGTGGAGTTATTAAAAGTTCCAGAAACAGCTTTTCCATCTGTGATAAAGGTTTACTATCTTCCTGTTAAACAAGCCTTTGCAATCAGATGTTCTGGATAATTCCTTGGACCCTGTTCTGAACATTTCTTTAACAGAAACAGGCCGTACCTACAACTTTGATAGTGACTTTAGTTTATGAATTTGATAGAGATAAAATAATGAGATTTATTTTTTCCACGTAGAGATCTTCCTTTTTGTGGATTGAAAGTGCATATTTTTCCTGATGTTGCTCGTACAACACAAAAGGCGACAGTTTCTTCTACCGTGATCTAAAGTACTTCAAATAGGAGCTATGTTCCTGTTGAAGTACCCCTGCAGATGTGTGATTAAGTTTAAAGAAGTGACCTATATGTTTGAGTATTCTTAATTGGCTTTTTTTCTAGCTGGTAAGTTTCCTATGGAAACCTCAACTTTAGACTAAGGGGGTCTTTCTGTACATTTGAGTTCTTTCTGTCCTGTGTGAATGACAGATGCATTTGTGGTAATTTTTTTTTCTCCCCCTTCTTTTCTTTAGATATATTTTACATAGCTTAATCTATTCTCCTCCCTCTGCAATTATTGAAGGACTTTAAGATGGGTAGTGAAATGTAGAAAAGGATGCCGCCACTTTTGTAGAGAACGCCAGACGAATTTCATATTTAATATAAACAGTTTATTTACAATTGTTCTGAATAGCTCAATGGGCTATTGCAGGAAGCATTTCTTGATAAGCAATATACAAGTCAGAATGAATGATCAAACAAAGCAATGTAAAGCACTATATACAGAGAGAGAAATCTATATACAGACAAAGAAAAATTCAAAATGCTCACTTATTTCTTTGTTCCACTCTCCTTATAATCTTCTCCTGATATCACGTGCTTGCAGGCTGTACCATACCATAAATCCTACAGCAGAACATATGCTGCATCTGGTTCCCATTATCCCACAGACTTTCTGGAGCCTGCCTTTGGCTGATGTGGGCCTCATGTCTCAGGAGATTTAGTTTAATGTTGAAACAGCTTGTTCTGCATGATCTTTGAAGCTTTCCACTTCTATCCTTTTTGCTTTTATTCAACATTTTTATGCTTTTATTCAACATCCTCCCTTTGAGGACTGATATTCCAGGCCTCAACACATCTGTTTCAGCTCCAGTCTGTTTCCTTACCTCCCTTCTAAATCTCCTCCCCCTTGCTATTTATGATATGCTGTGCCTGCAAGCTCTACCTTTTCATCATCTTTATCATACATCTTTCAATATTTCTGCTGACATTTTAAAGTTCTATTCATTCTTGATTTCAGTTACCATTATCATTTTAAAAGTATCCTGGCACATCTTTGCAAACATGCTAATACATGTTGCATTAAACAGATTCAATTGTACTAGGGTACAAAATTTATATTTCTTTTGAATACAGACAGTGAGTTTCATCAAAGAGAAGTACACTGTCATTCTTATGTTTCATATAAGAACAATTATAAGGATAATGCCCAATTGCATTAGTTAATGTGGCATTAAAAATTACACAAATTAAAAGCATAACATTCATTGAATCAGTTGTTACAACATTCTGCGTGTAAGTGCACTTTATCGGGGGAATGTGTTCAGTTGTCATACTATTAATCAGACACCAACATGATGTCTGTGGGCACTTGTCCATAAGCAATATAAATAGTCTCATTTGTCCAATGAAGGTTTTCATCATCCCTTACACAGGTATTATTGGGATCACAGTCATGGTGCCCACTCAATTTTATCATTGTAGTCCCATTCATCATAGCTGGCAAGGACAAGGATGATGTCAATCAGTGGGCACATATGATACAATCAGTCAAATTCAACATTTTGGCCACTGTAACAAGTCTATTCTCATATGTGTTCATTGTCCATTAACAAACACCAACAGTCCAATACCATCATGTTTAGGGACATGATGTTTGTTTATTCTTTGTCCATTTCAATGTTATTAATTCGTCGAATATCTGCTAAATGTATCCAAGAAGTATGACCTTCCAGACGGGCAGCGGTCTGAGTAAGGGCCGTGATAGCAAAAGGTCCTACATACACAGGATCTTTCCATGTTTTATGTGTAAAGTTCTTTCGTAGTACTAAATCACCTACTTTAAAAGCACAAACATCATTAGTAGTCCCTGCCTGTGATGCTACATTTGTTCGGATCATATCACTTGTCAGGTTCAACATAGGTTGTAGCTTTTGCCAGTACTGAGCTGTGCTATCAGTACTTGCTGTCTGCATCGGGAAGAAATGACGTCCTGTCTGAATTTGGAATGGGGTCAATTTAGTACGCCCATTAGGTTGGACCCTTATAACCATCAAAGCTAATGGTAACAAATCAAGCCAGGTATATGGTTTACCTGCTGTTTCCTTGTTTAAAGCCTTCAGTAATACTCTCAATTTAGTTTTTAAAATACCATTGTAGCGCTCCACCAAACCATTGGAGGTGGGGCGATACACTGATACTTTTCTGTGTGTTAAACCCATAATCATTTCCATTTCTTTCAAAACACTGTTATTAAAATGTGTCCCGTTATCAGAAATTATTCTAGACGGACACCCATGTCTTGGCATAATATGAGTTATCAGGCATTGTACCACCTCATGTGCTGTCTCCCTTTTACATGGAAATGCTTCTATCCACCTTGAGAAAGCATCCACCCAAACTAACAAATATCTTTTTCCCTGCACTGGAACAATCATATCGGTGAAATCGATATACCATTCTTTTGCTGGGCCTTCTGGTATTGGAAGTGTCCCAGGCGATATTTTAGGACCTCGTTTAGGTATGTTAATATTGCATACCATGCAATTTTGCACAACCTGTTGAATCAGGTTATCAATTTTCAAGGTCCAAAACCTTTGTTCAAACTGTTGCCTCATTGTTTCCTTATTCTAATGCATGGTTGCATGCCACTCAGCCAATACCTTAATCACCTGACTCATTGGCATACAAGGTAATCCTTCTTCTGCATTAAACCATTCACTTCCCAATTTCATACATCCTCTCTTCAACCATTTTTCACTTTCCTGTCCCTCTGGCTGCCACATTTCAATCTTATCTACATTCGTAAGTGGCCCTTCCTGTGTCTGTCTAGTATTATACAAAATCTTTTCACTTTGCTTAACCACCTCCGTTGCTGCTGCATCAGCCATTGCATTACCTAGTGCCTCAAAGGTTGGCCTTTCAGTGTGGGCCGGGGTCCACACAACTGCAGTTTTTCTACCTTCACGTTCCCTTTTTGCCAAAATTTCAAACAGCAATTTCCAATATGTGTAATGTTGTAGATTTTTACCTGCACTGGTTATCATCCCCCTACGCTGCCATTTTAATATATGATACTGTAGTGAACTTGCAACGTAACCACTATCAGTATATATAGTGACATTTTGAGTCATATCAGTGTGTTGTAAGGCCGTAATAACGGCTAAAAGTTCAGCATGCTGTGCAGTATGATTAGGAGGGGTTTTATATTGTACTTGCATTATCTTTCTTAGATTCTCATCTACCTGCACGCAGGCAAAGCCTGCAACAGTCCTTTCACAAGCTCCATCTGTAAACCATATTAACCCATCAGATAAGGGTTCAAAAGTAAGACAGTGAAATGTAGGGATTTCTATAGTATCGATCTCACCCTTTTGATCGACAGGAAAAAGCAGATCTATCTTATTTCTCTGTTCTTTAGTTAATGGTATTATTCTTATATCTTGTCCTAAAAGTACTGCTTGATATTTTCCAAATCTAGTGGCTGTCAATGCCGTCTGGCTAGGGCTCAACAGCGTTTTAATCGTGTGGTTGGTATGTATTACAATAGGAACAAAAGGCATTTGTGCTCTCCATTTACCTACTGCAGCCACTATAGCTGTCAGTAACTTTGGTATTTCTTTCATTCCCTTCTCCACATGATTAAAAGAGCCTGACAAAAAAGCTACTGGTGCATTTACTTCATTGTTTTGATTAATCATAGCTGCCCAACTATTTCCCATGTCTTTTACCCACAAATGCACAGGTGATTGGATATCTATTACTGCTAACGGTCCTGGGGATAACAAATCCCTCACAATCTTAGCCAATATTATCTTATCCTGCTCTTCCAATACAATTAATGTATTCTTTGGTGTGGCTGCGGGCAGTTTCAAATGTTTATAAAGTCTCATTACTTTTTGTGTATAATTTGGTATCCATTGTCTGCAGTAATTTAACATTCCCAAAACAGCACGTAACTGGGTAACTGTTTGCGGTACCGGAGTCTCATTTAAAATAGATATAACTTCCGGTATAATGACCTTATGTTCTGCTGAAACATTTTGTCCTAAAAAGGTGACAGTAGACTGAGCTATAACACATTTTTCCCTGTTACATTTATATCCTAACTCTCCTAATAACAAAAATAATTTTCTAGTCCAATCTAGGCATTCTGCTTCAGTCTCAGCAGACAGTAGAATATCATCTACATAGACAAACAATGACACCGTGTCAGGCAATTGACTCCTGAAATCCTTTAAATCCATCATTAGTTGTTTTGAGAATACCGATGGACTATCAGTAAAGCCTTGAGGCATCCTAGTCCACCTGTATGCCTCATTCTGTACTATAAATGACGTCAAATCCCTAGACTCTGGATGAAGAGGTATTGAAAAGAATGCATTAGACAAGTCAATAACAGTGTTATATGCATATATATTCTGAGTGTGCAAAAGTGTAGCAGGATTTGCACAAATCGGAAATTGATTTCTTGTAACCTCATTTAGCTCTCTTAAATCATGTACTATCCTTACATTGTTTTCCCCTTTCGGGACAGGAAACAATGGGGTATTATACGGGGATACTGAAGGTTCAATAATACCACATTTCAATAATTTACCAATGTGTTCCAGGGTTTTGGATACTAATTTAGGTCGTATGGGGTAAGGGTCTTGCTTCGGCCCCTTTGCCCCTTCTATTAATTCTATCTTATGGGGTTTTGCATTTACGGCTAGTCCATATGGTGAATCACTTGTACTCCAAATATGTTGCGGTAATTCTTCCATAACCCTTACTTTATTTTCATTATTCAACTGTTGAACCATGGTGAGCAAACTTGGTATTTCTTTATTTCCAAAATCTAAACACAATCCTAATTGAGACAATAAGTCTCTACCACACAAATTTACTGGGCAATCAGGTGCCACTAAGAAGGGTACCACAGCCTCCCTTGAACCGTGCGGTTGGCATTCCAAGCGCACCAGAGTGGGTTCTGTTAGCCTTTTTCTTTGTTCTATCCCCGTAAATCCCACTGTTGTTCTATACTGATTTGAAAGTTTAACTCCCTGTGGTTTTGCACACAATACAGAGGTACTCGCCCCTGTATCTATCAAAAATCTCACAGGAGTTCCATATTTGCCAATTGTCAATGTAATAAAGGGTTCCCTTGTGTCTAATCTGAAAATCATTCCCTCTTCCTGACACGGGTTTGCTTCCAGTCAATAGCATTGGTCTGGAATATTCTGCCAAGTTGGAAAAGCATTTACAGTACCCTGTCTCTGTACTGCAGCCCCTGGTCCCTGTGATTGCGTCGCCGGCTGCTGTATTGCAGTCTGCGGGGCACTCACAGGTATCCCTACTACTTGTGGCATTAATCCTTGCTGCGTTTGCATTTGTACTTGGGGCATTCCTGCATTCTGATAACATTCTGAGGCATAGTGACCATATTGCTGACAAATCATATTGTTCAGAGGTTATTAGAGATTTTAAATCACCTCTTTTACCTATTAGCCCTACACACAGAACTAGCTAGGACTGTGACTAATTCAAGCCAGATGATCTCTTAACACTGCAGGAATCTCACTTAAAAAAAAAGAGTCAAACAAAGTTAAATTGCAAAGACATTCCACATAGAGAACTAGAAACAGAATAACACATATTTTAAAATAAACAGAGATCACCTTATAAGACAAAATCAAACTTATTTAAATCTAATCTAAAACAATCTTTTAAAAGGAACAAAGAAAATTTCAGTTCTTCCTGACCTTTCTAACCTGTACACCCGAGAAATCAAAAACAGATGACATTCCTCAACCTTCAGGCTGAACCAAAGGCTGATTTTCCTGTTCTCGCTGTATTTTTTCTACATCTGCATGAAAAAGATCTGCTGCAACAGAAAATAAATTCCAAATTGTAAGATGCTTTTCTAAGCTGTTCTTCTTTTCTTGTATATATGTCAGGAGAGATAATAATTTTGGACGATCAAACGATCCATCCTGAGACCAGCTCAAAACAGAATCTTTTGCATCATATTTGACCCATTTGTCATGTATTTTTTCAATCTGTTTTTTTTCTAATGGGAATAATTCTATGACATGCTGCAAAGGGGAGCATTTTTTTGAACTATCTAAATCTAAATACATAGCATATACAGGAGGCTTTTCTTTCTTATCTGCCCCTTTCCCTTTCATTTTATTCTGACTATTACAATTTCTCCTATAGAGCCACAATCTACAAAAATATACTAATGCACTTAAACAAAGAAAATATACAAAAAAGAAAACTACAAAGCTAAACAAATATATCAGTAATAAGGCCACAGTGTAAGCTTACTCACGCGTCTTCTTATTTCTCTTTTTAGCAAGCCCAGGAGTTATCACCTGTATGTCCACGTCAGTAGTTTGATCAATCCCACATCAGTGGAGCACAGAAATCATCAGGTTTAAACAACGCTTGCTTTACTTTCAATCCTGTAAAAAACTTCATTAACAACAACTTAATTTGTCCTTCGTCTCGCCTTCTCTTTTCCGTGTGCGGCCTACTCCTGGCTGGCTCGCCACTTTTGTAGAAAAGGATGCCGCCACTTTTGTAGAGAATGCCAGACGAATTTCATATTTAATATAAACAGTTTATTTACAATTGTTCTGAATAGCTCAATGGGCTATTGCAGGAAGCATTTCTTGATAAGCAATATACAAGTCAGAATGAATGATCAAAACAAAGCAATGTAAAGCACTATATACAGAGAGAGAAATCTATATACAGACAAAGAAAAATTCAAAATACTCACTTATTTCTTTGTTCCACTCTCCTTATAATCTTCTCCTGATATCACGTGCTTGCAGGCTGTACCATACCATAAATCCTACAGCAGAACATATGCTGCATCTGGTTCCCATTATCCCACAGACTTTCTGGAGCCTGCCTTTGGCTGATGTGGGCCTCATGTCTCAGGAGATTTAGTTTAATGTTGAAACAGCTTGTTCTGCATGATCTTTGAAGCTTTCCACTTCTATCCTTTTTGCTTTTATTCAACATTTTTATGCTTATTCAACAGAAAGTATTTGGTTTCCTTTTTGAATTTGTCTTTGTATTTGCTCAGTGTGCAGCAGTGGCTAAGAAAGCAAATAGAATGTTAGGTATTATTGGGAAAGTTATGGAAAACAAAAATGAAGACTTTATAATGCCTTTGTATCGTTCCATGGTGCGACTGCACCTTGAATACTGTGTGCAATTCTGGTCACTGCATCTCAAAAAAGATATAGTGGAATTAGAAAAGATACAGAGAAGGGCAATGAACATAATAAAGGGAATGAGACAACTTCCCCATGAGGGAAAGGCTAAAGCGGCTAGGGATCTTCAGCTTGGAGAAGGGATGGCTGAGGGGAGATATGATAGAGGTCTATAAAATAATGAGTGGAGTGGAACGGGTAGACGTGAATCACTTGTTTACTGTTTTCAAAAATACTAGGACTAGGGAGCACGCAATGAAGCTACAAAGTAGTACATTTAAAATGAATCGGAGAAAATTTCTTCACTCAACATATAATTAAACTCTGGAATTTGTTGCCAGAGAATGTAGTAAAAGCAGTTAGCTTAGTGGGGTTTAAAGAAGGTTTGGTTATCTTCCTAAAAGAAAGGTCCATAAGCCATTGTTAAAATGGACTTTTCAATTCAAATTCAAATCAGTTCTTGTAAACCACTAATATCCCCTTTCCAGGGTTCAGTACGGTTTACATTCTACTACTACTACTACTTAGCATTTCTATAGCGCTACAAGGCATACGCAGCGCTGCACAAACATAGAAGAAAGACAGTCCCTGCTCAAAGAGCTTACAATCTAATAGACAAAAAATAAATAAAGTAAGCAAATCAAATCAATTAATGTGAACGGGAAGGAAGAGAGGAGGGTAGGTGGAGGCAAGTTGTTACAAGTGGTTACGAGTCAAAAGCAATGTTAAAGAGGTGGGCTTTCAGTCTAGATTTAAAGGTGGCCAAGGATGGGGCAAGACGTAGGGGCTCAGGAAGTTTATTCCAGGCGTAGGGTGCAGCGAGACATTCTAGGTGAGTCATAAGCAAATAGTGTTAGTGTGAGGTTTTAGAAACATTAGAGACCACTGGATTAATACATGAGACTAAAAACATTAAGGAAAGGATAATGGATGGTACTTGGGGAAATCCACTACTTATTTCTAGGATAAGCAGCATAAAATGTATTGTATTGTTTTGGGATCTTGCTAGGTACTTGTAACCTGGATTGGCCACTGTTGGAAACAGGATGCTGACCTTTGAACTATCCCAGTATGGCAATACTTGTGTTCTTATGTACTTATTTAGAGAAGAGTAAATACAATAATAAATTACACAGAATATACATTGTAAGAAGGAAGAGGCTGTCCTACCCTGGTTAGGCCCCTAGAGGGCGTAGTTCCCCTAAAATGTCCAGGGAAAAGGGCTGGGTGAGTCGCTGAAGGGAGCCAGAAAGGGGAGGTAGAGCTGGAGGTCGCTAGGACCTGGGGTGAGTCCTGGAGGATAGCTGGAGGTCGCTAGGACCTGGGGCAAGTCCTGGAGGATAGCTGGAGGTCGCTAGGACCGGGGAGAGTCCTGGGGATAGAAACAGGTGCAGCAGGTTATGGGCTGGGGCCTGTGTGGCTATTAACTACTTATACTCCTCCTGAGTTGTGAAGGGAGGAGGAGAGCTGGCCGCTGGAGAAAGAGCTGGTAACTAAAGCAAAGAGGAATCCCCATGAGAAGTACTGGCTGTGCCCTTTGGATTGGTGGTAGAACTGTGTGTTCCCAAGAAGGAAGCTGGCTGGGGGAAGAAGGCCCTAGAGTGCCAGGTAGAAGAACTATGGGTTCAAAGAGGTACTGTGTGTCCCAGCTGAAAAGCCTGTGTGTCTAGAACAGTGAAGAGGGACTGTGTGTCCGGGGACTGAGTTAGTACTGAGCCCAAATGGATGTGTGAGGGCTCAGGGGGAAGAAATCTATGGACATTGAACTGTGCAAGAAGAAATGTTTAAAATGGAAGATTGCACTGAGTAGGAAGAAATGAAATGGTTAAGCTGGAAGAACTGTTTAAGCTTGTGAAAGTGTTTTAAGCTAAAAGAAGTGTGCCCCAGGGGCTGGAATAAAGTTGTGTATGAAAATAACCTGATTGGTGAAACCTGACTATGTTTGCTTTTTGAGAAGCAGGTCACCCTGAGCAGAAAAGGGTGGTAGCTTAATTTGCATAAATCTGCATACTGAGAACCAACTCACCCTGAGTGAAAGAGGGATCTGGGAGCCTGAGGTGGGAGCTTCATCATCACAATAGCCTCATCATTTTCACAACATATCATGTTTCTTTTCAAGATGTTATCTTGTGATTATTATATTGAAATTTCATAAATAAAAAGTTTATAAAAATCCAGATATTCCTGAACATTAATCACAAATAGCTTCCACATCTGGCATTAAATACTAGTATTGGTGTTCTTTAGCCCTGTGGTTCATCCTCAAGGCATCCCATACTGGTGCATGGTCTGAGCATGTAATAGCTTTAGCTTTCATCCCCACTATACCAGAAGCCAGTGTCTTATAAATTAAAATAAAATCAGTGTGTGAAAAGTATTGTGCATCTGTGAGTGGAAAGTATATACCCTGGAATCAAGGTTAAACAATCTGCAAGCATTTATAACCCCCAGAGTTTTCATTAGAGCCCTTAACTGCCTTTAATCACTCTCAAGATAGGGGGTGCCCCCATGAGTTATATACAGTGAGATGTATCATTAAATTAAAATTTCCCTCCAAGATCAACTGCCCATCCCTTTTTTTCCAGCAGTTTCTCCTCTAAGGCCCTAGAAAAGTAGGCCTTGGTCTAAGTGGAATCATAGACTTTAACAATATTATACATTTTACAATTTAGTGAAACTTGTTCTAAAAAGCACCCTGCTTGATACATCATCTTATGCAGCACTGAATGCTGCAACTCTTTAGCAAACAAATGCAACCCCACTCTGCTTTATTTCAAATATGTTAGAAACAAAAACAATTGTAGGAAGGCAACCAAACCTTCATCTCTCCTTCTCCAATGCATGTCCTGCACCAGCTTGATAGAAGCTTTCAAGCACAGCTTTTTAGTAGAAAAGTTGAGCTCCCTTATATTAAGCAAAACCATCTCTTTAGTCTTTCCTTGTATGAGAATCATTCTATCTTCTTAATCAATTTGGTTGCCCTTCTCTGTACCTTTTCCAGTTCCACTACAGCCAGCTCAGGGAGCAGAGGCCTGGTGTTGGAACTGAATTCAAGCCCTCTGTATGGCTGGCTGGCAAAGGTATATATGGGAATGGAGTATCGCACCATTCACAGAAGAAAATATTTATGTACAACCTTTGAAAAACTGAAATAGATAAAACCATAGGGCCGGATGGGATTCATTGAAGAATATTAAAAGTAATGCCACACTGGGAAAAGACCAAGGGTCCATCGAAGGGTTCATTGAAGGAAATGAGAAATCCTCTTAAGGGTTTATTTAATCGATCCTTGGAAATGAGAGAGGTTCCACAGAATTGGAGAAGAGGATGTGCTCCCACTTTCTTTCTGAAAAGTTCTGAGAGAAGAGGACATCTCTGTGGGTAGCTACATTGTCTCCCTGTGAGCTTATTAAAATAGGGGACTATAATCAAGTCCTAGATCCTTTCATTGATGTTACTAGGGTGTCTAGATCCTGTATAAGTTTAAATCCTTCTCAAATATATTGGGGCTTGTTGATCCATGGAGAATCCTTAATCCAGATGGTAAGAATTAGGTTTTTATTTTTCAACTACATCAAATTTGTTCACGGATTGACTATGCTTTAATTTCCAAATAATTATGGATATTGAAGTAGCATGTATTGGTAATATTATTGTCTCAGATCATGCTGAGGTTCTGTTGATATTCCATGACTTGCTTCCTAATAATAATTCCCCAATATGGAAGTTCAATAACATACTCCTTCAAGATTCTAAATTTATAGAATTAATGAGTGATGCCATCAAGGAATACTTCCAACAAATTAGCTCCTGTCCCTCAATATGTTAAATGGGATGCCTTGAAAGCCAAACAGAGATATGATTATCAATTTTACTGCTCAATTAAAGTTAGCAAGAGCTCTTTAATTCCTCTAGAAAATGATATTGCTCAATTGGAAACTAAATTATTTCATTGTTAAGATGATTTGGTTCTTCAGAAACTTGCAAACCAAATTTGAATATAATAAAATCCTAAGTGAGCATGCCAGGGGAGAATTATTTCTTTAAGGATGTAATAGATATGTGGCTGGCAATTGGGCAGGTAAATTGCTTGCATCCTATTTGAAAGGAAGGAAGCAGAGATCTATGATTCCCACCATTAAGATCATAAGGGATCTGTACTTACCTCTCAACTTATAATTAAACATTTTAATTAATATTATACTTCTTTGTATGCTTCCGAGATGCAAGGGTCCATTGATTTAATTGATTCCTTCCTCTCTAGAATACAGAAACCAGCTCTTTCTGATGCAGATAAAGCCAAATTAGAATCTCCAATTACTAGTAAAGAAATAGAAGAGGCCTTGAAATCCTTTAAAAAAACAAAAACACCTGGTATGGATGGTTACACAGTAGAATTTTCAAAACTTTTCAGGTAGACCTAATTCCCCATTTACTTGAACTTTTTCAGGCATTTCTAAGTCAGGAAGAAATGAAAGAGTCAATAACTGAATCCTTCACAGTTGTTTTACCTAAATCAGGACAAGATCCTTTTAGAAGTTACCAACTACAGGCCCATTTTGTTAACAAATGCAGAGTATTTATTAAAGTATTAACTGCTAGATTTTCTATTTTAATGGAGCAACTGATATCTACAGACCAATCAGGTTTTATTCCCAACCGGCACTCTTCTAACAGCTCCAGATTGTGTCTTCAACTTTTACAGGTTGCCAAGTCTCTGCCTTGTCCTGTCTTCTCTGTAGCACTTGAGGTGGAGAAGGCATTTGACAGGGTGGAATGGCCCTACATGTTTTCAATACTCTGATGGTCTGGCTTTGGACCTACCTTTATTTCTATGATTCACCTCTTATACTCCAATCCTGTGGCTAGGCTGTATGTGAATAATATGATATCTAATCCTTACCAGTTGTGTAAGGGAACCAGGAAAGGTTCCACCTTTCCTTTTTGACCTTGCCCTGGAATCCCTATTATGGGCTATAATCACCAAATATAAAGGATGTTCCCTATGGGGGGGTGGAATATAAATTGTCTACATATGCAGATGACATCCTCCTTTGTCTTACCAAACCCCCTCCCACTTCCCTTCTAACTTTATTATCATTAATTGATACATTTGAAGCCTTCTCATGTTATAAAGTAAATTGGACAAAATCTGAACTTATGCCCATGAATGTATTTGCTACTAAAGAACTATTTGCGCAATTTCCCTTTTTATGGAAAACTAATGGTGTCAAATATCTGGGTATTTTGTTATTCCCTCATCTTGATGCTGTTTTAAAAAATAAGAGATCTCAAATTTTGTCTAAAATTTCTGTGCTAATTAGTCTCCACTCCAGTTAAGTTGGTGGGGAAGGCTGGAAACTACAAAATGTCTGTAGGACCCATCATAATATACCATATGCCCATGATTCCGATTTATTTCCAATCTCATTCTATAAAGCAGTTGATAATGTTCTTGCTACACTCCTCTAGAGAGGTAAGAGACCCCATATTGCTTTACATACTCTACAATTGGAAAAAAATAATGGTGGTGTTAATTTTCCCCATTTTTTTCAAATATCATTTGGCCTTTATTCTTAGAAGGGAGTTCTCTGGTTGCACAACACTTCCTCTCACTTACTGCCTGCCTGGTTTCAACTGGAAAGGGACCTTATTGCTCCTGTGTGTCTGCAATATCTATTGGGGTTAACTTTTCCTCCACACACCTTAAAATTAATGTTATTTTATCATCAACTCTTTTAGCATTGCAGTCTTTGGAAAACTCGTTTCCAACAAGAATTCTGTCTACGATTCCTATCTCGTTATGGTGGAATTCTCTCTTCAAGGTTGATGCACATCTTGATTCCTGGCATTGTTGGAGAGATAGAGGTATCTGGAATTTGGATCAGTTATTGGATCAAAAACGCTTATTCTTTTACTGAACTGAGGAAAAGATTTCATCTTCCTTACTCACAATGCTCCAAGTGGTTGCAATTCACACATATTAGAAAGACAAGGCTGTTGGATCTCAACAAGCTTTCTTCTTCCTCACCTACATTGAATTTCTGTTCCTCCTCTTCCTTTCATATGCTTTCTGCCTCAGGGCTCTACAAACAGCTCCATCATTGTACCCAACCAGACAATCCTTCTTTGGTGTCTTCCATTTGGATTCATGAGAGGCACATTTACTATGTTACTATTAGGCTCATTTTCAAAAGAGATAGACGTCCAAAAAGTGACAAAAGTCAGCATTTGGACATTTACCTCACAGAAACGTCCAAATCAGTATTATCGAAACCTCTTTTTGGACGTCCTTCTCTGAAGTCCGCCAGAAAGACGTCCAAATCTCAAGGGGGCGTGCCAGGGGCATATTTAAGGTGAGACTTGGGCGCTCCTAAGACATGGACATCTTTCAGCAATAATGGAACAAAACAAAGACGTCCAAGACTAAAACTTAGACGTTTTGAGCTAGACCTGTTTTTATAAGAAATAGTACAGTGGGAATTGAACCCACTTCCCCAAGATCAGTCTGCTTCACTAACCACTAGGCTACTCCTCTACTCCACACAAAAGGTGCCCCAAATGACCAGATGAGCACTGGAGGGACTCGGGGATCACTTCCCCTTACTCCGCCAGTGGTCACTATCCCCCTCCCACCCCCCAAAAAATGTGATTAAAAATATTACTTGCCAGCCTCTATGCCAGCCTCAGATGTTATACTCAGATCAATTAGAATAGCATGCAGGTCCCTGGAGTAGTCTAGTAGTGGTGCAGTGCACTGCAGACAGGTGGACCCAGGCTTCTACCTCCCCCTACTTGTTACTCTTGTGGAGGAAACTGTGAGCCCTCCAAAACCCACTGTACCCACATATTGGTGCTCCCTTCACATGTAAGGACTATGGTAGTGGTGTACAGTTGGGGGTAGTGGGTTTTGGGGGGCTCAGCAGACAAGGTAAGGGAGCAATGGTGAGATGTGTACCTGGAGCATTTTATAAAGTCCACTGTTGTGCCCCCAAAGATGCTCTATTGCTTTCCTGGGATGTCACTTTTCCACTATTCTACCTGATATCAAGCTTTCTATTTTTTTTATAGCATCTGAGCCTTTGTCTATTGTTTATCATTAGATTTGGGCTTTGAATTCAGATCAATAGATGAAAACGAGGTCTCATAGAAAAGCTACGAAAATGGTATGGGATTTGTGTTGCAAACCGTGCAAGGAGAGACCTGCTGACCTGAACATGTATACCTTGGAGGAAAGGAGAAACAGGGGTGATATAATACAGATGTTCAAATATTTGAAAGGTATTAATCCGCAAACAAACCTTTTCTGGAGATGGGAAGGTAGTAGAACTAGAGGACATGAATTGAGGTTGAAGGGGGGCAGACTCAGGACTAATGTCAGGAAGTATTTTTTCACGGAGAGGGTGGTGGATATGTGGAATTCCCTCCCACGGGAGGTGGTGGAGATGAAAACGGTAATGGAATTTAAACATGCGTGGGATAAACATAAAGGAATCCTGTTTAGAAGGAATAGTTCTGTGGAATCTTAGCGGAGATTGGGTGGCGACGCCGGTAATTGGAAACAAAACGGGAGCTGGGCAGACTTCTATGGTCTACGCCCTGATCGTGACTGAATAGATAGGGATGGGCAGGAGTGTAAATTTTAAGGGGCTTCGATGTTACCTTCAGAACTTAGTACAAGAACAGTACTGGGCAGACTTCTACGGTCTGTGCCCTAAGAAAGCAAGGACAAATCAAACTTGGGTATACATATAAAGTATCACATACTATGTAAAGTGAGTTTATCTTGTTGGGCAGACTGGATGGACTGTACAGGTCTTTATCTGCCGTCATTTACTATGATACTATCGTTACTATATATCTAAATACCAGAGTGCTATTTTTCCATACTTCATAGCAAGAGTGTAAATTCCCTAATTACCTGTCCTAATGCAACTGAAGCTTTTACCTCCTCAGTGCATGTAAATGGTTTCATCCCTGTGTGGATTCTCTGATTCCATGTGAGGCTTTCTTTCCAAGCAAAGCTTTTACCACACTCAGGACATGTAAATGGTTTCACGTCTGTGCACTTTGAGATTTACATTACAACCTAAGCTTTTACCACACATAGAACATGTGAATGGTTTCACTTTATTGTGGATTTTTTTGTGTATTTTGTACGTTTTGCAGTTGGATGTATTTGTTTGAAAATGGACCAAAAAATAAAACATCCAAATCACAAAACATTTTTCCAATCAGCATTTTCAAAAGGAAAAAAAGAGACTTTTTTTTGTAGAAAATGACCTTTCCTGTTCTGATTTTGGACCTTTCAATAATACAGTCAGGGACGCCCAAATCTTGAAATGTAGGTCGTCCTTAGAGATGGGCGTCTTTGGTTTCAAAATCAGAAACAACCAAGTCTAGGGATGACCATCTCTAGAAATGACCAAATGCAAGCCCTTTGGTTGTGGGAGGAGCCAGCATTCGTAGTGCACTGGTCCCCCTGACATGCCAGGACACCAACCAGACACCCTAGGGGGCACTGCAGTGGACTTCAGAAATTGCTCCCAGGTACATAGCTCCCTTACCTTGTGTGCTGAGCCCCCCAAAACCCACAGCAGTACACCACTACCATAGCCCTTACGGGTGAAGAGGGGCACCTAGATGTGGGTACAGTGGGTTTCTGGTGGGTTTTGGAGGGCTCACATTTACCACCACAAGTGTAACAGGTAGAGGGGGATGGGGATGGGTCCACCTGCCTAAAGTGCACTGCACCCACTAAAACTGCTCCAGGGACCTGCATACTGCTGTGATGGACCTGAGTATGACATTTGAGGCTGGCACAAAATATTTTTAAAGAACGTTTTTGAGGGTGGGAGGGGGTTAGTGACCACTGGAGGAATAAGGGGAGGTCATCCCCGATTCTCTCCGGTGGTCATCTGGTCAGTTTGGGCACCTTTTTGTGCCTTGGTCGTAAGAAAACCAGGACCAGGTAAAGTCGTCCAAGTACTCGTCAGGGATGCCCTTTTTTTTTCCATTATGGGTCGAGGACGTCCATGTGTTGGGCATGCCCAAGTCCTGCCTTCGCTACGCCACCGACACGCCCCCGTGAACTTTGGTCATCCCTGCGATGGAAAACAGTTGGGGACATCCAAAATCGGCTTTCAATTATACCAATTTGGACGACCCTGTGAGAAGAACGCCCATCTTCCGATTTGTGTTGAAAGATGGGCGTCCTCTTTCGAAAATGAGCCTGATGGTCATCTATGATCACTTTTATAGAATCACATTAAGATATATATTGGAATAGTTTTATATGTGGTTCAAATTTGCCCTTCTGCATTATCTTTATCTTGTGACTTCTCTGTGTCTAGGTCATCACATATCCTTGGAACAATATCTTTTTCACTTAAGTCAGGGTGTTTCTGCTTTTTTGGACATAGATTGTTACTTTTCTTGTCTACTGATACACCATCTTGCTTCAACATTGAAGACTCTTGAATCAGATTGTTTTTGTCTATTGATTGTTTTATGTTTTTGTTTTCCTATTTTGTAATGTTTATAAATCTCAATAAAATATATTGAACTCAGACAGCTGAGACTGGAGGAATACAGAGAGACAATCCTGCTGATGTTTGTACAAATTAACTAGCTGGGAACAACCGCCAACCATATAACTTGCGTCTCGGCAGATAGCTGGTCATTTTCAGCAGTATTTAACCAGATATTGCTGCTGCAAATGCCTGATTAGCGCCACAAATAAAGCCAGTAGTGTTTGGGTGTACCAGGGGCATGACCGGTTAAGTTCCAATATTTGTAATTTAACAGGCCAGATTTAATGGGCAAATAAGGCCACATAAATAGCAGTCCTATTTGCCCATTAAGCCATAGCTGGTTATATCTGAATATTGACTTAACCAGTCATGTGCTAGCTAGTGTTGCAAGAACCGGATATTCAGTGCCCGTCCCCAGAAACAGCTCGGCATTGAATACCTGGGTTGAATGTCGGCAGTGGGCAGAGCACTGCCATCTGCTGGCCGAATATTGGGGGGAATATTTATTATGGCAGCTCCAAAATTGGTGGAATTCATTACTACAACTGTGACAAGTTCAGCCAGTACTCTCCTTCAGGAAACAATTAAAAGCCTTTTTTTTTCCAGCAGGCTTTTGAATGATTCTAAATTACATTTTATTGTTTGAAAGATTCTTTTATTTGTTGATACATCTTGTATTTTGTTTGTTATCTTTATTTTGAATGTTACTATGTAAGCTGGCTAGAATTGTAGATGTGGGATATACAAGTTTTTAAAATATAAATATAGTAGTAGCAGCAGCTACAGAAGGAAGGATCTGTAAGTGCCAGCAGTAATGGCAACTTTGATGCCACTTGACAGAGTATACATAGCGATCAGCAGGTGGCCAGATGTTATAGTTCCTACAACTTCTTGTCATCTGCTGATTACTAAGGCTGAGAAACCCAGCCAGGGAGCTAAGCTGGTCTCAAAATTTTGGTAGGGCCATGACCTCTGCAGCCCACCCCATTCTAACACCTATGCCTGTATGTAACTCACCTGGAGCTACTACTGAGAAGGCATGAACTAAATTCAAAATAAACACTACCAGAAATTTGCACCAGCCAGACCTCAGCAAATCTTACAAGTCTTAACAAGAAGCAAAAGTTGGCTTACCTCAGCCAGGTTGCAGCAACTAAATGTATTCTGTAAAGGCATAGACTTGGCCTTTAGTTCCTTCCCTGGGCCTCTTTAACCTCAGCCTGGCCCTGTCTTTTAAACACCCAGGTATTGACTCCACCCCTCCTGGCTCACCTCTTCCTGGGGTGGGATCAGTGCTGTTAAGGTGGCCCAGGCTAATTAGAGAGGAACGTTTCTTAAGGGTGAGGGGTAGTGTTCTTTTTTTAAATTTTTTATTTATAACCATTTAAATTTTTACAAGCGATAAAACAACTTGCCGGAAATACAGAGAAAGTAATATGTAGGAATTATTTCAGTCAGGTAATTCTATTCTCTTCCTTAGACCACTAAATAGGGAGAGTGAAACAAGATAAGGAGATCAATTAAACAGTAAACAGAAAACAAAAAATGTGGTATTAACCTGATTATGCCCAGATATTACTCATCTAATTCATTATTCCACATTGATCATCTGGTTGGCTTCTTCAAGGCCAATACGGTGTATAGTCAAATCATTTCATTGAAAAACATACTTATTGTCCAATATTAGTTAGAAATAATACATCTGATTACATTCTTTCTCTTTTAAAAACCAGAAGTTATTTAACAATACATATACTTAAGTCTCTAATTCAAATCCCACTGATTAAAGTAATCCCAGTTTTCACAGGCTTCACTCCTTTTAAAGGAATAATTTGAGGAAATATTTCTGAGGAAAGCTTTAGGAGTCATACCCGGAACTCTGGGAAAAACAATGATCTCTATATTAATCATCTATAATAATATTCATTTTATTATTCAAAATTTCTGGTCTATTATCATAACCACTTCTTGCTCATGTAGAATCATTTGTTATATCAATTTTTTGCTCTCAAAGGGTTCATTTGAATTGTCCATGTAACTCTCTAATAAAATTATATCTGAAACAAAATTATTTACTGCCACCGTTAGGTCCCGAAGCGCCTTCCAGATAGTATTCAATGTAACCTCCAAGGGAGCCAAAAACTCCAAGTTGATTTCTCATAGGTGTTTAGGAGTGGTTCTGCCGATTCGGGTTCTGCTGTAAACGTCCTCCGTTTCAGCATATACCTCTAACTCACTCCTTCACTCCTTTGGACAATGGTGGTTGAATAATTCGGGAGCGATGGAGTTGTTTTTTCCAGGTCCAAGAGTGTCGACGCTCCTTCGCCGGCGCTAATCAAAGGACTCGCCAACCCTTTCATCTGTGGGCAGTTTGTCGTGCAGCGGTCCCACACTTGCTGCTCAGGGGATAAAACGCTGGCCATCGACGGGTGACCACCGGTTGTCCCCTTCCTCTCAGTTAAGGTAACCAATTGCAGAGAGGAAATTTATGTAAAGAGGACGAAACTTCAGAGGGCATACGAATTTCAGGTCACCATCTTACCACTCTCCCAGTTTGGGACACTCTTTGTCTGGTTTCTCCTCAGAGGCCTGTCTGATATGGGTAACCCTTCAGCATAGCCCTCTAAGTCATTGAAACACACAAGTCCCTCCACCTCTACAAGGTGGTGTCCCTTCGGAGGGGGGGAGGTAGTGTTCTATAAACCCCATGACACTGGCACAAAAAATAATGTTCTTTTCATGTACCAAAAGTCTTCCCTGACTCTTTTCTTCTGCTTGTGTAGTGATATAAATTTTATATACAGGTAGTGTGCTAATGCTATTAGAACACACTAACCATTAGTAAATGACTAGCCCCCTCTCCATGATATTATAATCAGATACTAGTGCCTGTTGTTACAACTTTTCCAGATTTACACACATCATTACGTTTTAGCTCAACACATATCCACTTCTCTGCTAAACAAGATGCATCCCAAATGTCATTTAAATTATTTGTGAACCTCTAATCCTGATTTAATGATCTATTAAACAAACATTGCAACAAAAATATGATATCATGTTCTGTACAGGAAATGTTCCTGAGGGAAAGTCGAGCACATGTGCAGGATAATAAATGCATCTAACGGACTGAAGCTGTACTTTTAATAAAAATTGTAATATTTGGCCTTGGGGGGGGGGGGGGGGGGGAAGAATAGGACGGACGCAGCTGTTTCCATGGTAACTGTCCCTTAAGTCTCTATAAAACACAATTCTTTCTTCCTGTCTTCTGAACACTGTGAGGTGGGGTGGTTAGTGCTGAATTTCTTGCCTGTAATAGTAATAGATGGGGGTGGGGTGGGGGGGGGGGGGGGGGAATACCATGCCATGCTTGGTTTTGCTGTTTGTGACACAGTCCTCTGTGTTGCAGATCCAGGCCAAGGCCTAGGCCTGAAATGCTATTTAAAAAATAAATGTAAAATGAAGAAAACAGATCCAGGGATGTGCTGTTCACACACTCCAGTGCTCTCTTCATGCAGTTAGGAGGGAGATTTCTAAGGAATAGTTGCTGTTTGAGTTATCACCTTACCTAAGTCAGCTCTAAAGGCTAAGCCATTGCCAGTCCTAATGTTGTCCCACTGGATCTCCAGACATAATTCTCATTTTTCTAATGTAATCCCGTTAGGTTGGGGTTTACTAAAAGAGTAAATCCCTGTAGAGAGTCACTGGGCGGAGTGATTGGAAGATCCCTGGGTGGGAGGAAGCCTAGCCTAAGGGAAGGAGTTTGAAATATAGAAAGATAGTGCCCTGGTACTGAAGAGTGAAGTGGGGAGGAGCTTGAGAGGAGATAAAAATGATAGTTTGCCCTTTAGGGTTTTTTTTTGGTTGCCTGCACGCTCCTGCCAAGTGACCCAAAGAAGGAGAAGGGGGATCCTGGAGCTAGAAATGAGGAGCAGTTGTTGTTCCACTCACAATACCTGGTGAAGGAGTCAGAGCTTCGGGAAGATTGGGGAGTCTGGCACATAAGCAGGGTTGAGGGCAGGACATAGCCTGCTCAAGGCCGGGGTGCCAACCTGTGAGGCAGGGGCGTAGCTACGGGTGGGCCTGGGCGGGCCCAGGCCCACCCAATCTTGACTCAGGGCCCGCCCACCTGCCAAGTCTGAGATGATCCTCCGCTCCGCCGCTACCACCGCCGCTGCGTCTCTGTGAGCAGCCTCGGCAAAAGAAGAAAATGAAGTTCGGGGCCGCGGCAGCCTACAGGCATGCGCTGTTGGCTCTGCCGTTCTCTGCCCCCGCTGACGTCAATTTCCTGTTCTGAGGGCTGAGGACTGGCAGACCAACAGCACATGCCTGAAGGCTGCTGCGGGCGGGGGGAAGCAGAAAGAGGGCCCAGGCTGGCCAGCTAAGCAGTACTAGTACCACATGTGGAGGAAGAGGCAGAGCACATAGGTGAGCAAGATGGGGATTGGGGCTGTCGCTGTTTTTAGGCTGGGGAATTTTAAGGCTATCTGGCAACCCATTCACAAAACATACTTTGTCGCAACAGATAGCTGCTTGTATTTTTTTTTCCCTCCCATGAAAAATGTAGATCCCTCATGACATGGCTCTTTATCTTCGGACTTTGGCTAGTACAAAAGCGCATCTTCACAGAGCTTCCCCATAGATGTTTGTAAGTGGGTATCCTTGTATACTTTTAGTGATCCGATATTGCCTCATCGTGTACCAACTCCCAAATCATCTCCAGTTTCGGACTTGATGTTGCGCTCTCCTCTGCTTTGACTCCATTTTTTGATAGGAAAGAGCAAACACTCACATAATGACATCACTCTACCTTTCCTTACCATCCTTCTTACTTCTTAGCCTTCCCTATCTCCTTTCTGTTTGTTATCCCATCTTAGCTTGCATTTATATCAAACCCTACAACTACTCGTTTACTACAATTAGTATGTTTCTTTTCATGACTGTAATTGTATTTACTATGTAAGTCACATTGAACCTGCAACATGTGGGAAAGCGCGGGGTACAAATGTAATAATAATAATAATAAAAGGTACGTGGAAACAAAAAATGCTGGGGTGGAGGAGCATAGAAAAAATATTTTGTTTGGAAGGAGAGGAGGAAGAAAGTGTGTCAAGGTGTATGTTGCATGGTGGGGGGGGAGAGAGATCAAAGATGTTGGATGGGTACAGAAAAAGGGGAAACACTGGATGGAAAGGAGGAAGAGAGAGGAGATGGATGAAAGGAGGGAGACACTGGACAGAAGGTGGAGAGTGAGGGAAGATGTTGGTGGAAGGGAGAGAGAGAGAAAGGGACATGCTGGATGGAGGTGAGAGGGGAGAAGCTGGATGGAAAGAAAGAAGAGTTGGGATGCTGGATAGAAGAGGGGTACAGAGAGAAAGATGAATGAAAAGATGGTGGGAGAAAGAGGGGACATGGAAAAGGGCAGGGGAGAGACAAGCTGTTGGGGAGAAGGTAGGGGAGCAAGGGGGAGACCCTAGTTGGTCAGATGGAGAGAAACAGGAGAAATGCTGGATGAAAGGAGGGAGAGAGAGGAAAAATGCTAGAAGTAGGGCACACTACTCATGCCTATATATATATTGCCCACCCATATTAGCTCTGGGCCCAGCCAAAATGTCAGGTCTGGCTACGCCACTGCTGTGAGGTACACCTGCGGAAGGAGGGCAGCCATAAGGGACTGTGCCTGGTGGTAGCAGAGTGAATCGGTGGAGGAGAGATCAGCTCTGAGGTTACATCTGGCGAACAGGATAGACATAGACAGGGGTGCTTGTGAATATGTGAATAGCCCTGACAAAAAGAAAAGAATCCCTTGTACATACATCCGGGAAGAAAATGTGGTATAGTTTCCATTATCGCTGAAAAACAAAAATGCCCAGCTCACAAATTGTCGAATAAAACATGGATGTCTATTTTTTTCAAAAATACGGTTCGGTCCACCCCTTCACGGACCCGTTCTCGGAGATAAACGCCCATGGACATAGACGTTTTCGTTCGATTATGCCCCTCTTTGGGACTTACAGAACAAATTTCAATGGACAGGATCAGGTATTACAAATCTCACACTGCTTTGCAGTGCCGCCAAGTGGGGGAGGGGGGCAAAATTCCCCAGGCCCGGGCCTCCAAGGGGGGGCCTGGCGCCAGGGTCTCTCTCTCTCTCTCTGCTGCTCCTGACAGGACCCAGATGATTGCGTCCCGACAGAGGCAGGAGAGAGAAAACTCCGGCGCTAGGCCCCCCTTGGAGGCTGGGGAGGACCCGGAGGAGCAGCAGATACAGCAGGCAGAAGAGAGCTTCTTCACAGTCAACTGCCGCATTGCCTTCCAAGCGGTTGCTTTTCCCCTCAAGCTCGCATTCTCGGTTTTGAAACTGAGCATGTGCGACCTAAGATAAAAAGCAGCCACAGGGGCAGGCCACGCAGCAGAACTGTGAAGAAGAGCAGCGCTAGAGTGGAGGAGAAAACTCGTCTGCTGGCGGGGCCTTGGGAGCCCTGCCAGCCAAGGTATTTCCAGTTGCGCCGGGCGGCAGCCATCCTGGGGGGTGGGGCCCGGCAGCAGTGGCGATCTGGGGATGACGATCCGGGAGGGGCAGGCCCAGCTCGGTCTCTCGGCAGCCCTGCTGCTTTGGGATGTAAATTCAAAACCAGGACTGGCCAAAGATCTATCTCCAGCCTGGAATTGGGTAACTTGGCATCTCTGTCATAGGGAGACATGTGTGGCAACCTCCCCTCAGACAGTAACTCACACTCTGCTGTCAGGCATGTCTTTCTACTACTACTACTTATCATTTCTATAGCGCTACTAGACGTACGCAGCGCTGTACACTTGAACATAAAGAGACAGTCTCTGCTCGACAGAGCTTACAATCTAATTAGGACAGACAGGAGATAAGGGAATATTAAAGTGAGGATGATAAAATAAGGGTTCTGAACAAGTGAATAAGGGTTAGGAGTTAAAAGCAGCATCAAAAAGGTGGGCTTTTAGCTTAGACGTCGAGGGTTTGAGCCAAGAGAATTTGTCAACTGGATGTAATAGTCCTGTTTGGCAAGTAAAAGAGCAGACTGGAAGGAGGTCAGCAAGAATTTGAAATGTATGAAGTCAGCATGGGCACGGGATTTCAGCCGAAGACGTTCGGCAGAGCGGGCACAGGAACGTAGGTAGCGGATTCTAGAGGTCAGTCAAGGCTGGGGTTTGGTACGTTTTACAGAATGAGAGAACGGGAGGAGCGAGAGTATCCAGAGCACAGGAGAGAATAGTATTATAGGAAGAGACAGCCTCATTGACAGACTTGGATAACATAGTGGTAGAGAAGAGATTTGAAACACTGGAGGACAGAGTAGAAGGGTCAATAGCCTGAAGATTCCTAAATGTATTGGTTAAGATTGGAGGGAACTGGGGAGGAGGGTGTTTAAGTGTGAAAGTTATCAGATGATGGCCAGAGAGGGGAAGAGTTGAGGCACAGAAACTGGAGAGTGAGCAGTTTGAGAAGTGGATAAAATCAAGACAGTGGCCATTCTGGTGAGTGGGGGCAGTGGAGTACAGTTGAAGATTGAAAGAGGATGTTAAAGCAAGAAATTGAGAAGCATAAGAGCCAGAGGGATTATTAGCATGAATGTTAAAATCCCCAAGAATGAGGGAAGGAGATGAAGGTTCAAGAAAGAAGGAAAGCCAGGCATCAAAGTCAGTGAAAAAGGAAGAAAGGGACTTATCAGGGGGTCCATAAATGACTGCTACTCGGAGAGGCAGAGGAGCAAATAGACGGATGGAGTGGACTTCGAAGGAAGAAAAACAGTGAGACCGAGGTGGAAGAAGAGGTTGAAATCTACAAGAGCGTGAAAGTAGTAGCCCGACACCACCTCCGCGGCCAACCGGGCGAGGAGTATGGGAGAAAAGATAACCACCATAGCATAGGGCCGCGACTGAAGCAGAGTCTTCAGGGTAAAGCCAAGTTTCAGTTAGGGCAAGCAGATGGAGAGTACGAGAGATAAAGAGGTCATGGATGTAGGAAAGTTTGTGGCCCAGATGCATCAACCGTACGTAAAAAAATCTAAAACCCTCGTCTGGTTACGTCAGAGGAGGGCGGGCCCAGGAGGGAGGAGGGACGTCGGAGACTGCAGAGGAGACGATCAGCTGTTCTTCCCCATGCAGCGCCCTCACACAAAGGTGAGAGGCGCTGCACAGCCCGGTAACAAGGAGGGGGGCACCAGTGGAGGGGGGGGAACGGTGGCGATGACTTCAGGGAGGGTGGCGGGGCGGGGCACGGGGCGGAGAATAGAGGGAGGCGGAACTGGGAAGAAAGAGAAGAGAGGAAGGGAAGGGCGAGCCGGGGCAGCTTAAACTTTGGATTTTTGGCAAGCGGGGAGCAGCGGCGACTTTGGGCGGTGGGGGGGTGCAAGGATGCTCATAAAGGACGCTCCTGACGAGCGCCTTTGCCCCATCCCGATCCTTTTTTTCCCCTCTTTTTTTAAAATGCAGATGGAGCGGGGAGCAGCATGGACCTCGGGCATCAATAAAGGACGCGCCTGACGCCCGTTTTTTCCCCCTCCCTCCCGATTTTTTTTCATTACATTTTGGCAGCTGGGCAGCTCTAATGAGAGGTACAGACCTCCGTTAGATTTCCTGCGTTTTTCCTGCGTTAAGGCAATCGGACAATGTTAGTGCATCTTGTTACAATGGGGTTTGTACACGAATTGCTCATCTGCATTCTGTTTTCGTTAGCTGCTACCTATGTCAGAAAAAGGCCTTTAATGCATGTCACGGTTTAAAACTTGTTTGTTAAAGGGTTGTAAAAGGGTTGTTAAAGTTTAGTGCATCTGGGCCAGAGTGGGTATTCCACAGAGCGCAAGAGAAAGGCAGGGAAGAAGGGGGGAGGAAAGGAACAGAAATTAGATTGGAGATATCACAGTGTGACCTGTACAAATAGGATTACTATAAGAAGCTGTTAAGTAGTGGATAAGACTGTACCAAATAGTCTTGGCTGGACTGAAAACCTCTTAAACCAAATGCTAACTGTACATAAAAAGTTTGGAGTTTGAATTTACTGCCTTTGTAAAATTCAGTAATGTTTTGCATAAAGTTAACTCCTTAGTGTGGCGAGTATTTCTTAAGCATGAGAGGAAGTGAAAAGTTTAATCCCTGCTGTTAAAGGATACTCAGATTAAAGCCCAGTTTAACATCCTACGGCCTTCCAGATTATTATCCGGCTCTAGCCTTTGCCCAAGCTGAGTGGAAGGAAACTGGACTGTGAGTGGAAAGTGAGTTGATGAAAGGACGATATATATATATATATTTTTTTTTTTGTTTGTTTGTTTGTTTGTGGCCCAAGTCTCTTTTGAGTTAGAGAGAAAGGACTGAGCAGGTCAGTGAGACCCAAGTCACACATGGAACAACCTCCCAGTAGAGGTGATGGAGACAAACACTGTATCTGAATTCAAAAAAGTATGGGCAAGCATATAGGATCTTTAAGGGAGAGGAAGGGATAGTAGATGTTGTGGATGGGCCGACTGGATGGGCCATATAGTCTTTATCTGCCATCTTTTTCCTAGTTTGTATGTTTACTTAAGTGGAAGGTCAAGGCAGGGAGTGACTGGAGGTACATTTTTTGCAGAGTTCTAATATTTGCAGGGGGACTGGTAGCGTTCAGCAGGGTTCTAGTACTTACAGGGGGTAGATAGACAGTATTCTACAAGGTTCTAGTACTTACAAGGGGATTGATAACATTCTGCAGGGTTCTAGTACTTACAGAGCGATTGATAAACATCATTTTGCAGGTTTCTAGTACATTCAGGAGAATTTCTTGGCAGAGCATGAGAGCAATTACTCTAGTCCTTAAAGGGGAGGTCAGGGCAGGGAGTGATAGGTTATCCAAATAGGACATATCCCTATAACAAACACATCTAGACACCCCTATAACAATACAGGAAATCAAAGAATGGCCTCCAGACACTTAAACCAAGAAAAGCATGTGGTCCCAATATAATATTAAATACAGCAATTTACAAATCCAGGAAACATTGATAAAGCTATTTAACCTGATTTTATTCTCTGGGCACTTCCCTGTGGCATAGTCAAAGGGGCTAATAACACCAATTTATAAACGGGGAGGGGTGGGGGGTTACTACTAAGCCAAATAATTGCAAAAGGATATGTGTCAATAGTAAGATTAGCAAATAGCTCTGTAATGTGCTCAACAAACAGTCTGCACAGAAGTCAGGCTGGGTTCCTGCCAAAGAACCAAACCACTGACCACATCTTTACCTTACAGACAATGATTAACAAACATGTAAAAAACAGGGAGAATATTTACAGATTTTTTTAAACTTTAAAGTAGCCTTTCGCTCTATATGACACCGTGGCTTCAGCCTTAAACTACTGCAAACCGAAACGTGTGTGTGTGGGGGGGGGGGGGGGGGGGGGGACCCTATGATATAATTCAATCACTATAGAGTGGAGGAGTGGCCTAGTGGTTAGAGCACCAGTCTTGCAATCCAGAGGTGGCTGGTTCAAATCTCACTACTCCTCCTTGTGATCTTAGCCAAGTCACTTAACCAGGGGTGTAGCTATGGGTGGGCCTGGATGGGCCCAGGCCCACCCAATGTCTGCTCAGGCCCACCCAGACAACAGGCAGCTCTCCAGTCCTCCTTCACCTGAGTCCTGACTCCTGGTCCGGAAGTTGTAGGCAGGTCATCATTGTAGCGGTTGTGCACTTGCGCTGCAGCTGCATGTCAGCGCCACCACTCTATTGTTCCGTTCCTTGCTCGCTCCCCGTCGCTATGGTTCTGTGCTGCTTTGCTTTTTCTTCCCTGCCCCCCCCCCCCCGCATCACAGCGCCGCAGTTGAACTGAATGTGCTGTGCCGGCTGCCGTCAATGTCGCTGTTGGATTTTGTGCCCTGCAGTGCAGCCTCCCCCCCCCCCCCCGGCCTAGTCAGCACTCCCCTGCGGCCCCACACGACATGGAGCGGAGCACACAGCACAGTGAGTGCTCACCTCTCTGCACCACCTGCCACCACTGAAGCCCAGCTGCACAGGTAAAAAAAAAAAAGAGGTTTAAGAGGGATTTGTTAATAATCATAGTTGATGGGGGTGAAGATATTGCTGTTGCGCTGTGGAACTCATATATGTGCTGACTGTATATAGACAAAGGGGATGTGTGACAAGTTGGGAAGAAGCATAAGAATGGGGGAAAAGGGAGGAAGTTTGTGGGGAAAAGGCTTGATGACTAATCCCAATGGAGTAACCTGTACAAATGGGTGCCAATTTTGGAAGCTTTGTATATTTTGTACCTGTTCGAAGTGTATTTGTTCTGTTGTCATCAATAAAAAATATTGAAACATTAAAAAAAAAATATTAACTTGTAGTGAAGTCAGTGTAATGCTGGCTGGTGGTGCTGGTGAGCATCTGGGTGGGGGTGGACTCTTTCACTGCCTAGGGCAAAAAAAAGGTATATTTAATTATTCAGTATACTTTTTTTCCCTAAGCAGTGAAGAGCCGACCTCCACCCAGAAATCCACCACCAATAAATTTTATTATACCCAGGTTAAAATTTATAAAAGGTTGTACTATATTTGTCATGGTGCCTTGGTGGGTTTTTGGGTAGGGATGATTTCTGCAGTACAAAGGTTAAAATAATAATAAAAAACGTTTTCAATTTAATGTAGGTGGGTTTCTGGGTGGAGGTGGGTCTGCAGTGCCCAGAACATTTAAAAAGGTCATATTTAATGCTGGTATCCTTAAGGGTGGGGGACAGGGAGAGGAGATGCCAGACCATAGGGGGATGGGTGGGGGTAGGACATGGCTGACGCTAGGTTACAAGGAAGGGTGGGGTAGGGCTGATGCCTAGCTGTGGGATGGATGGTGGAGAAGGGAAGGGCTGATACTGGGCTATGAGGATGGATGGGGGTGTTGGGAAGGAAAGGAAGGGCTGATGGCAGACTACGGGGATGGATGGGGGGGGTAGGTAAGAGAAAAGCTGATGCTGGGCTACAAGGATGGTTGGGGGGGTAGGGAAGGGAAAAGCTGATGACGGGCTATAGGGATAGATGGGGGGGAGGGGGTTAGGGAAGGGCTGATGTCAGGTTACAGGACAATTTCTAATTTTTGGTCCTTTATTCTGTAATTGATGAGGGTTGGTTTGTGTTCTGCATTTGACTGAGTATGCTGGCATGTGGTTTGTGTGGGGATCTATGAGTCTGACTTGTCCAATGGGATGAGTAGTGCTGTTGTGTATATTCACTGCTGCCTTTGTAAAGGCATTGTTATTGGAATTGGTGTTAAAATTTGCAAAGTTTGATGTATATATATCATTGCTGTAATTATATTGCAGAATCCTGTCATGTGCGTTGAAATGTTTGCTATTATAGTAGACAATGTAGCTATATTTAAAAATATTATTTTTCCATTAAGTATGTATATGGTTTATATTGATGCAGGGCAGCTGTTCGGCAGATTACTTAGAAATTCATCATCAAGTGCATTCTAAGGCATTATTTTGTAGTATCCCAAGAAACACTACTCATACCTATATACACAGTGCCCACCCATATTAGCCCTGGGCCCACCCAAAACGTCAGGTCTGGCTACGCCACTGCACTTAACCCTCCATTGCCTCAGGTACAAACTTAGATTGTGAGCCCTCCTGGGACAGAGAAATATCCAGAGTACCTGAATGTAACTCACCTTGAGCTACTACTGAAAAAGGTGTTAGCAAAATCTAAATAAATAAAATAAATATATTTATCCATCAGCTGTAAGGTAAGAACAAACAAGTATAGACAAGAAGGAGGGGGTGAGACAGGGATGTAGCCCGAGCCCCCACCCTCTTCAAAATCTACATCAAAGCTTTTTCCATAGTACTAGAGAGATCTTCAGCCCCCCTTCCCCCAGTTAAGCTTTAATGTGAAGAAATGTAGAGTGGTGTATTTAAGCTGCAGAAAGCCAAAGGTACTGCATGTGATAGGAAGTGAGAGCAGTGGCGTAGCCAGAAGGCAATTTTTGGGTGGGCCAACAGGTTGGATGGGTGGGCACTACAACTTTTTTGGAAAGCGAAAAAACAGCAACCTGATGCACCCATGCTCTGTCCCTACCCCACTCCATGCTCGACCTCTACCTCACTCCCTAAATCTTCAATGAGGGTTGCAGTGCAGGCTTCAGTGGTTGCCCAATTGAGAGCTAAGAGAAGTACAATAGACTGCACGCCAGCCCCATTGAGCCATGGTCCTCCAACACAAATATGATATTGAAGCCAAACACATTCTGCATCCAGAAAACCTCCTGGCCCTCCACCAACAATGGATACAGAGCACAGCAAGGACATTTCCCCATATAACTCATCATACAAAGAAATTTTGGTTTCTAGTGTAATCTCAATAACAGACATATTATAAATTAATTTTTTTAAAAATCTATAAAACAAACGTCACTCAGAACCCACAGCAAATCTACCATGCCAACACTAACTTCCAAAAACAAGGATTCTACCTATGAAACGGAAGTGCCTTAAATATTATAGTGGGGCCCTAAAATACAAATACATTTATCAGGAAAGCTAAACAAGCCAAATTACTACAGAATGCTACATAGAAACATCTTGCTAACAATACCTCAGTCACACACAGAGAATACAAATGTCAAATACAGAATAAGAGACCACAAACTCTAGAAATATAAATTAAACAGAAACCCCAAGAAACTAGACCTTGCATATAGTACAACACCAGAGAAACAAGAGAGAAAGGCATTTCCTCTGGTGCAAAATATAAAGACAACACATGCCAGGGATGGTGTTAGGGGTTGCAGCTAGAGCAATTGTGCTTGGTTCCCTGGCCAGAGAAAGCCCGTCTGCTGGAAGCTGAAGGCGCAGCCTGGTAATGGACTTTGGGGTACTTTCCTAGATTTCTGTCCTGGACCCCAGCCATGTTTAAATCAACTCTGGAAATATGTACATTTCAAAGCCAACATACTATATTCACATTAAAAATAAAATATTTTTTGTACCTTTTTGTTGTCTGGTCAATTTATTTTTCAAATCATATTGGTCCCAATTTCTGGTTTCTGCTTCCCTCTGTCTTCTCTTAACTCACTTGCCAGGGTCTCCTGTCTATTTGACATTTCTTCTTTATCCATGTCCATCATCCATCTCCCATCTCTGCTTTCCTATATTTCCTTGTCCAGTATCTCCCCTGTGTTCATATCCCCTCATCCATCATCATTCCTCTGTGCACCTATGCACCCCATGCCCAGCATATCCCTTCTGTGTTCCTATTCTCCCCCTTGTCTGGTATCTCTCCCCCCTCTCTGTGTCCATATCCCCCCTCTCCAGTGTCCAGAATTGTATCTCTATTCCATATCCCCTTCCCCCCTTGTCAGGCATTGCCCCTCTGTGCCCATATGCCATCCCCATACAGCATCTCACATTTGTGTCCCTGTTCCCATGCTCCCACCTAATGCCCATCATCTTCCTTCTGTATCTGTACACCTTCCTATGTCCCCTTGCTCCCTCCTCCACACCAATGTGTCCCTCTCCTCTCTGATCCCACCTCAACCAGCTTCTCTTCCTCTCTCTTTCCTTCCCCTTATTCATCTGGCTCTTTCTCCCACTGTGGGTTCAGCATTTGACCCCCTCTTCCTTTATCCCTTTGTCCAGCATCTCTCCCTTCCCTCTAACCCCTCCCATAGGTCCAGCATCTTTCTTTCTTTGCTCCAGCCCTCCTTGCAGGTCCATATCTTTCTCCTTTCCCTTCAGCCATCCCCTGCATATCCAGAACCTCTCCTCCAGCTCCCCCCCCCCACATGTCCAGCACATCTCTTCCTTTCATCCAGCATCCCCCCCACTACATGTTCAGCACCTCTCTCCCTTTCATCCAGCCCCCCTACATGCCCAGCACCTCTCCCCTTCACTTCAACCCTCTGCATATCCAGCCAATCTCCCCTTTCCCTCCACCCCCTGCATATCCAGCTCCTCTCCCCTTCCCTCCAACCCCCCTGCAAATCCAGCACCTCCCCTTCCCTGCAACCTCCCCCCTAAAAGTCCAGTACCTCTCTCCCTTCCGTTCTCTCCAACCCCCTGCCCCTCACGTCTATCACCTTTCTCTTCCCTTCAGGCCCCTCCCCTTCAAGGGCCAGCATGTCCGCATCTTCCTTACCCCCCAAAAAAAGTCCAGCACCTCTCCCTTCCTTTCAGCCCACTCCCCTTGCAGGGCCAGCACCCCACTGTTTTCCTCACCCTCTCCCACCCCCGCCGCTGCACTCGCTTTTAACGCTATTGGCGCTGCCTCCTCCTGCACCTCACAGTCTCTGTTTCCCATCCCCGTGGCAGCGCTTGAAATTTGCTATCAACACTGCCTGACAGCTGACAGACGTGGCACGATGTCCTGCTCCGGGGCCTTCCCTCTGCTACATGCATTCCGCCCTGCGTAAACAGGAAGTTTAATCAGCGCAGCAGAGGGAAGGCCCCAGAGCAGGACGTTGCACCATGTCTGTCAGCTGTCAGGCAGCGCCGATAGCAAATTTCAAGTGCTGCCGCGGAGGTGGGAGACAGAGACTGTGACCTGCAGGAGAGGAGGCAGCGCCGATAGTATTAAATGGAAGCGTTACGGCGGGGTGGGAGAAGGTGAGGAGACACGGTGACGGAAGTGGTGGGACTGTTCTGGATGGGCCTGAGACAAAACTGGGTGGGCCTGGGCCCATCCAGGCCTGACCGTAGCTACGCCCCTGAGTGAGAGGCTAATATGCATGAACAGGAGAGGGACTTGAGGTGATGGTGTCTTTAGGATCTTAAGGTGGCAAAACAAGGTGATAAGGTGATGCTAACACCAGAAGGATAAGGGACATAACCAACAGAAAGGAGGTGATAATGCCCCTGTAAAAGTCATTGGTAAGATCCCATTTTGGCTACTATGTTCAGTTTTGGAGGCCATATCTTGCCAAGGACATAAAAAGACTCAAAGTGGTTCAGAGGAAAGTGACCAAAATGTTATAGGGTCTGCATCAGAAGTTGTATGAGAACAGACTTTAAAATGTATTTATTTTAAAAAGCTTGACATAGCACCAGCTAAGCAGTTTACAATGGTAATTAAATGTAATACAGGAATATGTATACTCTGGAGGAGAGGAGGGATAGGAGAGATATATTTTCACTTTTAAAGACTTAAAAGAACAAACAAACCTTTTCTAAAAACAGAGCGACTATAGAACTTGAGGACATAAAATACTTTTTCACAGAGAGGGTGGTGGATGCCTGTGCCTGGAATGTTCTTCCGTAGGAGATGGTTGCCATGAAACCATAATAGAATTCAAAAAGGTGTGGGATATACACACTCTATATGAGAAGAGGATGGAATAAAAGTATAGAGTATTTTCACTCAAAGTAAAATATAATTGATTCAGACATTAAAAAAAAACAGAGAGAGAGCATATGGGGGTGGGGAGGGTTAATCTACATGGAGCAGCAGGTACAACCCTAGCAACACAAGAGGGGGTAACCTGCAGGGAGTGGCAGATGTGGCACTGGCCACATTTCTGGGCAAATTAGATGGACCGTGCTGGTCTTTTCTGCTCTTGTTTACTGTGTTACAGCCACCGTTCCTTCTAAGCTGAGTGGGCGTCCTCCCAACTGCATTGCTGCCAGTGGGGGTAGTGCTTCAATATTATGTTTTCAGTCACTAGGGGCAAGTAGGTTCCCTGGTGTCTTGCAGAGTTTCCTTGCCCCTCACTATTGAAAATGCGATAGTGAAACAGTACCCTCCCACTGGTAGACAGTGGGGGAGGGGCACAAAGATGCACATTTCCTAAAGCTGACATTACAATTAATAAATTGGGATCTGTTGTCTGGTGTTGCCTGTTGAGTTTCATTGAGAGAAATTCCATAGTTTTTTTTTTTTTAATCATCTATATGATGGTTTTGTCTTGCCTCAAACTCTAGACCCTGGTTTAAGCTGTGTGTTGAACTGAAGCACATACCACTGGTGCCGTGACAGGTACAGACCTGCAGGAAACCTCAAAGTAAAACACAAGAAAAGATCCAGAATTAAAGATCTGTTGTAGAAGTCATCATGCAACATTCACTCAAAGAGCCTAGAGGCGAGTCATTGTAACAAGACCCAGTCTGAGCAAGCCAGGAGAATATATAGAAACCTTATAGCTTAACAGTGAGGAGCACAGGACAATCAAGGCCTGCTTCTGTCTGACTCAGGTGTAACATTACCAGAGCTCTCTCAAATTACAAGATGGAAAAGGATAAAGTGTAATTAAAGCCCCATCCTGAGCACAAGGGTCAGCAAATTCCAGGGCTATGTCCACAAAGAATTATATTAAAAAGACTGCCTACAAATTACTACACCTTTCAAAAGAGGAGGAGCAGTTATTCCAGTCCTGAGGTCACTGCAGCCTGGAGAGAGACAGATAGTTCCATGCAGATAAACAAAGAGAGATAACTAAGGATGGAAAAAGTTAAAAATGACACCAGCATTACGCAATGTTGCAACATAGTAAATGACGGCAGATAACGACCAGCATGGTCCGCACAGCCTGTCCAGAAAGGTGACCAGAGAGTTATACCGGCTGCAGGTTACCCACCTCTCCCACTTTGTTATTACGGTTGTACTTGCCGCATCAGGAAGGTTACCCCTCCTTTGTTGTTAAGGTGGTACCTGGCACTCCATGTAGATAATCCCCTCCCCCCCCCCCCCCCGATGCTTTTATTCTATCTTCCATCCTTTGTTGTTAGCTTTGTATTTGAGTGAGTCATTTATGATTATTTTTCTCTGGATATTTCTCTGTCCCAGGAGGGCTCACAATCTAAGTGGACAAGCATTCCAGACATTCACCACCCTCTCTGTGAAAAATTATTCCCTTGCAGTTTAATTCCATGTCATCTGGTTCTATAGCTTCCCTGTTTTTGGAAAAGGTTTGTTTGTCCATTGGTACCTTTCAAGTATTTAAATGTCAGTATCATATCTCCCCTTGATGTGAGGGTGATATTGGTATTAAAGAAGGTGATTTGATGTTGTTTTGTATGTTTTAAATCATGGCTATATATGTTTTGGTTGAAATCCACCTAGGAATAGGTGGATTACAAATAATATAAATATATACATACATATTGATGTATCAGAAAATTTGAAAATTTCTAGTCAGGATCAACAATTTCATTTCATTCCACATTATCCAAAAGACATGTTTTCCGGTTCAGTGTGGCTTACAATCAACATTATAATTACAATATTCAAAAGTACAAAACAGTTAAGGATCACATAAAAAGGATGCGTGGAGGGGCATAATCGAACAGGGCGCCCATGTTTTCATGAGGGCGTCCTCACAAGACAGCCCCGTAAAGGGGCTGGGCAACCCATATTATCGAAACAAGATGGGCGTCCATCTTTCGTTTCAATAATACGGTCGGGGACACCCAAATCATGAAATTCAGGTTGACCTTAGAGATGGTCGTCCTTAGGTCATTTTTTATATGGTCCTCCCCGGTTTTCGGCGATAAAGGAAACCGAGGACACCCATCTCAAAAACGACCAAATTCAAGCCATTTGGTCGTGAGAGGAGCCAGCATTCGTAGTGCACTGGTCCCCCTGACATGCCAGGACACCAACCGGGCACCCTAGGGGGCACTGCAGTGGACTTCAGAAAAAGGTCCCAGGTGCATAGCTCCCTTACCTTGGGTGCTGAGCCCCCCAATCCCCCCACAAAATCCACAACTGTACACCACTACCATAGCCCTTAGGGATGAAGGGGGGCACCTACATGTGGGTACAGTGGGTTTTGGAGGGCTCACATTTGCCACCACAAGTGTAACAGGTAGGGGAGGTGGGCCTGGGTCCACCTGCCTGACGTATACTGCACCCAATACAACTGCTCTAGGTACCTGCATACTGCTGCGATGGATCTGAGTATGGCATTTGAGGCTGGCATAGAGGCTGGCAAAAAAGTATTTTTAAAGATTTTTTTTGAGGGTGGGAGGGGGTTAGTGACCACTGGGGGAGTAAGGGGAGGTCATCCCCGATTTCCTCCGGTGGTCATCTGGTCAGTTCAGGCACCTTTATGATGCTTGGTTGTGAAAAAAAATGGACCAAGTCGCCCAAGTGTTTGTCAGGGACGCCCTTCTTTTTTCCATTATCAGCTGAGGACGCCCATCTCCTAAGCACGCCCCAGTCTCACCTTCGCTACACTGCCAACATGCCCCCGTGAACTATGGTCGTCCCCGCAATGGAAAGCAGTTGAGGGCGCCCAAAATCAGCTTTCGATTATGCCGATTTGGGCGACCTTGCGAGAAGGACGCTCATCTCCCGATTTGTGTCAGAAGATGGGCACCCTTCTTTTTCGAAAATTCACCTGCTAGTGACCTTCTATTGCTAAAACCTTTTTAAAGAGAAAAGATTTCAACTATTTATGAAATGACAAACAATTATTTATATCTCTGATATCCTTGGGAAAAAATTCCACCACTTAGTTCCCTGATAAACCCAGCAGAAAAAAAACAGATTTATAGACCAAGTGCTTGCAATAGAGATTGATGGTACCTTAAAAACTAATCAGATTATTGAGGCATGAGCTTTTGAGGACAAGCATCCAAGGTGTTAGATGTGTTCGGGGCTAGTATTGGTTTGGGGGAGGCAGCATATTTTTTTTCTGGTCCTTTGGGATTCCAGCTCAATTGGAACTGGGGCTGTGATCTGGCAGCATAAACCTCCACAACTACTAAGGGATTTTTTTGTCCATTTGATATTCTCTCCTAACCTGTTGTAGCCTTACCCAGTGCAATGATAGGGTTTATTCCAAAGTATTGCAATAATGGGCCCTGAATATGATCAGCAGATGCTGCCACTGTGTGATGGCTATGGCTCCTTTACCCTTTCCTTTCCCCCTGCAGGGCAGCAAATACTGCCTTTGTAGCATCCCCAGCAGCAGCTAACCCAAGGAACAGAAGAACTGAGATATGAATCAAACCCAGCTCCCTCTGCATAACACTGTACAACACTGGCACTAAGCCACTAGCCCAGGTATAGGAGAGGTGATTGTGAAGCATTCGTTAGTGGAGGTGCTGTTGATATAGAGAAGGCACCTCAAATATTGTGTTCAATTCTGGTCACAGCACCTCAAAAAAGATATAGTGGAATTAGAAAAGGTACAGAGAAGGGTGACGAAAATGATAAAGGGGATGGGATGACTTCCCTATGAGGAAACGTTAAAGTGGCTAGGGCTCTTCAGCTTGGAGAAAAGACAAATGAGGGAGATATGATAGAGGCCCATAAAATAATGAGTGGATTGGAACGCTGGGTAGACGTGAATCGATTGTTTACTGTTTCCAAAAATACTAAGACTATGAGGACACGCAATGAAGCTATGAAGTAGTACATGAATCTAAGAAAATATTTCTTCACTCAATGTGTAATTAAACTCTGGATTCATTGCCAGAGAATGTAGTAAAAGCAGTTAGCTTAGCGTGGTTTAATAAAGGTTTGGATAGCTTCCTAAAAGAAAAGTCCATAAGCCATTATTAAAATGGACTTGGGGAAAATCCACTGCTTATTTCTAGGATAAGCAGCATAAAATGTATTGTACTGTTTTGGGATCTTGCCAGGTACTTGTGACCTGGATTGGCCACTGTTGGAAACAGGATGCTGGGCTTGATGGACCTTCGGTCTGTCCCAGTATAGCAATACTTGTGTACTTATAATGTATGTGATAAAGGTAATACTGGTAGGTAGGAAGTGATATGCGTGTGTTGTGTTGTGTTGGGGAACGGATATTGGTAGTGGGGAAGTGACTGATGTGTATTGGAGATAGTGTCCAGGGGAGGTGGTTCACATCTAACCCCAGAATTTCATGCTTTCAGCTGATAAACCAGTCAGAAAGATTCTGCAGAAGTTCAGGTTTTGTACTGCAGTAGTGGGCCTAGTTCTGATGCTATTTCTTGCCTTGTTGCCTTTGCCTTTGTTTCCTAAGTCTTTTGCACAAGGGTGAAGAGTGTCTGAGGAGGGTAGAGGTACTATCCATTCTCATGTGACATCTGGTGAGACAAGAACTGTTTATAGGTCAATAGGCTGAGCAGACACTACATGCTCTTCAGGTCACTGCCCAGCCTTGCCAGCATCAGACATGACCCCGCCATGGACTGATAAAGTCACCCAGCAGACCATGTGCATTCAAACTATTATCCAACGGCATCCTGAAATGTCTAAGCTTCATTCAGGAACATAATCCTCAACAATTTTCAGAATAAAAAGAAAAGCTTTAATGAGAGAAATTTGAAATAGTGTGATAGCAATCTATTTTGCTGCTTCAGACTGCAATAAAGCTATGAAATTTCAATTATATCACAGTTTTGCATGGTGAGATTTAATAACCAATGCATTCAAGAAAATTCCAGCTAAGCTATTTAAACAATTTTTATTGTAAAAATAGAATGTGAGTGTATAATCAACCTCACAATGTTGTGTGTAGTGTTAGATAAAGTGTAATTTAAAAAAAAATCCAATCTTACCCTATTTTTATTCAGATGTTCATGCCTTTCTGTTTATTTGTGTATTTATTTATAGACAAATAATCTCAAAATGAAGATAGTCCAAAAACAATGAACAAAAACAAAAACTCTTAAAACAGATAACCAAGACTAAATATTGGTGCTCATTTTCAAAGCATATAGACTTACAAAGTTACAGAGTAACCTATGTAACTTTGTAAGTTGATGTGCTTTGAAAATGCGCCTCCACATCTTTTAATATTGTGTGAAAGAGAGAAATCTCAGAAAACTCAGGTCACCATTTATAGTATTAAAGGCCATCAGTGCAGCAACAGGACCTTAAGGGGTTCACTTTCAAAACAAAAATGTCCAAAAATCGGAACAAAGTGGCAGATGGATGGGTTTTTCCCCACAACATCCAGTTCATCTGCAGTGCGTCCAAATCACAAGAGGATATGCTGGGGTGTGTTGGGGGCGGGATTTGGACATTTTTCTGACATAGGAAAAGGCCAATTTCCAAACAAAAAGATAGGGATTTTCAAACCAGAATAATGTCTATGTTCCCCTCTTAATTTTTGGATATTTTCAGCAAAACATCCAAAATCGGATTTAAACGTCATAACGTATCATCTTATTTTCTTTTCCATGTTTTATTTTGTTTTATTTCTATTGATTACCTTTAAACGTGGACTAACATGGCTACCACACCTCTCAATGTCATATCAAAAATGCCCCTCCACATCAATCATTGATTACATCCCAATGCTAAATATTTCAGTGAACAGTGTTTGAAGCACTCAAAAATTTGCAAAGTGGCAATATTTAAATTTTCAGTGTTCAAAATCTCCAAATAATGCAATAGCAGCTAAACTTATATGCAACACTTGGGGCCTCTTTTACAAAGCCGCACTACCGATTCTCAGTGCAGCAAATGAGAGAAAGCCCATTCAATTCCTATGAACTTCCTCTCATTTGCCATGTGGGAATCGCTAGTGTGGCTTTGTAAAAGAGACCCTCAGCTTCCTATTCCCCAGCTCTACTGTCTGTGATATCCCACCTTACATTAGCACTAACATCTAAGCAACTCCCAGTGAAATTATTAAAACACTAAAAAAAAAATGTTGAAAAGAATATGCTCTAAGTACTTTGCACAACATGTTTTGCAAACAGATATCTGATTGGAGTATCTGTGTGAGTGAATGGTTGGGGTTTAGAGTGGTGGGGATCTGAATGAAGAGTATAGATTATAAGTGATTGAGTGGATGGGGCAGTTATGAATGGGTGGCAGAGCTGAGTGACTGAATGGGAGCGTAAGTATTTTGGGGCAGGGGAGTTGGTGGGAAGTATTTGTGTGCAGGGTCGTATCTGCGTGGGGCCACGGGGGCCTGGGCCCCCATAGATTTGGCCCTGGACACCCCTGCCGACGACCCTCTCCACCCCCCCTCCTGCCGCCAACCCGCCATCGCCTATCTTTGCTAGCGGGGGACCCCAACCCCCGCCAGCCGAGGTCCTCTCTTCCATTGCCGCAAAGCTTCCTGTTCTAAGTCTGACGTCCTGCACGTACAACGTGAAACTGAAGGAAGCTTTGCTGCAACGGAAGAGAGGACCTCGGCTGGCGGGGGTTGGGGTCCCCCACCAGCTTTCCAACGGAAGGACCTCGGCTGGCGGGGGTTGGGGTCCACCGCCAGCAAAGGTAGGCGACGGCGGCGGGGGAGGGTTGACGGCGGGAGGGGGGTGGAGAGGGTCGTCGGCAGGAGGGGTTCCGGCAATGGCAGGGGGGTCCAGCAATGGCAGGGGGGTCGGCGGTGCCGCTGGGGGACTAAAATGTGCCCCCTCACTCTGGCCCTGGCCCTGGCCCCTCTCCCGCTGAAGTCCAGATACGCCTCTGTTTGTGTGTAGCTGGAAATTTGATTTGGTATGCTTATTTATTACATTTGGGGGGGCGTTGGCAATGTAGACTATGGAGGAAGGAAGCTAGGTGTATCATGGAGGAGATGTAGGTGTTTGGGGAGGCATGTGAGGGTTGGTAGTGATGAGGAACGTACCTTGTATTTACCATAAATGCAATGAAATAACTGGAACATAACATAAAAAGAAATGATTCCCTTAAACAAGGTTAGGAAAATTCACCTCTAACTTAGTCCACAATAATGAGACAAGATACAAGGAAGTATCCAAAATCAAAGACTTATAAATCAAATCAATTAGAGCAGGGAGATGCCAACACTCGCAGCCAATTTGTCCAGCATATTTTAACCTGTATGAGCATTCAGGGTAGAACCTCTTTCATCTTCCTTGGATATTATAAATTCCTGCAATTTCTTCGGATCAAAGAACACATGGAGGGGCATAATTGAACGAAAACGTCTATCTCCATGGGCGTTTATCTCCGAGAACGGGTCCGTGAAGGGGCGGACCGAACCGTATTTTCGCAAAAAAATAGACGTCCATGTTTTATTCGACAATGTGTGAGCTGGGCGTTTTTGTTTTTCAGCGATAATGGAAAATGAAAGCGCCCAGCTCAAAAATGAATAAATCCAAGGCATTTGTTCGTGGGAGGGGCCAGGATTCGTAGTGCACTGGTCCCCCTCACATGCCAGGACACCAACCGGGCACCCTAGGGGGCACTTTTACAAAAAAAAAAAAAAGGTAAAAGAGCTCCCAGGTGCATAGTACCCTTCCCTTGTGTGTTGAGCCCCCCAAATCCCCCTCAAAATCCACTGCCCACAAGTCTACACCATTACTATAGCCCTAAGGGGTGAAGGGGGGCACCTACATGTGGGTACAGTGGGTTTGGGGGGGTTGGACGACTAAGCATTAAGCAGCACAATTGTAACAGGTAGGGGGGGATGGGCCTGGGTCCACCTGCCTGACGTCCACTGCACCCCCTAACAACTGCTCCAGGGACCTGCATACTGCTGCCTGGGAGGAGGGTATGACATTTGAGGGTGAAAATAAAAAGTTGTGAAACATAATTTTTTTGTGGTGGGAGGGGGTTAGTGACCACTGGGGGAGTCAGGGGAGGTCATCCCCGACTCCCTCTGGTGGTAATCTGGTCATTTAGGGCACTTTTTGGGGCCTTATTCGTGAAAAAACAGGGTCCAGGAAAAGTGCCCTAAATTCTACCTACAAACGCATACTTTTTTTCCATTATCGGCGAAAGGCGCCCATCTCTGTTCGGGTGATAACCACGCCTCAGTTCCGCCTTCACCACGCCTCCGACACGCCCCCGTCAACTTTGTCCGCATCCGCGACGGAGTGCAGTTGAAAATGTCCAAGTTCGGCTTTCGATTATACCGCTTTATTCGTTTTTGTGAGATAAACGTCCATCTCCCGATTTAGGTCGGAACTTGGGCGTTTTTCTCGTTCGATTATAAGCAGGATAATTTATCAAATTTAAAGACACTAAACATCTACATGAAAATTTTAATATATATGTACCACCCAAAGCGAGTATTCTTGGTTTTAACCCCAAGAATTTGCATCTTCTTTTTTTGTGTGTCTTTATTAAATCAGGAAATATTTGGACCTTGGCACCAAAGAACATTGCATTCATATGTCTGAAATATAATCAAAAGATATTATTTCTGTCTGGTTCCAGTGCAAAAGTTACCAGAAGAATTATTCGTTCTGTTACTACCTCTAAAAGAGCTCTCCAAAAATTCAGTTAGATTTAATTCAGGTTGAGGCTCCACTGTTGGAGTTCTAATTCTAGATATATATTGGGCTCTAACAATGGGTGGAAAACCCTCCATTGGAACTCCCAACATTTCTATAGCAGGAATCAGAGGTGATTTAGGAAAATTGAGAAATCTTAAATTATTTCTTCTCCCATGGTTATCTAAATATTCCAGCTTCCTAGCCAGAATATCCCTCTCCTTAATAACTGTCACTGCAAAACTCTGTAATTTTTTAAGTTCTTCCTTCTAGTGATTCAGTTTTCCCATCTTGTTCTTGAATTCTCCCAGACAGAGATTGTTGGGATTGTTTCAAATCAGAAACTTCTTCCTTAAATGAATTTGTTACCTGAAGAAGAGAAGAGTTCAGTCCCTGAAGAGCATCCCAAGGGGCATCCATGGTCACCACAGCAGGTTTTCTGTTTCCCCCGATTCCCATGGAGGCAGCTCCCAGATTAGAGGGAGTGAGGGCTTGTTTGCCCGCATATCCCTTGTTGTCACCACTTCTGGGGTCGAGGTAGTGGTGGGTCCTCCTCCAGCTGCTTGGGAGACCAACTCCACTTCGGGCGACTCACAGCGCTGCTCCTCTGCCAGCACTGAACTACTTCCAGGTCGCAGGGGAGCTGTGTTCGAGGGAGGGCTTAACGAAGCCCCCTCTATGCTGTGATCCGCCAGTGATAGCGTGGATTCAATCAAAGCGGGTGTCGGCATTTCCTGTGTCTGAATGCCGAATGTCTACAGAGTCGTCTGTCGGAGAGTAGGGTTTCCTCCAGGGTTAGAGGATTGCCCCGGGCCCAGCCCAGTCTCTCGGCGGCCCTGTCTAGAACCAAGTGTCTATTTTTGTATTTTGTACATTTGTGTGAACAGCAGAGTGGAACCATGTTTCCCACATCATACCATCTCAATTATTAACATTCATTTACATTAGGATAAATCATTATGTGACCAGTTTGGGAAATTCCTTCGATCAAAGTCGTGCTATGCTTCATCTACTCAGAGACTTCTGGTCTGGATGATGCAAAATCTACCATAACTGCTAGGTGCACATCATGGGCCTAGGTTGCTGCAGTCATCCATAGGTAAAAGTCACATTACAGAAAAATGTATTTCACCAGTACCAGAATTCATGCTCAAAACATTCACTTATTCTCCCATGTCTGTCAGAATGGTCAAGTAGCTTTCTCAATATCCATGGAGGGTTAGTGGTGCTTAAAATTGGAAATAGGATATCAAAACAAAACACAATTGGTCAGTAACCAAATTACAAGTTAAGGGCCCTTTTACAAAGGCACAATAGAGCTACTGCATGGGTAGCGTGCGGCAAAACAGCATTACCGCTGGGTGTGCCCAGGCACCCTGCAATAGTTCTGAGTTTCACTTACAACAAAGCACAATCCAAGAAACATACCAAATAGAACTTTAACAAATAGGGTAGGGGAAACAATAAAGTCACATCTCTTTTTCTTTCATAAACTCTTCTGCAGGAACCCTTTTCAACAACTAAAAAGGTTCTTTATTAATTATTAACCTTCAGGCAATGGCCAGGAGATTGTCAGTATTCAGGTGCTGTACCAGCAAGGGTCCAATTTCTTTACTAGGTGGTCTCCAGGGATGATCCAGGTTATTGAGTGTTGCTTCATTTTCAGTCCTCAGCCCAAGCTGACAAAATTGTGTTGAAATCTTTTTGCACTCAGTGGAAACATCTGATGATCACTGATGAAACCTCAGAGGGATCAGTGCTGCCAGCTTTCCAAATTTCTACTCAATCAGTGCTGAATGATTGCTCTACTGGGGGAATCACTCTGTACACCACCAGGGGATTTTACTTTTCCCAGGGCCTTCTCATATATTATATGGAGTATGGCACTCCCTTTCCCACAGGAGCCTCACTCTACATCCCACTAGCTGGTGACCGTGTTTCACCCACGCAAGGGCTGCATCAGGGGCTAAAGTAACCAAGGGGTGTTTAGAAGCCACTTCACCTCCTTGGTAAAAAGCAGTCTGTGCCAAAAGATGGCAGCCACACACAGCATTTCAGTAATGCAAATAGCAACATTACTGACGCAGCCCTTCCGTGGGTGAAACACGGCCAGTGTTGGGCTTTTTTATAGACCTCACATGAACAAAGTATTTCTCAAAGGACATTTTCCTGTATGATCTGCTCCCTTAAGGACAGAGCAGACAGATTTTAAAGATTGCAAATTATCACTGTCAACTGCTAAGCAAGTTGTATATAGGAACAACAAATATTGTTTGAAATGTCTGTTTGCAAATGCCAGAAGCCTCAGAAATAAGATGGGAGAGATAGAATATATTGCACTAAATTAAAAGATATATATATAATAGGCATCTCTGAGACCAGGTGGAAGGAAGATAACCAATGGGACATTGTCATACCAGGATACAAATTACATCACAGTGATAGGATAGAGTGAATTGGTGGAGGGGTAGCATTATACATTAAGGATGGCCTTGAATCGAATAAACTAAAAATTCTGTAGGACACAAAACACATCTTCAAATCCCTCTGGATAAAAATGTAATGTGCAAAGGGGAAAAGGATAGTGAGAGGAGTGTACTACCATCCACCTGGCAAAGATGAACAGACAGATGCAGAAATGTTATCAGAAATTAGGGAGGCTAACAAACTGGGTAATACAATAATAATGGGCAATTTCAATTATCCCAATATTGACTGGGTAAACGTAACATCAGAGCATGCTAGGGAGGTAAAATTCCTTGATGAAATCAAGGACTGCTTTATGGAGCAGCTGGCTCAGGAGCCAACAAGAGGGGGAACAATTCTAGACCTAGACCTTAGTGGAGCGTATGATCTGGGGCAGGAGATAATGGTTCTGGGACAACTTGATAACAGTGATCTTAGCATGATCAGATTTGATATAATCCTGGAATAAGTACACACAGGAAATCCAATACGTTACAATTTAACTTTCAAAAATGAAACTATGATAAAATAAGGAGAATGGTGAAAAAAATTAGAGCAACTGCAAAGGTCAAAAATTTACAATAGGCGTGCATGCTATTCAAAAATACCATCCTGGAAGCCCAGACCAGATATATTCCATGTATTAAAAAAGGAGGAAAGAAGGCCAAACGACAGCTGAAGTGAGGTGAAGGAAGCTATTAGAGCTAGAAGATGTCCTTCAGAAAATGGAAGAAGGCAAATTGCAAAGCACTGATAAGGAAGGCAAAGGGAGACTTTGAAAAGAAGATTGTGTTGGAGGCAAAAAAAACACATAGTAAGACGCCAGTAAAAGAATCAGTTGGACTGCTAGATGACCAAGGGGTAAAAGGGGCACTCAGGGAAGACAAGGTCATAGTGGAGAGATTAAATGAATTCTTTGCTTTCATCTTCACCGAGGAATATGTAGGAGAGATACCAGTGTCAGAAATGGTATTCAATGCTAATGAGTCAGAGAAAATGAAACAAATCTCTGTAAACCTGGAAGATGTAATGAGGCAATTTAGCAAACTGAAGAAAAGCAAATTGCCTGGACCAGATGGTATATATCCCAGAGTATTGATAGAATTCAAAAATATGTAATTTATCTTTAAAATCCAGCATGGTACCAGAAGATTGGCGTTACATTGGCCACCCTCAAATTATTAAAAAGGGTGATCTGGAAAATTATAGACCAGTGAACCTAATTTTGTTGCCGGGCAAAATAGTAGAGACTATTATAAAGAACAAAATTACACAGCATATACATAAGCATGGATTAATGAGACAAAGCCAACATGGATTGACTCAAGGGACATCTTGCCTCAACAATCTACTACATTTCTTTGAAGCAGGGGCATAGCCAGACCTCGCAGTAGGAGGGGGCCAGAGCCCAAGGTGGGGGGCACATTTTAGTCTGCTGCCCCGCTGCCTCGCCCCCTGTGCCGCCTCGCCGCTCCCCTCCCCTCCTTGTTGCTCCCCCTCACCTCCTCGCTGCTTCCCCTCACTGCCTCGTCGCTCCCCCCGCAAAATAAAATACCTTTGCTGGAGGGGGTCCCCAACCCCCGCCACCGAAGCCTTCTTCAGCACTGGTCTCCGGTGCAGCCTCATTCGCTGCCCTACTCTTTCCTCTTGCTGATGTCCTGTTTGAGCAGAACCTGAATGAAATTACCAGTCGGATTCGTCACGGCTTTAACACCATGCTTGACTGGGCCAACTCTTTTCGATTCAAGCTCAATGCCGAGAAAACGCACTGCTTGATCCTCTCCTCTCCTTATTGTAAACTCTGGCCTCCTGCGCTAATTACTCCTGAGCTCACCCTGCCTATCTCGTTATCCCTAAAAATCCTGGGTGTCCTGGTTGATCGAACCCTGATGTTGGAGCAGCATGTGAACTCTACAGTCCAGCAAATGTTCTACTCTCTCTGGAGGCTTAAGCTTATTAAGCCTTACCTCCCTCGGGGTGTTTTCCGCAATCTAGTCCAGTCTCTGGTGATTAGCCGTCTTGACTACTGCAATAGTATCTACGGAGGATGTGCAGGTATGCTCCTAAAAAAATTACAAATGGCCCAGAATACAGCTGCCCGGCTCCTCTATGGGAAATCCAGATTTGAAAGCTCGAGACCATTGCGTGAGCGGCTGCACTGGCTTCCTGTGAAGGACCGCATCGCGTTCCAGATCTGTGCATTGGTGCACAAAATTATCTATGGAGATGCCCCTTCCTACATGGACCCTCTTGTTAACCTACCGCCCAGGAACTCCAGCAGATCGGCCCGCTCGTACCTCACTCTCCATTACCCTGCTTCCCGTGGCCTCAAATATAAGGCCATCTATGGCTCCTCTTTTCCTTATCTCAGCACTCAACTGTGGAACGGGCTGCCTCGTAAGATCAAAATCACTTCGGATCACCCGACCTTTAAGAAGCGTCTCAAGACCTTCCTTTTTGGCAGAGCGTTTGCCACGAGTCCAGCAGGAGCCGCAGCCTTTTAGCCCACAGCTCACTCTGTGATACCCAATCACCCACCCTCTCTTCCTCTCCCCTCATCAGTCATCTCTTTCTCCCTCCTGTGACCCTGCCCACTGTACTTTATGCTATTGTGTTATGGTTTGCTTACTAACTACTGTACGCCACACTGAGCCTGCCCATGGGTGGGAATATTGTGGGATATAAATGTAAGAAAGAAAGAAAGAAAAGAAAAGTCCATAAGCCATTATGAAGATGGACTTGGGAAAATCCACTGCTTATTTCTAGGATAAGCAGTATAAAATCTGTTTTTACTGTTTTGGGATCTTGCCAGGTACTTGTGACCTGGATTGGCCACTATTGGAAACAGGATACTGGGCTTGATGGACCTTTGGTCTGTCCCATTATGGCAACGCTTATGTTCTTATGTTATGTTATCAACTGGTCGATATTTAAAACCATTTAACTAGCCAGGAATGGCTCTTGGCTGGTTAAATGGCACTTAACTGGCTATGTGGCAATATTCAGCAGGAGATAGCCAGTTATCTCCCGCTGAATATTGCTGTTTAGCACGTATTGAATAGCTGGTTATGTAATATGATATAACTGGCTATCCATTGATTTTAAGAGCATCACCAGCTAAGTTTGGTGAGCAAATTAGGCTGCCAAAATAGCTGGCATATCTTTGGCCAGTTTAAACTTAATCGTCCAGTACTGAATATGGGCTTGGTCGGTTATATTTAAACTGGCCAAAAAAACACCTGGATATTCAATGCCGTCATCGGAAACAGCCCGGCATTTAATATCTGGGCTCGGCACCGACCTCAGGAGGCAGCCTGGCTACCTCACATGGTCTGAATATTGGCCCCAAAGTGTCTGTGAATAAAATCCAGCACTACGAAATAACAGAGTCTATTCTTTTTAACTGACATTGTCCACGGAAAAATCCTGGCCCTCATCAGAACCTAAAGGACAAAAAATTTGAAAAGCACCAGCAACACATACAGCAAACAGTAACCAGTCTCTGGCATTAGGACACAGTCATTCTGTTCAAATGCTTTACCGGGCTGGGTCTAGTAAAGTAGTCTCTCCAACGAGAATACATGAGACAGCAAAGTGCTGGTGCGGTCCATGTATGCATTCACTCTCACAGAATTTTTTTAGAATACTGTGCCTCTTATTCCATTCTCTTAAATCTCTCGCCATGGAGTGCTGCACTACTTCGTGGTCTTGCTGGAAGCCTCTCTCTGCCAAGGCAGGCACAAGTCTCTTGAAGATTTCGTCTCTCACCCACCACAGACATCACTGTTAGTGGGACATATGGATAATGCAAACCCCACAAATCACAGAGAATTCTGTTCACCTGTTTATCAGTACGGCTAACCTTGGGCAGGCATCGGATCCCTGCCTGTCCGGGTATTAGCCAAGGATCTTTGATGTAAACGCCTATGAAGGGGTCACTGCTTGGCTGATCATATGTTTGCAGTGTAGCTAATGCTAATAATGAGAAAACAACAAGGCAAACAATCCACCAAATCCAATGTGGAGGATAAAAGAAAGGGGCAGATGTTATAAGACGGCAGACCGCCTTTATTTAAAATCCACAGACTGATCTCTGGGAGCCTTTGGATTTTAAATAAAGACTGTCTGATAACATCTGCCTCTTGCTAATGCTAATAGTAACACATGAGAGCTTCTTCCTGTTCCACTGCTTGCCTTGTCACCAGGCCCTTTCTCATTATTCTCAGATGTCTTCAGATATTGATTATCCTTAGTAAATACCAAATAAGGACATAAGAAGCTCCCAGCCTACAATTTACCCCAGGGGAGACGCTGCTGTAGGTATTGGGATCTGAATTACAGAGCCCAGCAGTCATCTGTCAGCAGATCATGGCAAGTGCTTATATCTTCATTTTTATTATGCTCACGGCTGTACACAAGACTAAATATCTGATTAAAGCTATATATTCTATTTATTTTCTTCTTTGTTTAAATTTATTTAGAACTTTCAGCAAAGAAATTAATATCAACAAGCCTCATTTTGTTGCAGTATTATTCCTGACAGTGGAAAAGAGAGGGACTCAAAGTACACCAAATAGATAAAACAGAGCAAAAAGCACAACATTTATCTCGCATGCACTGAGAGTGTACACTTGTTTTTAACATCACTACTGCATCATAGTGATTAGCTCTGTTAGTGGCATACCTGCTACTGTTTTATACAGAACTATGCAAACTCTTCTGACCCCTGAGGAAGACGAATAGTCGCCGTAACACGGCCTGTGCCTGGTCTTTCCAATAAAGAATCTCCCATTGTCCTGCTTTTGAAGGCCCTTGTGCTTTTTGCTCTATTTAGGATTATTCCTGAAGCAGAATACATTTGTTTGAGGTTTTTGAAAGTTTTTGCCATGCTACTCCTCTCAGTAAATCAAGGTGCAATCATCCTGTTTATCACCAGAGTTCTGAGCCCCTGAAGAGTGACTTCAGGAGACAGTAACCCCAAAATACTTAACATTGGTTTTACCTTTAATTCTTGAGATAAAAAATTTACAATTGCTCTGAAGTATTAGGGCAAGGTGAAGAGTTTCCCTCTGAGCCTATGACATTGGTTCCTCAGAAGCTACTGCTAATTTCCAGTTTTGACATCCCTACAGCAGCGTATCCATCCAAACTGTGTGTGTTGTGTACATATCCCCTGTCAGTCCCTTCCTTCTCACTCCTGCTGCATCTTTCCCTTCCTTTCCCAGTCCCAAAAAGCTCTCCCTCCCTCGTTCGCCTCCTCCCACTTCCCCCTCCCCATGCCTTAAAATCATCTCCAGTACTTTGCCGGGACAGGGCCAGCAGGCACTCACAGGCTGCCTGCTACCTGCACCGGGCTTTCTCTCTGAACTGCTCTGGCATCCTGCCCCTTCTGATGCAACTTCCTATTTTCTGAAGGGCAGGAAGGTTCAGAAAGAAAGCCCCAGTGCAGGCAGAAAGCAGCCTATGAGTGCTGCTGACACTGCCTGAGTAAAAACTGGAGGTGATTTTAAGGTGTGGAGGAAGCAGCAGAGGAGAGGGGAGTGGCAGGGGGGAGATGTGGCATGAGATGCACCCCCTGCTCAAAATTCCTGACTATGCCACTACATCCCTATACCTGCCTAGGGGTGTCAACAGTTTCTGTTGGGTGGCCATTGGAGCAACCAGTCTCCCCAGAACAGGTGGTGATGTTGAGCCCTGATGCCAGAAGCGTTCCTGAATCGGCCACTGAAGTTGGGATGGAAATAACATTGGGTATTTCTGTGGCAATAAAGGTGAAGCAGCAGTGTTTATTCTCCAGGTTAGCAGTAAGAGTGGCTTTGTTTCTCCAGATGTATTGTTTACTGCTGCAGTGAAGAATCTTCAACTCGCAAATAGTCATGATGCGGAACCTTAACGGGTAATATGCTAAACCTGGAATCAAGTTTGATCTCTCTGATTAAACCCTCAGTAGTGACCTTGGGCTCCATCTTGGCTGCACTGGTTGGTTGGAGACCTCAGTAATACAGTGCTGTAAGGACCTTGGGTCACTGGTAGCCAGGCTTGAATTACCAGATGTGCTGGAAGGGACTGTTGTGGGACCTTGCTATGAGAGTGGGTTGTATGAAAAGTATTTGGCAACTGGGGCAATGTAGGTATAGAAAAAAATGAAGACACAGCAAATAGCTTCAGATATATTTGAATAAACTTTAAATCTTAAATTGAAGCTTGTTACTTGTTTATGTTTATTACATACCACCTTTCAAAACATGAACCAAAGCGATTTACAAAATTTAAAAACAAACTTGAAAAAAAGGAAAGAACTACAGCATACGACAGGAGAAAAGAGAACAGATTGGGGGAAGGAGAGAAGAGGAGAGGAAAGGAAGAGCCATGCCAATGAGTGCCAATTAGTCAGCTTATGAAACGCTACCAAATGCTATGGGGAAAAGGTGAGTTTTTAGGGAGGTCCTGAAGCTAGGGTAGGAAACGTGAGCTCTACGTCTAGCAGAAAGCTCCAAAAAGAGGGAGCAGCAAACAAAAAAGCAGAGAGGCATGTAGAGTCAAGTCTGGAACATGTGATCAATGGAATGGGTAGATGGTTACCAATAGAAGGGTGCAGAGTTCAGGATGGTCTTTCAGTGGTTTTCAATCCATTCCACAGAGACCACATTGCCAGTTGGGTTTTCAGGATATCCACAATGAATATTTATGAGATATATTAGCATACTTCCTCCACTGCATGCAAATATCTATCATAAGAACATAAGAATAGCCATACTGGGTCAGACCAATGGTTCTTCTAGCTCAGTATTCTGCTTCCAGGAGTGGCCAATCCAGGTCACAAGTACTTAGCAGAAATCCAATTAGTAGCAATATTCCATGCTACCAATCCCAGGGTAAGAAGGGGGTTCCTCCATGTCTATCTCAATAACAGACAGACTTTTCCACCAGGAACTTCTTTAAACCTTTTTTAAAACCAGGTATGCTAACCTTGATTACCACATGCTCCAGCAACGAGTTCCACAGCTTAACTATTCTTTGAGTGAAAAAATATTTCCTCCTATTTATTTTAAAAGTATTTCCATGTAATTTCATTAAGTGTCCTCTGGTCTTTGTACTTTTTGAAAGCGTAAAAAATCAATTCACTTTTACCTGTGTACTAGGCTGTGCATTTGATTTGCTATTGTCTAAAAAAAATTATCAAAATATTATAAAACTAGTAAAAAAAGCCCGTTTCTTAACGCAATGAAACAGGCGCTAGCAATGTAATGAGTTCCTGCCATTAATGTTTCCACGGTTGTATTCTGAATATAATTGTTGTTTACATGTGTAAGATTTTTTTATATACAATATTTTTTGTGTAAACTGTGTTACAATGTGGTAAACGTTTTCCTTGTTCAGGCTCTTCAATCAGTTTAACAATCACATCAGAAGAGCTCCTTACTCATGAGAATGCAACATACAGTTGCCCATGTGAGAGACTGAGAGTGACTGTGTGTTTTACAGACAGTGTAAGAGAGAGATACACAGAGTGAATGAGTGTGTGTGTGTGTGTGTGTGTGTGTGTGTGTTTGTGTGTGTGTGTGAGTGACAAAGTGATTAAATGTTTGTCTTCCCTTCCATTCTGTGCACTTGCCTCCACTGATGTTTGTACCTCCCTGTATATGATTGTTTGTTAGAGATTCAATCCATTCCACTTCCCTCCTCCAAGTTCCGTTCTGTCTGATTGGTTCTTCGTTCCTGTGACGTCGCGTTTGTTTGCTTGGCAACTATGCAGCGTTCTGTTTCCTCGACGTGAGGGCAGGGACAGTGAAAGCCAATGAAACGCTGAACTACAGACTTACGAACCCTACACTGCCACAGTGCCACGGAGTCAGCTTCAGAATGTTGGAGATGCTTTTTTATTATATAGGATATTATAGAAAATTAATTGTACAAGAATCAGACAGAAAAGTCTTTTAATTACTCACCCACCATCACAGCATCTGACATCAGTTGTAAAGTTATAACAAAACTTACCACAATCTAACATCAGTACCTCTGGTAATTATAGGTAATTAGACTAATTATATGAAGAAGGAAGAAAAGTTTGTTCCGCATACAAAGGTCACAGAACAGAGAGAAGGCAAAGAAAGAAAGAATGAATGAATGAAAGAAAGAAAGATAGCTATAGAGAATTAGTTTCTATCAAGGTGCATAGGGGGGAGGGGGTAAGCAAACCCCTTCGGGAAAAACAGGCCATTTGGACAGATCTGAAACTCTCTCCAAGCATGCCTTGTTTTTCAGAGTACCTTTGTCTGCAGTACTTAAGGTGAGGTTGCACCATGGAGCGATACAGAGGTATTATAATATTCTTGGTCTTATTTTGCATCCCTTTCCTAATTATTCCTATCATCCTGTTTGATTTTTTGACTGCCGCCGTACACTGGGCAGAACATTTCAGCATATTGCCTACAGTGACACCTAGCTCTTCTTCTTGAGTGCTGAATCCTAAGGTGGACCCTAGCAAACTATGATTTGGATTATTCTTCCCAATGTGCATCACTCTGCATTTGTCCACATTAAATTTGATCTGCCATTTGGATGCCCTGTCTTCCAGTTTCCCAAGGTCTTCCTGCAATTTTTCACAATCCCCATGTGTTTTGACAACTTTGAATAATTTTATGTCATCTGCAAATTTAATCACCTCACTCATCATTCTGATTTCCACATCATTTATAAATATGTTAAATAGCATCGTCCCAGCGGCACTCCACTATTCAACCTCCTCCAGTGGGAAAAATGGTCATTTAACCCTACCCTCTGTTTTCTGTCCAACAACCAATTCCTAATCCACTGAAGGACATTGCCTCCTATCCCATGGCTTTTTAATTTTCTCAGGAATATCTCATGAGGAACTCTTGTCAAATGCTTTCTGAAAATCTAGATACACTACATCAATTGGCACACCTTTATCCATGTGTTTATTTACACCTTCAAAGAAATGAATCAAATTGGTGAGGCAAGACTTTCTTGGCTGAACCCATGCTGATTCTATCCCATTAAACCATGTTTGTCTATGTGTTCTGTAATGTTATTCTTTATAATAGTTTCCACTATTTTGCCCAGTACAGATGTAAGGCTTACCAGTTTGTAATTTCCCAGATCACCACTGGAACCCTTTGAAAAAAATCAGCATTATAGTGCCCATCCTTAAATCTTCAGGCACTATGGATGATTTTAATGTCAGGTTACAGATTACTAACAGCAGATCAGCAATTTCATGTTTGAGTTCTTTCAGTACCCTGGGGTGTATACTATCCGGTCCAGGTAATTTATCAATCTAACCTGTCGATTTGGCTCATTAAAATCTTCCAGGTTCACTGAGATTTCTTTCCGTTCGTCCACATCATCACCCTTGAAAACCATTTCCAGTACAGGTAGATCTTTTACATCTTCCTCCATAAAATCTGAAGGAAAGAATGAATTCATTCTCTCCGTTATGGCCTTGACCTCCCCGAGTGCCCCTTTTGCACTTTCATTATCTAATGGTTCCATGGATTCCCTCACAGACTTTCTGCTTCTGATGTACCTGAAAAAGGTGTTACTATGAGTTTTTGTCTCTGTGGCAATTTTTTTTCATATTCTCGTTTAGCCTTCTTTATCGATGCTTTGCATCTAGCTTGACAATGCTTATGCTGCTTCTTATTTTCTTCGTTTGGATCCTTTTTACATTCTTTGAAGGATGTTCTTTTGGCTCCAATAGCCTCTTTCATTTCACCTTTAACCATGCTGACTATCATTTGCTCTTCTTTCCACCTTTATTAAAATGTGAAATTCATCTGGTCTGGGCTTCCACTATGGTATTTTTAAACAATGTCTGTGCCTGATTTAAAGTCCTAACCTTTGCAGCTGATCCTTTTAGCTTCTTTTTAACCATTTTCCTCATTTTGTAGTAGTTGCCCTTTTGAAAACTGAATGCTTCTCCTGCTGATTTCCTTAGTGACTTCACTCCAGATATCAGCTCAAATGTGATCATGTTATGATCACTGTTTCCCAGCAGATCCAACACCATTACCTCTTGTACCATGCCCTGCATTCCACTAAGGACTAGATCTAAAATGGCTCCCTGTCTTGTCGGTTCTTGGACCAGTTGCTCCAAAAAGCAGTCGCCATTTATTACATGTAGGAATTTTACTTCCCTAGTGCTCCCTGATGTAACATTTAGCCAGTCAATATTGGGGTAATTGAAATCATTATTATGATGTTGACCAATTTACCAGCTTTCCTAATTTCTGTAAACATTTCTTTAGCTATCTGTTCATTCTGTCCTGGTGGACAGTAGTATAGCCCTACCAGTATACTCCTTCCCCTCATACATGCATATTCACTGTAGGTATCCTGAAAACTCGACTGGCCAGATGGTCCCTGAGGACTGGGTTGAAAACTCTAGGTCTATAAGAACAAGATCCCATTGCAGTTCCCTCTTAGCACTCTTAAGAAATACTTATGGAAATATTGAAGATTCCAGAGGAAACTGTCCTATGAGCATAGGTAACATATATATAGTAAATGACAGCAGATAAAGACCTGTACGGTCCATCCAGTCTGCCCAACAAGATAAACTCATTTGGTGACTCAGCTAGTTGGGGAGGCTAAAGTAGGAGGGGCTAGGCAAAACAGAGCTAATTAAAATCCTTGGGGTGGGGGCAATATTTATGTCAGCAGGAAAGGGAAAGTGGAAGACTTTTGAACACAGCAAGGAAGGAATTCCTCACTCTGTGGCACTGGAACAGCTTTACCAGCTGCCCCCCCCCCCCCCCCCCGTACTTCTGATGCTGATGGTAATATGCAAATTGAATTAGCACTAAAAGGATAAAAGAGTATATAATATTTAAAGCAAAAAAACCTCTCTTGTATACACTGCAAGTCCTTAATGCACTATAGTATTCCAGTGGAGTGCAAAATATGAGAAAGGGAAAAGGCCTCTGTGCTCCAACCTCCACAAATGGGTCCAATTTTCTTCATCGGCATAAATAACCCTTTACTCTTAACTCTTGCTAAAACCTCCACAGGAAGTTCTAATTATAAGTGGATCAGTCCCAAAAACATAAAGAAAACACTTAGCTTCTGGGTTGGTGATAGACGCAAAAATGTGCAAACAAAGTCAGTCACACCAACTGTGGCCAAAGTTTTGCTACCGTGAGCTGCATCAAAGCGTGCTCAGCATTACTAACTGGTCATGCACACCTTGATGCAGCTCACGGTAGCAAAACTTTGGCCACAGTCGGTGTGACTGACTTTGTTTGCACATTTTTGCGTCTATCACCAACCCAGAAGCTGTGTTTTCTTTATGTTTTTGGGACTGATCCACTTATAATTAGAACTTCCTGTGGAGTTTTTAGCAAGAGTTTATTTATTTATTTATTTGTTGCATTTGTATCCCACATTTTCCCACCTACTTGCAGGCTCAATGTGGCTTACATAGTACAGTACAGGCGATCGCACATTGGGGGTCATAAGGAGGAAGAGTTAGGTTATGTCCAGTACGAACTTATATATTGTTGTGTTGCAGGGTTAAGCCATTTAGGTTGGATCATTAGGGTATGCCTTTCCGAACAGGTTAGTCTTTAGGAGTTTCCAGAAGTTTAGGTGGTCGTATGTTGTTTTCATGGCAATTGGTAGTGCGTTCCATAGTTGCGTGCTTATATAAGAGAAGCTGGATGCATAGGTTGATTTGTATTTGAGTCCTTTGCAGCTTGGGTAGTGGAGATTTAGGTATGTTCGTGTTGATCTTGTTGTGTTTCTGGTTGGTAGATCTATAAGGTCTGTCATATATCCCGGGTAAAGAGTTTTTTATGCCAGTGAAGAAAGTTGGACCCATTTATTTCCTCTTTACCCTATTAACATATGTAGGGTGGAGGTTGGGGCACAGAGGCTTTTTACCTTTCTCATATTTTGCACTCCACAGGAATACTATAGTGCATTAAGCACTTTGCAGTGTATACATCTCTTCAACAAGGCATACAACAATGATCAACAAATATGAATTCCTGTACACACATCCAGAATTGCCCCTACAATATTCGCTTGCCAAACTACTATCATGTTTTTCATTATCATATTACCCAAGATCTTCTATTATTACTAAATGTACATTTTCTTTATAACTCTTATATATTTCTTAAATATCTCTTACAATGTTTGCTTGTTAAAATACTACCATGTTTTATCATTATCATGTTACCCAAAATCCTTCTGCTATTATTAAATGTAAACTTTCTCATGTACTCTCATTATTCATGATGTATTGTAAGCCACATTGAGCCTGCAAAGAGGTGGGAAAATGTGGGCTACAAATACAACAAATAAATAAATAAATAAATACAAGAGAGATTTTTGTGGTTAATATGCAAATTTAATACAGTCCAGGAATTATGTGCCAAAAAATCAAAATAATGCACACTAACAAAATACAACATTTTAAACAGAACAATATTTTCAGTATTATGGAAATATATGCAGGCACTTTAACACTTGGCTCCCAGTCAGCCCAACACCTCAGTCTACCATCTTCCAGTTGGCCATGTGAACAGTGGTGTTCAGCAGCACTATAACAGAAATCCTGTGGTAAATGACAACCATAAAATTATTTTCCTATCAATGTTTTTAGTAGGTTGCCTGGCTACCAGGCTTCAGATCTGCTGGCCTTAAGTTTACTATTGAGTTTCCAAACATGTTTCGAATATGTTTTTATCTATATTAGCAGTACCTAATGCTTAAGTCACTCAGAACCTATAAAGCAATTGTACCATACCATAACAGCACTAGCTTCCAGAGGTCACACAACAAGAACCTATCTAGGAAAGGGCAGCATCATAAACACTGCAGTGGGCATTAGAACATCAATTCACCTATTGGGAAACTAAACAAGCCTAATTAGCATGGATTGATCCTACACAGATATTCAATTCTGACAGCAGATCTGCTTTCTTTCATACATGCAGAACACAGACAGATTCTCACCAAGTACAGAATAAGCAACCACAAACTAAAAATAGAAATATGTACACAAAAATTAAATTGAACCTCCAAAAAGCCTGACTCTGCATACAACCAAGGAAAGAGAAGCAGTGACACATGCCCCCTCCCCTGCTGTGCAAAATATAAAGATAGCAGATGTAAATTTCAAATGCTGACATATTCCAATCACTACATTACAAATAACACATAATACAAACACGGAAAACCAAATGACGCAGCTAGAGCGGTAAAGCAAGTCCTAAGTCCTAATAAACCATAAACCAAACTATCAACCAATGGACTAACATAATACAATTTTTGACTAACTTCCAAAGGCTAAAACCTGTCCCTACCTGAGGAAGGAGGCTTTGACCTCCAAAAGCAAGAAAACTAGTTGAAAGTATATTTAGTCCAATAAAAAGGTATCATCTTATCATCCTTTTTTTTTCTTTTTATTTAACTTTTAAAATGGACAACACAGTTACCACATTACTTCATCCTAAATAAAAAAATAAATTTATTTTTCTACCTTTGTTGTCTGGCTAATTAATTTTTCTAATTGTGTTGACCCCAGTCTCTGGTTACTGCTTTCTGTCCTTTTTTCATTCTCTTTCCAAACGTCTTCTGTCCATTTGTCATTTTTTCTTTCCATCTGTGGTCTTCTCCTCCTCTACTACAACTGGTTAGGGTAGTGTCTCCTGCAGGTAGAAGGACAGTGTATCCCAGTGTAAGAGATTTCTTGTATGAATGATGTTTGCAGCTGCTTTTCTATTTGAATATGGTGTTCTTTTCTGTTTATTTTAAAGTATCTATTGTTTTGTTGTAAATCGCTATGATCTGGCTTGTCAGTAATGGCATACTATATCCAGCTCTAACATTTTCAGCTTTCTTCCATTTTTTCTGCCTATCTACTCAGACTTTACTTATTCATATTATCTAGTACCTCCCTTGTACTGCATCTACCCACAGCTTTCCATTTCTTTCTCTCACTCTGGCCCTCCCATCTCCTTTCTCATATTCCCCACTCTTTCATTAACGCCTTGCGCTCTCCCCCCCCCCCCCCCCCCGTACCATCCAGCTTCTCTCTCTACCACCTGCCATCCAGTTCCTCTGTATCTTCCTCCCACCATCCAGCAGCTCCTCTATGTGTGTGTCTCTCCCTCCTTCCATCTCTCTCTCTCTCTCCCCTGCCACCCTGTATATCCTCTCTTGTCTGTCTGCACCCTCCCCACCAACCAGCATTGTCATGTTCTCTCTCTGCCCCTGGAATGCAGCAGTCCCCCCTCTCTTCCCCCTCCCCCTGCACCATGCAGCATTGCTAAAGTCTCTCTTCCCCCAATGAAATTACCCCTTTTTCTCTCTTCACCATCTAGCATTTTCTCATCTCTCTTCCTCCCATGCAGTATTGCCTCTGTCTCTGTCTCTCTCTCTACTCCCCACAGTGCAGCATTGTATCTTTCTCTCTCTCTCTCGTTTTCCCCATGCCAACCAGCATGTTTTTTCACTCCCCCCATCCAGCATTGCCCAGCTTGTCTGTCTCTCTCCCCCCTTACAATTCAGCATTGCCCCATCTCTCTCTCTCTATCACCCACCCATTTCCCCATCTCTTCCCCTCACCAACCATGCTCTTGTCTCTCTCCCTGCCCCCTGCACTGCTCCTCTCTTTCTGACCTCAAGTTGCCCCTGTGTCCCCCCCCCCCCCTTAGCCACCCACCTGCAGTCAGCAGTTTTTGTTCTCTCCCTAATTACACAGCAAAGCTGCACAGGACAGGACTGCTTCTTCCGGGTCGGCCCCGCTTGCCGCTTCTTTCAAAAGAGGAAGTTATATCAAGGGAGGTGGGGCCAGCCTGGAAGAAGCAGCCACAGTATGCACAGAGTTGAGGTCCTGTGCAGCTTTCCTGTGTAATTAATATTGTGGGTCCAGGAGGACCCAGGGGAGGGAGGGAACAAAAACTGCTGAATGGCAGCAGGTGTCATGGGGAAAGAGAGAGAGTGGGGCAATACTGGCAAGGCAGCAGGTGGGGGAGTCATGGTTTGGTCCTCCCCAAGTCTCTTATACCAGGTGCCTATGCCTATGAGAAAAATTATTTTTCTAGCATTCAAATAGAAAAGCAGCTGCAAACATCACTCATACAAGAAATCTCTCACACTGGGATACACTGTCCTTTCTTCCTGCAGTAGACACTACCCCAACACAACCAGTTGTAGTAGAGGAGGAGAAGACCACAGATGGAAAGAAAAAATGACAAATGCACAGAAGACATGTGGGAAGGAGGTGGGAAGGGGGGAGACAATCAGAAGGAGGTGTAGCTTTTTGGTTATAGCAGCAGACCAAGAACCAGAGAAACCAAGCTTCAAGTGCTGCTAGACCCCCATGGGACCTTGGGCAAGAAGTCACTTACCCTTCCATTGCTTTTAGGTGCAGACTGAGATTGAGAGACCTCAGGGACAGAGAAATACCTACTTTACCTGAATGTAACTCACCTTGAACTAATTCTGAAAGGGCATGGGCTAAAAAAAATCCAAATCAGGAAGACCTAGGTTTCTCCATCAACAACCTAGATTGGATAACAATTTTGGAGAAGACCAATGAGGATAAGCAAGACAGAACCAAATAATTTGTGATGTGTCTTTGAGCAGAAAAAAAAAAAGAGGTATTTTTGGCTGCTTTTTCAATTTACATCTAATTTGTTTCTTAAACAGAAGTTTTGGGTTCTCCCAGAGTTGTATAAATTCATGTAAGATAAGGGAAGAAAACTTCCTGCTTTAGAGCAGCCTCAGCATTCAAATCTTTATTAGGTTTTCTTTCTTCTACATCACTTACAATGTCTCATAATGTGAAGTATACATACCATATATACTCAAATAGAAACCCATCCGAACATAAACCCTCCTAAAAAGGAGGGGGGGGGGGAATTATTGACTTAAACATAAACTAGGGTCTCTCCTTCCCCTCTACAAGTGGTGCTCCTTTCTCTAAGACTCCTACATTCAACTTTCAGGATCCTCTTTTGTTTAATTTGTGCAGTCTTTATAACATTTTGACCATGATTCCATCTGGAATTCTCTTCCTTCCTCCTGTTCCCAGGCCTTCCTGACCTCAGAGGTATGAACAGCTACAGGAATCCCACCAATGTCTTCTGAATACTGGGCCTTGGAGCATTCCCAGCCCCCGCATTCTGAATACAAATGGTGTGTCCCAGTCCCCCACAGTTTTTCTCTCACTCCCTTGTGTGACTGTAAGTACCTACTCATACATCATTTCTCTCCCTCTCCCTCTTCCTCCCCTCCACTCCACATATGGTGTCTGTCCCCACCATAGTGTCCATTTCTCTCCCTGCTCCTCCCCCTCCAGGGTGTCCATCATTTCTCTCTGTCTCCCTCCCCTTCCCTGTACATCATGTCTCTCCCTTGTCCTCCCCCTCCACCCCTCCCCCATAGCATCCATCATTTATCTCCCTCTCCACCCCCCTTTGATGTCCATTATTTCTCCCCTTTCCCTCCCCCTATGGTGCCTATCATTTCTCTCCCTCTCCCTCTCCCTCTCCTTCTCCCTCCTCTCCCCAATGGTGTCCATCATTTCTCTCCCTCTCCCCTCCTCTCCCCTGTGATGTCCATCATTTATCTCCCTTCCCTCCCCTTCCCCTCCCTCTGTGGTGTCTATCATTTCTCTCCCCTCCTTCCCCTCCCCCGTTGGTGTCCATAACATTTCTCCCTCTCACTCCCCTCCCCCAACGATGTCCATCATTTTCTCCCTCTCCTCCCCCACAGTATCCATCATTTTTCTCCCTTGCCCATCCACTCCCCTCTGTGGTGTCCATCATTTCTCTTCCTCTCCCTCCCCTCTCCCTGTGATGTCCATCATTTTTCTCTTTCTCCCTCCCCTCCCTCCACCGTAGTGTCCATCATTTCTCTCCCTTGCTCTCTCTTTTCACTCGCCTCTGTGGTGTCCATCATTTCTCTCCCTCTCCCCTCCCATGGTGTTTATCATTTAGCTCCATAACCCCTCCCCTCATGGTGTCCATCATGTCTCTCTCTCTCTCCCCCCACCCCCCATGGTGTCCATCATGTCTGTTTCTCTCTCTCTCCCCTTCCGTCCCCTCCCATGGTGTTCATCATTTATCTCCCTCTCCTCTCCCTTCATGATGTCCATCATGTTCTCTCTCTCCTCCCCTTCCCCCCATGGTGTCCATCATTTCTCTCCCTCCCTTATGGTGTCCATCATTTCTCTCCCTCTCCCCTCCTCTTCCCCCCATGGTGTCCATCATTTCTCTCCCTCCCTTATGGTGTCCATCATTTCTCTCCCTCTCCCCTCCTCTTCCCCCCATAGTGTCCACCATTTCTCTCCCTTGTCCTCGCCCTCCACACCCACCATAGTGTTCATCACTTCTCTCCCTTTCCCTCTCCTTCCCCTTCTTCTGTGGTGTCCATCATTTCTCTCCCTCTCCCTCCTCGTGGTGTCCATTATTTCTATCCCTCTCTCCCCAACCCCTGTGGTGTCCAATTCTCTCCCTCTCCTCCCACCTTCTGGAGTTACTGGCATTTCTCTCCTTACGTCCTGGCAGATGGTGACACAAAAATCAATGTGCTTGGCTGGTGTGGGACCGTGATAATCTGCACGTGTTCAAAGCCTGCTGGCTCCCACCTTCTACAAAACTTCCTGCTCAAACTCAGACTAGAAGGAACAAAACAAGTCAACCTCAACTAAATGGAGGATGAGGGTCTTGGAAGGGGAAGTCTAGGTTCATAGAGGAAAGCGTCCCAAGCCAGAATCGGGCCCTGTGTGACTCGCCCCTGGCACCCTTACCCCATCCATTGCGCTGCAACCATCGCAGGGGATTGTAGTAGGGGCTTGCAACTGATTGTGATTATATTTTCTCTTGATTTCTTCTCTTCCATTTTTTTGAAGGGGGGACTGGGGGAGGGAGAGAATAATAATCAAGGCAAGAGCTAGGGCAGAGTGACTGGAACATTGTATTGGGCACCATATTTTTCAGAGTGCTACTCAGGCAGTGATCGGTGGAGAGAGGAGGGGGTATCATGTTCTTGTGTTTCATGAAAGGCACCACATAAGACAGCGCAGGTGCTGAGTGGGATGTGTTTTTGCCCCGTATGTATTTCAAGGAGTTCTGCATTCAAATGTATTTGAAATTATTTGTATACTGTTCAAAAATTAAATTGAAAATATAAGGAAATTTAGCCACCACATGATTGCAGAAATTTATATGACAAAATATTAGGCAGCAGTCTAGAAGGATTAAACATTTTTCTTCCGAGTCAGTCTTTTCTGAAGCTCTCCTGAATCCCTCAGGCCCTGATGTTCAAAACTAATAGTGGTGGAATACTGCGGAACAACTCCCTAATGCTCAACGTTAGATAGGCGCGCTGTTAGCTTTGAGCATTAGGGAGCTGAAGTGGGGGGGGGGGGGGGGGGGGAGATTGTTCATCAAGCACAACTCTTTTGCGCATATCCAGTCAAACTGAGGAGTGGAGACCGGCAGGGAGGAAGGAGAGCTCCTGTGCTGCTTTCTCTTGGGTGTTCCTCCTCGGGTAATTCAGCAGAAAGATTTAGAAAATATGAAATTTGCATTAAAGAAATTTTTGTTTCATTTCAGGAGACTTTCTGGGCTTTAGTGCTGCCGTGTTACCCATACAACAGATAGCTCCCTCGCCCCCTCTCACACTTTGGGGGTGTCTCCCAACTATTTAGCAAAGGAATTTTGGAATTGGAGATCGGCACAGGATGAGATAATATAACTTTTGTGTGAGGGAGCAACTTGCAGGGGGCAAGGGCCAGCTGGGCTGCTTCTGTCACTACACTGGCTTAGCACAAACATCCTAACGCCAGCTCTGAGCTGGCATAAGGATTGCAGTGTTAAGGGCGCCATTGTTCTGCGCGCTGTTCTTCGAGCATCAGGAGGGAATAGGAAATGCCCTCATTTGCCTACATTAGCATGCTATTTGCGTTGTTTCCTGCGGTAAGGTTTTTGAGCATTGTGCACCAGTAAATGCGGGCACAAGACCGGCGCTAATGGCCTCTAGCACCCGCGTTTACTTCTGAGCATCGGCCTCTGAGTGAGGAAGTGTCATATATTTCATCACACAGAATGGTATTGAATTGGTTTCCGCTATGTCGGTATCAACACAGACCAGTTAGACACAGCAAATATGTGAGAAGTGATTAGTGTCCCTGTTGTAGGATCATCTTAAACAGTTTTCAGATTAACAATTTAGAAGTAACATTCCTCATTGGCTTGGCTCTGGGTATCAATGCTGGCTATGTCTGCCTTGGAAATATTGTATACAGTAGAGGGTGAAACTTTTTGTTTGCATACAACCCTGAACAGAATGGCGGAGTGACAATTACAATCATTAAACAACACTTTGCTGTTCAGACTGACTGGGCCATTTATGTCCCACTACTGTGTTACCACATTACTGTAATACCAGTTTGAGGCAGAAAAGTATTTTAAGAAAAATTTTAACTCCTTCTCTTCCAAGTCTGAGAGGAAAGGGAAATGGGACTTGATATACTGCCTTTCTGAGGTTTTTGCAACTACATTCAAAGTAGTTTACATATATTCAGGTACTTATTTTGTATGGGGGCAATGGAGGGTTAAGTGACTTGCCCAGAGTCACAAGGAGCTGCAGTGGGAATTGAACTCAGTTCCCCAGGATCAAAGTCCACTGCACTGCACTACCACTAGGTAGCAGAGGTCCTTCTATCTCATATAGTAACTTCTGAGTTTATAGACGGTGTACAGTAAGGGGTGCTGTAATCCTCCCCCCCCACCCCATGACTTCTTGTTAGACTGGTTCAGGAGCTCCACACAATAATTCCATCCTAAGGACGGGGGGGGGGGGGGGGGGGGGAGGAGGGGGGGAAGGATAGGGAAGTGATTGCCAGCTTCAGTAGAAAGGCCAAAGCAAGGACCAGGCAGTTTACATTCCAAGAGGGGATACACGTTAAGTGTAGGGTTGCCAACTGGTTCCAGATTCACCCATCAGGGTGATCCAGTCCTTGTTTAACCCAATGCATGCAGGGACTTGTAGTTCTGATTTCCCTATTACATTCCCTTAAGAAATGCAAGACTACAATCCCTGCATGCAATGGGGTAAACCCAGGACTGGATCAACCCTGTTGAGTCAATCTGAAGCCAGTTGGCAACCTTAAGCGGTAGTCACACTTATATGTGTGAATTATAAAATTTTATGAATGTATTAATTTCAAGGAGGAGGAAGGGATTGTTCTTTCCGGCTCCATTGGGCTTTCAATGATGGCCAGCATCCTGACTCCAGTGGTCACCTCTGCTCCACTGATTGGTTCAGTTCTATGATACCAGCTGAGTTGCCACACCATGTGAATATTTTCTAGCCCTGTCCATAAGTACCCAGGGATTTCCCCCTTTATTTCATAATGATCACCGCATCTCAAAAAAGATATAGTGGATAGAGAGAAGGGCAACGAAAATGATAAAGGGGATGGGACGACTTCCCTATGAGGAAAGGCTAAAGTGGCTAGGGCTTTTCAGCTTGGAGAAAAGAATGAGGGGAGACATGATAGAGATCTATAAAATAATGAGTGGAGTGAAACGGGTAGACGTGAATTGCTTGTTTACTCTTTCCAAAAATACTAGGAGTAGGGGGCACGCAACAAAGCTATAAAGTAGTAAATGTAAAACAAATCAAAGAAAATATTTCTTCACTCATTGTGTAATTAAACTCTGGAATTCGTTGCCAGAAAATGTGGTAAAAGCAGTTAGCGTAGCGGAGTTTTAAAAAGATATGGATAGCTTCCAAAATGAAAAGTCTATAATCCATTATTAAGATGGACTTGGGGAAAATCCACTGCTTATTTCTAGGATAAACAGCATAAAATGTATTGTACTGTGTTGGGATCTTGCCAGGTACTTGTAACCTGGATTGGCAACTGTTGGAAACAGGATGCTGGGCTTGATGGACCTTTGGTCTGTCCCACTATGGCACATGTGGCTTATGTACTTACAGTGGTGGAAATAAGTATTTGATCCCTTGCTGATTTTGTAAGTTTGCCCACTGACAAAGACATGAGCAGCCCATAATTGAAGGGTAGGTTATTAGTAACAGTGAGAGATAGCACATCACAAATTAAATCCGGAAAATCACATTGTGGAAAGTATATGAATTTATTTGCATTCTGCAGAGGGAAATAAGTATTTAATCCCTCTGGCAAACAAGACCTAATACTTGGTGGCAAAACCCTTGCTGGCAAGCACAGCGGTCAGACGTCTTCTGTAGTTGATGATGAGGTTTGCACACATGTCAGGAGGAATTTTGGTCCACTCCTCTTTGCAGATCATCTCTAAATCATTAAGAGTTCTGGGCTGTCGCTTGGCAACTCGCAGCTTCAGCTCCCTCCATATGTTTTCAATGGGATTAAGGTCTGGTGACTGGCTAGGCCACTCCATGACCCTAATGTGCTTCTTCCTGAGCCACTCCTTTGTTGCCTTGGCTGTATGTTTTGGGTCATTGTCATGCTGGAAGACCCAGCCACGACCCATTTTTAAGGCCCTGGCGGAGGGAAGGAGGTTGTCACTCAGAATTGTACGGTACATGGCCCCATCCATTCTCCCATTGATGCGGTGAAGTAGTCCTGTGCCCTTAGCAGAGAAACACCCCCAAAACATAACATTTCCACCTCCATGCTTGACAGTGGGGACGGTGTTCTTTGGGTCATAGGCAGCATTTCTCTTCCTCCAAACACGGCGAGTTGAGTTCATGCCAAAGAGCTCAATTTTTGTCTCATCTGACCACAGCACCTTCTCCCAATCACTCTCGGCATCATCCAGGTGTTCACTGGCAAACTTCAGACGGGCCGTCACATGTGCCTTCCGGAGCAGGGGGACCTTGCGGGCACTGCAGGATTGCAATCCGTTATGTCGTAATGTGTTACCAATGGTTTTCGTGGTGACAGTGGTCCCAGCTGCCTTGAGATCATTGACAAGTTCCCCCCTTGTAGTTGTAGGCTGATTTCTAACCTTCCTCATGATCAAGGATACCCCACGAGGTGAGATTTTGCGTGGAGCCCCAGATCTTTGTCGATTGACAGTCATTTTGTACTTCTTCCATTTTCTTACTATGGCACCAACAGTTGTCTCCTTCTCGCCCAGCGTCTTACTGATGGTTTTGTAGCCCATTCCAGCCTTGTGCAGGTGTATGATCTTGTCCCTGACATCCTTAGACAGCTCCTTGCTCTTGGCCATTTTGTAGAGGTTAGAGTCTGACTGATTCACTGAGTCTGTGGACAGGTGTCTTTCATACAGGTGACCATTGCCGACAGCTGTCTGTCATGCAGGTAACGAGTTGATTTGGAGCATCTACCTGGTCTGTAGGGGCCAGATCTCTTACTGGTTGGTGGGGGATCAAATACTTATTTCCCTCTGCAGAATGCAAATAAATTCATATACTTTCCACAATGTGATTTTCCGGATTTAATTTGTGATGTGCTATCTCTCACTGTTACCAATAACCTACCCTTCAATTATGGGCTGCTCATGTCTTTGTCAGTGGGCAAACTTACAAAATCAGCAAGGGATCAAATACTTATTTCCACCACTGTATGTCCTCACTGCACTGACATATTTACAGGTAGCTATTAAATCACTATTACATTCATTGCTAATTGTTTTAGGTTTATATAGTGGTATCTCACTTCATCAATTTCTGATTTTACTTCTAGATGATATAGGTTCAACACACCATAGAGCGTTGTATATTTTCATTCATTGCATTGATTTCAGGTATGTTTCATTAACAGTATTGTTTTTCTCACATATTTGTTAAAACTAACGCATGCATAAATCTTTTCAAATAATCGGATTCAGTGATACATGACTATCCCTCCTGTTTACTAAGCCGCGCTAGCGGCTGCCGTGTGGCAATACCGACACAAACCAATATATATCAAAATCATGAGCCCTTAGTAAACAGGAGAGATACTGTTTTTAACATATACTATATATGTGTGTATATATAATTTCAATACTAACTACATATCCTTGTATATTCGTTTTATATAGGGCTCGTGATTTTGATATATATTTTATCTTTATATTGACAGTATGATTTTTTTTTTCATTTTATCTTTTCCACGCATAAATACATGTGGCTAAAACTTGTTTTTAAACTTGACTGTTTTTATGCATATTATTCATTTTTATTATATGTATGTTCATATCTATTTATGTTTATATTATCTTTGACATTTGAGTATTGTCCTAATTTTATGGTCAATTTGAACTTATTGTTAAGTTAATTCTTTTATAGATCTATGGACTCTTGATGCAGGCAGTGGTGCCAAAAACATGGCCCATGTGAGTCCCTATGTACTGAATGTTTATTCTTATGAAAGACGTGATAGTGTTATGAGAACCTACCCCTTTGTTAATTTTGGTCTTCTCCACTGTTTTTTTTTCCATTGGGATCCATGTGCACCAGGGGCCTCTTCCAGCGACAGTACTCTAAGCTAGCCACTGTGAAATTATTAGAATTTGCTCCTAACCCAAGACCTATGAATAGGGAAAGCGAGAAATGGGAAGAGGAAGAAAAAGTCTTTACCTTAGATGTCTGTAAGAAATATCTATATTAATCTTTGATTCACTAGGTTTGTATCCTGGCACTGCTAACTGCAGCCTTCATGAAGTTTTTCAATAACTAGGTATTAATACTTGTGTATTATGCCATTGTGAACTGCGTCAAAGGTGCCTCACAGGAACCACCATGTTCTATATAATATATATTACTGAGCAAGGCATGATGAGCTAAATTCAAATCTCTTCCCTTCCCATATTCGTTATCTTGGGTTAATGTCTCCAGTTCTGTGCATACTGTAAACCAGACTGTGCTGGTGCCCCCTTTATGTAAATGCTTGATCTCCAAGTTAGGTAAAATAAAAAATGGGGAGGGGTTACTGAGAATAACCACAACAAGATGGATAAGGATGACAGAACCAATGTTTTTTTTATTCAGTGAATAGAAAGCGTCATGATCAGTGCTTCCCAAACCTTCCAGTCAATTTTTCTGGATTACCGGGATGGATATGCATGAGATCAATTTGCATACAGCAGATATTTTACTTTGTGCATATTCATTGTGGTGATCCTGAAAACCCGACTGGCAAGCTTGTGCCTACAGGAAAGAATCGAGAAGCACTGTTTTAATATTGAAATACCACTGCTCGATGCTATTGAAAGAAGACAAAAACGAGAGGGGTGCCGTGCGAGACCGTAGCGCTTGAAGCACACTGTGCGCGAGCCAGAGAACACGTTATAGAAAGAACAATTAAATGTTGGTACGATTAAGAACCATGGATGGATGACTTTATTCTCTCGTCTTCAACTGTACAAAAAAAAAAAAAAACCTTCAAAGATGATGCATCTTAATAGGCATAGCTATATATCAAACATTATAAATGTTTTTTTTGCAATACATTATTTGAAGCCATATCTTCTATTAATCTACTAAGGTCTTATTCCCCAGCAGTCTTACTAAGGTAAGAAAACGGAATGTTGTGTCTTTAAGAGCGAGAGGTTCCAAAAAGGGTCATCATCCCCCACTTTTTCCTCTTCCTCCTCCCCCATCCCACGGTGCGACGTCACCGGAGGGCGGGACGCAGAACGAGGTGAGCGTTTGAGCGAGAACGTGAAAACGAATCGTCTTGGGCAAATCAGTGCAACAGAGGAGAAAGCGAGTGCTACAGCAGTAACAGTGGAAGAGCACGGGGGGAGCCCCGGCTGTTGAACTTTCCTGGAACAGGAACAAACTCTGCAACCGTCCCCCACTGCAGAAAGAAAGGAGACTCCCCTCGGGCTGAGCTTGTTAGAAAGTCCCAGGCTGTGCTTACCTTCGGGATTTGATGCTCCTGCGAGAGGTAAGACTTAAAGGGGGAGGGGGCACGGCTTTCACGATCTCTTCGTATTTCTTTTGCATCTGTCGTGTCGAATTCCATTTTTTTTATTTAGGAGGCTGAATCAGTGGGGAATCAGATGGAATCCTGAGAGGGGCGGTGGGAACGGTTGTGTTAGCTTTTGCTGAAGTCGGAGTTGGTTTCTTGGGTTTGCTGCAGGCAGGAATTAACTGCAGATCTGCAGCTGTTCTCGCGTCTTTGTTAAAGTTCTGTAAAGCTGGAGGTGGGAGTGGGAGTGGAAGGTGGGCGGCTTCTCTCTTCCCTCACTCCATCGCTTATTGTGTTGAAACATCTAACACTCCAGAACGTTAAATTTAACCAAGATAGGAGAGGTTTACACATCTGGGAGGGCACTTCTCGTTCTGCACATCTGGCCCCCCTCCTTTATTTCGCTCTGTAAGTCGGCCCATCTTCCTAGATTTCGTTATACGCATCTGAGCCCCCCCCCCTCCGATACCCTAGTCTCTCGGTTTGCACATTTGTGATCCCTCAGTCTCGTGCTGTGCACATCTGGATTTCCCTAATTTTTCCGTATTCTCGTGCTGTTCATAGGTTCCCATTTTCCTCCTATCCAGCGCTCTGCACATCTGCCTCCTCCATTTTTGTACAGTCTCGCTCTTTGCACATCTGAGTCCCCCTCCCTCCCATTTCCCCCAGTCTCGCAGTTTGCACATCTGAGTCTCCCTCCCCAATTTTTCCCTCAATCTAGCACGTCACATTTGTGGATTCCCCCTTTTCCTCAATCTTTGGCTTTGCACATCTGGGTGCTCCCTTTGATTTTTTACTTGGCAGCCCCCCCCCCCCCCCCCCCAGTTTCTGCACATATGTGCCTTGATCCCTCCCTCTGCACATTTTACATCCTGTCCCCTCCCCGACCTTTTTCTTATTCTGAACAGCTGCCAGTAATTAATTTTACCTCCCAAAATTATGTTAAGTAAAGCCTGGCAGGAAGGTTATGGACATAGCTGATTTCCAAAAATGATGCTTGTAGTTTAATGTTTTCTTTTTAATTGTTTCTTAAATAAAATACCCAGCAGTGCTTGCAAATGTAATTAATACCTCTATGACTAGATTCCACAATGGTGTCAAGTAGTTTGTAAAATTCAGTAGTGAATTAAGACTGCTCTGAATAAGAGATAATAGAGAATTGAATCTTAAGTTTATATCAGTCTTCTGTTGCTCATTTTTATTATGCCTTAAGTGTATATTTCTCGACTACTGGCTGCATGGCTGGAGAGTGTCAGATTTCTTCTGGCAAGGACTCTGACATCTGGCCCCTGTCCCTCCCTCCCTCTAGGTCATTCTCAGATTAAACTGAATCCTGCCACTGAAGAGGAGGAAGGGCAGGCCTGGGATGTTGAGAATACAGAATAATAGGTTTTTCTGGCAGTGCTTTCAAAGGTCAAGGATTGAGGGGTGGGGGGGGGGGGGGGGGGAGATTAGATGTGCACATCTGCAGCTACCAGCATGTTTCTGTAGCTGGAATAAAGAGTGGTGTATGAGCCAAGGACAGCCTGTCTCTGACTTCTTGCAAGACATTAGGCATGGTTTAGGAAACCCTCCTATACTAGTCTAGGCATGGTTTAGGAAACCCTCCTATACTTGTCTGGTTTGCAGTTTATTGCTGCCTGTGAATGAGGGAAATCTGCATATACTGAGTGGTGGATGTGTTCTGTTTGGGAAGCTCCACTATATGCTTTACAGAAATCTCCTATGGTAATCTTTTCTTTCTTACCTCTCCCCTCCCATGTTTCTGTGGTGTTTGTCCCTTCTGCTTAAACTGCAGGATAACTGGAAGTGATACTGATAACACACACAAGTGCAAGGCTATATATGTGTCTGAGTGTTCACCCCCCCCCCCCCCCCCCCCCCAATAATTTTTAGATTTGGTGTTTTATCTGCTCATAAAGGGCAATTCTATAAAGTGGTGTCTAGAGTTAGGCACATCCAATGTGCCATTAATTTACAGTTAGGCATTTGTCTGCACTAGGCACTATTCTGGAAGGTACTGTCTAACTGCATGTGAGACGTACACCCATGGTCCGCCCTATGGGTATCTCCCAGGTATGCGCGTAGTTTATTGAATACTATAAACTGTCGGGCATTCTGGAAAGAGAAGGGCGCCCATCTTTCGACACAAATTGGGAGATGAGCGTCCTTCTCTCAGGGTCGCCCAAATCGGCATAATCGAAAGCCGATTTTGGGCATCCTCAACTGCTTTCTGTTGCGGAGATGACCAAAGTTCACGGGGGCGTTTCAGCAGCGTACCGAAGGCAGGACGGGGGAGTGTTTAAGAGATGGGCGTCCGCGGCCGATAATGAAAAAAAAGAAGGGCATCCCTGACGAGCATTTGGCCGACTTTACTTAGTCCCTTTTTTTTTCACGACCAAGCCTTGAGAAGGTGCCTGAACTGACCAGATGACCACCGGAGGGAATCGGGGATGACCTCCCCTTACTCCTCCAGTGGTCACCAACCCCCTCCCACCCAAAAAAAATAAATAAATAACTTTTTTTTCCAGCCTCTATGCCAGCCTCAAATGTCATACCCAGCTCCATCACAGCAGTATGCAGGTCCCTAGAGCAGTTTTTAGTGGGTGCAGTGCACTTTAGGCAGGCGGACCCAGGCCCCCCCCCCACCTGTTACACTTGTGGTAAATGGGAGCCGTCCAAACCCCACCCGAAACCCACTGTACCCACATGTAGGTGACCTTCATCCCTAAGGGCTATGGTAGTGGTGTACAGTTGTCGGGAGTGGGTTTTGGGGGGCTCAGCACCCAAGGTAAGGGAGCTAGGCACCTGGGAGCAATTTGTGAAGTCCACTGCAGTGCCCCCTAGGGTGCCCGGTTGGTGTCCTGGCATGTGAGGGGACCAGTGCACTACGAATGCTGGCTCCTCCCACGACCAAATGCCTTTGATTTGGTCATTTTTGAGATGGGTGTCCTCGGTTTCCATTATCGGTGAAAACCGAGGTCGCCCATCTCTATGGTCGACCTAAATGTTGAGATTTGGGCGTCCCCGACCGTATTATCGAAACGAAAGATTGATGCCCATCTTGTTTCGATAATACAGCATGCCCCATCCCTTCATGGGGACGTCCTCAGATATGGCCGCCCTTAGAGATGGTCGTGCCCGTTCGATTATGCCCCTCAATGTGTGTCACTTGGTGTACCTAGGTAGGTCAACTTAACGCCTGCCATTGACATGACGAAAGAGGGTGCGTGTGGGCGTGCCAATCCCTTTTTACACCAGTATTCTAGAACAGAATCTTAGTGCCAAGGGGCCGTTGTAGCATAGGTGCTAAACCCACGGCATTGGGGAGTCGAGACTGAGGCACCAGTGTATAGATTTGCTGCCCAAATGTTTAGGTTATGTGACGGGGTACAAGGTTGTTTTTTCTTTTTTTTTTCTTTTTTAGACCCACACTATATACCAGAGAATAGGCTCCTTTTAGTTCTGGTTGGACCTTATGTTAAGGGTTCTACTGACTGGTGAAAAGTGACTTTCCTGCATTTGATAGGGATTGTGCATATTTGGTTGGTTAGCACGCCTTAAATCGATTTTTGTACACATTAAAAAATTCTGATTATTAAAACAGATTTGTGGTATTTTTTTTTGTTCATTTCACACATGAAAGGTTGATGGGGGAAAAACCAGATCAACCAAAACATTTTGATCTTTGCACATCCCTAGCATTTGAACAAACTGGGGTTTGGCAGTGCTGATCATAAACACACAGATGGCGGGGGATGAAAATAGGATGGGCATGTTGTGTTAAAAGAAAAAAAAAAACCCAACCTCTTTTTATTAGAGCAGGTTCAGAAAAGAAGAATAAGACTTAGAGGCATGCAGGAATTCTGAGGACCTTGATTTGTGCAGCAATGTTCCTTTAACTGGAGTATTTTCCAGTACTGATGTTAAAGGAGTGCAAACAAGGCAGTTGCCCAGGGCTCCCATGTTCAAGGGGGCAGTAAGCCTGCCTATATCTGAAGGACATAACAGCCCACTGGTGGGCTTTGGGGCCTCCTCTTAAAATTCTGCCCTGGGACCCAGCGTGATTAATACCAGCCTTGACTGTTTCCCATGCTTTTGCTTTGTATCTTTTTCTGTTTATGTGTATGATCCAGCCTCTTTGTCACATAACCCTGAAGATTTCATGGGTCTCAAACAGCGTGTGAAAATCACTGAACCCGTGTTCTTTTTGTGGGCTTATGTGCGCAAGCCATCCTGGGCTCTGATCCATGAGGCCACACAGGGTTAGGCCTTGCCCAGTAGAAGGATGGGAGCGGTCTGGAGGACATTTGGTTCTCCAGGTGCTGCTGATTCAGGAGACACTTTTTTTAGCTAGTACTGAATTAATGCGGAGCTGCCAAGTTTCCCAGTTCGAGGAGGGAGACTTTTTGGCCAGTTCTACTTTTAAACTTGCATCCCAAAGCATTGTGGGATTTGTCGTTCTGATTCTACCCATTGAAATCAGCACTGAGGCTCCCATAATGTACTAGGTCAGGATGAAGTTGTCAGAAATCCAGGACTGACCTAAAAGCTCCCTCTTAGAACTGGGTAGCTTGGAGGCCCTGCCAATGCCAAAACATAGTGTTGATGGGGGGCATTATATGGAAAAGAGTACAAAACCTTTGATTCAGTGCATGGAAAATGGAGGGCTCAAGGTCTTTCCCATAACTAGGTGTAATAACTAATGTTAGGCTTAAACTTCACCACAAGTTTGACACTGTGACCTCTGCTAACACTTTCACTGGAAGCAGCACCTAACCAGACTCTGAAATTTTAGCCTTTGTGTATGTAATATTTCATGGGTATGACAACTAGTTGAAGGCTGGTTAATGTTGTGCATCAGAAGTGGGTTCTATTCACGGCTCAGCCAGATCAGAGGTGGGATTTCTCATGCACTAAATTGTATGCCTGGGGGGCTGAGGGGGGAAGCTGAGTGCTGCACTTAAAGGCAGTCTTAAGAGCAGTTCCAGAAGAAGCTATAAAGTGTAATGTAGTACCTGATTGGCGGAGCAGAGATTGTCCAGGAGGATGAGCAAGATTCCCTGATGAGAGCCAGATGGGAGAGGCTGGTTGTGTGGTTATTTGATTTCCATTTAAAGCCTCTACTTATTGAAAATGGAAGTGTTGTGGTTCCTGTTAAGTTCCCCCTGGGACCTTGAATGGAACCCTTTTTCCGTTTTTACATTGCAGCTTCTCCTAAGCAGAGCTGCTGGGAAAGTTTGGACTTGGTATTTGCTTGATTATTTCACTGAGGATCCTAGCTGCAGGGTGTTGCTTAGCAGTTGGCCTGTGTTGTTAATGGATAGTAACCCCCCCCCCCCCCCCCAGCAGAAGTGCTCATCTGTGTGGCACAAGTAAGCATAGAATGCTGAGTACTTTTTGATGGATCTTTTCCAGCCACTGAGAAGGAGCTCAAATGCAGGCTATACTACCCAGCAGGAGAAGCAATTGATCCTCATCCCCCCCACCCCAAAAAAGACCCAACCAATTTGTGCTCCCAATTCCAGGTCCTAGAGGATAGAAACATGGAAGAAGTTAAACTCATTGCAAGTAGTATACCATGCCATATTTTGTATTGTTACTTGAATATTTTTATTGCTCTAATTGCCTATTGCTCATGTTTGATCTATTCTTACTGTACACTGCCTTGAGTGATTCCTTCAAAAAGGCGGTAAATAAATCCTAATAAATAAATAAACTGCAAAGGTCATTCAATGGATATATCCCAGAAAAGCCATATGGCTGAGCCATTCTGTGAGGAGAAGCTGTTTCTTGGCAGTGCTGATCCTGCTGGGCAGTGGCGTAGCCAGGCAGCCAATTTTGGATGGGCTTAAGCCCAAAGTGAGTGGGCACAACATTTTCCTCTCTGCCCTTGCCCCCTTCCTACCCATACTCTCCACCCCTCCAGCAGCTCCCACATCAATATATATAGTTTAGCTCATGAGGATCCCCAAGCTCTGTCAGCTGAAGACTTCCTCCAAAGATGGAACTCCCTTTTACCAAGCTTAGCAGGCAGCAGCAGTCACTCCTTGAGCCACCGATGCCAGCACCCCACCTATTCTTAGTTATCAGTGGATCAAGGATGTTGCTGTCACTGGCAAGCTTAGTAAAAGGGAGTTTTGGCTGCCTTCAGAGGAGGTCTGCAACTGATGGGTCTTGGGGATCCCCACCAGCTACAACAAGGGACAGGACTGGTATTAGACATGCTAGGGTCCAGGGTAGAAAATAAAGAAGCCCCCCCCCCCCCCCCCCGCTTCCCCTCCAATCTTCCCACCTGCCATTACAGTCACACTGACAGACTCTCACCAGAGATTCCAAGCTATCCAATTCCAAGCTGTCCTGGGACAGGCCTAGTTTTGAACTTGTATCTCAAAGCAGTGTTGGGATTTGTAGTGCTGTATTCTGCCCAGTGCTGAAATCGGTGCTGCAAGTCCCATAATGCACCAGGATAGGGTGCTCAGAAATCCAGGACATCCCAAACTCTCCAGCCTGGAACTGGGTAATTTGGCATCTCTGACCCTCACCACATACAGAACAAGGGGTCACAAATTAGAAATAAAAATATGTAGAGAAAAATTGAACTGGGAACTTCGTCATGTACTGCAACAGTGGAGAAATAAAAATAAAAATGTATTTCCTTTTCTACTGAACACAATAAAATGACATCTGCTGTGCATATTTCTGAATCTAACATTTCAGTTGATAAATTCAAAATAAAATGCCTTTTCTACCTTTTTGTTGTCTGGTCATCTTATTTTTCCGTCATGTTGGTTCCAGTTTCTCTTTTCCACGTTCCTGGCTTTCTGCTAATTCTACTTCAAGCAGCTGTTCTTCATTTGTCTCTTCTCCTCTCTCATTCCATTTCCATTTCCTGACTACACTTGCCTCTGACATATATTAATCTTTCCATTTTAGATCTTTTTTTTTCTCTTCTGTCCACTCAGATTTTACCTTCTTTCTGACACCTTTCCTTCTTTTTTCTTTTCAGATACCTATCAGATTTCCATCTCCTTCCCCAGCCTTCCATCTTCAATCTACTCCACATTATTATATTTCTACCCCTTGTAATCATTATCCTCCTCTCATTCATTTCCTTGCCACCCCTTTGGCCTCTCCCACATGGTTCCACCATTCCCAGTGTTTCTCTACTTCCACCCTTCTAGTCTAGCATCTGCTCCCTCTTTCTGCTCTCTCCACCCTCCACCTTGTCCAAGCATCTTCCTGTCCCTTCTCTCTTTCCCTCTCCCCCAGGGGCCAGCATTTCACCCTCACTTCCCTCCCATTCATAGTCCAGCATCTCTCCCTTGTTCCCTTCTGCCTCTAAATCCAACATCTCCCTCCTTCCCCCCTCCCCCGTGTAGCATCTCTCCTTCCCTCTCCTCCACCCTCATGGCCAACATCATTTCCTCTTCCCTCTCTCCCATTATCCACCATCTCTCTCTCTTGCATCCCAAGTCTTAACATCTCTCTCCCCTGTGCAGCATGTGTCCATCTCTCCTTTCCCTGCACCACCATGTCCAACATTTCTCCCTCATCTCTCTCTCCCCTGTGCAGCATTTCTTCATCACTTGTCCTTCACCCCTCTTGTGCAGCATCTCTCCTTCCTTCCCTACCCTACATCCACCAATTATCCATATCTCCCCCCCCTTGTAGTATCGCTCCCACAATACCCGCTCATGTCCGACAATTTCTCCACTCCCATATCCAAAAATGATCTCTCTCTCCCCCCCCCACCCCCCATGCAGCACCTTTCAAAAGGGTCGCCAGTAGCGTGTAAGAATTGCTGGTGGCTGATGCAGAAGCCTTCTGTCTGCCACATTTCTCCCAGGAAATTGTGTCAGAGTTGGGAGGGGGGGTACACAGCAGAGGGAAGGCTTCTGGGTCAGCTGACGGCAGCGATTCTTATATGCTGCTGGTGACCCTTTAAATGGACACCAAGGGACATAAAAAAAACAACAGCAGCAGTGGGAGCCTAGCTTGCGCTCTTTTATGCCGGTGTTGACAAGGGTGTACCACTGCTGGGTGGGCCTGAGCCCTACGCCTGTGACAGCTCAGCAGAGGAGGTTGGTAAGGAGAGGGGCAGTGATGAGAAGAGGAAAGGTAATGGGATGGGGCAGTAGTAAGAAGCATAGAAACTTAGAGTACGAAAGCAAATGACAGCCAGGCCCCCTTCTTTTTGTCATAGCCTTATATCTTTGTTTTTGACTTTGATTTTCTGCAGGTTCTTCTCAGTCTATCCCAGACCCTCTTGAATTCTGTTACTGATTTGCCCCCTTCCATTTCCTTGGGAGGCATTTCCTTTGACTCTGCCCATTTTCAACTTCATGCCAGGTACCTTTATTCTAGAACTTCTGTTTCTTGGATATCTGTTGTTCTAGCCTCCTCCTTGCAGAATATTCCTATTATAGGTATGTTCCAAATTTTTATTAATGTCTCTAATATACAACCTTATATTCTTTGTTACTATTACATCTTCAACCTTACTTTCAAGCACACCCACGCTCACTCACAAGCTATATGTATAGACCGTACAGTTTCTTAAACCTCTTTTTAACCCTCAGTGCACTTCAATTTTTTATTAGTTCAATTCCTAGAGTTGTTTGATTCCAATCTGTAGAGTCGCTATTAATACTGTCCCACAGGTGCTTCTGTCTTTCAAGAGGCTCTCTTATTAATCCCTTCGAGCTTGTCACTGTACCGCCATATCCAAAGCTTGTCATGAAACACAATCTTTTATACTTCCAAATTTCTGGAGTTATTTCATGCAATTCTTGCAATCTCTTTCCCCAAAAATTGAATCCTCTTGAGGTGTCTGCTAAATCTCAACCTTCGCCTCCCTTCGGAGGTAAGGGTAGTATCCTCAGTCACATCGCGAAACACAATTAAGTAGGGTGTGACAGAAGATACCACCCATACCTCCGAAGGGAGGCGAAGGTTGAGATTTAGCAGACACCTCAAGAGGATTCAATTTTTGGGGAAAGAGATTGCAAGAATTGCATGAAATAACTCCAGAAATTTGGAAGTATAAAAGATTGTGTTTCTTGACAAGCTTTGGATATGGCGGTACAGTGACAAGCTCAAAGGGATAATAAGAGAGCCTCTTGAAAGACAGAAGCACCTGTGGGACAGTATTAATAGCGACTCTACAGATTGGAATCAAACAACTCTAGGAATTGAACTAATAGTAAAAAATTGAAGTGCATTGAGAGTTAAAAAAGCAGGAATTAAACTTTAAAAAAAATGGAAGTGCACTGAGAGTTAAAAAGAGGTTTAAGAAACTGTACGGTCTATACATATAGCTTGTGAGTGAGTGTGGGTGTGCTTGAAAGTAAGGTTGAAGATGTAATAGTAACAAAGAATATAAGGTTGTATATTAGAGACATTAATAAAAATTTGGAACAAAATTATAGTGATTACAGTGAGTAAATAATTGTATAAGTGTAATCAGAGTGAAATTCAGATAGCTCAGAGAAGAGGTTAGTAGTTATAGGTATGGAGAGATTTTGTAGAGCTTAGTAGTTGCTGTGGATGGGCAGATTAGATAGGCCTATTTGAAATAATTTTCTATGCAATTTTGGGCATGAGCATGAAATTTTAAAGGCCAGAGAGATAAATAGTTTTCCCTTGTACCCTGTCTTTCTGTTTTACTCTTTGTGCTCAGATTTGTATTTATTTAGTTTCTTTAATGTTAGGATTTTTTTTCTCTCTCTTTTTGGCTTCTTCTGTCTTCTATTCCTGATAGCCTCTTTTGGGTTCCCTCTTTCCTTCTAGGCAGGTAGGGGCAACTCTGGCCACAGATGCTCTTACTTTGCCATCCAGCAGCATTGGTAGCATCAGGGCTCTTCTGCTTTTATGACTTAGGCCAGTGGTTCCCAAACCTGATCCTGGAGGCACTCCAGCCAATTAAGTTTTCAGGATATCCACAATGAATATTCATGAGACAGATCTGCATGCAGTGGAGGCAGTGCATGTAAATCTCTCTCATGAATAGTTATTGTGGATATCCTGAACACCTGACTGGCTGGGGTGCCTCCAGGACCAGGTTTGGGAACCACCATTAGGCCCTTGTCTCATCGGGCTTACATTACCATCTTGGTAACCCTTCTCTAGCTGCCTCTGCTCCTTCTGTATGGAGGCATTATCTCCATTTGTACTCCTAATCTCCCCAATACACCCTGGCTCTCACTGCTGCCTTGCTGCATGTTTTGCAGTGTTAAGATTGTTAGATTCGATCACTGTGATATGATTGGTATTTTATCCCTACTTTATATTGCAGTGTTTGCTTTTTGCACCTCCAAACAAAGAATCTGCACTGTTTTTGCATTTTAAATGTTAATTAAAAAAGAAATGCATATTCAAAAGTTTTGGTTTTTGCCTTCTCCATATGGCATGTCCACCTGATTGCTGATCTTATTATTATATGTGAAAATATAGTACAGTCTCAATTATCCAACCTTCGGTAATCTGACTATCTGGCATAACCGACAGCCCCCCCCCCCCCTACCATGACATCATTGCATTTATTTCTAGTAAAAATATTTGTTTTAGAACAATTTTTGAAAATCGTGAACTCTGTGCCTTTGCTTATGCAGTGTTTTCCATATTATCAGACTTCATTTATCCAACAACTGGTCGGTCCTGTTTACATTGGGATAATTGAGACTTGTACGGTATGAACCATAAGAAGCTTTGTGCTGGGTCATATCACTGGGCCATCAAGCCTGGCATCCAGTCACTTGGAAGTACCCGGTGCATCTTAGTTGACAGATCCATTCTCTGCTATTCATTCCCAGAAATAAAAGATAGTGACCCCCCCACCCCCACCCACACATCTCCTGTCTAATAATTAACAGACTTGTCCCCTCTGTAAAATTGTCCAAGCATTGTTTTAAACCCAGATAAACTAATAAGCTTGACTATCCTCTAGCAAGAAATTCCTTCTAGTTGTCCCGTAGTGTCAAGAAAGATTAAGAGGTAGTTATCAAGCTGTGCTATGGCAGTAAAGCACATTATTTGTTGCTTAACGTGTGTTAAAGGTTTTGTTGCTATAACATAGGGATATTCAGTTTACCATGTGGTACAAAGTAAAGAGATGCAAATGCATTCAGAGCATCTCCTTACTATGTAATTTCTGATGTGGTGAACTCACAAGCAGGAAAGATTACCCCAGTAAAAAGCAGGGGTTATTTTAGTGTCCTGGAAGCATCAGGCTGCAAAGGCATGACTCAATGCCCCCCCTTCCACTGATGCCCCCTCATTCCTATTTTTAAGATCTCTGGTCCCTAGTGGCGTTGGGTAGACGCAATCTTCTGTCGTTTCGTGCTTTGCTAGCTCTGCATTCAAAATGACGTTGGCCACCCCTAGTGCTTGTCATACATGAAAACCTGACTACAGTAGTACTACAAAAGACCTTTTGTCATTATGTGGAAACCTATCCCCTAGTGGTGATACCGCTTTGATTTGCTGGTGTAATTTTGAACCCAGCAGCAGCAAGAGCAGGAACAACATGGGATTGGTCCTGCCCATCTCCACTAGGGTCCAGGGACCTTAGAGAAGACCAGGGGGGCCGTTGAGAAGGTGGAGGGGGGCTTGGCTGATCGGAGTGCCTTCCTGGATGGGAGCATCCCATAAATTAAGGGGTCTTACTGTTGGGGGGGGGGGGTGGAGGTTATCAGCAGGGGAGCCTCCCGATGTTGGAGGGCTTGCAGTAATTGATGGGGGCAGGGGTCTCACTGACTTGTTTGCAACCAGTTTTCCACCTTAATCCACTCATTTGCCCATTTTATTTAGAAATCATCTGTGTGGAACTGTTAAAGGCCTTATTGAAATTCCACATCTGGTGCTGTCCCCTGATTTTCAATCCTTTGTCACCCATGCAAAGAAATGGATCAGAAATGGTATAAGGCAAGAGAGGGAAGGAAGTATAAGTGAGAACTTCCAAGTGCCAAGCTGTGATCACATGTTCTCAGGCTGCTTGTAGCTGGGTAGTTGCGCAGTTGTGGTAAGTGATGCTGGCTGAGAGTTTGCTGCTACAGTGAAAAGTAATTTTCTTTCTTTTTCTGTTTTCAAATGTGTGGGATTGTGGAGTCTGGACCACCTTGGGTGAATTTTGTCAAAAAAGCACTAAATAAATCCTAATAAATGAAATAAAAAATAAAATAAACTTTTGATGGCTTATGCTAACAGCTGTGAAGCTTTCTCCTTCTCCCTTTTATTATGGCAGGTACTCAAATAGACTAGGTTGGGTATTAGGCTGTTTAATAATATAAGCCCGATGATTATTTCCCCATGCTGTTCCAAAACAGTGCCCTAAAAATAGCGCTGGAATAGCGCAGGGAATTAACTCCCCAATGATCAATGCTAATAACATGCTAATTTAGGTGTGTTGTTAACGTTGATCATCAGGTGAAAAGTGTGCTGAGGCACAATCCTTCCACACTTGTTTGACAGGACCTAGCTGTCAAAAGCCTGGACCTGTCAAACACTGGAGATGGCGGTCCCTGGGATCCCCCCCCAAAAGCAAATCCCTGATGGCCTAATGCCATTCAGCACCCCCCCCCCCCCAACACAAGGGCATGGGGGCTGGAGATCCAGTGGTTCTCCAGCCCCTCTACCCCCCCCCCCCCAGAAAATTCCTGGTGGCCCAGTGGGCTATGTACCCCACCCACCCTGGTGGTTTAGTGGCCCCCTTTCCCCCCCTCCATACCTCTGTGTGTGATGGAGGGAGAAGCTTTGTCTCCTCTTCTAGCGCTGCCTCCAAAATGGTGCCCTGCCTAGTGCATCCTTGGATGCGCTGGGCGGGGCTTCCCTACCATATAAGGGAGTTTCCTTATATGGTAGGAAAGCTCTGCTCAGCGTATCCCAGGATTCACTGGGCAGGATGTTGCCATTTTGGAGGCGGCGCTGGAAGCACTCCCTCCTCCATCACACATGGTGATAGGGAGGGAGGGGCCACTAGACCTCCAGGACGGATAGGGTATGTGGCCCACTGGGCCACCAGGGATTTTTTTTGTTTGCCCTAGTTCCGTTATGGCACTCCTCCTCTTGGAAAGTCACTGGATGTGAGAATGGAGGAGGGAGTTTGCCATGTGCTTGCTGTGAGGTTGCTATGTGCAAGGCTGGTATGAGCTGGCAGACATTAAACAGTGATCTGCATGTAAATGGGGTACTGTTTCACTTCTAGGACTATAGATGAAACAAAGCTTGTATACTTAAGATTTAGTAGTCATGGGACTTGGCTAGTAGGGAACACTTTAAGAAAATTATGGGTCTTCCTGAAAAGTTTTTGAAAGCATCTCCTCTTAGCTACACCTGACAGTGATTCTAAACACCAGATAGGAGATAGGAGAAACGGGTGAAGATGATGTTGCTACTGTGCTGTTCATTATCTCAATCCTTCACACTACACATAAAAGGCAGTTCTGTAACTAGAGGCCTGAGGTTAGTTAGGCACCTCTTTTGTGCATGTATGTGCGCTGAAAAGTGGAACTTACGCACGCATAAACACTCTAAGTGCTGTTCTATAAGGACACACAAATTTTGTACTGTGCAAGGGGGCATAGACATGGGCGGAGCATGGGGGTCTCCCAGTTCCACACACAATTTACAGAATACTGTAGGTTACACTTTCCCTTGCCACTTTTTGGCACACTCGATTACACTGACTCTAAAGCTGATGTAACTGCGATCACCTAAATTTAAGTCGCGTTGCCAGGTTTCATTAGCATTCTTTAACAGTATTTGGGCACCCAGATGCTGTTATAGCATAGGCACTCCAGCAGGGGTGTCAACCTCGACACTCGCCAGACAGGGTTTTCAGGATTTCTCCAATGAAAATGCATGAGATCTATTTGTATATGATGGAGGCAGTGCATGCTAATAAATCTCATGCATATTCATTGGGAAAAATCCTGAAAATCTGACTGGATTGCAGCCCTCCAGGACTGAGGTTGGACAACTCTGCTGTATGGCATCAGGGTGCCTATAAGGAGGCACCACCTTAAAGCCTTGATCTAGCTAGAAGGTTGTTAGGCTGTATAGAGAGAGGGGTGACCAGCAGAAGAAAGGGGGTGTTGATGCCCCTGTATAAGTCGTTGGTGAGGCCCCACCTGGAGTATTGTGTTCAGTTTTGGAGGCCGTATCTTGTTAAGAATGTAAAAAGAATTGAAGCGGTGCAAAGAAAAGCTACGAGAATGGTATGGGATTTGCGTTACAAGACGTATGACGAGAGACTTGCTGAACTAAACATGTATACTCTGGAGGAAAGGAGAAACAGGGGTGATATGATACAGGCGTTCAAATATTTGAAAGGTATTAATCCGCAAACGAACCTTTTCCAGAGATGGGAAGGTGGTAGAACGAGAGGATATGAAATGAGATTGAAGGGGGGCAGACTCAAGAAAAATGTCAGGAAGTATTTTTTCACGGAGAGAGTAGTGGATGCTTGGAATGCCCTCCCGCAGGAGGTGGTGGAAATGAAAACGGTAACGGAATTCAAACATGCGTGGGATAAGCATAAAGGAATCCTGTGCAGAAGGAATGGATCCTCAGGAGCTTAGTCAAGATCGGGAGGCGGGGATAGTGCTGGGCAGATTTATACGGTCTGTGCCAGAACCGGTGGTGGGAAGCAGGACTGGTGGTTGGGAGGTGGGGATAGTGCTGGGCAGACTTATACGATCTGTGCCAGAGCCGGTGGTTGGGAGGCGGGGATAGTGCTGGGCAGACTTATACGGTCTCTGCCCTGAAGAGCACAGGTACAAATCAAAGTAGGGTATGCACAAAAAGTAGCACATATGAGTTATCTTGTTGGGCAGACTGGATGGACCGTGCAGGTTTTTTTTCTGCCGTCATCTACTATATGTTACTATATAGTATGAGCAACTGACAGACTCGGAGAGAGTTTTTTTTTTCCTTGAGAGGTAGGATGGGATTTAGGAGATGCACATCCCGTATTCCAAAAATGGTGTGAATATATATATTGGGACAATAGAAAACAGACTTAAGAATAAGGTGAAAAGTAAACAGTAGAGCTGAGGAAGAAGTCAGCTAGTCTGTTTCTGGATTTGACTGGTGTTTCTTTAAGCAGTCAGAGGAAGGGAGATCTTTCTACTGAGAGTTGTGAATCAGCCATGCAGACTTTTTTCTTTTTCTTTTTTTTTTAGAATGACGTGGGTTGAGTTCCTGAAGGCTAGGGGGTGTTGCAGGAGTGGCTCCTGAGGTTAGCCTGTGTTGCCACCTCAGGGTCAGAAAGGATTTGCTTTGTACCTTGGGTGACCTCTTCCTTCCTCTGATGTGTCAGACACTAGCGTGGTTTGGGGAGAGGTGAAGGAGCTAATGTGGTATTCCTGTACCTCAAAACTGTGGTTGGTTCTGCAGAACACACAATATGAGCATGGAAGTTCCACTCCCTGGTCACTCCTTCAGAGTCCTGCACTGCCCCCGTTCTCCCTTAGGTGCTTCTCCTGTGGCGTTGGCATCATGCCCACTGCCTGTACCTTCTGAGAAAGAATAAACTTGATAAAGCTGTCTTGGGATCTGCTGGTGTGTCAGTGGGTTGGGCTTCCTGGGATAGGCTGAAATTTCTGCTCTGAGTGACCTCCTGTTGCTTATCTCCTACCTTCCTGCTCCTGATGTGGGACCCTATGGTGGGGGTGGCATATCCTGTTTCCATGGATGGGAACTACTGGTGTAAAACAGCTGCTTCTCTCCCGGTACAGCATAAAGTCCAGCCTGTGCTCCCACAGAGAGGACTGCCTGCTCACAGTTTGTGACCGTTACACCCCGAAAAGCTAACAAAAAGTATTTTAGCTCCTGGGCACTAGTCTGTAGAATCTAACGGTGTTCGTGTGTGCTCACAGCTGATCTGGATGAAAGTGAGTATCTTTTTATTTTTTTTTTGATACATTTGGTTAAATGGAAAATTAATTTATGTGTTCACTTTTTTTTCCCTCTCCCTTTTTTCTCTTTCCCTCCTTCTCAAGTTCCATCATTTTATTTCTATCTCATTGGAACAGGGACCTGAGTGATGTGTCTTAGAGCATATAAAATATATTTTTTAAGTCTCCATGCCTGCTTATGGTATCTCAAGGACTGCTGTGTTTGGGAGAGGGTAGTGGGTTATCCGTTTTTCTCCATTGGTAGAATATTGATGTGTATGGGGTGGGGGGCTGTACCAGCCATCATTTAGCTTTTAAAAATACCTCCTAGTCCTCACATATTTGCAAATACCATTGCATGGCATATGTTCTGGTATGCTCTTTTTTTTTTCTCTTTAAAAGCAATGTGGGTAGGTACAAGGGTATATGAGGCAGATGCATCAAGCAAACGTTAAAAAATCTAAATCGTTAAAGTCCCTAACGATTTTTAAAAAACAAAGAATGCACCAAAACAACAAGTCACACATGCTCGGATCGGTATTGAAAAGTACAATGTATCAAAGAATCACAATACACATCGGTAATCGGCCCCTAAAGCATTCGCAGAGCAGCCAATCGTTATGTTAGCTGCTCTGCGCATGCCACAAACAGCCAAAACACAAGCACATGGCTCCCAAATCAAAACAAAAATAAAAAAAGGGTGGGGGGGGCAAAGGCGCTCGTGAGGAGCGTCCTGTATGGCCGTCCTTGCCCCCCCCCCCGAGGTCGCCGTTTCCCACCCCCACCCGCGCACGAAAAACTCAAATTTTAGCAGCCCCGGGCCGGCTCTCCTCCCTTCCTGTGTCTTCTCCCACACTAGCTCCGCCTCCCGCCATGCTCCGGTCCCGTGCCCCGCCCCCGCCGCCCCCCCTTTGGTCGTGGCTGCCGCTCCCCCCCCTCCAACGAACCCCCCCCCTTTGCCTTACCGGCCCGTGCAGCGCCTCTCACCTCTGCTGCACGGGCAAGAACAGCTGATCGGCGAGTCAGAAGGCCTCCTCAGACGTAGTTTACCTATGTCAGAGGAGGGCGGGCCCAGGAAGAAAGAAGGGACGTCTGAGGAGGCCTTCTGACTCGCCAATCAGCTGTTCTTGCCCGTGCAGCAGAGGTGAGAGGCGCTGCACGGGCCGGTAAGGCAAGGGAGGGGGGTCGTTGGAGGGGGGGGCGGGCACGGGACCGGAGCATGGCGGGAGGCGGAGCTAGTGTGGGAGAAGACACAGGAAGGGAGGAGGGCTGGCCCGGGGCTGGGGCTGTTAAAATTTGAGGTTTTTTTCGTGCGGGGGTGGGGGGGGTGGGGTGGGAAACGGCGACCTCGGGCGGGGGGGGGGGCAAGGACGGCCATACAGGACTCTCCTCATGAGCGCCTTTGCCCCCTCCCGATTTTTTTTTCTTTTGGTGCTGAGGGAGAGGGGAGCAGCAGCGACCTGGGGCGTCAATAAAGAATGCCCCTGACGCGCGTTTTCGCCCCCCTAGTTATTTTTTAAAATACATTTCACTTTTAAACTTGTAGCTGACAGCCCTAACGAGAGGTACAGACCTCTCGTTAGATTTCCTGCCTTTTTCCTGCGTAAAGGCAATCGGAAAAGGTTAGTGCATCTCGTTTCAATGGGGTTTTTACACTAATTGCTCATCTCCATTCCGTTTTCCTTAGCTGCTAGCTTCCTCGGTAAAAGCCCTTTGATGCATGCAAGGGATCAAAATTTCCTCATTGGAGGGTCATTAAAGGCTCATTAAGCTTTAGTGCATCTGCCTCTATAAGTTCTTTAGGTAGGTGAGAGAGGGACATGAGTTTGGCTCAAACCTGGGCTGTTTGAAAAACATCTGTGCTGAAACAAAACTCCTGTGGAGCATCTGCTAATTGGTTTTCTGTAGGCGAATACATTCATTCTGGCCCTTTGGATGTGGTCTGAGCAGATTCCTGAATCTGCTCCTCTCAGGAGAGTGACTTAAATTTCCAGCTCAGTAGTTACTGGAATTAATCCTCCTGTTTGGTATTTTTCCTTCACTGCAGTTGCTTACGTAGAGATGTGCTTTTAACGCAGTCAGATCTTTTATCTGCCGTCATTTACTGTTGATATTTTTGTGGGTAAAACTCAGCCATCAGTTTCCCTGGCTTTTTCCAGCAGATGTTTCCAGGAGGGGGAGGGGAGGAGGATGGGGCTGGGAAAGGGGAGTGGATGTCTGCAATTTACCAGGACACACACTGATTTTCTTTCTCTCTCTCTCTCTCTCTCTCTCTCTCTCTCTGCACTATGGTGAGATTAGGATGCGGTTTGACGAGGGATTTTAAATTAAGTGCTGTTTTTCAGGTGGAAGGAAATTTTTTTAGTGATTGATGTTCCTTGAAATGTTGTTGCACATATATTGGACCTGTAATATCCTATATAATAAAACTCACCCTCAACGTTCTGAGGACACTGACGTCACTGTCAGGTCCTCCGGGCACTTCCGGTTCGAAGCCTTCGTGGTGGTGAAGCCACCGAAAACACTGTTGAGGCCCTGCCCTCGCGTCTAACGTGATGACGTCGAGGGCGGAGCAATGACAGCAGTTTGAAAGTGGCGTGCAAGGTCAGCAACAATGGCGGGCGAACGCTGACGGAGTGAGTACGGAGGGGGGGAGGTCCGGAAGGAAACTGTTCTAGCGCCCGTTTCATTGCCGCAAGAAACGGGCATGTTTTACTAGTATTCCATAAATTCCCCCTTCTAAATAGGGATCCATAATGTTCACATACTCTGACGTAATATATTCTGAGTGGAAGAAATAGAGGTGAAGTCTTTCCGAAGAGGAGGTGTTAAGGGAGGAGCAGGATTAATAAAACTCAACTGGTTGTTCTGGTAGGGGTCCTTCCCCTCCCCCCCCCCTTCAAACCTTCCTACAGTGTGCTGAGGCTCAAGCAGAGTTTCCAAGGCACAACTCGCCCATTTATATTCAGAACTGTATCATAATACTATTACTATGTCTTATTATCATCATGTTGACCAAAATCCTTCTGTAATACTAAATGTTTATTTTCTAGCATTCTTCTACTTCTCATGATGTATTTTAAGCCACATAGAGCCTGCAAAGAGGTGGGAAAAATGTGGGATACAAATGCAACAAATAAGTAAATTGGTGAGGAGAGGCCTAGAGCTTGGGTAGGGGGTTCACCAGGAAGAATTGTGCCCTGTATGTTTGGAGTTTCTCTGACAGAAGTTCCAGATTGGAGTGGCTGAAAGAGCTGGAAGAGGCGAGGGCAACAGGAAGTGGAGATTCACCAGATAAGCAGATCAGAACATAAGAGTAGCCATCCTGGGTCAGACCAATGGTCCATCTAGCCCAGTATCCTGTTTCCAAACGGTGGCCAAGCCAGGTCACAAGTACCTGGTAGAAACCCAATTAGTAGCAACATTCCATGCTACCAACCCCAGAGCAAGCAGTGGCTTCCCCATGTCTGTCTCAATAGCAAACTACGGACTTTTCCTCCAGGAACCAGTCCAAAACATTTTTTAAACCCAGATATGCTAACTGCTTTTACCACATCCTCTGGCAAAGAGTTCCAGAGCTTAACAGATCATAGATGTTTAAAGGGCAATATTATAAACTGGGTGTTTAATATTTACACCCTCATTGCCTATGTAAATGTTTAGAATACTAGCACTGTCCAAAAAAAAGGAGGAAGGCCTCCGCAACTGTAGAACCCAACATAGAAAAGAGTGATGACAAGCAAAATGAGGAGGGAAAGTAGCCAAGGAGTGAAAATGCTTTAAGTCTGAGGTTTTATTGTAAGTCATCACAATTCAACTAGTATGCAAATACCTGACATGGCTGTGTTTTCGGTGTATGTTGCTTGCATTGGGGGTCTGTAATTTCTCCAAATTCACATGTAAAATCAGTGGCAGGTTTAGTGCTTCTCTCTCTGAGGAAAATAGCATTCTCCAAAGTAGAGAATACTAGCCCTTAAACGGGTATGTGCATACATACCTGCATTAGTGTCAGCAGGGTGCTTGAGCGCTTTTCTGCAAATAAAAATATAATGCTTCTTTAACTTACAGAGTGGGTACTTGCAAGGGGAGGATACTTCCTCAAAGAAAAGTCTATAAACCATTATTAAAATGGACTTGGGGAAAATCCACGGCTTATTTCTGGGATAAAGCAGCATAAATTGTGTTATACTCTTTTGGGATCTTGCCAGGTACTTGTAACCTGGATTGGCCACTGTTTGAAACAGGATGCTGGGCTTGATGGACCTTTGGTCTGTCCCAGTATGGCAACACTTGGGCGAATCATAGGCAGGGCTCCTACTTAACATGCATAACTTACAGAATATTGTAAATTATATGCACCCCTCTCACTTTTAGGTGCCCATTATGTGCTTGGTGTAACAGTGGGTGACCAAATGTTAGGTGCACCAATATCAGGTTACACTTGCGTTCTATAAGGTGACTTAGGTGCTGTTCCACGCAGCCTTGGAGAGCCTAAATGCAGGCACTCAGTCATATAACACGAACAAACCCAGTAACTTAAACACCCCAGATTACACCCTCCCCATCTCAGACAGCCTGAAAATTCTTGCCGTTACAATCGACCGTAATCTCCTGCTAGAGAACCAAGTGAAATCTACAACAAAGAAAATGTTCCACTCAAACGCGTGAAGCCATTCTTCCCGGAGGTAATATTCCGCAACTTGATACAATCAATGGTACTAAGCCATGTAGACTACTGCAACGGAATTTATGCGGGATGCAAAGAACAAATTATAAAGAAACTTCAAACTGCACAAAACACGGCAGCCAGGCTTATATTTGGAAAAATGCGATTCGAAAGCGCCAAACACCTGCGAGAAAAACTGCAATGGCTCCCAAACAAAGAACGTATTGCATTCAAAATCTGCACCCTGGTTCATAAAATCTGCTACGGCGAATCTCTGGGACACATGACAGACCTTATAGACCTACCAACCAGAAACACAACAAGATCAACACGAACATACCTAAATCTCCACTACCCAAACTGCAAAGGACTTAAATACAAATCAACTTATGCATCCAGCTTTTCCTACGTAAGCACACAACTAAGGAACGCGTTACCAAATGCCGTGAAAACAACGTGTCACCACCTAAACTTCCGGAAATCTCTAAAAACTAACCTGTTCAAAAAGGCATACGCTACCGATCCAACTTAAATGCAAGAACCCTGCAACACAACAAAACCAAAGCTCGTACTGGACATAACTATACTCTTCTTCCCTATGATTCCCTAAAGGGTCTGTTACACATGAACTTTCTCTTCCACAACATCACTTTGTATTTATTCATAACGGAATTGGCGATCGCCTTTACGGTACTATGTAAGCCACATTGAGCCTGTAAATAGGTGGGAAAATGTAACAAATAAATAAAATAATTACGCCCTTAATGTCTCTGTCCAGGTAGTCTGAGAATCAAAGCAGGGACCTTCTACAGTACTTGCCACTGAATCACAGCTTTGCCAGTCCTCAGGATTTTATTTTTCTGTAATCCAGGTGCCTGATCTTGTGAAAGAGGTTCCAGATCTGTCGGTCATCTGCAGTTGATATTACCCTCCCAGAATCTGATATTGAGAATCGCAGAATGGGTGAGCATGAGAGTGGATATGCAGCCTACACTAGGTTTTAAGCTGCTACTTTAAGGATTGGGGAAGGCTGCGGAAAATGGATTTTGTGGGGAAGTCTAGGTACAGTAATGAATGCAGAGATAAGGAGGACAGCTTGTGGAGGTGGCTGGGTCTGCTATGATTTTCATCAGTTTTCACGATTTAATCCACATCTGACTTGTGTACAGCAGGAAGCCCTGCTTCTGTTTCAGGTCTGTTCTTTGCAACTCTTAGTTCCTTCCCAGGGGAAGGGATGTAGCTACTGCCTCAAGGACAGAAAGTTGGCATATTGCACAGCCTTTACAAAAGGCAAAAAGAAATGGTTGTTGCCTTAAATATATTTCAACTTTCTGGTAAGATGTACCCATAAGAAGAATTCTCATCCACGTCAAGCAGGAGGCGCTGTAGAGAACGATGCAGACGTGCTAACTTATTCCCAGCATCTCCCAGTAGGAGGAAGGTGCAGGCTGTGGATCTTGATCCCAAATGAAGAGTTTGTGGCCCCATTTAGAGTCATGAAAGCATCTGGGGGGAAAAAAGAAATCTCTGGATAGCAGCATCTTCAGACTGTGCAAGCTGACGGGATGCTATAACAGCATGTGCAGACTCAGTGGAAGGCAGAAACTTCAGTGTCACCTACTGTTGCTGCATTGGCCCTGGAACAGAGGCATGGGAAGAAATGTAAGATTGGCTCATGTGATTTTTGGAGCCACTTACCATGAATGGACTCGCGGTTATGAAATGTTTGGGAAGTACTATTGTAGGCAGTGATGTAGAAATGCTGGCTGGGGGGCTCACAGCCCCTTCAGTCCCATGGTCTCCTAACAGGAGGCACTGTAGGGGATGACACAAGAGCGCTGACTGTGGGAAAGGGCTTACAGTTTTTCCAGTAAACGTTCAATTGCTCTGGGTACTGCTGACAAGAGCTGGAAAATGCTTTGATGAACCTTAACCCAAAATGTGGTTTGTTTGGCTTTATTTTGTTTTATTTTTTGTTTTAACTTTAAACAAAGTTTGTGAGATTTTTTTTTAGTAGCTAATTATAACCTTAATTGGGTTATTCCTTGGAGGTGGGGAAATACAGAAGGGCAGATGTTAACAGCTGTTATGTTCCCTGTGTTGATTGGGCATTTCTAAAGCTGTGCTCTCTGTAAAGTACTGTTCTGCACTAGAATGAGGATGCTCAAAACTCTGGTGCTGTAGTAAACAGCACCAGAAAAAACCCCACTGAAACAGCATGGGGAAGGAGCACCCTAATGGTCAATGCTAATGATATGCAAATTTAGGCGCATTGTTAGCGTTGAGCATTAGGGACTTCTGCAGGACGATTGTACCTGGGCATGTGCTCAAGAGCTATGCATTAAGCACAGCTCTTGAGTGCATGCCCAGCCAAAGCCCCGACCTATCAAACAATCCTTGGAGGTCGGTGGACCCCCAGACCTCCCACATAAGGACCTTTGACCCACCCCCACCCCCCAAGGACATAGGGGCCTGGTGGACCCCAAACTCCCACTAGAAAATAAAATCATAGTGATCCAGTGGGACCCCTGGCCATGCCCCCCATCCTGAAGACTAGCCCTGGTGGCCTAGAGGTGGCCGACCCCAACCCGCTTACTTTGACAAAGGACAGAGTCCTAGTCCCTCATCCTGCATCCCAGGATGCACCAGGAAGGGCACCATCCAGCAGGATGAAGGACTAGGACTCCATCCTTCCTCCGTCAAGTTAGGAGGGGGTTGGGGGGGGTCACTGCTGGGCCATCAGGGCTAGTCTTCTGGATATGGGGGGCATGGCCATGGGTCCCACTGAACCACCATGGTTTTATTTATTTTGGGGGGGAGGGGCTGGGGTCCTCTGGACCACCAGGGTTTATTGTTGGGGAAGGGGTCTGGTGTCCACCAGGGCTCGATGGCCGGGCTGCTTGACAAACCCTAATACAGCTCCGAGCTGGCATAGGGTTTGCAGTGGGAAGAGCACCTTCTTTGGTGCGCTGCCTACTGAACATTGGGGACGAATAGCAAATGAGCTCATCAGCATGCATTTGCTTGCTCATTGCGCTATTCCTTCCCATTCTCATTGGATTCCGCACTCTTGGCCTCGGAACATCTTGCGCCGGTAAACACGGGTGCTAGACTGTCACTAATGGCCTCTAGCACCTGCGTTTACTTTTCAGCATTGGGGCCTTGGGTTCTTCACTTCTCCCCTTCAAAAGTGTCCTGAGGATTATCTCTCGCACCCAAGCTGTGGATCACCTGGAATACCAGGGATAGAGATTGCTATTTTGGGACAGAGGTGTGAGCCCTTGGTTGCCTGTGGTATCTAGGTGCATAGGTGTACATAAAGGAAATCCCCCTCCCTGTTTTGGGGCTGAACTTGTTTCCCTGGATGCTGTTTCTCCTCAGTTTCGTGCTCTCCATAGGATATGAGGAGGATTTTGGGAGGGAAAGTAAGAAGTGGGAGGATCAGGGGCTGTTTTATGCCATTCAATTGATGGGATATTGGATCCAGTAAACATACTCTTGGGAATACATTCACTTGGCTGACCTGTTTGAGGAGGAAAGAGAGCCAGTATCCTCCATCCCCCTCCCCCCTAGTCCCATCATGAGAGCTTTCTTCTACTCCAGCTTACCATTCTTCCATAGGACAGGATCCTTGCTACTGCTGCAGCATCCATCCACCCAGCCCCAGAGCTGCTGCCATGTGCAAGCACATGGCTTCCACAGTGGGTTGCACCAGCCCTGGGAGAGCATTGGAGACCTGCTTGAGAAAAGGGGCAACACAGAGGGGTACAATAGTATTGGGTGTCCCCAGGGCCGGTCCTAGGGTCTCTGGTGCCCCCCTGCAGACTATCAGTTGGTGCCCGCCCCGTCTAGCATCTCCGCCCTCTTCTCCCCCCAACATCCCCCTTTTTCTTCCTGCCACCCTGCGTGGTTTAAGTCTTTTTTTTAATTTACCTCCGTCCCAGCGGCCACGTCATTTCAAAGCCTTGCCCGTCCCTCAGAGTCCCTCCCTTTGTGAGTTCGTTCCCTCAGAGTCCCACCCTTGAGGAAAGAGGAAATGATGTCAGAAGGCGGGATTCTGAGGGAACGAACTCACGAAGGGAGGGAAGGCTAGAGATGGGCAAGGCTTTGAAATGACGCGGCCGCTGGAACGGAGGTAAATAAAAGATTTAAACCCCCAAGGGCGGCACAGTATGGTGGTGCCCTTGAAGGCAGGCGCCCCCTAGCGGTGCTTACCCCGCTTACCGGGTTTGACCGGCCCTGGGTGTCCCAAGTTTAGTAAAATGATGAAAGGGTGATGTTATTTCATAGGGCTCTGTCTAAATAGCTTCCAGAGAAAAATTTTATGTTTTTAAATACATTTGAGTAACAAATTTTAAGTTGCAATAAGAACAAGCTATATAGAGGGTGCCTTTTACTAAGCTGCGATAAGCACTAACGTGTGTTTACCACAGCTAAAAAAAAAAAAAAAGCCTACCATGGGGCACTTGGGCGTTTTGGGGTTGTGCACAATGCTTAAGAAAATAAAATTAATTTTATATTTCTGGGGCAGAGGGTGGGCATGTTCTGTGCTAATTGGTTAGTACAGCTAGATTGCCGCATGCTAACCAATCAGTGCATGGTTAGCGCGTGAACCCTCAACCACCTACAAAATAGGTGTTGGTTAGTGGTCACGTACTAATGGGAAAATTAGCATGTGACCATTTTACCCCTGTAGTAAAAGTGGCCTTCGTATGCAGGAATGTAAAAGGTCCCCTTTAACGAGGAATAGCCTAATGGTTAGAGCAGTGGGTTGAGAACCAAAACAAGATTTGTGGGTCACAGTTTGAGGTCCCCTGATTGAGAGGTCTATATATAAAGTTTTCAACCCATTTAGGCTCATAGTTATTGAATATTAATAAGAGTTCTAAATGAGATTTTTCTGTGAGAGTACAATGTATAGATCTGAGAACACAAGGCTATTTTTCATTTTTTAATTACTATGGATATTCTCCGAAATCATACACAGGCTGGGTTTCTTTTAATGCCTGGCATTTTTGAGCCACCTCGTGAGCTACCAGGCAGCCCCTCCCCCCTGCATTGCATTGTTTTTTTTTTTTTTTTACTGTTTAATAGGCTTTAATTTAAAAAAAACTCTTTAAAGTCTAGAATTGCAATTAAGTGCATGAAATCTGTTAATTTATGAAACCCATCATGGTAAGCAGCCTACCTGGTGATTGTGGTTGTTTATTTTATTATTATTACTTTTAGCCCAATATCCTTGTTTTGGCTTTACGTTAATGTTTTTTCATGTCATTGATTGCTTCAGTTTCTCTCTTTATTGCTTGGGCTCAGGCAGCGTTTTGCCAGAGTGTGTGTGTGGAAAGGCCCTGCGGAAAGCTCAGACTCTTGCTTTCTATGACTTTTGTTCCTGACTTCCCTGTTCTATTATTCATCCCTTCTGATCATGTAACCGTTGGCAATGGCATTCTCTCTTTTCTTCAGTAACAGGTGTGGCTGGAGTGGACGCAGGCAGAGATCCAAGGTGAACTGTTGCAGGCACTTGGACTTATTGGGAGAACAGCAAGACGGAGAATCGTGCCATGCTGGGCCCTGGGTTGCTGGCAGCGATATCACTGCTGAGCATGTGCACTGAGGCGATGGACTGGAACTCTGTCGCCAGGAAGACTGTTTACTATAACCGTGAGTACATAACACTCCTCCCGCCTCCTGCATGATGGCAGACCCCAGCATGCTTACTCTGCTCCCGGCATGCCTGTGCAAATGTACACTAAAGCATGTTCCAACTGCTCCCGGGACATCTTTGCACAAAACCCCACATGCACTCCTCCCAGCCTGATCTCACTCTTCCCAGAATGTCTGTTTTGACTGGAAAAGAGAATCTGATGGCCTGTCCTGTGTTTAACTCTTTGTTGCTGCAGTGTGTCTGTTGTCTTTGCTAGATCCACTGTTAAAGGTTTTTGGGGTTATCTTTATGCGAGTGTGGCCATGATTGTATGGACGGATTGGTGCCAGGATATGACCCCTGGCTGTTGGGCTCTTGCTGTGGCATTGCCCATGAAGTATTTATATTCAGACAGGCAGGTCATGGTTGCACTGAATACCTGTCAACATCAGCAGTGTGGAGTTTGGTATACCTGTGAAGAGCAGTATGCTGGTCACTCTCTGACAAAAGAGGCAGGACAGCCATGTTCCTACTCAGTTGAGTGTAATTGCCTGTGCCCTAGTCCCTGCCAGAGAGGTTAGAGTTGCTCTCGGCTGTGCTTTTCTTTCACCATGGAGCCAGAAGATGGTGAATCTGTCCCTTTCTTTATATAAGTATGCGAGACATGCCACAGCTCCCAGTGGAAAGTTGCAGCACCAAGGTGACGTAAGATGTTTATGCAGAGATGGTAGATGATCTCACCTCTATTATCGCCCCCCTCCCCCCCACCGGGGTTCCTCCTCCCTGGTAATTGGTGCGTGACCTCCAGTGACTTCCTGTGCCCTCCTCCACATTGGACTCCAGGGGCTGCAATCAGAAGTTAGACTGTGAGACTTGGCCTTCTATCCCCACTGGACAGAAACTACTTTTAGCCTTTGATCATTACAGTGTCTGCCTGTCTTTCTTCCTGGCACTAATGCTAGGGGTGTTCAGTTGTCTCATCTGGTAGTTAGAGACCTTACCAGCATTGCAGAAATCATAAGGCCAAAGTACATGTAGGGGGATATCTTCCTTTCTGAACGTGTTATCAAAAACCTTACCCACAGTCTTTTCACCTCCTGCATAGATTATTGCATCCTGCCCTTGCAGGTCTCCCACTAAATCATCTCCCTTTTCAGTCATTTTCTTCAAAATTCTCCTGAAGGACTTACTTCTGTCAGTGTCGCATAAGTAACCGCTCTTCTCAAGTCACTTCATTGGCTGGATTATTCAGATTTTGAGCATGTTTCAGGGACAATTCAAAATAATAAAAATAAATATTTCATACAGATCTCTTTCTTTGGGGGTGTGGGGTGGAGCAAGATGACTGCAGTGTGGCAGGGACTGGGATGGAGGAGATTACTTGCAGTGGGGACGGGTTAGATTCCCCACGGAGGCGGGCAGGGATGGGTTAGATTCTGGTGGGGACGGATTGGATTCTGTCCCTCCTGCAACTCTCTACCTCAAAGCCCACCAGAAAGCTATGCATCTATTAGCTTTGTGCTAGTATGGGGGCCTAGAGCATTTGGAGTCATTAATATAGCACAAACAACTAGATTGTGACCTTGGGCTGTTCCTCACTGTAGCTGTAAGCAGTAACAGGTGTGTTTGAATTGTGTCTTGGTATATTATTATACTGTGGAACTGCTTATTCTTCAGAATTGCCAAAAATAAAAGTTTGCTTTTTTTTTTTTTTTCCTTACTAGTGACCTAGTCTAAGGAAATTTATGGAAAACACTCCAGGCTGCAGCTGGTCCAGAATGTTCTTTCCTCTTTCTCGGCTGTGGACTGCTCTTTTCTTTCTTTCTTAACTTTTTTTGGAAAAAGACACTTTCTGCCCGTGTGCTTGCTGGCCTGTAACTTTTGCGAATGCACACACCCTACCCAGTGTTCCCAGCAGCTGTTGGTTCAGTAGGTTAGAGCAGCTGTTTGGGGGATGATATTTCCCTCCCCCTCCCCTTCACATTTTGCACTCCATGGTCTGCAGTATTGTAATTCTTGATACAGATGTCGTCCTGCCCAGCAAGCAGCTGTCTTCTAAGAAGACACTTGAGTTTTCTGCAGGCCCAACTGTGATGGAGGCAGCCATTAGTATAAAATGTTCACACTCGCCCTTTAGTTGCTGTAGGCTCCAGGCATTGTCTTTGTGCCCTGGGAACATAGTCAACTTAACTCTGTCCCCTTAGAAGATGGCAGTGATTGCTGGGGCTCCTGGATTCTGCAGTCATCGCTTCATTCTAGCGTGACAGTCTTCTCTAATTCTGCTCTGTACTGCAGAGTGTCCAGGTTGTCCGTGACTGATTCTGTTACAGTGCAGCCCAGCTCTTGCTTAGTGTAATTTACCCAGAGCATGGTTGTTTAACTTCACCTCCCTCCTAACCCAGAGAAGAAATTCCTCCAACAGGCATGTCGCTGCCAGGGATAAAGTATTCATAAGTATGTAAGTTTTGCCATACTGGGACAGACCGAAGGGCCATCAAGCCCAGCAGCCTGTTTCCAGCAGTGGCCAATCTAGGTCACAAGTACCTGGCAAGATCCCAAAACAGTACAATACATTTTATGTTGCTTATCAATATATATAAATGGCGAGTGTCGTACTCACTCGCAAATGCGCAGTAGAGACCCTCTCTGCCCCGCCCCTGCGTCAATACGTGATGACGGGGGCGGAACAGAGAGGGTCTCTACTGCGCATTTGTGAGGGACACCGCCATCGCTAACGCTCCCCCCACCCGGAGTCGCCGCCGCCACCCACCTTCCACCCGGTCGGGCCCTGGGTCCGCTATTGAAACAGCGAGGGCATGCAGCACACAGCTCTGCTACTGAGCTGCCGTCGGCCTTCCTTCTTCTCTGCCTGTGTCCCGCCCGCGACGACATTACGTCACACGAGGGCGGGACACAGGCAGAGAAGAAGAAGGAAGGCCACGGCAGCTCAGCAGCAGAGCTGTGTGCTGCGTGCCCTTGCTGTTTCAATAGCGGAGTGAGGGCCCGACCGGGTGGAAGGTGGGTGGCGACGGCTCCGGGGGGGGGGGCGAACTAGGAGGGGGAGCGGCAGCGGCAAACTCGGCGGCGGGGGGTGGCCTTTCAACCCCCCCCCCCCCCCTTCCTATACTAGCCCGTTTTTACAGGCTCAACGGCTAGTCCTTGAAATAAGCAGTGGAATTTCCCCAAGTTCATTTTAATAATGGTCTGTGGACTTTGGGAAGCCATCCAAACCTTTTTCAAACCCCTCTAAGCTAACCGCTTTTACTACATACTCTGGCAACGAATTCCAGAGTTTAATTACACGTTGAGTGAAGAAATATTTTCTCCGATTCATTTTAAATTTACTACCTTGTAGCTTCGTTGTGTGCCCCCTAGTTCTAGTATTTTTGGAAAGAGTAAACAAACGAATCACGTCTACCCATTCCTCTACACTCATTATTTTATAGACCTCTATCATATCTCCCCTTAGCCGTCTTTATCCAAGCTGAAGAGCCCTAGCTGCTTTAGCCTTTCCTCATAGGGAAGTCGTCTTACCCACTTTATCATTTTCGTTGCCCTTCTCTGTACCTTTTCTAATTTCACTGTATCTTTTTTGAGATGCGGCGACCAGAATTGCACACAATATTCAAAGTGTGGTTGCATCATGGAGTGATACAAAGGCATTATAACGTCCTCATTTTTGTTTTCCATTCCTTTCCTAATAATACCTAACATTCTACATAAATACGTAAATAATGCCATACTGGGAAAGACCAAAGGTCCATCAAACTCAGCATCCTGTTTCCAACAGTGGCCAATCCAGATCACAAATACCTGGCAAGATCCCCAAAAAGTACAAAACATTTTATACTGCTTATTCCAGAAATAGTGGATTTTCCCCAAGTCCATTTAATAATGGTCTATGGACTTTTCTTTTAGGAAGCCGCCCAAACCTTTTTTAAACTCTGCTAAGCTAACCGCCTATTTGCTTTCATATCCGCCGCTGCCGCCGCACACTGAGCAAAGAGTTTCAACGTATCATTAATGATGACTCCTAGATCCCTTTCCTGGTCGGTGACTCCTAATTTGGAACCTTGCATTACATAGCTGTAATTCGGGTTCCTCTTCCTCACATGCATCACTTTGCACGTTCTCACATTAAACATATCTGCCATTTAGATGCCCAGTCTTCCAGTCTTGTAAGGTCCTGTTGTAATTTTTCATAATACTCTTGCAGTTTAACAACTTTGAATAACTTTGTGTCATCAGCAGATTTAATTACCTCACTAGTTACTCCCATCTCTAGATCATTTATAAATATATTAAAAAGCAGCAGTCACAGCACAAACCACTGGGGAACCCCACTATCTACCCTTCTCCATTGAGAATACTGATCATTTAACCCTACTCTCTGTTTTCTCTCTTTTAACCGGTTTTTAATCCACAATAGGACACTACCTCCTATCCCATGACTCTCCAATTTCCTCTGGAGTCTTTCATGAGATACTTTTGTCAAACGCCTTTTGAAAATCCAGATACACAATATCGACCGGCTCACCTTTATCCACTGCCTTTGTGCTACATTTATCAACAACCCTGCTTCGCTCAAGGTCTCGATCATACAGTGCACCATGACGAATCTCCCGACACCAAGGTAGGTCCTCTACCTGGGGCATTTCTGTAAGTCTCTCCCCTCTCCCCCATTCCATTTAAAGGGGTAACTTTCAGGAGTACTGTCTCCACATGGGTTAGTCTTGCAAATTCCATGATCACAATAAACCTCACTCCGAACCCCTGTGGCATGACTTAATAAGCCAGCAAAGTAGAATAACGTTATCTCTAGGGGACTTGTAGGTTTCTGGTTTTGTCTCTGGAAAAATGCTCTCTGTGTGAGCTAGGCACGCTGCCACACTAGCCTGTGCTTCTGGTTGTGCTGGCCAGTGAGGGACTCTGGAATTTGCTATGCTATATTATTCTTATATTATGCTAAGTTCAGAAGAGATTCTAAGCAGATTACAAACAATAGGTCCTTCTGGAGAATTTCCTATAGTAAATTAGTGGGGCACTCTTGTTGTGGAGCATTGGAGGCCTTTCCCCCACCCCTACCCCCATCTCTGGAGAGGAGAGGATGATGGGTGTCTCAAGTAGTTGATCCACCCCTCCCCCTCTGCTCTTACATGTCAGCACATTCTGCTGAATCCCGGCAAAGCCACTGATTACAGCCTCCGCCTTCAAACCCTTTTATTTCCCCATGACTCCAATACCAGCTCTTTTTCTGCTGAATCTTAGATTTTTTTTTCTTTTTTTAATGCACATGGACAGAAAGCTGCCTTTGTCCTGTCTTCCTCTTCTTCCTCTCTCTCTTTTCCTGTTTGCAGTGCTGCATTAGGGGAAAGGTAATGAAACTTGACATACCTTTCTGTGTTTTCCTTTTTTTTTTTTTTTTTTTTTGGAACTACATTCAAAGCGGTTTACACAGTACATGTAGGGACTTATTTGTACCTGGGACAATGGAGGGGTTAAGTGACTTGCCCAGAGAGCTGCAGTGGGAATTGAACCCAGTTCCCCAGGACTAACCACTATCCATTAAATGCCCAGTACAAGACTATACTGTCCAGAGTTTGCTTTTCTGCCTTTTTCCTGGGACAAAATTGTGGGGCAGATTTGAGTTCCTAGAAACCTCCAGTGTTTTGTAAAACATTTTAAAGGTCCCATAACGCTTTCAAGGGATATTCTGTGCAACAGCAAATGCTGTAGCCGAAAGCCAAAGGGCAATTGAACTGTGAACAAATTCCTGTCTGACCATGTGTGCCCTACACTCCTCTCAAACAAACCAACCTGTCTGGAGTGGATGGGGGGATGGGATAGCTGGGACAGAGAGGCTCAGTTTCAGCTACAGTAAAAAGCAAAACTGGTGCTATTTTTGCCTTATCAGAACCAGATTGAGTGTTTTGAGAAGGGATGATGGAATCTTTGTATACAGTAATGAATGGGGGGAGAGGGGAGAAATATACAGCAAGCTGCAGTGTAGGTTAGGCTTCCTGCCCGTTTGTTCACTGTATATGGGGTAGAGGAACTTTTTGTTTGTTTGGTTTTTTTTGTTGAACACCCTGGTCAGATTTGTGTATGGGGAGTAGAGGTGGTGAATGTGGTGACGGTGAGGGCCACACCTAAGCAAATGTGCAAAGAATAAGGTTTGACCCTGTTGCTGAAGGATCGCACATGTGATGGAGTGGAAGCATTGATGGGTTCATTTTTTCTTGGAGAAGGCATGTGTGGATGGATTGGTGCTTGTATGGGGGAGGAGTAAAGAAAGCTGAGATTGATAGTCATGGGGTGGGGGAGGGGAAGCAGTGTACACAAAGGGAGTCAGTAAGGGCTGAGGTCAGTGTTTACATGGCGGACATACTTTGAGAGCTCCCAGCTGGCGCACAGATTAAAGCAGCCAAATGTTTCTCACACGTGTCCCAGCACCCTTGGCTGTCAACCTCATGCTAACCTGAGCTGCTGGGGAGGCTACAGATTCCCCCCCCCCCCCCACCAGGTGAACCTCTCACACACTAATCCCTGGTATTTTATAGCTTTAAGGCCTTGTGACTGGGAACAGAGCTCTTCAGATAACTTTTCTCAGCATGACCATTTTACATGTATTGCCAATACATTCAGCAATTAAGGTTATCAATAGAAATCAAACAAAATAAAACATGGAAAAGAAAATAAGATGATACCTTTTTTATTGGACATAACTTAATACATTTCTTGATTAGCTTTCGAAGGTTGCCCTTCTTCCTCAGATCAGAAATAAGCAAATGAGGTAGCAGATAGTATATATGAGAGAAACATCAAAGCATTACTTTGACTGTCTGACAGAGTGGGAGGGTAGGGGTATGCATGGGGACATCAAAGCATTTCATTGATATTCTAACAAAATGGGTGTTGGTAGGTGAGAGGAGGGTAATAAACAGAGAAATAAACAGAGAAATACAGCTTTATGGTTTATAATGGGTTAGAAAACCCAGATCCTTTTTAAGTCCTGTTTGTTGGGTGTCAAAATATTCAATCATTCTTATTTCAAAGGTCTTACTTTCCTGTATTGTTTTAAAATTACCTTTCAGTATTCTTACTGTGAAATCACTGGTGCAGTGATCTGGTCTTGTAAAGTGTTGGCCCACAGGGGTGGGGGCTTGACTGGCACCGGCTATTTTCATGTGATGTCTGTGCAGATTGAAATAAGAATGTTTATTACCCTCCTCTCACCTACCAACACCCATCCTGTTAGAATATCAATGAAATGCTTTGATGTCCCCATGCATACCCCCACCCTCCCACTCTGTCAGACTGTCAAAGTAATGCTTTGATGTTTCTCTTTTATATACTATCTACTACCACATTTGCTTATTTCCGATCTGACGAAGAAGGGCAACCTTCGAAAGCTAATCAAGAAATGTATTAAGTTATGTCCAATAAAAAAGGTATCATCTTATTTTCTTTTCCATGTTTTATTTTGTTTGATTTCTATTGATAACCTTTAAGAGTGGACTAACACGGCTACCACACCTCTCTACAGCAATTAAGGTAAAACCAAATCAAACAATATCTGGGGTAGAAGGAAAATTTACATAATAACAATAATACGATGTGCAGAGAGAACAGTAACAAGGACAGTTCCTAGGTTCTGAGCTGGTCTACATTGCCTGTCTGGTTACATTTCTTGCCTGGTGGCAGGATACATCATATGTATTAGGCATGCAAGTAGTAAATTTAAAACGAATCGGAGAAAATGTTTCTTCACTCAACATGTAATTAAACTCTGGAATTGGTTGCCAGAGAATGTGGTAAAGGCGGTTAGCTTAGCAGATTTTTAAAAAGGTTTGAACGGCTTCCTAAAGGAAAAGTCCATAGACCATTATTAAAATGACTTGGGGAAAATCCACTGCTTATTTCTGGGATAAGGAGCATAAAATGTATTGAACTTTTTTGGAATCTTGTCGGGTATTTGTGACCTGGATTGGCCATTGTTGGAAACAGGATGCTGGGCTTGATGGACCTTTGGTCTGTCGCAGTGTGGCAATACTTATGTACTTGTGCAATCCTGGAGGATTGGTTTATGCCCCTAGGTGGATCTAAGGCTAGCATAGCTGAAGAGGTTGAGGTCAGAGCTGTCACAAGAACATGAGAGTAGCCATACTGGGTCAGACCAATGGTCCATCTAGCCCAATATCCTGTTTTCCAAACAGTGGCCAAGCCAGGTCACAAGTACCTGACAGAAACCCAAATCCTGGCAACACTCCATACTACAAATTCCAGGGCAGTCAGTTGCTTCCCCATGTCATTCTCAATAGCAGACTATGGACCTTTCCTCCAGGAATTTGTCCAAACCTTTTTTAAACCCAAGTACACTAACTGCTGTTACCACATCCTCTGGCAAAGAGTTCCAGAGCTTACAACTATTCGTTGAGTGAAAAAATATTTCCTCCTATTTGTTTTAAAAGTATTTCCATGTAACTTCGAGTGTCCCCTAGTTTTTGTACTTTTGGAACAAGTAAAAAATCGATGTACTTCTACTCATTGATTTTATAGACCTCAATCATATCTCCCCTCATCCGTCTCTTTTCCAAGCTGAAGAGCCCTAACCTCCTTAGCCTTTCCTCATACGAGAGAAGTTCCATCCTCCTTATCATTTTGGTTGCTCTTCTTTGAATCTTGTCTAATTCAGCTTTATCTTTTTTGAGATACGGCGACCAGAACTTAACACAACACTCAAGGTGCGGATGTACCATGGAACGATATAAAGGTTTTATAGTATTTTTGGTCTTATTCACCATCCCTTTCCTAATAAGTCCTAGCATGCTGTTTGCTTTCTTGGCCGCCGCTACACACTGAGCAGAAGATTTTAGCATATTATCTACAATGCCACCCAGATCTTTTTCTTGAGTGCTGACCCCAAGGTGGTCCCTAGCATCAGGTAACTATGATTCGAATTATTCTTTCCAATGTGCATTTGTCCACATTAAATTTCATCTGCCATTTGGATGCCCAGTCTTCCAATTTCCTAAGGTCTTCTTGCAATATTTCACTGTCCGCACGTGTTTTAACAACCTTGAATAGTTTTGTATCATCTGCAAATTTAAACACATCAATCGTCATTCCGATTTCCATATCATTTATAAATATGTTAAATAACACTGGTCCTAGTACAGATCCCTGTGGCACGCCACTGTTCACCCTCCTCTATTGAGAGAAATGACCATTTAACCCTACCTTGTGTTTTCTGTCCAATAACCAATTCCTATTCCACACCAGAACCTTACCTGCTATCCCATGACTCTTTAATTTTCTCAGGAGTCTCTCATGAGGAACTTTATCAAAAGCTTTCTGAAAATCTAGATATACAATATCAACTGGATCGCCTGTATCCACATGTTTATTCGTGCCTTCAAAAAAAATGAAGCAGATTGGTGAGGCAAGACTTCCCTTGGCTGAACCCATGCTGACTGTCCCATTAAATCATGTTTGTCTATGTGTTCTGTAATTTTATTCTTTATAATAATTTCCACTATTTTGCCCCGCACTGATGTTGGGCGTTTCTGGTCTGCAATTTCCTGGATCACACCTAGAGAACCCTTTTTAAAAATCGGCATCACATTGACCACCCTCCAATCTTCAGGTACTAAGGATAATTTTAATGACAGGTTACATATTACTAACAGCAGATCATCAATTTCATGCTTGAGTTCTTTGAGTTCCCTTGGATGTATGCCATCCGGTCCAGGTGATTTACTACTCTTTAATTTTTCAGTTTGGCTCAGTACATATTCCAGGTTCACTGAGATTTCTTTCAGTTCCTCCTAGCCTAGTGGTTAGTGCAGTGGACTTTGATCCTGGGGAACTGAGTTCGATTCCCACTGCAGCACCTTGTGACTCTGGGCAAGTCACTTAACCCTCCATTGCCCCTGGTACAAAATAAGTACCAGAATATATGTAAACTGCTTTGAATGTAGTTGCAAAAACCTCAGAAAGGCGGTATATCAAGTCCCATTTCCCTTTCCCTTAAAACTCCAAGAGGAAGATTTAGATCAGTCCTGGATCTCAGGCAGTCCTATTCCAGAGATGCCAAGTGTGGCCCATCCCGAAAAGTGAGATTGAAGACCAATGAGAGTGACTTGGTGTGTCTGCTATCCTGATGATTACAGGACCTGAAGCACTGCTTTTCAGTGGGTAAAATCGGGGTCTATAAACTGCTTCAGGATATAAGTTCAAAACATGGACTTACCAAAACATCTCTCTCCTGAAACTGGTAGCAAGGCAGCTCAGTGTAGTTTACATAGCAGATGATGGCTGATAAAGATCAGATTAGCCCTCCAGTCTGCAAAGTTGAGATTTTTCCATTTTTGGTGGATGAGTTTATACATTTTCCATATGCAACATACCTCCGACTCCCTGTCCTCATCCAGTCTTCGTCTGAATTCTTGACCCACTGCTGCTCTTCATATCTCTCTCAAGCATGCTTTGAATCTGTTACAAGTGCTGGCTTCTGCTGCCCTTATGGGGAAGAACCTTGTCAGCTTTGTGGTGGCACCTATTAGAGGACCATCGCTGCCATGCTGGAGCTCAGGCTGGTAGATTAGTGGTTAAAGGAGGCATGAAGTTTGTGCAGCCACCAGACTGTGGACATTTTCTGTGAAATGCAAAAGGGTGTCTGTAATTATTTATCAGAACGCTTTCTTGTGTTACATCTATATGTTGTCTGTTTTGAACAAAATTTAATCCGAAGCAGTTTATACCAGAAGCAATACAATAAATCAGGCTTCAATAGATTTCCATTTACTTTTAGTAACAAGCCCCAAAATTTAGGATTGGTCGAGACCTTTTCACCCCTCCTGCCCTAGGAGTGGGGTAGAGGAGGGGGGAGAAAGATCTCCTCCAAGGCGAACCAGAGCTGCTGTAGGGCCTGATTTATTACTGTTTTCCCATATCATGTTTAAGGACAAAGAAAGCTTAGTAAATCCAGGCCTTAATGCACCTCTGTAAATTACTAGCAGAAATACACAGCAAGCGGCTCCCCTTCCCCTTTAATGCTCCACCAGCATTTTGATATAACTTGTGATGCTAGTTTCCGGTTTCAGGCGCCTATGCATCAGAACTCATTGGCTCCTTAATTAAAAGGCGAGGCTTCCCTCACAAAATTTAAGCAAGGTCTTAAGATGTTTTTCTTCAGGCAGGTCTGTGGCTTGTTCAGCTGAGGTCTACATGGAGCAGTAGCTGTTTTCTACTTGCCCACCCCCCAACCCTATACACGTAGTCAGATTTTAAATTGGTTGCTGTATCTGACAGTTTAGTCTTTGGTTTATTTTATATCATCCGGTGTGAGTTTGCTGACAATTGTATCACTTTGATGGGCATGTCTGAATAATATTACTGCAAACAAAAATGAAACTAAACTCCTTCCTAATTGGCCAAGCCCCCATGTGGCCAACATCATCCCCCTCACATAGCATCAGGAGCAGTCAATTTCCCCTCCCCCCTCTGGTGTGGCCAGCTATACTTAACTTGCCACTTCTGCTGGAACAGGAGCTGTTTCTACACTTCACTGTGCGGCTGTCTGTTTGAGCTGCTTGATGCAGGATCTACTGTGGGAGACTTGAACTTCACACTGGTCTCAGGCCCAGATGCATCAACCATACGTTAAAAAATCAAAAACAGAAGTGTAATCCCCGTCGTTAATCTGCCCGTAAAGCATGCGCAGAGCAGCCAAGCGTTATGCTGGCTGCTCTGCGCATGCCACAAACGTCAAAACCGAAAACAACAAAAAAAACCGTTGAAAATAAAAGAAGCAAAGGCGCTCGTCAGGAGCGTCCTGTATGGGCGCCCTTGCCCCCCCCCCCCCCCGAGTTCAACGCTGCTCCCCGCTTCTGCATGTATTAAATAAAAAATAAAAACAAAAAAACAAAGTTTAGCAGCCCCGGTCCCCCCCCCCCCCCTCTCTCTGTTTTTGTCCTCCCACAGCTCCGCCTCCCACCATCCTCCGCCCCTGTGCCCCGCCCCCTGAGCTCGTCATCGCCGCTCCCCCCCTCTACTGGACCCCCTCCGCTTTACCGGCCCGCGCAGCGCCTCTCACCTCTGTGTGAAGGCGCTGCACGGGCAAGAACAGCTGATTGGTGATCACTGCTGCCTTCGACGTCCCTCTGTTCTTCCTGGGCCCGCCGTCAGAGGAGGGCGGGCCCAGGAAGAATAGAGGGACGTCGGAGAAGGCAGCACTGATCGCCGATCAGCTGTTCATGCCCGTGCAGCGCCTTCACACAGAGGTGAGAGGCGCTGCGCGGGCTGGTAAAGCGGAGGGGGGGGGTCCGGTAGAGGGGGGAATGGTGGCGACGAGCTCAGGGGGCGGAGGATGGCGGTAGGCGGAGCTGTGGGAGAAGGAGAAAAACAGAGAGAGGAAGGGAGGGGGACCGGGGTTGCTAAACTTTGTTTTTTTGTTTTTATTTAATACATGCAGAAGCGGGGAGCAGCGGGGAGCAGCGGCGACCTCGGGGGGGGGGGGGGGGGGGGGCAAGGCCGTCGAGTGCCCTTGCCCCCTCCCGGTCCTTTTTTGATTTTGTTTTCGTTTCATTTCTATTGTAAGCAGAGGGAAGCGGGGAGCCACATGTTTGTGGTGTTTATTTTGTTTTTCAACATGCCAGTTTGGAATTTTAAGGTGCAGGGGGAAGCGGGGAGATGACAGCTCAGGCCTTGACAGGTCTGACCTTCCGTTAAATTTCGTTGCAATCATCGGTATGGTTAGTGTATTCCGAATTGTCCACATTTCAATGGTAGTTACTCATTTGCATTCCGTTTTCGTTAGCTGCTAGCATCGTCGGAAAATGGCCTTTAATGCATGCTACGGTTGAAAATCTCTTCGTTAAAGGGTCGTTAAGGTTTAGTGCATCTAGCCCTCAGGGTCTTATGTCTGAGAAGTCCAGCGCATTAGCTCCTGCACCATGCAGCTCAAGCTCATAGAAATTAAGGAGTTGCACAATGCAGTAAAGAAGTAATTCTGTTCACAGCATCCAGGATTTGTTTTGGTACACCATAACAGTCAAATCCCGCCTGAAGCCTAATACTGACCATGTTAAAGGGAGGAAGCAACCAGGGTGAGGGGAATAGGGTTATAGCAGCAGTTCCAAACAAGTGAAAAATTAAAAATGCAAGAGGAAGAGTGTGAGAGAAGGTCATGGTGCAGGTGGAGAAAGAGGAACCCTGTGGAATAGTGTGGACGCTCTGGAGAAGGTGCAAGGGCGTGGGCATATTTCAGATTAAGTACAGTAAAGACATCTTTGTTATGGAGCCTCACCCCAGGCCTCTAACTGTTCAGCCCTCCAGCCTAACTTGAGTGGGCAATGGAATAGGGGGCGGAAGGCTAGATGCTTTGGCTGAGAGAAATGCCTGGAAGAATGCGAGTGTAGGCACAAAACCGTTTTTGTAACAGCTTGCCAGTCCAGCATTGGGCCTTATTCACAAAAGGCTATTTTTCTATTCAGTCCCTGTGGAAAAAAATTGTTATGGGCTAAGGCCCAATGCATAATGAAAGAAATGTAGAAATATGGTCAACAGCTGTAGGTGTGATGCCTTTTATGGGATTTAACACATTTGTGACTAACTTTTGAGCACTGTGCTTTTTTTTTTTTTTAATTTTGGTTAATGCAAAGGATAGTATAGCTGGTAAGTGTTCCCATTGCAGTTTTAAAAAATGGTTGCACACTAATGACAACATTAGCACACAGCCATTAATGAAATCAGTAGAAAATTGGGGGTTTTATGGCTAACTAGTAACGAAGGCCCGTTTCAAATCGCAATGAAATGGGCGCTAGCAGGGCTCCCCTCCGTCCCTTTGTGTCTCCGTGTGTCGCCGGCCCCCCTGCAGCCTCTGTGCGAATGTGCTGTGACCCTGGCCCTTATGGCACGCCCCCCAGCGTCTGTGACCGTTCGGGCCTTTTGGCACGCCCCCCAGCGTCCGTGACCGTTCCGTTCCCCCCGATGTGTGTGTTGCCAGTGCACCCCCTTCCACCCCCACCGATGTCGTCGCTGCCGGCGCTCCCCCCCTCTCCGAAGGTCCCCCCCACCCCACTGACCTGCCGAAGTAACGTGTGCTCCGCTCTCGACGTCATCGCGTTTTGACGCGAGGGCGGAGCAGAGCTACAGTGCAGTACAACGTTGGAGCTGAGAATGTGCTCCGCCCGCAACGTCATAACGTTTGACGCGAGGGCGGGGCCCACAGACTGTGATTTTGTGTGGCTTCAGAGCTTCGAACTTACGAACCTGGCTTCAGTGACGTCAGTGCAAATAGAACGTTGAGGGTGAGTTTTATATATATAGATGTAAAAATGGCCTTAGCTTGTAGGAAAGACTCATGTAATGGCATGGTAAAGGCTGATTTTTACCACTGTTTAAAGGAACCCCAAAGTAGTCTCATCCTGTTCTTTATAATTTCTAGGTACATGAGTACTTCTGAAAATTCACTAAAGCTTACATTCGTATAGAGATACTCTTAGACTGGGTGCAGGAAAAGAACACGTGTATTTTGAATCTTTTAGTATATATATTTCCTCCCCCAGGGATGCCTTTATTTTTTATGCAGCATAAAGTGCTTTTCAGTCAGATTTCAGGTATATGAATTGCTCATCTTTTTTGGATTTTGCTCATCCACATCAGTCCATCTGTCACCTCCCTTCTTTTCTCCAGCTGAGAACCCCTCCCCCCCGCCCAAGCAGTCTGTGTGCCATCTTGCTAGGCAGCGAGACAGTCCTTGGTCTTTGGCTGACTGCACAGCCTGTGCCTTGGTTTCAGGCAGCCTGCTGAGGGCTTTGATCTTTGGGCAGCCCTGGCAAGCTGCAGAGATGGGAGATGGAAAGTTACTTAATGATTGCCAGATGTTGAGGCTTCTATTCTGGTTTCCAGATGCTCTTAACCTGGAAGAAAACAAATGTCTCTTTGACATTCGCTTGAGCCAGAGTCACATACATCTTCTGGGGTAATGGCATTCATATCCAGGTTATGGCATCTCTGGATAAACCAAGCATTCCCTCATCTTAATTAGCTCTTTCAGTGCATGAATGTTATCACTGCTTTTGCATATATGCAGTATATCAGACCAGTGGTGTAACTGGAACTGATTTTGTTGGCAGAGCCTGAGGTTAATGTGGGCAGGCACTGAGCAATACAGGTCTTAGCTGTGTTAGTTATGGACATTCTTCCAACCCCCAATTTTTCTCTAAGATTCTCATTCATTCTCTCTCTCAACTTGGCAGTTACAGGTGGATGTTTTTGAAGCTCCTCCATCCTTAGCAGTCCCTCCCTTTCTCTCTTCTTTCTTCTCACTGAAAGTAGCACGGTGCTGGTTTGGTGGTTCTCCCTTCTGCAGTCACTGACTGTAGGACCCATTGTCTCTTTCTGTTCTGCCACATGCACATTTTACCCCTTGCCTTTTGATGTCATCTGGCATGGATGTGGATGCTGATACCTGTTGCTACATCCAAATCCATGCCAGCTGATACCTGTTGCATACCATACTTTCTCTTTGGCCCAACTGGCCACAATGCTCACAGTGCTTGCTCACACCAGTGCTTCTTTCTCTTATTGGCCCATGCAGCAAATGAGATGCCCTAATTGGGAGGGCCAAGGCCACGTGACTGATGTTTCTGACCCAGACATGTTCCTGTTAGGGACCCTGCATGGGCGTTGCACACACTCACTGCTTGTGTTGTCCACTGATGGTTTGGGGGTGAGTTGAAGAATGAAGGGGACAAACTGGTTTATGATAAACCTGTGGTTCTGTTCATGAACTGAAAGCTATAAGGATTAAACCTGCCTGATGCAGAGGATAGACTTACTAAATCATAATTTTGTCAGCATGTGATAACATTTCCCCTGGGGTATGTGAGATGCAGGCAGAGATGAGAAACTGTTGTCACCCAGTCAGAGGCAGTTCTTAAGAGGCCAACCGAATTTTGGTTTCCGATTCAACATCGAACTGAAATCTGTGTTCAGGTTTTGGCTGGTAATCAATAGAAATAAAACAAAATAAAACACAGAAAAGAAAATAAGATGATACCTTTTTTATTGGACATAACTTAATAAGTTTCTTGATTAGCTTTCGAAGGTTGCCCTTCTTCGTCAGATCAGATATAAGCAAATGTTGATAGATGACAGTATATATAAGTGAAACATCAAAGCATTCCAGTGACAGTCTAACAGGATGGGGGTGGATAGGTGAGAGACAGGAAGAGTCGGGTGGTTGAGGGACAGGGAGATATGCATGGAGACAGGAGGGTGACAAAGCAGTACAATTTTATGGTATATAATGGGCTAGAAAACCCAGATCTTTGTTGAGTCCTGTCTGGTGGGTGTCAAGATATTTAATCATTCTGACTTCAAAGGTGTTGGTGTGCCTGTATTGTTTTAAAGTTCCCTTTTAGGATTCTTACCATGAAATCACTGGTACAGTGTTCTGGTTTTGTAAAGTGCTGCCCCACAGGCGTGACATCTTTATTTGTACTAGCATTTTTCATATGGTGTCTATGTAAATTAAATCTCTTCTTTAGCATACAACTTGTTTCTCCAATGTAGCAGCCTTCATTGCATTTTTTACACTGAATGATATATACCACATTGGAAGATGAGCCGTGAAAGATTCCTTAATGTTGAATATTTTTCCTTTGTGAATGACGGTGGGGTCCTGTGAAATGTTTTGGCATAGTTTGCAGCTGAATATATTGCAAGGATGTGTGCCATTCTTTTCTTTTTGAGTCTGTGTTGGGAGCTTACTTCTAATTAGTTTGTGTTTTATGTTGGGTGGCTGTCGGAAGGCCAGCACTGGTGGGGATGGAAATATCTCTTTCAGTAATTCATCTTCCTGGAGTAGAGGCTGCAGATCTTTTATGATTTTTCTTAATTTTTCCAGCTCTGGGTTGTATGTCACTATAAGGGGGATTCTGTCTCTGGCTTTTTTTTCTTTGTACTGTAGCATCCTTCTGGTCACGATAGATGTAGAATCACTATACAGCAACATTCCCCATGCGGATGGCATAGCTGCATGCAAGAAACTCCTAAAAACATCCATACTGGACCATCAATGCTCACCAGAAACCATTACAAAACTAATCAAATTTATTTTAACTCGCAACTATTCCTGCTTTAACAATGATATCTGTCTACAAATAATGGGCACTGCGATGGGCACCAGGACAGCACCCCAATATGCCAACCTTTTTATGGCTGAGCTGGAAGAGACATTTCTGAATACATACCAGACCAAACCCCTAAAATACTATCAGTACATCGATGACATTTTTATGATTTGGACTGAGGGGGAAAAAAACTCTGAAACAATTTTACAATTCCTTCAATACATACCATCCTACAATCAGATTCAAAATTGACTACTCCCCAGAAAAAGTCAATGTTTTGGACACCACAGTCTCAATCAGCGATGGATATATACAAACATCCATATACAAGAAACCCACAGACAGATGCAGCTACCTCCACAACTCCAGCTTCCACCCTTCACATACAAAAAGATCCATTATTTACAGCCAAGCCACAAGATACCACCGTATCTGCTCTGACCCAGGGGACAGAGACAGACACCTTGAAACCCTGACTGAATCCTTCAAACAGAAAGGCTACAACCCCAAAATAATCTCCAAGAATATTGCCTCCTCCCTCAAAACACCCAGGGAAAATCTGCTACAGTACAAAGAAAAAAAAGCTACAGACAGAATTCCCCTTGTAGTGACAAACAACCCAGAGCTGGAAAAATTAAGAAAAATCATAAAAGATCTGCAGCCTCTACTCCAGGAGGATGAATTACTGAAAGAGATATTCCCATCCCCACCAGTGCTGGCCTTCTGACAGCCACCCAACTTAAAACACAAACTAATTAGAAGTAAGCTCCCAACACAGACTCAAAAAGAAAAGAATGGCACACATCCTTGCAATATATTCAGCTGCAAACTATGCCAAAACATTTCACAGGACCCCATGGCAGAAACCAACAATCCTGGGTTTGGTTGGGCTCTAGTTCTCTTCCGTTAGCTTCTCTTCTGTGACCATCCAGATAGGCATAGGTAGCAGCCATCCCTGTGTGTCTGCTACTAATCTCCTTCTATGTCTGCTGACTGTAAGAGGAGAGCTGAGACTGCTGCCACCTCCTCCCATTAACTGCCCCAAATTGCCAAAGAGAGAGAGAGTGTCACAGTTGTCACCACCGCCTCCTCCAGACTAGTTAACTTGCTGGAGAAAGCTGCCTTCTGCTGCTCTTCTACCTCCCCTCTTCATGCTATTGTGATACCCTTGCTGGCCAGAAAAGAATTGCAGCCACAAATGGGGAGGTGGGTGAGGATTGCATTGACCCTGAAAGAGGATAGTGCGGGGAAAGTGGGTGAACCAAGGAATTATGGATGGGTAATGGCAGGGAAGGGGGAACCAGAGAAAGGGCGATTATACTGAACAGAGGGTGGGGGTGGAGGGGAGTGAAGGTTGAGGAATTCTAGGAGGGGAAGAAAAACAAAGGAATGACGAAAGGGATGAGGGAGGCAAAAGGATGATGTGTAGAGGGTAAGGAGTAACGGAGTCAAGAGAATGCTGGGCAGAGGGCAGGAGAGAAAAAGGGGATCAGTGGGATGTTGTGAAGAGGTTGGATGTACAATTTTTATTACTGTTTACAGTTTAGTATTCATTTTAAAGTGAAAACAATAACCATATTGTAGTGCACATGAAGCAAACCTTAAGTCATCAAGTGTGCTTGATATCTACATGTCCAGAGTTTTCCATCTTTGTACACTTATTGACAAGCAGTTATACTTCGTGGTCATTACATTTTCATAGTTCCTCATCAGGCACACAGTAAGGGAAGCATTTCAAATTAAACAGTGGGAAATACACTGGACTACGACCTCTGCAGGAATCATGATCTAAAGGTTGAGTTGTATCTGCCACTTGTGCAGGTAGTGGAAGTGAAGGGTTAAGGACTTCCCTTGCAGGGTTCCCAGAAGCTGATGGTGCATGGAAAGCCCCTTTTAGGGTGGTTTTCTGAAATAGGATACTGCCTTCTACTGATTCTCTGGTTCTGTGCTGTGGTGCAGGGAACATTTGGCCACAGATTTATTCTTTTGTATAGGGCAGAAATCATCCATTTTGTGCTCATCTTGGCAAGTGACTCTTGTCTTGCTCAAAGTTCCCCTTTGTTCTTACAGAGCACGCAGAGAATAATCCCTCAAACTGCTGCAATTTTGTTATTACAAGAAGTCTGGCTCATTTGGGGGGAGGGGTGCAGTATAATACCTTCTGTTGCCAGAGAAAAACTTCAGTCCCTGGAGCCAGAATTAGTTCTGTTGGTCTGGCATCAAGAATATTGGGAGGGGGGAACACAGGAGCTCATATAATATGTCGCTCAATTTACAGTGTGGCAAGGAGAGGTTCCATGCTGCAGTACTTGCACCTAGAAATGCTATTTCTCATTTTCTTTTAATGTGTTTTGAGTGGGTATATGTAATGGTCCATCTATTCACAGTCTGTCAGCGGGAGAATGAAAAACTGAGCAGAATCTGCTTGGGTGCTGTTGTTTTTATGTTAAAAACAAAGACATTTTCAGTGGTAGCGGCGTCCATGTTAATTTTAACACTGGCACCAGAGTTTAAATTAATGCATATGCTCAGCAGTGCTGAATTTACATGTAATATGATTACCATTCCCTTCACCATATACATTTAGTTTAGATATCTTATTCAGTGAGCCTAAACTAAACCTATAATACTACACAGGCACTACATGATAACTAATATTGACCACTGTTTGGTGAAGTTGATCTGGTCAGTGGAATTAACAGCCAGAGACTCCTCTGTGTCCTGGTTCAGGGGTAGGCTTGGGCATGGTAAGCAGGGGAGAGGGAAGCTCGCATTTTTCATGGATACTGAGGTGGGCAGAAGTTGCTCTCAAATCTAAGAATGTGAGGTAGGGAGCTAGAAGCAAGGATGTGAATGAAGCCAGGGAAGCAGCTGCTGGATGTTGCGTCAACTTCATCTGTTAAGTACAGGAAATGGAAGTGTGCTGTCCATGGGCCCTCCTCTACACAGGGTGTATCCTGTTCATCCCCTGACCCCAGATTGCTTTCATCAAGGGTTCCTTTCCTGACACATCCCAGCTTCCATTTTGGCATTGATTATGACATGCAGGGTGTGGGTCTGGTCCATGTGAGACTCTTCCCACCCTGTCAGATTGCATGAATTGAGCCCGGGTTCAGCTGCACAGAATTCAAAGCTACATCAGCACTGGTGAAACTGGAAAAGAAATGCCTAGGGGCAATTCTGTATTCCTACATTATGAGATAGGCTCTATAGAAGCCTTGGGGATGTACTGCATGAAGCATTCTTCCCATATCCATGCGATAATTACTGAGTCCTGTTGACCTGCCTCTGAATTGTTTTCTGTTTCCTGCAAAATCCCCACCAGATCCTCACACAGGTCTATTTCCTCCTTATTAACAATAGTGTTCCTGTTAGGGACCCTGCATGGGCGTTGCACACACTCACTGCTTGTGTTGTCCACTGATGGTTTGGGGGTGAGTTGAAGAATGAAGGGGACAGACTGGTTTATGATAAACCTGTGGTTCTGTTCATGAACTGAAAGCTATAAGGATTAAACTCTTTTGGGGGAGACATTTTTGCAGCAGCAGAGAAAGTAGATGAAACTAATGGTTCTGTTTTTCCTTCCTTTTGGAGAGATTTTGTAACCCAGAGCTTCCCAAATTGTGGTTGTGACCCCCCCCCCCCCCCCCCGACCTGTGTGGGCTGTAACCAAACATTGGCCTGAGCCTTCAGTTGTTCACTTTCTGTGACTACAAGAGGGGGGTCATGGTAGGAAGTTTGATAAACACTGTTGAAACCTATACTGTGTGCTGCTTCTCCCCAAAAATAAAGTGAAGTGTTCTATAGAATGCAGTACAGTGTTTTCCAGTGAGAACTTCCTTAGAAATATTTCTTCCTCTGGAGATCACAGTATGGATAGGTTTATAGTTATAGCTCAAGCATAAATGGGCATCCAGGCATTTCTGAGGTAGAAGAACCGAGGAGAAGTTTTGAGAAGACAGGAGTTTGTTTTCAGGTGGTTGAACCAATAACACTAGGGGATAGAGGAGTAACCTTTTGGTTACAGCCCTGGACTGACAACCAGGGAAGCCTGGTTTAAATCCCACTGCTGCTCTTTGTGTTTTTGGGCAACTCGCTTAAACTTCCATTGCCTCGGGTACAAAATTAGATTGTAAGGCCCCCAGGAACAGGCAAATATCTGAATGTAACTCACCCTGAGCTACTGCTGAGAAAGGTGTGAGTTAAATCCAAAACAATACATTTTTAGAAGTTTGCCGGTTTAAATCTTCCTGGTTATAAATAGCTTCTTTTGGTTTGCTAAATGTACAAAGTACCCCAGCTTAAACCAGTTTAAAAAAATGGGCATCTCCTGGGTGTGTTATCAACTGGCACTCGTTTTTCTAGCTAGGTTTAGGCAGCTAACACCAGCTGCACAAATAGTCATCCTAAATCTAGCCAGCTGGGCTTTGGCTAAAATTTTGGCTAAAGAACACCTAAAATGAGTACTTTTGTTGCTCAGTAGCTCTTTGAAAATTGATGCAGGTGTTACTAGTAACGTAGTCAGGTGTTCCTGGTTAGTGGAACATGAGCTTGGACCAGCCCTTCCCCTCCCTTGAGTTTCCTTTTTTCATATTTGATAAGTTCATGAATTCCATGTTCTTTGGTTTCCATACTTTTGCTTGCACCATGGACACCATTGTGCTGGCTTTTATTGTATAAGTAAGCTCTCTCTTTGTAACAATGAAGAAAGCTGTTTCTTTCATACCCACTTTTTTTAATAGTCTTTTTAAAACTTTGTGAGACCAGTTCGCCTACACTGACGTACCCACTTTCCAGCACAGAGTATTGAGTTGTGAAAATTCAGGTCCCCCGTGCCTAGCAGGTCTCGTTTGCCTCTCTCCTTTGGTATTTTTCAGGCTTATACTCTAGAACTCAGCGTGACTCTCACTAAAGAGATTTTTTGACTAAAATCTTGTTTCCAGCTGGGGGAGCAGAACTCCTGTTCTCAAGAATATACAAAAGTAATGTCATACTCCGTGTAGTAGCTGTCCTCAGCCTAGAGCAGTGCCCTCCAACAGGTAGATCAGAAGTCTTCCGTTATGATCTTTAAACAGTTGGAAGAAATGGGCTACCCCCCCCCCCCCCCCATGCAGCAGTCTGCGTCCTCTCAGGCTTAGCTCCGTCTACCTGCCTGTCTCAGACCTCTGTGCCGAAGGCATGTTGCTTCTCTCACCGCCCGAACCTCTCTCTGTAGGGTCCTACTTCCCCTGACAACTTCCTGTTTCGGGGAGGGGGTGGCGCTAAGATGTCTTTTTACTAGGGACTTCCATGTTCCTTGAGGGGTACACACAGTGGCTTTAGGTCTCTCCTCCACCCCCTATTTTTTTTGGCTCCTCTTCCTTCCCTTTTCACTCTGTTTAACAAAAAAAAAAAGCTTGAGGGAAAGGAGGAATGGAATTTCTTAGAAGTGGCTGTGGTAAGAGCTCTGTTTCTGCTGTGAAGTAAGGTGCAGTCTCCTGGGCCAGTGCTCAGCATGTCAGTTTGTGCTTGGAGGGTCCTAGGACATGCAGTCTTGAACTAAATGTGGGGAGGGGCGGTGGCCAGCCCTTTCTCAGAGTGTGGGAACAATGGCCATTTTGTTGGCACACATTTCCTCGATGCCTGGAGTAATGAGGGCTCTCCACACTCCCTGGTTGCCTGGTCACAGCATTTTGAGAAGTCAGGAGAACCTAGGGAATGGACTCATAAGGAAGAGCTCCCTGACTTGACTGCCAAGTCACTGGAGGCCTTAGATCTCTCTCCAGACTTAACCCCAGTATCTGCTAAGAAGGGGGACCTATCCTTTGGGAACTAAAAAAAACAAAACAACTTTTCCTCTATATAAGGAACTGCAGACTTTACTCTTGACAGAGTGGGACACCCCTTGATAGGGGTTTTGGTGTGGCTTGAGCTATGAACAAGCTTTATCCTTTGGTGCCTCAGGAGAAGTTGGTTCAGCCGAAGATGAATGCTTTGGTGATGGCAGTGACTAAGAAGACCACAGTGCTTGTAGAAGGAGGAATGATACTAAAGGACCTTCAGGATTGCAAGGTAGAGTCCTCATTGAAGCTGTCATTTGATGTTGTTGTCTTAAGTTTTCAGGCTTCAGTTTGCAGCTCTTACGTGGCCAGAGCCTTTCCGCTGGGTACAACAAATGTCTACCCTGCATCTGAACTTGGAGGTTCAATCTACAGAGCCCTATGCAGGCTACAGTCAGGTCTAGCTTATGTGGCTGATGTCATATATGATTTGGTTGGTGTTTCTGCAAGGGGTGTGGCATCTGTGGTTACTGCCAGGCAGTTTTTGTGGCTGCATCAGCCAAGAGTTGCCTTATCAAGTTTCCCTTACTCTCGCAGACCAGTCCAGGATGGGGAGGAGGAGGAGGAGGCTCAGCCTCAGAGACTCCCAGAGGAAAGCCAACAGCTTTAGCTGGATTTGTCCACCACATGTTGTCAGGATTCATGACATTATAGGCCAGGGTGTTGTGGATTCTTTCAGCATTTTTGTTTCTAGTCCCACCAGTCTTCCTTTCCCAGGGGCGATAAAGGAGGACATTAGGGAGGAAGATCATCCAGTGCCCCTCGATCTTCCAAGTGATGGGGTCCAGGTCCACTCCTTGTTTCAGTAAATAGGAGGCCATTTGTCTAGCTTTCTCAAGGGGTGTTGCAGAGTTCAGACCACTGGATCCTGGTAGTGATCAGAAAAAGCTACAAGTTGGATTTCTCCCACATTCTTGAAGATTTTTATTTCTTGGTGTCCCCATGCAAAAATCCTCTCCAGCAGCAGGCAGTGCACATACATTACAGGGGCTGTTAGACCTGGAGATGGTGGTTCCTATTCCAAATTGTGAGAGGGTTATAGGGAGGTATTCCATTTACTTTCTGGTCCCAGAGAAAGAGGGGGTCCTTTTGGACTGTTCTGGACTTAAAGAAGGTAAACTATGCCCTGAGGGTCACTTATTTCTGAATGGAGGCCCTTTGTTTGGTCATTGAGTCTGTCCTAGGGAGTTTCTCACAGCGCTTAACCCCGAGAAAGCCTATCTTTGCATTTCCCATTTGGCCCCCTCATCAATTCCTTCAGTTGCAGTAATGCGGCTGTAATTTCAGTTCTAGGTAATGCCATTTGGTCTGACCATGGGCCTTTTCCAAGGTCATGGTGGTAGTGGCAACATTTCTGCAGAAGGAAGGCACCAGGGTTCATCCTTATCTGGGCATTTGGTTGATCAGGACATGCTAGGAACAAGAGAGTCTACAGGCTACAAGCAGAGTGGTTAGTTGACGCACGGTTGGGTGATCAACTTTGATAAAAGCAATCTAGTCATTTAGTCTTGTCTCAGATGGAATATTTGGGTCCATGGCAAGATTTTCCTGCTGGAGCACAGGATGAGCAAGCTACAGTCTCAAATCCAATGTTTTTTACAGCAGGGGAGCCTGCAGGCCTAGAATTACATGGTGGTGACACTAGAAGTGGTTTGGTGAGTGCAAACTCACATGGGACAACAGCAGGTGTCAGTGGTCTCTGATGATGCATAATTACCTCTGGCAGCTGCCCTGGACAGCAGAAGTGCGAGTCGGCATGATGGCTCAGGGTGAACAATGTACTATGGGGAAGATCCCTGGAGATTCTGGAGTAGACAGTGGTTACCATGGATGCCAGTCTCTTTGACTAGTTCATTTAGTTCAGGTAATGCAGGGCATTTAGAGAGCAGCAGAGGCATTATGGTCAACAAGCTGACAGAAGCTGAGAACAGTCTGCAAAGTGCTACAGGCATTTGACCCTGCTGAACAGGAATGCCTTCTGACAATTCAACAGTGATGGCTTACATCAACAATCAAGGGAAGGATGCAGAACATGCCTCTAGCTCTGGAGTCTCTCTCCCTTTCATGGTGAGCGGAGAAGCACCTGTCCAACCTCTCAGCAGCACACATTTCTGGCAATTTCAACCTCCAAGAAGAGTTTCTCAGCAGGCACTCCTTGGATCCCAGAGAGTGGGAGCTGTCAGTAAGAGCCTTCAGTCTGATCACGCAGCCTTGGGGGCTCCTGATCACAGATCTGATGTCATTGAAAAGAAATGCCAAGATGCAGAGGTTCTTCAGCCAACCAGGGGCGTAGCTACAGGCGGGCCTGGACGGGCCCAGGCCCATCCAATTTCGACCCAGGCCCGCCCACCCAAGCGCATGCAAATTTTGCACACTGCAGCTGTGCAGCACCCGCTCTGGCTCAGCCGCTCAGCTGATCTCTCTCTCCAGCGGACCAGGTTCCTTCCCAATTTCGCCTCAGGCCCGCCCACCATGACCACGGCACCACCCAAGCGCACGCCGCACGCACAATATACTTACTGAGTGACTGCAGCGGAGCAGCCCTAGCTTAGGCTCAGCTGATGATCTCTCCAGGGCAGCGAGTTGTTTTCCCATCCATACAGCCTACGCGGGACGTGGCTGTGTACAGCGGCGGCGTGCTGCTCTCAGCCTCGTTCTCGCTCTGCACACTCGTGGTATTATGGCATCTGAGGGAGGGAGGGCATAGCTAGCTGCAGTGCTGCACCTGCACGCACGGCACGCGGGGGGGGGGGATTAGTGCAACTGCGCTGCGAGCCTCAGCCTGAGTCTGGCCCTGCCCTGAAGAAACATGGGAATAAAGAAAGGTTCTTCTTCGATAATCAAGTTGAGATCATTCCAATGACAGTCTAATAGTCCAGTCCAGATTGTATTACTGCCAAGCAGCAGTAGCAGCAGCTGCCAACCCAGCCCAGCAGCAGGTAATAAAATTGTATTTTTGTAAATGCTTTTTTTTACATCATGGGAGGTGCTGGGGGAGAGGTGGAGAATAGGGGGAGGAAGGGGGTGGGGCAGAGAGAAAATTTTGTGCCCACCCACTTCGGGCTCAGGCCCACCCAAAATTGGCTGTCTGGCTACGCCACTGCAGCCAACACAAGGAATTTGAGACCAAAGGCATCCATGTGCTGGTGCAACAGCATCCCACAGTGGAGCCTTTCTGTCTTTTCCCTCTGGCCAGTATTGTGCAGGGTGCTATGCAGGATTGCTTCTCATCTGGGCCAGGTCATCCTAATAGTTCTGAACTGACCCAGGAAGCTATGGTAAACAGACCTTATCCATCTCAGCATAGATTAGCTGTTACATCTTCCTCTGTCTCAGGGGCTCTTGTTTTAGAGTCCAATAATCATGGTCAGTCTGGTTCCTTTTGGTGTTATGGCTTGGTTCTTGAAAGGTCAAGGTTGAGAAGAAAAGATTATTCAAATCAGGTTATCTCCATTCTTTTACTGGCTAGGAAGTGATTGAATTTGGAGGCATATGCATGAGTTTGGAGAGTCTTTGAGAGCTAATGTGGTCCGAGAGCTCTTTGCCCTTTCAGGTTTTGATAGCTCACCTCGTTTGGGTTGTGCAAAGGTTTCTGGAAAAGAGCCTAGCCTTGACCTCCTTCTTTGAATTTCCAGCTGTCTTTACAGTGTTTGATCAATAGTATTTTCATATGTACAGGGTGTTTTGAGAAGGAAGGGATGTGGTGTGGTTTTTGAAGGGAGTGAATCGTATCCATCCACCTCTTCACAAGATATGTTCAGACTGGAATCTCAACAATTCTCTAGGCTTTGTTGAAGGTACCATTTGAGCCTATTAGAAAGATATCACTGAAAGATCTCTCCGTGAAATGGTGGTTCTGCTGATGGTGGCATCTGCCAGGAGAGTTTGCAGTTGCAAGCACTCTTGAGATTCTTGCATTTTGTGGAAATGGAGGTCTCTATCCGTATGGTTCCTGCATTCTTTGCAAAGGTGGTCTCCAAAATTCACGTTAATCGGGAACTAGACTTGGCCTTCCTTTCAGGAACGGATATGTGTTAGAAAATTGCAGTCCTTGCAATCATTGAATGTCAGAAGATCCTTGATGAGGTATTTGGAAGTTATTAATGCATTTCACAGATCGAACAGGCTGTTCATCCTGTTTGTGCATCCCATGAAGGGGATGCAGCCTCCAAAGCTGCTATTGCTTACTGACTGACTGAAGGAGATAATGTCTTCTGCTTATCTCCTCTCAGGTAAACGGGTTCCTTCCATTCTGACAGCACATTCTACCAGAGGAATAACAACATCATGGACAGAATTGTGAGCTGCTTCTCCAGAAGAGTAGTCCTTTCGTAACTTTATGAAGCACTATAGACTTGATTTTGCAGCTTGGGAAGAGTCTTCTTTCAGTGTGGCTGTACTATCTGTGGGAGTCTTGGGTCCATACCTGTCTTATGGACTGCTTTGATACATCCCATTGTTCCTGGACTGGTCTGGTGAGAACACTAAGGAAAGAGAAATTTAAGTGTTACCTAATTTCTTTCCTTTAGTCCCACCAAACCAATCTAGGTTCCTGCCTGTTTTAAGAGGTTTAAGAAAAAGAAAGGAGTACAGAACAGGCTGTGTTCAGGGAAGGTTTGGGGTAATGGTTATGAAGATCTGGAGATGACAGTTTTGAAGGTTTGGGGTAAAGGAAGGCATTCCTTGTTTTCACCATTCTGTACTGCTTTGGTACCAAAATACTGAAGAGTGTGGAGCTGCACACTGCCCTCAGGGTAGATCAAACAGACTTGTATTCTGTATCTCCAACCTGCTGGTAGATGGATGTAAACCCATAGGTCAGTGATTCTCAAGCCTGGTTCTGGAGGCACCCCAGCCGGTCAGGTTTTCAGGATACCTTCACTGAATATTCATGAGATAGATTGGCATGCAGTGGAGGCAGTGCATGCAAATCTCTCTCACGAATATTCATTGAAAGTATCCTGAAAACGTGACTGACTGGGGTGCCTCCAGGACCAAGTTTGGGAACCACTGCCATAGGTCCTGGACTGGTCTGGTGAGAGCAAATGAAAGAAAATTAGCAGGTAAGACTTAATTTCTCTTTACATGTATGTTACACGCTTGTCTTCATAAGGTGGAGAGATTTTGAATGATTGAAGAGAACTTGTTGTGAGTCTTCTGAAGCTGTTTGTTTTGCGGGTGCTTCTTAGTACTATTAAATGCCGATAACTTTGGTTTGGATGTGTTTTGTCTCATAGCTGGCCATACACTTAAACGCTTCACCTGTCTCCTTGCCTTGCAGAGCTGGAGGTGCAGCGTTTCTCCAAGCCTGGGATCCATAACTACAAGACGCTGACGCTGAATGAGAGCGAGGGTGTTCTGTATGTCGGTGCCCAAGAAGCCATATTTGCACTCAGTCTGAGCAGCATAAGCCAGGAACTGAAACCAGCAGTAAGCAGAAATGGGACTGTGCCAGTCTGGTGGGGGTAGGGAGGAGTCAAGAGTCCTCCTGTCATCACATATGGACTGTGGGGATGTTCGATCAGGCTTTGGATAGGGACTCCAGGATTGTGAGTCTGTGTGGTGGTCAGTTTTAGAGATCGGAGGTCACGCATACACCTAGATCCAGGAGAACACATAAAGTGGCAGGGATATTGTGGGAGGCTTGAATGCTGATATCATCATTACAGTAGGTTTTAATCAGACAGAACAAAGGTACACAAAACTGGCCTAACTATTAAACAAACAAGGTATCACCCAGGGTGGCAGCTTGTAGGGGCAGGAAAGAGCAGTCAAAGCAAAGCAGTTGTGACAGCTAGACAAACTCGAAGAACCATAAGCATGCACTTTTACAAACAGTAGAAGTGAACACTTTTCAAATAGCCCATATATAGTTACTTTCTTGGGTAAATTGATTTTAGAAGTTGTCCTCATTACATACATACAAAACAGAATTAAATATTTAACAGTGTGATATACATATGTGCATTTTAACTGGATTGTTCTGGGATAGTTGATGTTGGGTTTAATTGTAACAGTCTTTTTTTTTTTTTTTTTTTTTGGGGGGGGGGGAGAGATTAGAGGCTTGAAACAATTGGGGATGGATACATAAGGCTGAAGGTTCGCCACTAGGGCATCTAATAACCCTTGAACCACCCCTGAAGGTACATGGAGTCCAGCTTCCTGCTGGTTTGCATGAAAGCTCTCTCTAGCTCCAGATGCAGTGTATAAAGTTTCTTACATTTTCCTGAATCAGTTTTGTAGCAATGAAAAAATTTCTTCCTGAACCAAGATAAGGCAACTGGCCCACAATTGCTGGATTAGCATTTTGTCCCGTAGCGTGTTCTATAAACTTATATCCAACAGTCCTCCTCCTTCTAAAACTAGAGGTTCTCATCTGTCTGGTTTCTAGAATATCCACAATAAATATTCATGAGACATTTGTATGTACTGCCTCTATTGCGTGTAATTCTATCTCAACCATATATGAGGTACATGTTCAGCCCACTGCAGTGAGCGTTTTTTTAAAACCGCATAAGCAGTAGGACTGACTCTTTTATGCTGTCCAATTTAACCTCTAAACTTAGGCAGTTAAGTGCTGAATATTGGCACTTAACCATATAAGTGCTGACTCCACCCCCAGACAGCCCCCAGAATAGCCGGCTTTGAGTTTAGCAGTCAGTGGTGATATTCAGCGGCATTAACTGGTTAAGTGCTGCTGAATATCCTCAGCAGATAGCCCAGCACAAGTGATTTAACCAACCAGGAGCCTTTTCTGGTTGGTTAAATTGCTTTGAATGTCGACCCCTATGTACATACGGAAAACATCCTAGAGCAGAAATATTCCAGACTAGCCAGGTGTGACCTGAGAACTGGCTTGAGAACTGAGCTGTTACCAGTTTACTTTTTAATTGATTTAAGGCCTAAGCTGTTGCAGGATTCTTCCCCCCCCCCCCCCCCCCCCCCCATTATGGGAAAAGAGATTCGGTGAGTCAGGCCCATAACTACTACAGCTGAAAATAATGTTCCTAATTTGAGTGGAGGTTTTGTTTTGTTTTTTCTTCTTTGTGTCATAGATAATCTGGGAAGCTCCACTGGAGAAGAAGCTGGAGTGCATCCAGAAAGGGAAAAATAACAAGGTACACACGAGGGCAGGGATAAAAGGAGGTGGATGATTAGTGGGTAAGGGTTTTCTTAGCGTTTAAAGGCAGGTTACAGATCAAACTTTCCATTTCGGGGGGGGGGGGGGGGTGAGGCTTTCTTTGGTGCTCTGAGGGGTGCGTCTGTTTATTTGTATTTCTTTTTAACCTCTGTGGTGTCCTTTTTTTTCCTCATTGCCCAGGTGAAAAGAAGTAATTACAGATTTCTTCCTCCTGCTCATGACCTTATGACTTTTTTTTTTTTTACATTTTCCTCTTACAGACAGAGTGTTTCAACTATATCCGCTTCCTACAGAACTATAACTCCTCTCATATGTACACATGTGGTACCTATGCATTCCAGCCTAAGTGCAGCTATATTGTGAGTATCTTTTGGACAGAGCAATTTGTACAATCAGCACTCCTGCACAATTTCCTGTAGCACCACCTCCTGAAAGAGACAGATACTGTAGGAGTTGTGACCTCTCCTACGGCCAGCACTCCTGCACCATTTCCCTATAGTGCCCCCTTCTGAGAGATGCTGGGACAACAGGAACCATGAGCACCCCCACAACAACTGCTCTTGCACCATCTCCTCCAGCCCTGTTTCTTAGCTGTCTACTAGAAGCATTCCTAGCCAGTCGAGTTTTTGGTATTTCTACAATGAATATGCATGAGATATATATCACTTGCATATATTAGAGATCCACTGTATCCAAATCTCTCATGCATATTCATTATGGTAACCTGGGAGAAGGTTGAGAAGCCTTGCTCTTTAGCATGCCCTGCTGGAGGAGGCTGTGACTGTGGAAGCTATGACATCGCACTATTTCCCTTTCCCCCTGCATCCATAAAGCCAGCATTCTTGCTTGTTTCTACAGCCCACATCTGCACAAGCCTTATTACAGTGTTTTTTGTTCAAGGAGGCTGGTGGTTTTTCTTTTGTGAGTTGTTGTTGTTGTTTGTCTTTTATTTTGTTCTTTGTTTTTAAAGCTGTTTATGACCCAGTGATTTTTTTAAATTCTTTCTTTGGCTTTGCAGGAACTGTCAAGTTTCACCTTGGATCGATTTTCCCTGGAGGATGGAAAGGGAAAGTGTCCATATGACCCATCCAAGGGTCACAGTAGCCTCATAGTTGGTAGGTGCTATGCAGGGGAGAGGGAGTATTGTAAGAGGAGGAGTTGCCTCTGGTAAACACCTTCCTCCTTCCCTGATTACTACTAGTGTTTGGGCTGTATGGTTGACCCTACAGGTGCCTGTATCTCTGGCTTCCCTGGAGCTAGAGGTGCTGCTGTAGACTTAGAGGCAGATGCATCAACCAAACGTTAAAAAATCTAAATCGTTAAAGTCCCTAACAATTTTTTAAAAACGAAGAATGCACCAAAAAAAAAGGCACACATGCTCAGATCAGTATTGAAACGTACAATGTATCAAAGAATCACCATACACGTCGGTAATCGGCCCCTAAATCATGCGCAGAGCAGCCAAGCGTTTTGCTGGCTGCTCTGCGCATGCTGCAAACGTCAAAACAAACAAAAAAAAAAAGCCACAACACATACACGTGGCTACCCGGTCAGCAAAATACAAAAACAAAGGATCAGGAGGGGGCAAGGGCGCTTGTCCGGAGCATCCTGTATGGACGGCCTCCCCCCCCCCCCCCCCCCCCCCCCCCGCTGCTCCCCACTTTCCACCGCTTCCCCCTCCCTTCCTGTTCTTCTGTTGTGCAAAAGCTTACTCCGCCTCCCGTCAGTCTTCCGCCCCGTGCCCCGCCCCCGCTGCCCCTCCTGAGGTTAACTACGCCGCTCCCCCCCTCCACCGAGACCCCCCTCTCTATTACCGACCCGAGCAGCGCCTCTCATCTCTTTCTGAAGCGCTGCACGGGCAGGAAGATCTGTTGTGTTGGTCGCAGAGTCTCCATGACGTCTCTTCTTCCCTGGCCTAGGCCCCACCTCCTTCTGACGTAAGTTGGAGGGTCGTTAAAGGCTCATTAAGCTTTGGTGCATCTGCCTCTTAGTTGGGGGAGCCTCCTCTCCTATTTGCTCACCCATGGCCATGCCATTCTGAGCACTGATCTTAGGGCAGGTATAGCTTTAAAATCTTCCACTATTGTATCAAGATGGACAGAAATGGAAACTTTGTGGCACTTGCATAGGAAAAGTTGCTTGTGGGTATGAAAATTACTCCAGCATTTTATAAGCGGAGAATTGGCTATGTAGTAGTACTACATAATTAGGAAAGTATTTTGCTCTGCTTTACTGTCTGGTTAGATAGTATGTGTATAGGAGTGGAGGGGAAGTTGGGGGTCTTCTCTAAAGCTGACCAAAACATATGTCACGGCGAAGAGCTTAGCTCTGTCATTGCTGCTGGCTTAGATGTATCTTGAAGTCCCTGCATACTCTGAGTGCAGAAAGACCTGTGCCTTCCATATCCTGGCCCTTAAGAGATCTGAAAACTCTTGGCAGTATTGTAAACTGTATTGGGACCCGATCACCTCTGAGCACTGAGGTAGGTTAGTAGTTAATTCTGGGTCTTGTGGTTGCCTTATTCCTACAGAAACATCTGTATAAATCACAAAACATTTAAGCAGGGTGACGTAAGGGTGAATAAGTCAGAAATGAGAGAGTGGATTGGTACACTTTTGGATCAGTTAAAGCAGGCTTGTATTTAGCTATAGTCAATGTAAGCAGCTGTGTACTGTGCCAAATTTTGATAGACGCCATAGCATTGCTGCTGTTTCCATGCCTTGATCCAGGCCTGCTACGGCTGTATCTTAGTTCTGCAGCAGCCAACAATCCTTCTCTCTTAATAATTCTAGGGGACGCTTAATGAAGTTATATAAAAATACTTTTAAAACAAATAGTAGGAAATATTTTTTCATTCAACAAATAGTTAATCTCTGGAACTCGTTGCCATAGGATGTGGTAACTGCAATTAGCATGTCTGAGTTTAAAAAAAGGTTTGGGCAAGTTCCTGGAGGAAAAGTCCATAGTCTGCTATTAAGCCACTGCTTGCCCTGGGATTTTTAGCATGGAAAGTTGCTACTATTTGAGTTTCTGCCTGGTACTTGCAACCTGGACTGGCCACTGTTGGAAGCAGGATACTGGGCTAGATCGACCATTGGTCTGACCCAGTATGGCTATTCTTATGTTCTTATGGGGTCTTCTGACACTTGCATGCTGATAGGCTCTGTGATTCCCACCCTATGCACCGGTTTCTGTGGAAACTGGAAACCTGGGCCAGAGCAAGGGTGTCATAGGGCCTGCCGGTGCACGAGTTCTGGAAGGTCCTGTGCTAGGGAGTTAAGGAAGAAGCACTGCTGGCTGCTATTGGGGAACTAAAGTATGACAAGGTAGCATAAAAGAATGGAGGATCCATGTAAGGGCAATGGGGAGGGGGAAGTGGTAACCTGGTGATTTCAGGAAGGGACTATCCCCTTCCCCCTCCCCCTTTGACCTATAGGCACCCATAACTTAATCCAACTGATATAAGGCATCCTTTCCCTTGAGAGATGCTCTTGTATTCTGAAAGACATGAACCTGTCATGGATGGATAAACTCCCCAAATCCCTGTGATTGTATCCTGGTGATGTATGCCTTTGATGGCTGAAGCAATTCTGTAAAATAGGCACTAACAGTTCCATGCATATTATGTGCGTAAATGTTTAGAATACTACCTTGTGGCTGGCTTAAGTGCTCACACCTAAATGTTAGGTGCACTTATGCCCAATTAGGCTAGTATTCTATAAATAGACGTAGGCCCCTACATTCCTTTCATATAATAGGCTCCTATCAGGTGCCCTAGGCCCTCATGATCCAAAGCCCTGCGCTGTTCCAAACAGCACTCTAAAAATAGCGCTGGAACAGCGCAGGGCTTTTCTGCATCGATGATCAGAGATAAAGCATGCAAATTTAAGCAGCGCAATTATCTCTGATCAAGGGGTAGAAGTGCGGGAGAATTGTACCTGAGCATGCACTCAGCCCAATTCTCCCGCACTTGTTTGACAGGTCTGGGCTGTCAAAAGCCCAAACCTGTCAACACAGGGGCTGGAGGTCCATGGGACCACCAAGCCCTGACTACCCCTGCCCCGAGCAAGGCAAAACGGGGGCTGGAGGTCCGGCGGACCTCAGGTCCCTCTGACGATCTCACCCCCCCCCCCCCCCCCCCAAGTTCAGGGAGGGCTGGAGATCCGGTGGGTCTCCAGCCCCCCGAACCCCCAGAAAATATCAAGTGGCCGCCACTGGCCAAACCCTTTCCCACACTCCCACCCAGCGAGCGACTTGGGGGGGGGGCTGGAGGTCCACCCCAACTCCCCCCCCCCCCCCCGCGTTGTCGTACCAATCCCTGGTGGTCCAGCGTGAGTAGGAGTAGTGGCAACCCCCCTCCCTTCCCTCCTACCCTCTCCCACCCTCCCACCCAGCAAGCGAAGCCACCCCAACTCCCCCCCCCCCCCCCCCCCCCCCCAGCGTATACCAATCCCTGGTGCTCTAGCGTGAGTAGAAGTAGTGACAACCCCCCTCCCGGCCCCCCCTACCTTTAGTTGAAGGAGGGACGCAGCCTGCCTCCCTCCTCTTCCAGTGGACGACATCGCAAAATGGTGGCGCCCAGCCCCGCCCATTGCATCCTGGGATACAATCGCTCCCTTACATGGTCTGTAGTCCCGCCCCGTGCATCCCAGGATGCAATGGGCGGGGCTGGGTGGGAGAGGGTTTGGCCGGCAGCGGTGGCCACTTGACATTTTCTGGGGGTTTGGGGGGCTACAGACCCACCGGATCTCCAGCCCTCCCTGAACATGGGGGGGGGGTGGGATCGTTGTGGGGACCGGAGGTCCACCGGACCTCCAGCCCCCTGTTCGCGTTTGCTTTTGGGGGGAACGGGGGCCTGCTGGATAGGGCTCACCATTCCTCCCCAATGATCGGCGCAAACCCTAACGCCAGCTCGGAGCTCGCTTAGATTTTGCCGCGGCCAGCAACCCAATATTTGGTGCGCTGGACACTGATCATTGGGGATGAATGCGTTAAGCGCTGATTAGCATGCATTTGCATGCTACTTGCGCTAAGAGCCCTCAAGTGCGTTGTTTCACGCGCTCGAGGGCTCTGATCATGGGTCGGCAGCAAACTCCGGCGCTAGTATGGCATTAACAGCCTCTAGCGCCGGAGTTTGCTTTTGATCATGAGGGCCCTAGTATATTATTGTCCCCTAACTGGTTAAGGTTCACTAGGGCATTTGGATAGCAAGTAGCTGTTAACAATACTCCATTTTGGATACTCTCCATAGATGGTGCACTGTATTCTGCGACCTTGAATGACTTCCTGGGCACAGAACCAGTGATCCTGAGGAATCTGGGCCAGCATCGTGGTATGAAGACAGAGTATTTGGCCTCCTGGCTTAACGGTAAGAGGCTTTTCCTGCTGTAGATTGTGGAGGGAAGGAACTTCGCTCTTGTTCTAGCCAAGGAGTAAAAAAAGTCTTTTTATCCTCCCTGTATGTTCTGATTTCCCCAGCAGAACCAAATTTTGTGGGCTCGGCCTATGTTCAAGAGAGCGTGAACAGCAGCATTGGTGATGATGACAAGATATACTTCTTCTTTAGCGAACATGCCGTGGAATATGACTGCTATGCGGAGCAGGCAGTCGCCCGTGTTGCCAGAGTTTGCAAGGTACAAGAGGGTGTACTGCAGTAAGAGAATGGGAAATGGAGGAGGGGGTAGAATGTACAATTTAGCAAGGATGAGGGTACAAGGAGGCTAAAGATGTGACAGGAAGGCTCTTTATTTAAAGTGGGGGAGATGCAAGTGGTTAAAAATACTGTAGGCCATGGGGAGAAAAGTTGATGTGCTTTCTTTCCTCTACAAGCTATACTGGGAGACTTGTGGTGGGGGTAGGTGAGAGCTGTGATCTGCTCTTTCTTAAGGAGGTATTCCTTGTCAACATGGACATGAGAATTCCCCCCTGTCTGTTCATTCGCACCTTTTCAGTAGTGATGAGTTAGTTCACGTACATTAGATGGCCACAGAGGAGGCAAATGATAGTATCATTTGCATGGAAATCTTTTTGATATCAAGTGAGTCAGCCCTCTGCCTTCTCCTGGGGCGTTCAGCGCTGTAACTGTAAGTGGTCTTGTGGCAGGGTGAGAACACCCAGATCTGTCAGAACCACAGATGCAGGTTCTGAAGGCAGCAAGATCATCCCTGTCCTGATCTGTTCTCGAGAGCTCCTGGTGTTGTTGGGGAGAGGGTGAAAGTGAGGAGAAGGGTGTCTGCCTCAGTTTGTTGCAAGGCTGGAGATGTCAGAGTCCCCATTTCTCATTGGTGATTCCTTCCTCTGAATGATTCCTTTCACTCTTCAGGGTGATGTGGGAGGCGCTAGAACTCTGCAGAAGAAGTGGACGAGTTTCCTGAAGGCTCGTCTGGTCTGCTCTGTCCCTGAGCATCAGCTGCATTTCAACCAGTTGCAAGCTGTGTACACACTAAATGGCAACACCTGGCGTGACACACAGTTCTTCGGGGTCTTTCAGGCCTGCTGGTAAAAGCTTTCAACCTCCTTTCTTCATTCTCTTACATTAGACTGTGAACTGGCCTCGAACCAAATCTGAACTACTGCATGTTTTCCAAGGTGCCAGCAGATTCACGCACTCGGGAGGGAGTTTCAGGGGCTCGGAGTCTTATCTCCTGTGATTGGCTCTCTTGTAAAATTGCTTGCAGTCCCCTCAGCAGAGCTGTGATACACTACATAGGAGTGCAGAGAAGAAGCAGGCCTCTAGTTTATTGTTCTGGGGGATGGGTACAGGAGGGTTCAGCTTCCTTTAGTCACCTTATCTCTCTCAGGGGTAATATTACTTCTAACAGTGGGTGTTTCTTCTAGCTATGCCTGTGTGATAGTGCTGAGTTTCTCCCATCTGTCCTCTTGCAAACTGATTCATGTTCCTCTGTTCATTGAACCTCTTTTGTCCCTCTGCAGTGGGGAGGTCAGCATGTCAGCGGTCTGTCAATATACAATAGAAGATATACAGAAAGTGTTTGAGGGGCCCTACAAGGAGTACCGGGAGCAAGCCCAGAAGTGGGCACAATACTCTGACCAGGTGCCCAGCCCCCGGCCTGGATCGGTAAGTTCTGGGATTCAGCACATGCCAAAGCTATAATATAAGACTGTGTGCCCTCTATCTGAATTAGCTGACAGTGAATAAAGGAACACACCCCGATTCAGAGGGATGTAAACAAAATGCCACATCCCTCTTCCACATGGACTTTATGTGTAATGGCATCAAGAGAATAAGTTGTAACATGTGTGCTCGTTTCTGTTTAGTGCATCACAAATTGGCACCGAGATAACGGCTTTCACAGCTCCCTAGAGTTGCCAGATAATACCCTGAATTTTGCCAAGAAGCACCCGTTGATGGATGGATATGTGTTGCCACGGCAGCACAAGCCCCTGCTGGTGAAGAAAGATGAAAACTTTACGCAGCTGGTGGTGGACCAAGTCCTAGGGCTGGACAAGAAGTTGTATGATGTCCTGTTCATTGGTACAGGTTAGTGGTACAGGGGGAGAGAAAGGATGACCACAGGACTCCATTTTGTATTAATTGCAGGCTTGCTAGTGTTAAGTAAGCATTAGTTTATGCAGCAAACAGACTGAGATTGTTCTGTGCAGAGTCCATGAAAGAATTCCCCTGCTTCTCGATACAGATCTCCATGGTATGACCACACCTCCAATACTGTGTGCAATTCTAGTCACCACATCTCAAAAAAGATATAGCAGAATTAGAAAAAGTACAGAGAAGGACGATGAAATGATAAAGGGGATGGGACAACTTCCCTATAAGGAAAGGCTAAAGCAGCTAGGGCTCTTCAGCTTGGAGAAGAGACAGCTGAGGGGAGATATGATAGAGGTCTATAAAAAAAACTGAGTGGAGTGGAACAGGTAGACATGAATCACTTGTTTATTCTTTCCAAAAATACTAGGACTAAGGGGCATGTATTGAAGCTGCTAAGTAGTAAATTTAAAACAAACCAGAGAAAATATTTCTTCACTTGACATTTAAATAAACGCTGGAACTCATTGCCAGAGAATGTGGTAAAAGCAGTTAGCTTAGCAGGGTTTGAAAGGTTTGGATAATTAAAAAAAAAAAAAAGCCCATATGCCATTATTTAGATGGGAAAATCCATTGCTTTTTTCTAGGATAAGCAGTATAAAATCTGTTTTACTGTTCTGGGATCTTGCCAGGTACTTGTGAACTGGATTGGCCACTGTTGGAAACAGGATACTGGGCTTGATAGACCTTCGGTCTGTCCCAGTATGACAACACTTTATTTTCTTATGATCACCCCCATCATCCTCTCTGGTACATGCTGGCAGAGGTCTATTCTATGATCAGGGCTGGCTTAAGGCATGAAGCAGGTGAGGCACTAGCTCAGGGCGCCAGAGCTTAGGGGATCCAAAAACCTGCTTCACTAGTTCAGCCTTCAGAGTAACCAGAGTATGCTGTTCTTCCCTGGCATCTGTGCTCTCCACCTTGCGCTGCAACTGGGATGATTACAGGTTTAAACATGAGAACAACTCCTCCCTGTTACTGTGTTTTAAACCTGCAGTGGTGCCAGTGACAGCACAGGGAATCTTAAAATCCCCCAGAGTCCTCTCCCTTGGAGGGACCTTCAATCCCTGGGGTTCCATTGAGCCCAGTGCGACCTCTACCAAGGCCTCTCCCCTTTCCAAAGCCCACCCTGACTCACCTCACTGGTCCTGGAGATGATGGGGACAGGAACAATCCCCACTTGGTCCTGCATTGTGGCAGCCTTCTTCAGAATTGCACTGCTGACTTCCTAGTGGTAGTTTCTTGGTACTACAGATAAGGGTTCAAACTGCCATATGGGGACTTTTTCCCCTTAAATGGTAGCTTGAACACCCTAGAGGTAGAACCGCAAGACTACTGCTAGGGGGTCTGCAGTGCCTTTTTGAAGAAGGCAGCCACTAGAATAGTAGCGGGTGGGGGTTCCTTCTGTTCCCATCACCCCCAGGAACCCTGAGGTAAGTTGGGTTATGCGGGCAAGTGGGGGGGCCTGGCTGGGTGGAAGAGAGATGATGCAGGGAAGGGCGCTGAACCTAAAGTTTTCTCAGGACAGCACAATCTCTTCAGCCAGCCCTGGCTATGTGAGGTAGTGAAGAGAGAGATGCTTATTTCTTGGATTACTGAATTTATTTATTAGTATGATTTATTTATTTTTAGATTGCCGGGATGTGCAGACTTCTTTTTAAAATCTGAGTTGATCAAATTAGGCCTCTTAAAAAAAAAAAAAAAGTTAAAAAAAAAAATAAGGTCTTCAAAAACATGAAACAAAATTCATGGGAAGAGCATATTTCTTCAGCTGATTTGGATCCGCCTTGGGTTTTTTCTGGATCTGGTTTTTAAAAATACAACAAATTTTTTAATGGTTTATCCAGGGAAAATCAATATTTTACCTCTTGAACAAGTAGGCTGACCATAAGAATAGCTACACTGAGTAAGACCAATGGTCCATTTAGCCCAGTTTCCTGTTTCTAACAGTGGCCAATCCAGGTCACAAGTACCTGCCAGAAACCCCAATAGTAGCAACATTCCATGCTACCAATTCCGGGGCAAGCAGTGACTTCCTCATGCGTATCTCAATAGCAGACACTGGACTTTTCCTCCAGGAACTTGGCCAAACCTTTTTTTTTTTTTTTTCAAACCCAGATATGCCAACCTTTGTTACCACATCCTCCAGCAACGAATTCCAGAGCTTAACTATTTGTTGAGTGAAAAAATATTTCCTCCTATTTGTTTTAAACATATTTCCATGCAATTTAATTGAGTGTCCCCTAGTCTATGTCCCCCTAGTCTTTGTACTTTTTGAAATCTTCTGGTATGAGTGTGACTTCAAATTTTTCTGCCACTTGTCACTTAGCTAGAAATGTGAAAAAACACACACATAATTTAGAGCTTGCTTGAGTCACATAATCAGGTATTTAAAGTGACAGTAATGGCTTTGATATTAAATGCACCTGCTAAGTGCCTTGTACTGGGACCACCCATTTGATTTTCAGTGGCACCATTGGATAATGTTGCTGAAAATCATTATAGACTGCCCCAGTGTATCGAAATAGCACCAGGGTGGAGTGTCGGGAGAGAAAAACACTCTGGATAGCAGATATTATTTAAACGCCATAGCCAGTGTGTTTAAAAGCGTTGTCGACCTTGTAGTTTAAATATTATCCCAAATAATTGTATTACTTATTGGTTTTTTTAAAAAATGTTTTCCATCTTTCCTCTGCTTTCTGGATAGCAGATATTATTTAAACGCCGTAGTCAGTGTGTTTAAAAGCGTTGTCGACCTTGTAGTTTAAATATTATCCCAGATAATTGTATTACTTATTGTTTTTTTAACATTTTCCATCTTTCCTCTGCTTTCATCTCCTTTCTCTATCTACCTCACCTTCTCTCTCTTACATTTTGCTCTTTTGTCACATTTCTCATCTCTTTTCTGTCAAGTCCTTCATCAGTACTTTTTCTGCTTGCCTTCCTTTCAACTTATTCATCTTTCCCTTCACCCATTCAGCCTGTCTGTCTCTCACCCACTGCTGCTTCTCAGCACATCTCCTCCTTTCCCTTGGCCCCTTCCACCCTGCTGTAGTCTTGCTTCCTTTCCCTTTATCTCTCCATCTCTCCTTCCCCAAATCACAGTATTCTGTTTTCTCTCCTAAACCTACCTCCAGGGCATGGCAGAAGCAGCAAGAGCACCATGGGGAGAGCAGTAGAAAGGCTGCTTTGTCTTTGCATGCTCCTCCCTCTGCTATAAGCAGAGGAGGAGGAAGGGAAGCAGTGCTTTAACATCTTGGACCCAACTTTCAGCAGAGAGAGATGTCACTCTTGCTGCTGTCTTGAATCTGTGTCCCTGCCACTCTGATTCTTGATGCCTGTAGTCTGTGTATGGGACAGTGGAACCCTGCAGGGAGAGGGGGCAGTGATGACCCTGTGAATTCACAGCACAGCTCTGTTGTCATCCTGTTGCACATGCTTCTGCAGACCCACTGCCATGTCTCTTGCCAAGAGGCCTGGCAGTATTGAGGGCAGACAGACTGGAAATATCTGGTAGACTTGGGCTGTCTGATCAGTGTAGTTTCTTTTGCCATATGTAATCTGGACCCTGCTGCCCTACAGGGATGATATTTATGGAGTCAGATTGTGCATCTGGCAAACCCACTACAGCAGCATTTTTCGCTGGTCATTATTCCAGTTGCCCTATGAGCCTAAAAGCTGGAAAGAGCCTCCTAATAGATAGCAGTCCCCCTGTATCTCTGAGCAAGTTTTTTTTTTTTTTTTTTAATCAAATGGTGTTGGAGCACTTGACTGTAGGGCAGCTTTTGTGGAGTAGACTTGAGGAGGTGCCCAGGGTGTGTACAGTGCTGTACATGATCCTTTATTGTATGAAGATTCTGGTTTTGTTCTCTTGTTCAAGTCCTTTCTCTCTTGCAGGAAATGGCTGGTTGTATAAAGCAGTGAACCTGGGCTCCAAGGTCCATATAATAGAGGCAGTACAGCTCTTCAAGCATGCTAGTCCCATCGAGAGCTTGACCATCTCCCACCAAAAGGTACTGGGACCACAATCTGCATTGTACAAATAGATTGTAAGCCCTCTGAAGACAGAGAAATACCTAGTGTACCTGAATGTAACTCGCCTTGAGCTATTACTGAAAAAGATGTGAGCTAAATCCAAATTAAAATAAATAAATAAATAAAAAAGGAGAGCAGAGCTGCCTGAGTGCAGTGCTACTCGACTGACTAAACCAGCAGGCAGCCCCCATCCCATTGACAAAAGTTGAGTGCTTCCATTGCAGTCTTGCTTGGGGGAAAAGGGGGGGGGGTGTCATAAACTGAATACAGGGCTTCCACATGGGACACTATTTTAAGCATGTTCCACTTAGCAGAAGAGACAAAATCTGAAAATGAGAGAGAAGCAACATGGCATCATTTCCACAGAACTCGGAGGATGCAGGCTAGTCCTGAGGCACTTGGCTTGCAATCTACTTGCAGGAATCACCATTATTAGTGTTTGATAGATATCTCTATCTAAGAATCACTAAAAATAGTAATATAGCGGGATTCCATAGAGCTCGTGCTTTGAGGTTCTGCCCTAACCATTAGGGGGCAGTCTGAGTTCTTTGACTCACATGTTTTGCTGAGGAAAGACATGCAGAACTGTAGATGCAGCTGCAGGGCTAGAGGGGGGCAGAGGGCAAGCAGGAAGCAGACATCCATAGCAACAACACATGTACTGTGTAAAGCAAAGTCACATGGGAAGCCAAATACCGCAGCCACAAGGCCAGAGGGAGGCAGTGGGAATGGACAGACATGCATCAATAGAAGGCCTATAGCTGTGGGGGAGCAAGATAGCTTCAAGCTGCAAAGATGGAGAAAGACTGCTGGGTTGAGTTTGGGTGGGCGGGAAGAGAGACGGGGCAGAGTGCTGGCCTCGGGTTGGGGTTGGGGAAAAGAGGCAGAGAGCTGGGCTCAGGTTGGGGAGGTGAAGCCCATATAACTTGTGGGGGTTTTTTTTTTTTAAATAAGTTACAGCTACTGTGTAACTGTAAGTAAAAATATTTCCATGCAAGAAGGATTTTCTTATAAACCTGATATTGCCCTTTGTAGAGGAGTGAGAAGAATGGGCAGCTTTTATCTCTAATTAATGTAATTCAGGATTTGATTATCCAACCTTTGTGAAAATGAGACAGGAAGGCCCAGACCTAGTGTGAGAGAACCAAGAAATGATCCATGATCTCATGGAATCAGCCAGAGAAATGTGTATTGCTTCATCTCAGTCCTGAGACGCTCTGATCCTGTCCCCTCTGCAGAAACTCCTTTTTGTCGGGTCATACTCCGAGGTGGTGCAACTGTCTGTGGCAAATTGTAGCAAGTACCTGTCCTGCAGCGACTGTATTCTGGCCAGGGATCCCTACTGTGCCTGGAATCGCAACACTAGCCGTTGTGTGCAGACCGAAGAGCATGATAGGTAAGAGGAGTCGCTCATTGGTTCTCACTGTGGAGCTAGAGCTATTGGCTATGCCTCATGTACATCAGTCTGTTGGGTAAGACGGGGTGAGTTATGAGGACAGTGTCAAATGACTCTCTCTTCTGCAGGTAGAAGCACCCATGTTTCACAGCATGTGTCCTTTTTCTCCTGCCCATACAGGGGTCAGTTCTATAAACCAGGGGGCCCGATATCCAACCCGTAGCGGTAAGTTTCTGGTAAACCGCTTCCAGCCGCGTTCTGAACTAACTTAAGCGGGCTCCCATTTATGTACTCAACTTACAAAATGCTATGGCTGATGTAACTGTGAGTGCCTAGATGTTTGGCGTGCTGATCCCGGGTTACGCTAGCATTCTATAATGGAACCTCCAAGGTGCCTAGGTTCTGCTATAGAATGGGCTCCTACCATGCACCTCAGGGCATGCCCAATCATAGAATTGCCCTCAAAGAGGGGGTGTACTGAAGCTTCACTGGAGGTGCCTATTGTCTCTCATGCTGTGCTTAAATGGTAGTGGGGCCAGATTAAGGCATAGGCAAACTAAGCATGTGCCTCGGGCCCAAAGGTTTGGGGGAGGGGGGCCTTAGATGGTGCTTAGGATTCAGGAGGCTAGGATTACCAACTGTCCTGGATTTTTTTTTCAGGATTCTAAAAAATGTGTAAACCACCAGAGCCAGAAGAATAGCTAAGTGTATGGATATTTTTCAGAGTTTAGCCCACTACAGCTCTCCAATACTCCCCCCTTTCCAGTGCAAAGGCTGTGGTAGGATCCAGCCAATGGGAAGACTTCTAGTCACAGGAAGAAGGGGCTGAGCTGCAAGGGCTGTGGAGGAAGCTGAGTTCTGCAGAGGGTCTTTGTAGAGAATGAGCACATGAAAGCAATGTTGCACACCTGTAACAGGTGTTCTCTGTGGACAGCAGGATAGAATAGCCACACTTGGGTGACATCACAGCTGATGGCACCAAGCGGTCCTTGTCACATAGCTCAGGAGACCTTTAAATTAGGTCTTCCAAGCATGCCAGTAGTTCCCACCTCTCAGTACCCATTCGAATCTGGTCAGTTATTGTAAAAAGCTGACTTCAGCTGAGTGTAGGAAAGGGCGGGATTGTGTGGCTGTTCTATCCTGCTGTCCATGGAGAACATCTGTTACAGGTGCGCAACGTTGCTTTCTCCTTGGACAAGCAAGATGACGAACATGACACGTGGAGACTCCAAAGCTGAGGGTTGCATCAGGTATTATATAAAATATTCAACTTGATAACTAAAGGAGGAGGTGGACAGTTGAAGTTCTCGAACAGTAGCTGAATTTAGTACAGCATTAGCAAATGAAAAAGAAGAGAACAAAGGTTGATAAATATGATAATGGATTGAAAATGTGAGAGGAAAGGACCATCTAGCTGCTTGGCAAATGTCCATGATGGGCGTAGAATGGAAGTGTGCAAGCTTTGTAGACATGGCCCTGAGTTTATAAGAGATAAGACTCGAAGAGTTTGAAACAGAGTTTAAGTGATAACAGTAACTAATACAACTACATAACCAGTTGGCCAAAGTTCTCTTAGATACAGGCAAGCCTGGATTGTTTGCATTTATAGAAAGAGTCTTTGAAACTAGAGGAATTGGTGGATATCCGTAAGGAGACCTGTAATCTATCCATGTGATGGTGAAGGCAACCTTGACCAAGATGGTATGAGCAGATGTGGCTTTGTTGGGGGGGGGGGGGGGGTTGTTTTGTTTTTTAGATGTGTTGCAAAAAGATCTATTTTTATGAGGCCAAACTTTTGTGTGATGGGATGGAATATAATGAGGTTTAGAGAGCACTTGTGAGACTGGAGTTGTTGACTGAGTTCGCCAGGGTGTTTCAATTTTCAGGAAGGTCAACTGTTGTGAGAAAGATGTTGTAAGACTGTGCAAATTGCCAAATTTAAGATAGTTTTTGCCAAAGGAGGAAGGAATATGTCTCCTTGCTTGTTTGTACATTGAGACTTGGTTGTCTGTCTGTACAACTTTCAGTGGCATAATCGAAAGAGAAGGACGCCCATCTTCCGACACAAATCGGGAGATGGCGTCCTTCTCTCAGGGTCGCCGAAATCGGCATAATCGAAAGCTGATTTTGGGCATCCTCAACTGCTTTCCGTCACGGGGACGACCAAAGTTCACGAGGGCGTGTCGGCAGTGTACCAAAGGCGGGACATGGCGTGGTTAACAGATGGGCGTCCTCGGCCGATAATGGAAAAAAGAAGGGCGTCCCTGACGAGCATTTGGCCGACTTTACTTGGTCCAATTTTTTTCACAACCAAGCCTCGAAAAGGTGCCCGAACTGACCAGATGACCACCGGAGGGAATCGGGGATCACCTCCCCTTACTCCCACAGTGGTCACCAACCCCCTCCCACCCAAAAAAAAATTTTTTTAACATTTTTTTCCAGCCTCTATGCCAGCCTCAGATGTCATACACAGCTCCATCACAGCAGTATGCAGGTCCCTGGAGCAGTTTTTAGTGGGTACTGCAGTGCACTTCAGGTTGGCGGACCAAGGCCCATCCCCCCCCTCTACCTGTTACACTTGTGGTGGTAAATGGGAGCCCTCCAATACCCATCCGAAACCCACTGTACCCACATCTAGGTGCCCCCCTTTACCCTTTAAGGGCTATGGTAGTGTTGTGGGTAGTGAGTTTTGGGGGGCTCAGCACACTAGGTAAGGGAGCTATGCACCTTCGCAGGGACATCCTCAGAGATGGGCGTCCCCGTTCAAAAATGCCCCTCCTCGTGGGTTAGTTGTTATGTAATGTAATCACTTGAAGAGCTTTGAGGACTGCTCTCGTTTTCAAACGATTTACATGAAAGTTTGTTCATTGAGAGTGCAGACTTTGTGTTTAAAGATCATATGTGGGCACTCCCCAGCCTGTCTGGGAAACGTCGGTGGTAAGTGTAGTTTGTACATAAGTGGAATGAAAGAAATTCCTTCTGAGTAGATTTGTCAAAAACTGTTGATAGGGAATTGTGGTATTGGCCCCAATGAGGTGAAGGTCCCAATATGGAAAGGTCTCATGATTAATCTGCAAAAGGCATGGTGTGCCACTATGTGTCTTAAAATGTGGAAGAAATGTTTTGCTCAAGGTTGTGAGGAGAGCTAAGATTTAGCTTTACAAAGAGGAAGGAAGGTTGTGGCAGTGAATGTGAAAAGTTGAGCTCCTATAAATTCCAGACTGGGATGGTTGTAGGATTGATTTTCAAAGTGTAGTAAAAATTCCAGAGATTGCATGAGACGTATTGAGGATGTTAGAGATTTGTTGAGCTACTCAATTGTCTATGTAGGGAAATTTTTTTTTTTTTAAAGTCCTTGGTTTTGTAGATGGGATGCCGCCACTACCATGCATTTTGTAAAGACTCCTGGAACAGAGTAAAAAAGATAGAACTCGCTACTAGTAGAAATGAGAGAGGTATCTGGAGATACTTGCAAATGATAGATGAATTGGTATTTGAGCATAGGCCTCTGTGAAGTCTAAAGACCTAACCAGACATTTTAGTGAAGAAGAGAAAAATTATTGAAGTGTGTTCATTTTTAACTTTCTTTGAATTTGTATTTGTTTAGTAGTGTTAGATCCAGAATTAGGCGGAGTCCATCTTTTTTTTTTTTTTTTTTTTTCTTGCGAGTAAAAAGTATTTGGAATAAAATTCTAGTCCTTTTTCATGAGGAGGGACTTTTTATGCAGTGTGACTAAAGAAGAGAGATTTCATCTTTGGAAGGTAAAATGAAAGAGGAAGATGAAATAACGGAGAACAGTTTGGAGAGAGACTGGTGGGACGGAGTCTGTATCCATTATGTATTTATTCATTTATTTATTTTGAGAGAACCCAGTTTTCTTTTCTGAATAAATTCTAAGAAGAGTAAAAAAGCGATTAACCTCACTCCACACTCCAGTTGGAATGTTCTGAGATGGTAAGAGTGGAGGACGATGAGGTTTACGTTTCTCTAGTATTGACAAGAAGATTGAGATGGAAATTGTCTTCGATATCTGGGTTTATAAGTAGAGTAATTTATATTGATTTTCTTTCTTATAAGATGTGGGGGGGTGTTGTACAGATTATCTCTTAAGATTGTGGTTGCTGAATGTTGTCTATAGAGAGAGTCTGAAAAGTAGTATCATTTTCTTTGAATTAGTGAATAATTGTTTAACTTTACCTCCTAAGAGATCATCCTTAGTGAAAGGTGTATTGGCTAATTTGTCATGGACATGATTTCTAATGCCAGAGGCTCCAAGCTAGGTTATTTTACGTGTGGTAATAGCCACTGCTGCCGCTCTACTGGTAGCGTTATAGGACTTAAAAGACGATCTAACGAGGTATTTAGTACACTCATGTAGATTTTGTATAGTAGATTGAAATGATTCAGAATGACCAAATATTTTCAAGAATTTCATTGGGATATTAAAGAGATGAGAAATTGGTTGGCTACAATTCTAGCTGATAGCATTGTAGTTTAAGTGATTATAGCCATGGTATCCAGTAAATTGTGATCCTTTCTAGGAGGGATATTAGAATAAGATCAAGAGTTCTTCAGAATGTTTAAAGAGCTGTTCCTCTGTTACGTGGGTCTTGGAGCCCAGGTTCACTGCTTTATACAGCCAGCCATTTCCTGCAAAAGAGAGAGAACGTGACCAAGAGAACAAAACCAGCATCTTCAAACAATAAAGGATTATATACAGCACTGTGTACACCCTGGGCACACCCCCTCAAGTAATTGGTGATGAGAAAGTTGAAGTTTGCTTCATCCTCAAGCCTGTTGAACTCTATTTAGTTTCAATGGCATTAGAGGTGTGGGGTGATGTAAGGGGCGATTGCTCAAATAAGTGCTTCTGACTAGGTAGAGCTGCTAGGGATTTAGGTGCATCAAGATATTTAAGAGCTTGTAAGTATTTTTTTTTTCTTGGATTGGGTTCATACATAGTAGTAAGAGTTAAATGCTTTTGTATACGAAACATCACTTGGAAGATGTCTGTTGAGGACCGACCTGGAGGAGCATTGTCCTGTGAAGTAGGGATATAGTGAAGGTGATGCAGGATGATGCTCTGCAGATGGAGGGTTGGAGTATATAATGGATGGCGAGGGACTTTTAAGGGAGGGATAACCTCGGGAGTGTGATTTCCATAATGAGACTCCAAAAATTGTCTCCATAGTTCAGTGAAAAGCTGAATTAAGGCTGAGGTGGAGTTAGTACTTACATGGAGGTAGAGATGATGCATGTAAGGTATTCTACAGTAAGGAGGAGAAGGAGTTAAATGCTTTAATCTAGAATTGTTACCTCATCTAGAGGGTGGGGAGTCAGAAGCTGGAATTTTCTGGTGAATAGAGGAGACTGAGAAGGAAAGCTCATTGTGGTCTTGTCTATGTGAAGAGGCCACATTTATGTGTTAGGTTGTAGAGCCGACACTGTGTTGCATGGCGCTGGGAACTATGGTGTTTGGCGCTGCATCAAAGATTTTTGTTCGTGGAGCGCCAAGGAGAGTGTTCGTGCGGGGAGAGTTGTTTAAATTCCCTAAAGATGAGCAGCGCCGATGAATTCTCAACGTAGTGGCGGTGAGACTGATGAGGGAGTGTATCCCAAAGTAAAAGACACAGTCGGTACTGGTTTGCACTGATACAAGAAGGAGGTTGTCTAGGCATTGCAAGCTTTGAAGCTGCCTGGCCTTGAACGTTTTGCACGCTAGTGAAGCTGTGGAAGTTGGGTTAAAACCTGCATTTAAAATTGATTGCTTAAAAGCAGTTTGCACTTTAGTCATACCCTTGGTATGGGCGATAGTACTTTTTTGTAGTTGTAGTTTTTAAGTTCAAAATCTCTTGATCTGTGGCTCGTATGTGCTTGGAAAATTCACAGCTAGAGACATTGTCAGAGCCTAAGCAAAGTAGATGTAGTTGGTGGAAATCAGTGGCTGATAATTTAGTGTTTTTAATCTGGTTTCTCTTCATTGGAAAGACAACAAATTTAATTCTGAAGAAAAAAATAAAGGACAAGGGTCTTTTGCTGCCGACCGCTGTGGGGGTTAGAAAATATCTGACCAGATTCAAATGGGTAGTGAGAGGCCGGAACAAATTCACATGCTCAGAACGCCTAATGTAAAGGTCTTCTGAGCTATGTGACAAGGGCCGCCAGGCACCGTCGGCTGTGATGTCACCCACATATGTGGTTGTTCATTATTCTGGTTGTTCAAGGAGAACAGCACTAGAAAAGAGAACTAGAAAGTGCATGCAATTGTGCTGTTCTGTTTCTGGAGAGGACAGTCTCCTATAAATAAAGTTTCTCTTTGAAAATGTGGGCTGGAATGGAGAAGTTCACTGGTATAAATGTACCTGTGCACATACTAAGTGAAGGGAGGCCTTTAGCACAGGGAATTTACCTTGTTAATTTTGAACAAGTAATTTAATAATTCTAATCTAATAATCCTAATACTGCCTCCATTCTGCCTATATCCTTTCAGAAGCATCAGAAAAGCTAAATATTTTATTTTGCTTCTTCTGTTTGCTTTCATTTGTAAACTTTGTAAATTTATATCTGACACATATTGTCCTTAAATCTCACTCTTTTGGGCCGCCCACCCTTGGAATCTCTGGTTTGTACCAGAGGCAGTGGAGAGTGAAAATGACTTGCCCAGCTTCTAACCCAGTGCTGCAGAACTGCCTTATTACCCAGTTCCAGGAGGGATACTTTTGACCAGTCCTGTTTTTGAACTTATATCCCACTTCAGTGCTCTATTTGTAGTCCCCGATACCACAATTGAAATCAGCACCTCAGATCCCATAATGTACCAGGTTAGGGTGGCAGAAATTCAGGACTGGCTCAGAATTTCCCTCCTGGAACCAGGTAACTTGGCAGTTCTTCAGCTGTAACTATTAAGCTTCTCCATTCAAAGCATGTGCTTGCATAATCCCCATGCTCACTCAGACTATTATGGTATTATACCTGCAGCTAGGCTATGCACTTCCCCTGCCACTTTTGAAGAGGTGAAATGGGGGTGGGGGTCCATGGTAGGGGGGCGGCACAAATATATGTTAGCCCAATATAATGTTAATCCAGCCCTGATGGTAGTGTTGAAAAAATATATTTTTAGCATCTTTCCACAAGCCCCGTTTTGAGTGTTCTGATGTTTGCCGTCAGTTTTGGTGCTTAGCTGACTGGCTTCAAGCAGGCATTTAAGTTCTCGATGTCACCTAATTAAATAACATGGTAATCTGTCACAGGTTAAGCTTTTTGATGGGGGTTGTGGGAGAACAAAGCTCACTCTCTCTTTTCTTCCTACTTCATGCTTGAGAGTGCTGCAGAGTTTGGGCTTCCTTTGCACACCCCAGGTAGTATGGGTTATTGTCAAATGGATATAACCACAAGGAGACCTCAGTGTGTTTGACGGCTTCTGTTTTTGACCCACAGGCTTTTGCTTCTTCAGGATGTGGTGAGCCCAGATACTGCTCGCTGTAGTGACTCCACCCAAAACACAGGTGAGCAGTTGAGGCCCTCAATAGACCATTACTTAACTTTACAACTTTTCTCTAAAGAATGAGAGAGGCTTTGTGGACACCCTGGAGGGAACCTGATGGGCTGATGATCAGAAGCAAACGCAGGCGCTAGAGGCTATTAGCGCTGTACTAACGCCTGCGTTTGCAGCTGCCCCATGGTCAGAGCCCCCGTGTGTGAAACATGCTCGTGGGCTGTTAATGCAAGTAGCATGCAAATAGTAACATAGTAACATAGTAGATGACGGCAGAAAAAGACCTGCACGGTCCATCCAGTCTGCCCAACAAGATAACTCATATGTGCTACTTTTTGTGTATACCTTACCTTGATTTGTACCTGTCTTTTTCAGGGCACAGACCGTATAAGTCTGCCCAGCACTAGCCCCGCCTCCCAACCACCAGCCCCTTGATTTGTATCTGTCATTTTCAGGGCACAGACCGTATAAGTCTGCCCAGCACTAACCCCGCCTCCCAACCACCAGTCCCGCCTCTGCCATCCAATCTCCGCTAAGCTCCTGAGGATCCCTTCCTTCCGAACAGGATTCCTTTATGTTATTATGTAAGGTTTTTTTTTTTTGTTTGTTTTTTTTGCAATAACGTATAGGAAAATGATTTCCTTGTGCTGGAAAGAAAAACGTCATGATTTAGACCTGTTTTAAATGCAACTAACTCAACACCAAACTTGTCTTTGTGATTTTGTTGAGTTGGAGAATGGAGAGGTGGAATCGTTAGCTCGTGAAAAGAGTTGCTAAGTGGTCCGTGAACCTTTTGACGCTCACATTCCTGCTTTCCCTTCTCTGTATCTCACCTCAAGTCCTTGCCCATATCTGCTAGCCCCCCAGCCACACCCATCCCTTGCTCTGTATCTCTCCCCCTTCCCCCACCAAACTCCACTTCCCAGACTCCCTGTCTTCTGTCTCTCATTGTTCCTCTGTTTGTCCACTCTCAATTTGTCACTGTGCCTTGTGCTACTGATGCTAGAAGAGAGTACTGGGTGCTGGGTCTCACTGTGTGCAGTAGGTGAAGAAATGCACAGTGGTGTTATTGGGATTAGTTGATGCACCTGTGGTGGTGGGACACCTGCACGTCATCATGGATGCGCTGAATGCTATTGTGGTTGTCACTTTGCTGGATGTGGATGAGAGTCTGGAGGAGATATCCCTATCCCAGAGTATTTAGGCCAAGGACCCATTTCACAGATATCACTGACCAGAAAACGCCTTACTAGGTATCGCTTTTGTATGCTAAACATATTCCTCCCCAGTGATCAGCGAGCAGCACGCCAAACATTGGTGCCCTGTCCGTGGCAAACCCTACGCCAGCTCGGAGCTGGTGTTAGGATTTGCAGACCATTGGGGAGGAATGGTGAGCGCTGTCCAGCTTGCATTTGCATGCTAGCAGAAGCCCCCCCCCCCTAAGGAATCCCGACCCCCCCCCCCCAGCCAACGACATAAGGACTCCCTTATATGGTGTGAAGCCCCACTCAGCACATCCCAGGATTCACTGGACAGGGCTGGGCACCGCCATTTTCAAGGCAGCACTGCTGGAAGAGGAGGTAGTGACCTTCCTCCTCCAACAATGGTATGGGGGGGGAGGCGGGGAAGAAGGCTGCTAGACTACCAGGTTGGGGTGGGGGGTGATTGCAGTTAGGGGGGGCTGAAGACCCACCGGGATCTCCAGCTCCCCCTGAACTTGTCAGGGAGACTGGAGGTCCATCAGACCTCCAACCCCTGTGTTGTTGGCTTGGGGTGGGAGTTCAGTGGGGGCACTAGGCCACCAGGGCCATGTATGGGGTCTGGTGATCCCATGGACCTCCAACCCCAGTGTTTGACAGGTCTGGGCTTTTGATAGCCCAGACCTGTCAAACAAGTGTGGGCTCAGGCACAATCCTCCTGCACTTGACCCTGTGATCAGAGATAATAGTGTGCATAAATTTGCATGCTATTATCTCTGATCATAGGGGGCGGCAAAGCCCTGCGCTGTTCCAGCGCTATTTTTAGAGTGCTGTTTGGAACAGCGCAGGGCTTTCGATTATCTGGGCATGAAAGAGGCAGGAAGAAACAATGGCTGTCAAATTTCAGTTACTGTTTTTGTTTGAATTTGTAAAAGGTTTAAGGTAGAGTAGGGAGTGGGTCTTGAAATCTGAGCAGTAATTGCTCCAGAGGAATAACAGTTGGAAATGGCTGAGCTAGGAAACCTTCAGGGACAAAGTAGCCACATGGGTCTCAAAATAACTTCAGTTACTGAAGCAATGCTTTGAAATGTGATAAGGAGACTGTGAGCGTGCTGGGTTGTGACAAAACTGAGTTACCTGTGAGAGTACTGTCTTCTTCCTTGTACGCCGGGTTTAAATTTTATGTTAATACAGTTACTGCAGAGTGGCAGTGCAGTTCAAAGCTCAGGATGTGCTGTCTGTAATGGATGCGACTTTTAAAGGTAGCTGACCTTCATTAGGCTATGATTACTGAGCACTCAAATAATGTACTGTGAGCTTCCTGACTCTGTTTAGTGACTTGGTTACATCACTTTAATGCAAACTCACATTGAGCATATATGGGCTAGACAAGAGTAGAATCTGATTGACAGCATGACTTCTTTTATTGCCAGAGAAACTTAGTGCTATGCCTCAGTTTCCTGCCTTCTACTTGAATTTAGATTTGGATTTCAGATTTAATTACTTGCCTATCCAAATCTGACTTCCAGATGAGTTACTGTTCAGATGCTTAGTATGTAATTTGACGTCTGAGGCAGTGGAGGGTTGAGTGACTTGCCCAAGCTTACACAAAGCATCAGTGGAAGAGGTGGGATTTGAACTCTGTATTCCTTGGTTCTTAGCCTGCTCTTCTAACTATTAGGTTGTTCCTTCACTCTGTTCAGCACAGAGAAGATGATTTAAAGATCTTAAATCTTTCTCTCAACAGGGACTATGACACCAAAGAATATCACAGTGGAGACGGGCACAACTGTGCTCCTTCCATGCCAGCTTGCCTCCAACCTGGCCCAAGCTTACTGGACTTTCAATGGCAAGACCATTTCCACAGAGCAGCATGCCATCCTGACTGACTCCGTTCTGAAGGTCCTTTTCATCCTAGAAGCCAACCATGGCCACACTGGCAACTACAGGTGCCTTTCGAAGGAGCAGAATACATGGCTTGAAGCAGAGGGCTACTACCTGTCAGTGGTGGCCAGACCACCAGTGATGTTGGAAGCCTCGGCCCCTTTGGAAAACTTAGGGCTGGCGTGGATGGTAGTGGTAGCCCTGGGAGCTGTTTGCCTAGTCTTGTTCTTGCTGGTGCTTTACTTGCGGCAAAAACTAAAGCAGGAGATGGAGAAAAGTGCCAAGAGCATAGAGAGCACTCTAGTATATCCCATCGAGCTGCCCAAGGAACCCAAGAGCCCTAAGTTCATCCCCAGCACCATGTCCGACTCGGATGAGAAGCTCTGGGACCCAGCCAATTACTACTACTCTGATGGCTCTTTGAAAATTGTGCCAGGGCATGCGGTATGCCAGAATGGGGGCAACTCACCTTCTCCCACCAGCAATGGGATCCCTGGACAGCCTATTCCCACGACAGCCCTCCACTCCCCCAATCGCATTAACCTAGGCAATATTCGGGGCTCAAACAGCAATGGCTATATCCGGCTGAACCTGGGCCTCACCGAGGAACGTCCAGATTACAATGATGTAACGGAAGAGCTGCGGTGGAAGCTGAAACAGCGACAAGCATTGCCAGACGCCAACCCCGAAGAGTCTTCTGTTTGATGAGGAGGGCAGTCAGTGGATGCTGCGGGAGCAAAAAGCAAATTTTGCACAATTACAGCTACCTCAGGGACTTCCCCGTTGATCCAACAGCGGTTGCGGATGGTTCTCCCCCAGCCCCAACATTTTTGACAGCCTTCTGAAGGGCGGTGGGGAGCAGCTAGTTGGGATCACAAATCCTGCAGGTTTGCTGTATCCTGGGCTCCTTCCATGAGTATACAGAGAGGGCGTAGAGGTGCCCGCAGTGACTCAGTATTTTGGGGGGACATTCAGAATTTTGAGCACTCTTGAGCACCTTTCTGTGCAGGACTAGTTTTGTTTTTGCTGGCCTGTTGAGGTGGTTTAGGCTTTAGCCCTGGCCTGGAGGGCTGTTGAGCCACTGATGTGGGATAAGGGGAACATTAATCGTAAGGGCATTTCCACTGTATTTGAGCTGATATGTCTCCTCCATATAAGCCACATGCACTGAACAGCTGGGGGGAAGGGGTGAGAAACCTCACTTACCAGCAGTTGCTCTTCTGCCAAGCTGTAGTGGCACTTTGCCATCTACGCTCTCAGGTGAACAAAAATGCTTCCAGTATCGGAAATGGGGCTTTCTGGTTCCAGCTCCTGGGAAGTATTTTCCTTCAAACACTGCAGTTTTTCTCCAGGTGTGTCCCTGTTATAGAATTAAAGCAGCCAGTGATTTGCTTTTCTTTCTCTGTGCAGGAAAGAAAAGTCATGGCTTTCTCTTAATATTTAGAGTTAGGGCCCACTCCTCACACATTAGATCCTGGTTGTCGTTTTGTTCTCACTTTAGGTCTGCATGCCACTAACCTCTTTTTTTTTTTTTCCTCCCTGATATTAAGGTAGAAGCCAACCCCCCACTTACAACCTTCTCCCCCCCCCTTGATGTTCTTGAAGTAGTCATTGGGGTACTACTGCTACGGGAAATGTAGCTTCACTATAAAACTGGGGGTTCACAAACCTGGTTCTCAAGGGCCGCAACCCAATCTGGTCTTTGGAATTTCCACAGAGAATATACATGAGATCTACAGCTTCCATTGTAAGGTGAATAAATCTTGTGCGTATTCATCGCAGAAACCCTGAAAGGCTTGAGAACCTCTGCCATAAAATGCCACTCAGGCAGGATGACTGAATCTCTTAAACTGACACTAAGCACCCATCTCATCCGTCACAGCTACCAGCTCCCCTTTCCCCTGGGAAAGAGGAGGTGGTCCTGTTAGTGGCTTTTGGAGGGTGTGGATAATGTAAGGACCCTAGCACTTTCCCCCTACCTCTCCACAACTGTGTTCCTCAAGGAGCCTACCACCTGTTTTTCTAATGGGAGGGGGAAGTTCATATTCAGCTTTATTTCAGCATGGTCACGGAGAAGCACTTGCAACATGGCACGTACCCGTGTGCTCCATATTCCGTCAGTCAAGTGCTGCATGTAATGCCTGTTTGAACACAAATTGGTTGAACTTTTTGTTGTTTTTATATCCAGCTGGGGAGTGTTGGTGTTCTATGCCTTCAGTAGTGACGTGCAGGTATTTTTTTATAAGACATTTGTGTATGGGAAAAAATCTGCTTCTGCTTTGAACCACGGAGTTGGAATCCCTGTGTCCCATCTCCTGCCAGCTCTGTGCTTGTTCTCTTAGTGTTTCATCAGGCAAGAGGGAAAGGGGTTCACCATAGTATGTGCATTTTCCAGAGAGAGATACTTTAAGGGTCTCCTCTTCCAGATATTACACAAGCCAAGCTCGGTTCTGCACCCGCCAAATGCCATAGCACTGCACAACTCCAGGAAAGCATTTGAACAATGAAGTAGAATGTCTTGTATCATGTGACCAATTTTGTTGGGTGAAGGATGATTCATGAAGTTTGAAGGGTGGGGGGAGCAGTTGGTCGTGTGCCTTGCATATGCAGGTAGATCAATGTGGACATTGTAAGGCGTCTACTGTAGATGATTCCACTTCCTAAAATACAAGCTGAGCCATTCCTGGTTTTATCTCAAGGCAGCTGTGGACTTTGTTCTGATTTCACTGAGAAAAGCTGTAACTTCAAATCTGTAAGGGTGAAACCAAGACCCTTTCCCAGTGTGTTGCTGATGACATGAAGCTATGAGGTCACCTTCCTGTCAGATTACACAATCTAGAATGAACTTTTTTATACTAGCAGGTTCCTGTCTGGTAACAATGTGTGCATTCTCTTCTCCCTTCTACTGCTCGCTTGGACTCTGGCTGACTGTCTTGTGGTGGGAGAGCTGGGTGATAATTGTCCCTGTCTTATACAGCACAGAGCTGACCCTGCTGGTCTCAGCTGCCTGGAAGCAGTCCTGGCTTCTGATTTTCCAATACTGTTAATTAGAAAAGGATTTTCAGTCTGTCTCTACCAAACCTGAGATCCTAGAATTGAGCCTGCAGCTTTTGCTGCCTTTGAAGTGGCAAGGGTCTCTGACCTTTGAAGCATAGCTCCTGGTCTTACTGATGCAGGGATGGGAAGATAAGAAAATGGGGTGGTGCAAATAGATAACTGTTATGCAAAAAAAGAATTGTAAAGACTTTCCAGTTACAAAAAAAGTGTATATATTTTTAATATTCGCATTAGGATTTTTTGAAAAGTTTCATGATCCTATGAAACTGCCAAATTTTTACTATACTTTAGATCTAAATGTGAATAATGCCAAGCAGAGGTAATAGTATTGGCCCTGTGGTAACGCTGGGGATGGCTAATCTGCCAGCAAGGGAGCTAAGCAGTGCTGTAGGGGCTTTCTGTGGAACCTTTCAAAGGAATACTCACTGTGGTATGCCGGTGTGTAGGCCCAGGCTTGCCTGTGTCTCTCAGCTTGCCCTAACCTGAATTTCTTTGCTGGTACTCTACATGTTTAATTGTCTTACCACGTGCTACTAAAAACAACTGTGAACCTTAACTGGTTCCAGCACCTACGAGACTGACTTGCTAACTTATGACTGACTGTCCTCACCTGAGGATACAGTCGGCTGGAATCCTACTCAGTCCAAGTAAAAGGCCCGGACACTGACACCAGTGGTTGGTGGCAGGTCCAGAGTGCTAACTTGTGTAAGTCGATAGAGGGAGGTGGGTGCGGAGGGGACAGGCCTGCATTTTAGATTTTAACAAAAGGGCTATAGATGCCAATGGGACACTGAAGAAAATGTGAAGAAAATACTGATAAAATTTAAGTGGAGAAATCTGAATTAACCACTTCTTTTCTCTACAACTTTGTGCCAAAATCAAAACTTGTAAAATTAAGGCACTGTAGGTTTTCTGTGTCTTAAGTGGACTAACACAGCAACTGCGTTATGAGTATAAATGCAAGTTTCATTCAGTCTTCCTCCCCCCCCCCCCCCCCCCCCCCCACCTTAATAAAAAGAAGTAACAGGGAGAATATGTTTATACAAATGTATCAAAGTGGAGGGGAAGCTTTTGAAACCTGACTAGATGGTTTTGTATCCCATTTTGTTGCTTGTATAAGATCAGCTCTAGAGAGAGGGAGGAGGTCAGCAAGTGACCCTGAGCTGTAAAAATAAAACACAAACAAAAGGCAGGATTTCCTTATTTTCCTAAAATATGTATCTGTTACTGTGTACAAATACCCTTAACCCAATGAAAAACAAATATGGGTTTAAAAAAAATGCAGAAATTTGTATGAAAGAAATGTAGCTGTATTTTAGATAGGAAAGAACAGCTGGTGAGCCCAAGTGGACAAGCCCTGCTTCAGAAGGTCCTGCATCCTCTGAGAGAAGTGCTAATGGGGACTATGCTACATGCATTTACTGAATTTTCTGATTGAGGGTGGCCAGCTATTTGGACAAAGAAATCATTGACATTTTTCTCCCTGCCTCTTAAAATTTCTTTCTCGTGTTACGAGCTAAAGAAGTGCTTCCTTGGAGTCTGTGATTAAAATGTTTTCCAGCTTCAGCTCCATGTCACAGGCTGGATGAGTTTAGTTTTTCAAAAGGAAGCAAAATGTTGGTTAGTTGTCCATCTCTTCAGTCCATTGTATACACAGGCCTGTATTAATTGCAGACTCCTCATAAATTAAGTTCAGCTATCTCAATGTGTGCCACTCGATTTTTGCAGGCACAGCCCTACGAGAGATAGGAGGTAGCTTTTTGGGTTTGATTTTCTGTTTCATTGTAAGTTTTTTTTTTATCCAAGGCTGTTGAAAATATTTGAATATTGTCAGCAATACATGATCTGGTCTAACTGTCCAGAAGGAAAAGCCTTCAAAAATTGTAACTCCTCCCTCTCAAAAAAAAAAAAGTCTATCAGAAATGATCAACCAATTCATCCCCAAGGCAAGAGGACCAGCCTCAGTCACTCCTCCAGTTTTTCTGTTTTTAACTTTTCCCTTCTCTAAACATTTTGAATTAACAGTGTTTCTGTAAAAGTTGCCGGAGGCAGGAGACTGAAGGCCAGGACTGGATCAGCACGGTCATAGTTTGCAGTTCTATAACCTCTGGTCACTCATGTGATCACTAGTGGTATTAAATCTCTCTTTAATAGCTTATTGTTCACCTAATCTAGTTCTTGTTTCAGGAACAGGAGAGAAAATAAAATACCTGTTCTGTAACTAACCAGGAAACCCCAGATGTGAGGCTCGGGGGAGCATAGCAGCAAATTATGCAGGGGTGGGGCAGCGTAAGCTTGAAGGTGCTGCCCTCAGCTTTAACTATAAGCAGTTTTGCATCTGGGCCTCTGCTACCTGGATTCCTTTAGTTCTAATGTAGTTGAATTCATCTTCCCCCTGACTGCTTTTAATGTTCACATTCCCCTTTTTTCAGATTGGTGTAATTTATTTGTATGAATATATATATATATATATTTATTTGCTGTAAATATTTGAATATTTTTATATTAAGAAATAAAATAAAATTGAAAGTACTAGATTATGGGTTTTTGTGCGTTGTATGTCTCATTGAAATTTGTGAAGTCTTTAACATTGACTGTTCCTGTGTGATATACTGTAAGCATTAGACCATAGTTGAGAAACAGAACAACTCTGGCTGATCAACTTCCTGTGACGATCTGTTTATTTCCACATCCTGAGAGACCCTAAGTGGCCTTTGTGATACTTGATAACATCACAAGCTGTGCAAGTTCTACCAGAATGCATGTAAGAACAAAAATGAAAAAAAAAATTCTTGTCAATAGAAGTAAATTTACATATGTACATAAATATTAGTTTGCCTGTTTTTTTTTTTTCTTTTGCTTCCTCTATTTGGATTTGTTATTGTGTCTAAGTCTTCTTTCTTTATTGGCCCAACTTTTTCTTTTCTGGTGGTTTAACTTTTTCTAGGTAATCTGTGCATTACCTCCATGGATCTCCAGAACTTTGACTCTTCGCTGTCCATGCTTTAATACAGGAATGGAGATTTTTTATTTATTATTAGGATTTATTTACTGCCTTTTTGAAGCAATTCACTCAAGGCGGTGTACGGTAAGAATAGATCAAACATGAGCAATAGCCAATTACAGCAGTAAAAATATTCAATTAACAATACAAAGTATGGCATGATATACTACTTGCAATGTCACGTAGTATACCATCAAGAGATGTGCTGAAAATCCTCTCTTCAGCTCATGACCAGTTTGTTCAGGGTATTTCCCCAATATCAATGGCAACACTATAGTAAGACTTGCTCTGATAATTAACCAAACTGCTTTTTGATTACCATATCATGAACTTCTTGTCCTCCCAAGATAATCTGCCCTCTAGCTTATTACTTATGGAATGATGATAAAGACTCTTTTTTTTTTTTTTTTGTCTCTGTATACCATATAAGCAGCATATATGCCAGTCCAGTTCTTTTTAGCACCTTATAAGCAATATTGTACAATGGCAGTTGGATATAGTTTGCCAATATACCAAAACCAGCAAAAGAATACATGCTCTGGAAGGTGCTGAAAACTGAAGGAGGGACCTAGCAAAGCTTGAAGAATGGTCTAAGTTTGGAAGCTAATATCTAGTGTTAAAAAAATGCAGGATCATGTCCTCGGACTGCAAAAACCCAAGATGATGTGCACAGAGAAGGAGGTGATTCTGGGGTTGATCATATCTAATTTAAGGTAACCAAACCGAAGGATGTTTATGTGCATAAGGAGAGAAATGGTCAGCAGGAAACATAAGTTTCTGGTGAGATCTCTTTGGAGTACTCTGTGCAGTTCGGTTTATATCCTTATGAATTGATGTGGAAGGTTGCTAGTGAAATAATCTAAAGTGTATGGGGGTAGATTTAAAGATCCTGACTATATGCTCTATAACCTTGAGACAAAGTGGAATGGGGAGATATACCTTAGAGATATTACATTTCTATCATAAGATGTACAGGAGGTAGACCTCTTAATGGATAGGAAATTCTAGAGCAAGGGTGTCAAAGAATGGGGATGAAAGGGGGTGCAATCTGCCAATTTATTTGTGGGCCCAAATCTTGGATACAAATTTTATGTCTGGAATTAAAACATGCTCATTTCAACAGTCATTTGCAGGTAGATCTGGTTGAAAGTAGAGATTTGTTTTGAATCCATGTGGCAGAATTGGTTTAGGTTTTGATTAATAAGAGTTATTCTTTTTATTTGTATCTTTTTAAATCATGTTGGTCTTATCCCTTATGGGTGTCATTTATGTCTGTAAGGTAGCATGCTGTTGGGCAGTTCATTCAGCCTTCTGGCCATTTTGCGTTTGTGACAATTGCCTTTTTAACATCAAGAAGATTCATAATATAAAAGTGATTTTTTTTCAAATGACATTATAAAGTATAGTCAGTCAGGATGATCTTTCTTTACAGGAATGATAATGGATGTGTAGAAAAACCTTCCAGTGGAGGGGGTGGAAACCAGAACAGTATCTGGCTTCAAGACAAGTGCCGATCTCTGAAGGAGAGGAAAGGATTATAGAGCTGAGCAGTTTGTGTGGATAGGCTGTATGGTCTCTTTCTGCTGCCTTGCTCTATTTCTGTGTGTATCTAATCACAGCAGGTCTGTCCCAACCATTAGGCAAGACTAGGCAGCCACCTAAGGCAGCGGTTTTTAGGGGACCGCAAAGAGCAGCTGTAGTCACAGCAAAATGATAGATCCCAAAGCTACACAAACTCAAAGAACCTGCATTTTTATAGGATGTTATTGTGATATTTCTTTGTCCCAGGAGGGCTCACAATCTAATTTTATACCTGAGGAGGGTTAAGACTTGCCCAAGATCAGTGGGATTTGAACCAGCCACCTCTGGATTGCAAGACCGGTGCTCTAACCACTAGGCCACTCCTGTACTATTGATGCTGTGTTCATGCCTTGTGTGGTAGTGACGCTTTTATGGGGCTCTAATGAAATAAATACAGAGAGAGCCCTACCATGTGGTGTGTGAAGCATGTCTCACCTGTGCCTAGGTACCTGGCCATAAGATACAACCCCCTAGGCTTATGTTCATATTTAAAATAGATTAATGTGATCTACGCTGGTTATATCTCAGACAACCTAAAAATACTACAACTGTTGCAGAATACAGCCGTTCTTTACAGTGCTAAACGCCATGATGATTCTCCCCTTTTTCTATAGTTACACTGGCTCCCGATTCAATTTAGAATTTGCTTCAAGGTATTAGTTTTAGCTTTTAAAGCTCTCCATGATGGCATCCCAAATAATCTGTTTTCCATAATACCATACGTTCCTTCCCGTTCACCGCACTCACTTAACGATCACAGACTGGTGCTTCCTTACCCTGCAAAAAAACATTGGGAATTTACCAGAAACAGTTGTCTTATTAAAAAAAAAAAAAGAACTAATTTAAAAACACACCTGTTCACTATTGTGTTTAATACTAATTAGCACTGGTGAACAGATAGCAGCAGCAAGAATGATAACATAATTTGGTAACCTTGACAGTTTTGGAGAGACCTGGTACCATACGAGTTGAATGGCTCTTTATTCTTCTATATTATAAAGTTTTTTTCTGTTCTGTTGATTTTATTGATTTTTATTTTGTAAATTCTGGACTTGGTATTTTCCAAATTTGGCAATACCAAAGGCTTTTATCTTAAACACAAACATAACTGATATGCACTGCTGTACAGTGAGATGAAGGGGGATTGATGAGGAACGTTTTTGAGGCTTATTAGTGCTGTGCCTTCAGAGGAGGAGATGGATTACTGTTCTGAAGGATGAGTATTGACTTTCTTTGTGTTCTTCAGGCCTGCTGTACAGTGAGAAAGGGGGAGGGATTATTGTGGGAAGGTGGTTTTCCATTTTTCACACTGTGGCCTGCACTTATGTCTGGACTGATGCCCACTGCTAAGTGACTGGAGCAGTTTGTGGATCTGTTCTTTTACTTCGTGGGCTTCAGAGAAAAGAGAAAGTTCAGGCAGCACGGGAGTGAAGAGGCCAATGCAATTCCCTTTCTTGTGAGGTCATGGAAAAACATCTCCCAAGATGACCAAAAAAGGACATTTTCCCTGTTCCCACAGCCTGTAGAGAGTAGCAGAAAGTTTCTTTTTACAGCTTAGGAAGTGCAGAAAGCTGCAGGGAGTTAGAAAGCAAAGAACGGAACGGGTGAGAAGTCAAACCCCACTGTCTTTCTAAACTAGCAGCTGTGCATCTCTGTCCTTATATCTTCAATCCAGCCTATATTATAGCAAACAGTTTGCCATAGTGAACAAGGGAGAATGGGTCTCATAGCTTCCCCCTCACCCCTTTAGAAAAGAGAAGTCACTGGCCTTCAGTGGAAGGTAAGAGGGTGACTGTCACCTTCTGTTACGTTTTAGAGAGTTCAATAGAATAGCTCCTCCTATGTATTCACTTTTCTTTATTGAAACTGAAGAAAATGATCAGACCTATACACGTTAGTGTCTTAGTAGGCTGGCAAGAGCTGGCTAGACCTGGCTCGTATGACCAAAAACATTTTATGAGTTCCATCCCCTTAAGAATTGAATCCTAGAATTCTGTTCAGTGAGACAATGTGATGGTTTGTAGGGGCTTGTGCTGTTGCCCTGTAAGCGCAGATGCTTTGGTCTAGCTTGTATTACAGAGAGCCTATTTTTCTCATTCATTCCCTTTGACAGTATTCCTTTACACTGATGATTGTATGTGACAGTGTCAAGGTCAGCACTTCCGCTAGGTAAGTTAGGAGTTGCCTGGGGCACTGAGATTGTAAGGGCAGTAGTAGCAGGCAGGTATTTTAAATTTTCCTCCCTAAATAGGCAGGCCTATCTCAGCAATTCTTAGCAGATCAGTCTCTGTGGTCAGCAAGAGGAAGGGCACTTAAGAGCATGTGAGTTTCCTTTGTAGCATGAGTTCAGCAAGCTCCTATAATCTAACATGACTGGCCCCCCCTCCCCCCGTGGTAGAGGAACCTGATGTGTCATTAAGCATTCTTCATCCTGCTGGCCAACCGGGCTGAGCCTCCAAGAAGTGCAGGGTTAAAAATATTAGGACGGACTTGCATGGAGAGAGAAAGGGAGATCTTGATGTGGGACGGGCACCGAATATGGTATGCCTGGGACAAAAAATTACACCTTACTCCATTGTAAATCTCCTATCCCCATCAATTCCTACCCCATGCACGGTGGTAATGGATAGCAAGAATGAGGCCTGCATGGGGAGGGCAAGACATGAATAAGAAGACCTACTTGCGATGGGAGGGAGGGGCAGGGAGATGAGGACTTACATCTTGATGGGTTGGGCATGCTGAGATCAGAGCCAGCCCTTCCATTAGGCAAACTAGACAGTTGCCTAGTACACTGACATTTATAGGACAGCAGAAGAGTAGTGAGTAGGCTTTTTAACTTTACTGGGATCTCAGCTCCTGAAGACGGAGGAAGGGCGCTTGTACTGACTTCACAGTTTAAGGGAAAGAAGTGCACCTGAAAGTGGCCTTGTTCTTTGGCTTGAGGAGCTGAGCTGCCAGTAAATTGAAAAAGTCTGCATGGGTTCATTCTGCAAGATTGATGGGTAGGTGGGGGCACAAGATGGGCAGTTCACCTAGGGCACATGATATCCTTGCACAAGTCCTGGGTGTGGCGGGTAAACAAGGTGAAGGAGACTACCTAGGGTGATGGGTAAGTTTGCCAGATGGTTTCAGATCATCGGGCACTGACTGGTTTTACTACCAGGATGGACTCAGCCTGTGCCCGATTACTTGGAGCCCTCTGTAATCCTAGGGTAGGGATAGGGAGCATGAGCTAAGGGTAGGATGGGATGAGTAGATATGGAGAATGAACTCAGGGTGACAGAAGAAAGAGACTGAGCCAGGGGTGAAGGTAAGCAACAAGGAAGGTGTTTGAACTGGTGATGGATAGAACAGAGTGCAGAGGGTGGGAATGGGAACATAAGAATAGCCATACTGGGTCAGACCAAGGGTCCATCTAACCCAGAATCCTGCTTCCAGCAGTGACCAATTCAGGTCACAAGTACCTGACAGAATCCCATATAGCAAGATTCATGCTACTGATCCCAAGGACAAGCAGTGGCTTTCCCCCATGTGTATCTCAATAGCATACTATGAACATTTTCCTCCAGGAACTTGTCCAAACCTTTTTTAAAACCAAGATACACTAACCGCTGATACCACAACCTCTGGCAATGAGTTCCAGAGCTTAACTATTTGCTGAGTGAAAAAATATTTCCTCCTGTTTGTTTTAAAAGTAAAGGGTGAAAGTCTTCCATGCTCCCTTCTATTCTATCTGAGGAAGGAATGAATGAGAGAGGATTGGGGAAGGTGATGGAAAAAGGAATAGGTCAGTCCTAGAGATGTAGAAGAGGAAATCCTGATAAGAGGGATGTAGCAAGATCTGCTCCAGAAGTGTCACTCAAGGCCCCTTTTTTACTAAGCTGTGTAGGCGCCTATGCACGCCGAATGTGCGCCAAATTGGAGTTACCACCCAGTTACAGCGTGGCCCTTGTGATCATTTCAATTTTGGTGTGCATCCGCAAAATAGTTTTTATTTTCTGGCGTGCATAATGGAATGCGCTCAGGTCATTACCACCCAGATTCTTTACCGCTAGGTCTATGGCTGGCGGTAAGGTCTCAGACTCAAAATGGATGCGCAGCAATTTTGATTTTGCCACACGTTCATTTTCATCTTTTTAAAAAAAGGCCTTTTATTTTACAGGCGCGCTAAAAAATGGATCGGCGCGTGCCCAAAACCTTCACCTACACTACCGCAAGCCATTTTTCAGCGTACCTTTGTAAAAGGACCCCTCAAAGTTAATATGGGGTGGGGTTAGTCTGGCAGATACTGGCCATAAGTGTACCTCTGGATTTGGAGGGAAATCTCAAGTGGAATCTTAATAGAGGCTCATTGTCCTCCAGAGGAGGAATCCAGGGACAGGAAGATACATCCTAATGGTATTTCCCCCTACACAGGAGGATGGATAAATAGATATGAGAATTAAACTAAAAAGCATACAGGCGTCCTTAGCCCCAGAGGCTGTGTTCACAGTGGGCTTGTACAATTCAGGTAAAATAATACACTTTTAATTTATTTACTGCTCAAATTTTTTCATTCTTCTACTCAGTCTGTCGGGTACCAGTCCTCAGTTTTCTTTCCTTCCTGTAGTTAATTTCATTTGTTTTGTTTTCAAGCAAACACTCTTCCTCTTTGTTACCTGAGCTGGATCTACAACAAAAAGCCTCCAGTGATCTCCATCAGTTGGATCATCAAAGGATATAAGGGTCAGAAACTGCATGATCTGCGAGTTGAAATTGATATCTTATTTTACCTCTACATTTCTGATAACCTGCTAAATCTCCCTCTGCATTAAAACTTCCAAATGAAATTCACACAGGAGTGAAATGATCATTTAATTTATGTCTCTAGTGAACAGAAGTGTCTTGTTAGATTTTAGATACTGGACTTTTAAAAACTATTTTACCTTGTTTCAAGATTTAAAAGCACAAAGTATAGATAGAATAAGCAGTTCTACAGGGCTGTCTTCTAGAGAATCTTAATTCCTAGGAAGCAGGCACTTCAAAGGGACTCGCTCTTACCAAGCATTGCCTGCGTAATTAACACTCCACTGGCTTTTTGTTATATTGCACAGCTAGAGTGCTCTGTCATCTTATCTACTTCAAACGAGAATGTGGTTTGGCCTCATAAACCAAAGATCTTCCTAGAAGAAAGAACAGACTCCCCCATTTACCTAGAGGGGAAAAACTCAAGAGGTCAAGGTGTTTTGCCTATCTAACTATACCCACATGAATATCTCCCTAGCATCATCAAGTAACCCCCTACAACTAACAGACCACTACGTGGAAACTTGGGCCTAGTAAATGCCAGATCAGCAAAAAAAAAAATTTCCTATGATCCATTATAAGAGCACATGAGGATACAGAAGAACAAAATACCTTGCAGAGAAAATGTACCACAAAGAGAACAGCGAAGTCGACTCAAAAAGTGATGATGCTGTCTGTGGTCTAGAAGGTTTTATTGATCAACAATAACGACTCTATGTTCAACACAACAACTCGACACAGCTGTGTTTTGGCCCATGATGATATTTACATATTGATTTACATCTTACTTGTTACATAATGTGTTAACATTTCTTCTTTTTTTTTTTAGCTTGAGAAATAAATATATACAGCAAACAACGTCTTCACTCATCTATACAACACAGGAATGTATTGGGGATATTGCTTCTCCATCTGATGTTCACAGTTCCTTGGGGGACTCTGCCTCTGCCACTAGCAGCTCTTTGGGGGAGGGACCGAGGGAGCAGTTCTCTAGGCCCTAGGCCAGTGTTTACCCTTCTTTTTGTGGCTGTGACCTCATGATTGCAGTCAAATAATTGTGTGACCCCCTGGAAGTGCAGAATAATAATACAGCTATGCAAAAGTTCACCTAAGTTGTGACCCCATTTGGAATCCAAACCCACAGTTTGGGAAGCTCTTCCGTTTGTAGTGTGGGTGTGGGGTCTGATCTGGGATCTACTCCTAAAGCCTTTGGGTTCCCTCAGCATCTTTCAAAATGATTCAGATTTGTAGTTCAATTTGTGCTTTGAGAGATTCCTTAGGTTACCTAGAAATGGGGGGGGGGGGGGGGGGGGGGTTATGTAATTTTAATCCCAGGAACTCTAGTTGAGCAGTCACTAGTTATCAGCTATCCTAAAGCTAATGGCTTTCTGGCACCCTCAACTGGCTATAAACTGTACTGGACCCAAGACAACATTTTCCTGGAGCTTGGAGTAAAAGGATTTTTCTTGTCTTCCAAAATGGAGCAGGAATGATACCAGCCAGCCCAAGTCTGCTATTCTGAGTAAGTCCCGGGCTGTCTGCCTTCCTTTCTTGGCTGATTTAACTTTGACCCTAAAGATCACAGTTAATGGTCCTCCAGCTACCTTCCTCAGAGCTGCCAAGGGGACCTGATCTTTGAAGGACATTTAAACCACACACCCAGCTGTGCCCTACTCCAACCAGCCACACCCCAAGCTCCACTCCATGAGAGACCTCAGCTATGGCATTAATAAGCTGCCTTCCCCTTAGGCAGCAGGAGATAAAATGGCCCCACAGCAGCAAGATATGACAATCTCGCAATAAGCTGGAAATGACCTGCGAAAGTGGGAGACTTAACAGGTCTTGTCTCCTGAGATCATGGCCAGAGCAGCAGAATCCTGCATCTGCTCTCCCTTCAGTTGCTTTTTTCCTTCATCATACTCCTCTATGTAGGTGAGCAAAATGATCACTGTGGCACCATGCTGACCTTTTGAGCTAGACTTCAAGCACAGACATCACAAAGGGAATGGAGATGTTCCCAGGGTGCATGTTTTTCTCTCATAAGTATTAGTTTAGGGGCATGCGATGAAGCTACAAAGTAGTAAATTTAACATGAATCAGAGAAAAATCTTTCTTCACTCAACATATAATTAAACTCTGGAATCCGTTGCCAGAGAATGTGGTTAAGGCAGTTACCTTAGCGGGGTTAAAAAAATGTCTGGACAGCTTCCTAAAGGAAAAGTCCATAGACCATTATTAAATTGACTTGAGGAAAATCCACTGCTTATTTCTGGGATAAGCAGCGTAAAATGTATTGAATTTTTTTCAGGATCTTGCCAGGTATTTGTTACCTGGATTGGCCACTGTTGGAAACAGGATGCTGGGCTTGATGGACCCTTGGTCTGTCCCAGTATGGCAATACTTATGTACTTTATGTACTTATGACTGGTGGGGGATCACTGGGACAGACTGCAACTACCACAGCCTGAGCAGGTGGAGTTAACTGTTGAAGTAATAAGGCCCCTTTTCCAGGGGTTTGGGACCAATTGGGAGTATCCCCCCCCCCCCCCTACACACACACCCATATCCACACCAATATCAGTTCTCTTGTAGTTTGATGCCTCCTCCAGGAGAAGGAAGGTGTTGTGGAAAGACTTCCCCCAGCTGCCATTAAGTCACAGCCACAAAACTAAATACAGAGCTCAGGCTGTATGTTTCCACACTGTGTAAAGTCTTTACTGAGAGAGATTGAAATTCAGGGTTGGCAATTTATTTTTTTCCAACGTAACATAACTATTTCCAGACTCTGTTTATCTTAGTACCAGTTCCCTCTGTCCCAGGATAATTATGCCTTGTCTTTGTTCCAGCCAGCTCTCTCTGCTCCTAGCATAGATATCCATTTTTTTTTTACCAGTTTCCTCTGCTCCCACAGTAAATGTTGCTTCACCTGTTGCTCTCTACTCTCTTTCTTACTCTCATGATTTGTCACTCTCTCCAATCAGAAAGTAGTGGGAATTTTGTTGAGAGGAGAAAAATGGGTTCTGAACCAACAGTTTATTAAAAGCAAGCCTCTTCACACAAGCAAACAATGTGGCAGAGACAGATACTAGGCAAGGAGCAGAAACACAGTTACAATGTGTCCCAGGCCTAATACACAAACTTCTTAGCTCCGAAAAAGTCCAGACTTTCCTGTGGGTAGCAGAGCAGTACACTGACGTAGAGTGTCCACTTACAGTTCTGATGAGAAGGGCTCTGAGCCCCAGAAGAAGATAGTTGCAATCAAGATCAGCTGAGTTGTATTGAATCCTCAGGAACCCTATTGATTTTGATGGTGGACTTCCTTCAGCCCTTTGGATATTCCTGCTTGGATGGGATGAAATGCACGTCATCTTGCAGCAAAAGTACACATATAACCAAGTCTCCTTTCTCCTCAGTATCTCAGAAGATATGCAGAGGGTTCTCCGTTCCTTCACACAACCACTAGAGCAGAAGCTTAAGCAGCTTTCTGTTACCTAATTGCTCGTGAGTTACTTCTTGGCCTTAGTAGACTATCTCTGGTTTATAAAGCTAAGGCTTATGCTGGAAGGGCACTAATCTAACACATAAGAATCTTGGCTGTGAAGATTTAAAAAAAAAAAAAAAAAGACCGTTGTTTCTACATGCAAGATTATTTTAAACCTGCTAGATGCCAACCGAAACTGATTTTTTTCTGTTTCAGCCGAAACCAAAAACTAAACATGGTGGGTGTGTATGCAAATTAATGAGGCCCACTGGGGATTGGTAGAACCTGCAGTAAACAGCCCTCTGCTCAACTTACAGGATATTATTACCCTGCAGGCCCAGGAACTGCAAGCATAGGCTGACAACTGGTAGAACCATTTTAGCAAGGATTTCTCAACAAATCTGGCATGTTTAGGTTCCCAAATCAATACAGATGTAGTTAAATATCCTCTGTGACAGGAACTTTGTGAGAACGTATTAAAAAAAAAAAAAATCATGAGTACCAGCTTTTTATGCTTACTCAAACTATGTACAAGTAACAAGAGAAAGTAGCATTGACATGTTTCCTGTTTTGTGTTTAGTTATAAAATTGATTAAGGGCAAGCATGATCTAGATTCTTACTAAAATATGGCAAAGGAGTCCAGACATTGATCTACACTGTGGACTTTATACCAGCCTGATGCACGATCCAGAACAGAAAAGCACATTCGTGTCACTGAATGTGAGGACAATATGCTCTGAAAAATTACAATCTAGCAATATATTTCTCAAATTATTTTCTAATATATAAACTTCATTTCAATGTAATATAATTTCCCTACTAACACATAAGCAGTCACTGCAGGTTCTGTTCTCATGGAATCTAGCTTCTGCACTCTAAAATGCTGCATTTTCACCTAAATAGTATCCAAACCACAATCTGTATAATAATTTAATGAAAGACTATCTTTTACCTTCAAGCAAAATGGCTCTGCATATATGGACCTCAGCTAATGAAAACAAACTAAAAGCCACAGTGCTTTTACAATGGTTGACTCTGCCCCACATTTAGAGTGACAGCTGGCATCATAGAGAGGCTAATTCCTCAGGAGCTTATCATCCCAAATTTACAGACTTAAATGCTTTCATGCAAAAGTTTGGCAGGAATTTATTTGGAGCACTCTACCATATAAACTACTAGGCAAGATCATAACTGCATTATTTGCAATCACATTACATAAACACACAAAAAGGAATGCAAAGAGTAACCTCCCTCCCCCCCCCCAGACTGCCTTACAATCCCTGATGGCAGTGACGTACCTACCTTATATGGCACCCGGGGCGGAGCACACTCCCTCCTCCAAACGAGGGGGTGCACAAAGCAGGTGTGCAGCTGTTGGCTCTGCTGGTCCCCTGTCCCCTCTGACATCAACTTCCTGTTCTAGGGCAGGGCAGTGGCAGAGCCGACAGTCGAGTACCTGCTGTATGTACCTCTCTTGCTGCTGGCACCCAGGGTGGACTGCCCCAACCGTCCTGCTCTAGGTACACTAGAGCCTGATGGTCTAGTGCTATAGTGTGAGGAATGATCCCCAGTTGCTATAAGCCACATTAGTCTACTCTCAAAATGGATGCCGTGACATCTTGGCAGCATTCTTGTGAAGTTGCTGCTAGAGATCATGGCAGCCATTTTGAAATCAGAGCCAGTATAGGCAGGAGTGACTGGAGATCACTCTTAACCTGACTATAGCCCTAGATTACCAGGGATTGTAAGATTCACCCGAGAGGGACATCTACAGGTGGGGGGGGGGGGGGGGGGTGGGAAGAGGAGAGGCAACTTTTGTTTGGAGGGAAGGGGAGGAGGGAGGGAGACAAACGGGGCAAAGCACAAATTTTTAGCTTCCACCAAAATCACATGGTCAGTTTTAGCCAAAACTATAGCTGTAGCCTTTTGACCAAAACCAAGAAGAAACAGGATTTTGGGTCAGTTTTTGCACTATAACCAAACCCAAAATTTGGTCAGCCTCTAATACCTGGGGTATTTACTATCAGCTTGCTTCCCACCCTCTGATCACACTATGGTAATACTTATACTAGCTACTCCATGGTCTTTTTCTGGAAGAGGCTACAATGGCCCAATGTCAGGTGTTGCTCTGCCCAACAACTTAGATCAGACAAAAGTATAATCCAATTACTCAGAGTTGTGGCACTGGGAATCTAGGCAGGCACCTATACCTTACAAGCAGTGGTTTTCAACGCAGTCCTCAGGGACCACCTAGCCAGTTGAGTTTTCAGGATATCCACAATGAATATGCATGAGATAGATTTGCATGCACTGCTTTCTTGGTATGCAAATCTGTCTGATATGTATTTGACCCCCCCCCCTCCCCCTGTGGGTAGGTTTTAAGGAGAGAGAAGAAATCTGGGTAAAGTGCTTTTAACAGAGCAACACAGAGAGGGTTCAAAGTACAGAATACAATCCAAAGCAAGAAAGTACCAACAGCCTTCAAAAACGGAACACGTTATTTTAATTCACAGCGTAGATCAAACTTGTACATTCAAAGACCCGACACGGGCCATGTTTCGGCGCACAGCACCTGCATCAGAGGTCTACATAAAAATAAATTTAAAAAAATAAATAGTAAAAGCATAAAACAATTAAAACAACTGGAGTGTTAAATCCAAAAAGTGAATATTATGAAATACAATAGTGGAGGAAGCACCAAACACGGATACACAAGAAAAGTGTATGACAAAGTAATGAGATGTGATGTATGAATGCCTGACAGATACTAGTGAATTCGAATATATAGTGCACATTATGATCAACTGTAAAGATGCGACAGATAGCGTCTGACTGAACAACAAAGGGATGAAATAAACAAACAAACAAACAAAAAAAAACTCACCATGTGACAGTATTGATCCAAATATTAACATGCCCAGCATCTCAGCTAAGGGCTAGGGATGAAATCCTAAGCCTCAAAAAGAAATAATTTAATGAGTGACTCAACATGCTTCAATGCACAGGAAAACAAACAAACTATACATAAACATTATAGCAAATTCAATCCTGACAGTTAAAGGTAATGGCACTGAAAACTCTGATTCTTTCAACACATTAGGGTTAATGTCATCACATAATTACCCGTTGTGTTTATTAGTCCTCGATCAAAAATTCCTACTTAAAGCATTTTAAATGCAATGCTAAATAGACTTCTTGTGTTGTGCCACTGCAAATGAGCAGCGCTGTACCTTCAAAAAGGCATACCGCAATAAGCTGCAGTGATTCGATTATATCTTGCACCAAATCGTATCGACACAGCTCAGTTTGTCCATAGCATCCACAAGATAAACTTTTGAGGCTAACTGAACCTTCCATTCAACAATTACAAATGTCAGATAATAATAGTGACATCAGAAATGGCTCGAAGCTAGTGAACCCTAATGACCAGATACACAGACCTTAACAAACAGGCGTTACTAAACTTTAAAAAGGTCTAGCCACTGCATTTAATAAAACAACAAAACAACTGATCTGCCTGATACTCATGAACCAACTGTTAAACCTCGCATTTTTCTGCTCACTACTAAACCGAGCTCATCTCAGATACTGAATCCAATATGTAAAGTAAAAAACCTATAACGGTCATGCAAGATACAGATTTTTACAAATTTACCAAACTCTGTATAAAAGTACTGATATGGTGTGGCCTAATGAGCAATAAAACTCAGTGGCACGACCTCTGCACTACTCAAATTTAAATGACATTCAATGAGGTCATGGATGATGCGTAACTCAAAAAGAGGCATGGGCACTCAAATCTATCTTATTTCATAAAAAGATGATTTAAAAACAATTTGTGTAGTGACATATTGATTAAAAGTAAATGAAAATAATGTTCAATGAGAATGCAACATGATTGAATGGAACAAACGCAGAGATGACTGTCACAGATAAGATTGAGAGTGAAGGTGTGAAAATAATAGAAACTAGGCTACTACTTGAGTAATTACAAATGATAAATATGTGGGAATAGTGGATACATGCCAACAATCACTGCAAATAAAACAACCAGCAATATTAATCTGTGCTCTCACATGTGATTGCTAAAAGTCTGTAAAAAATGTCTTGTGCATATGTATAAGATTACATATTATATACCTTACAATAAAAGCTGAGAAATATCTTATACATATGGGGCTAAATTCTATATATGGCACCTAAAAAATCTGCATAGTAAACAGTTCCGACTAAGCATATTCTATAAGTCCGAGACAGCCGAGAAGGTCCAGGAGTGCTGTCTATATAAAAATACCTCTGCTGTCTGGGACCCTGAAGCAGCTAAGCGAAACGCTGGCCATCGTTGGTGCGGGATCTTGTGGAAAGTGGGAAGAAATTGGCTTTATTATTGCCTTTCAAAGAACAAGAGCCTTTTAAAGATAAGTGCTTCTGATATTTGAATTAACAACAAAAGTTTTGCTTGCTCTTTATAGTTGAATCATTGATGCTAAATAGAGCTGCTCTGCTGACTGCTTAATGTAGTGGTATTTTTGTCTAATGAACACTGAATGCTGAAAGACTGAAAAATAACAACATAAAAATGACAGTAAAAATACATGTGTTTTTTTTTTGGAAGGTTTTTGCCAGTGATGAAGAGTAGATCATTGGATCATTTCAGCTCTATAAATCTTTGGATTTGGAGCTCTTTGAGTCTTTTCCTTCTTTTTATACATAATTGTCATATGATTGTAGTGAGTGGATTATTTAGTTTTTGTTTATCTTTAGGGATTCTAATTATTGCCAATTAGTGCTCATTATTGCTTTTTACGGCCTGTTATCAACGCTGATTAGCTTTTGAAGCCTATTAAGTTATGTGCGTAGTTATAGAATATGCTTTGATTTTGGTGCAGAATTCTAGGCTGTATAGAATCCAGCAGATGGTGCTTGTACAGTAACATTGTACACTAGTAAAACAGGCCCGTTTCTGACACAAATGAAACGGGCGCTAGCAAGGTTTTCCTTGGAGTTTGTATGTTTGAGAGAGTATGTGTGAGATTAACTATGTAAGAAAGAGAGAGAGAGAGAGAGAGTGAATGTGCGAGTGTGTGTGTGTGACAGAGAGAAAGACTGAGACTGCTGGGTGCGAGTGTATCTCCTCTGTCCCCCCTTCAGCCACCCAGTGATTCTCCTCTCTCCCCTGCTCCCCCTCCAGCCACCAAGTGATTCTACTTTTTCCCTTGCCCCCCTCCAGCCACCCACCGATGCTCTTCTCTCCCCTGCCCCCATCCAGCCACCCAGTGATTCTCCTCTCTTCCCTGCCCCCCCTCCAGCCACCCATCGATTTTCCTTTTTTCCCTTGCCATCCCCTCCAGCCACCCAGCAATTGTCCTATCTTCCCTGCCCCCCCTCCAGCCACCCAGCGATTGTCCTATCTCCCCTGCCCCCCCCAGCCACTCCTCCACTTTAATCAGCATATATTAAATTCCCCCCATGTGCTACAGAAAAGCACCGAGCACATCCTATATAATAAAACGCACCTCCAACGTTCTGAAGCAGAGAAAGTGAAGCCTTCAAGCCTTGAAGCAGTCCTGCAACGTTCCGGAACTACGTGTCGTCAATTGAGGAGATGGAGCCTTACAGACACGTAGTTCCGGAATGTTGCAGGAATGCTTCAAGGCTTGAAGGCTTCACTTTCTCGGCTTCAAAAGGTTGGAGGTGCGTTTTATTATATCGGATGTGTATCAAATTAAATGTTATGCACCTTACAAAAAAAGTTGAGAAATATCTATTATGAACAACACATCTCATAATGTATTATACATTGATTTTCCACGTATTGGCTACTTTATAATCAGTCACATCTCTTGAAGTATCGTAGAACATATTGTACCTACATATGTTGAATTATATAATGTATCGAAATACGTATTATATACTTTGTCATATCTTTTCAGTTGATCATAATGTGCACTGTATATTCCAGTTCACTAGTATCTGTCACATATATTTTTTCACACTTTTACACTCCAAAAAGTTTTTCTTATAAACGTTATGACTTTTGATGTCAGGCATGCATATACCACATCTCATTAATTTCTTATACTTTTCTTGTGTATCTTTGTTTGGTGGTTCCTTCACTAATGTAATTCATTAATACTCACTTTTTGGATTTAACACTCCAGTTGTTATAATTGTTTATGATTTTACTATTTGTATAATTATTATTATTTTTTTTATGTAGAGCCCTGATGCAGGAGCTGTGCACCAAAACATGGCCCATGTTGGGTCTTTGATGTACAAAATTGATCTGCACTGTGAATCAAAATAGTTCCATTTTTGAAGGCTCTTGGCGCTTTCTTGCTTTGTAAAGTGCTTTTAAAACACAAACAGGTTTATTCTTTCTAATTGTCAGCTTGCTTGCCTTACTAGAACTACTCTGGAATGTGCTCAACTTTGTTACCTTTTGCAGAGGAGGGATGGGTCCCACAGCTCTGCCTGCATGCAAATGAGGACAAATAGACAGGTAGATGGGAGCATTTCCACACACTTTGAGGGAATTAATTAACAGAAGCAAATAAAGCTTTTGGGTCAAACTATGCCTACACACTGTATGGAAAGAGTTGAATCAGAATGAAGAAATTGAAAACCTGCTCCTCCCTGAGCTCAGGGGAGGGGCAGGTTGGTGGCACAGACATTGAGAAGTCACTGAGAACGCTGATTAGCCTTTGGAGGGTATTTGTCTCATGTTGAACTATCTCTGATAGTTCTGGCTGGAATGAGAGATATCCCTCTAGTGGGGAAATCCTGTTACTGGTAGTTAGTCTTATTAAAATCTGGAAACTCTGAACCCAAGCAGAGAGAGTACCCTTAGAGGCTTTCTTGACAACTAGAAGCAAAGCAGCTTAGGGCAGAAGGAGGAGTAGCAACCCTTAGGAGCAGGTGCAGTTCAGGGCAGAAGAAAATGGCCTGTGGGGCTGAGAAGAGCAGAGGTAGCCCTCTAGTGGGGAACCCAGGAATTGGCAGTTGCAAAACCCTGTTAAAGGTTGGTAACTCTGCAACCCAGCAGGGAAAAACCCCAGCTGCTCTACTAGAAGAGAGGACCAGTGAGGGTGAAGGCCTCTGGAATGCCATTGGCACTAGGGGCCCAGCAAGAGTGAAGGCCTCTGGGGGGTGATTGACACTAGGGGCCCAGTGAGGGAGAAGGCTTCCTATGTGTGGCTAGCTCTAGGAGCCCAGCAGAGGAGGACAGATGGTCCCAGAGCCCAGCGAGAGCCTCCAGGAAGCCACAACAGGGACTGGCTTAGCTAGCCTGAGATCCAACACAGCAGCCCCCAGACCAAGAAGTCTCCTGCAGAGGGGGTGAGATCTAAGGGGACTGGGAGAGGGTGGACTTGCAAGGGCAGGATAGGAGGGACCTAGGCCATACAGCCATGCCCACACAGTGATTTAACTAAGCTGCAGGCAAGAGTTTACAGCTACTACCTTGGCAAGCAAGACTGATAGGGTCTAAGCAGTGTATGAAGGACTAAGGCCCAGATACACAAAACTTAACGAGCCAGCAATGTGTTTTTTTAATACTGGTTGAGTTACCATATTTGGCCCCCCCAAAAAGAGGACACATGCCCCATATCGCCCCACCTCTTTCACCACCACCCCTGTCACACACCCCTAAGGATGTCCTCCCCTCCCCTTACCTTACTGTACTGCCCTGGTGGTCTAGTGACCTCTGCGGGGCAGGAAAGAGCCCCCTCTTTCCTACCCGGAGTGCTGCCCTGTATCCTGTTCCCCTTGCAATGCTGAGTGCTGACGGTCCCAGCGCTGATTCAAAATGGCCACCAAGAGTTGAAGCGGCCTCGTTAGACTAACTCTTGGCAGCCATTTTGAATCTGTGCCGGGACCCGTCAGCACTCAGCATTGCAAGGGGAACAGGATGCAAGGCAGCGCTTCGGGCAGGAAAGAAGGGGTTCCTTCTTGTCCCAAAGAGGTCACTAGACCAGGACAATAGAGTAAGTAAGGGGAGGGGAGGCTAGGATTGGACACCAAGAGGCCCGCCCACCAGCCAGCCTGCCTGTTTGTCCGGAAATCCGGACAAATAGGCAGGCTGGCAAAACCCGCCCGGTTGCCTGGTCATGTCCTCAAAAAGAGGACATGTCCGGGTAAAACCGGACATATGGTAACCCTATATTTAAGTGAGCATGGAGTTCAGCGAGACAGGCATAAAGGGGTTCTGCGGGCTTTTTTCCTGTCAAGGTAGCAGCTAATGATAATTGTATGCTAGTTACTATTCAAATGTGCATTCCAAGTGATGCACAGCTGTTTTCCTAGCAATACACAGAAAAGACTGCCTACCTTTAGGATGAAATTTTTACGGGTGCTGTGGTACTGCTGTTTCCTTCACATTACCACTGAAATAGCAGCTGCTGGATGGCTGAGAACTGCGGCATCTCTAGACCCCAGCTCGCCAAGCATGCAAGCACAGCCCTTTGCTCTCTCCTTTGCTTTGCTCTCCTTTGCTTCCCTCCCTACCTACTTGCAGTCGATATCGGCTCCCTGGCTGTACTGCTGCTGAGGGTCAGATCAGATTGGGCAGGTCTGGCTGCAGGAAAGTGCTGCAGAGGAGAAAGCTCAAGCGGATAAAAAAAGTTTGAAAACAAAAAAAAAGCTACATGCTGCTTTCATACATGCAGCTTGTATGCGTGTTTGAAGATGTCTGTAGCATGTGTTACAAGAAATGATTTATTTGGGGAAAAGAGCTCTAGAGAGCACTCGCTACTGTTTATAATTTAAGAGCAGGTGCTGTATTTATAAGTTTTAGGATATTAATTTCTCCACCAATCACCAAAGGTGATAATTGCAATAAATTAAATAAATTAAGTATATATAAAAGATACCATATACTCAGAACACAAAGAGACCGTATTTTTAGCTTCAAAAAGGTTGATTTAATATACAATTGCACACGAGAGGTAGGTTTTAAGAGATCTTTACAGATAATCTGTGCTTAAGTAAGGCAAGGTAGCAGGTCTAGATCAAAAGTTATGTTACTTACAAGTCCTTGTTACAAGCATGTTGTGGTCCAGCTGATTGATGAGCACATGTTTCAGGAGCAAGGCATCAGTGGACTCCAAAGAGAGCAGCAGGTCCCAAGAGGAGGCAGGTTCCAAGAGAGCGAGCTGGGCTGTTTCCAGGCCTTTTATAATGTTAGCAGAGAAGCATGGAGTGTGCATGTCCTGGATATTTTGCAAGGCATTATGGTTAATGTAGTCTGTTCACATGACCACATTATAAGTCCTTCTTTCTGCAGATGTCCTTGTGTCCATTTGTCTGATAGATGATGGGAGGGGCAGGTATACCTCTGATGACAGGCAAATGTTCTGTTTATGCTTTTCCTCTGAGTTCTTTGTTTTCAATGGGGTATTCAGGTGCCCACCTTAGTCAATCTTTTGTTAGGTGGGAGGGCAGAGGAAGCTCTTTTGTGTTTGTTAAGTGTTTGTAATTAACTATGCCTGCTATCAGAAATTCCCAGAAAAAGGGATGGGGAGAGAGGGGCTTGAAATGAAACTATTCTCTCTGCTGCAGTGTCAAATATATATTTTTAAAAGCTGCACAAATATATTGGTGTATATATATGTATCTGATCCAACACAACATCATGCTACACATTTAATTCTGATGATTGGCTTATACCATAACACATGCACAGAGCAGCCACACTTAGCAATTGGCTGTTCTACGCATGCTCGGGTGACCGATTGGTATCCCCACTGCCGAGCTGCTTGATGTTTTTGCATTTCTGTTGAGCATCCTTAATTATTTCCAACTTGGTAATTTTACTGAGATGGAAATAGCGATCAGTGCTTTACCGGGGCAGTGGTGCATCTGGGTCTAAGTCATTGACTCTGAATACCTGAGTCCAAGAGTAACTGTTAATGCCAGAGTGCATAAATTAAATAAAATTTGGTTCAAGAGGTTAATTGTCAATACTATGGTTTGTTTATATTTGCTGAAAGAAGTTAAGTGTCAAGACTTTTGGTGGTTGTATATATATATAGATTTGTGTATATATTTTTTTATTACATTTGTACCCCACGCTTTCCCACTTATGGCAGCTTACATGGGGCAATGGAGGGTTAAGTGACTTGCCCAGAGTCACAAGGAGCTGCCTGTGCCTGAAGTGGGAATTGAACTCAGTTCCTCAGGACCAAAGTCCACCACCCTAACCACTAGGCCACTCCTCCACTGTTTAATTTATTAGCCAGCCCTGTTCATAGTAGTTCTTCTTTTTTTGGATTTCTCCTGGGGGGAAGAAGAGGGTAATCTCACCCACCAGCGCTTTTCTTCTCGGAGGCTCCAGTTAGGTTGGGCCCCAAATCCAGGAGCACCCAGTAAGGAAGCATTACATATTCATTGTGGATATCCTGAAAACTCAACTGCCAGGTGGTCCCTGAGGACTGGGTTGAAAACCACTGCCCTACAGTCACACCTATCTATGACTCTGATCTAGAGATCACATCAGAACAACCTGTGGTTTCTGCCCCTGCACGGATTCCTCCTCAAAGGCCAATACCCATATTATCACTGCTCCAGGAAAGTATCAAAAGCCTGAAATCAGCAGCAGAGGGAACACTTGTTGTTTTGCCTCTACCCAAAGCTGTGATGTTGTCAGTGCCAATATTTCATCCACTTTGAGGTCTAAATAACTGTGTTGCTTTGGAAGAAAAGGGGCATTTATATTCAAATATTAGCTCCAGTTACTAGGTAGCAGGCCATGCAGAGCCAAGTTCATTGTTTATGTTCATGTACTGCAACAGCTTCTTGCTTTAACAGTCTGCCTAAGAAGCTCCAAAAAGAATTACATATTAGACAGAACTGGAAACATTTCAAAGGTCAGATAACCCAGGCGCCTAAACTTTAGCACTTAAGGGGTAATATTCTAAAGTCATTTTTGCACATATGTGCATAAAGAAATACACAATGGCATGCATACACCCACATAAACGGTAGGTGTTGCTCAGGGTGTGGTTGGCATGGATTATAAAATATCTTAATTTACAAGCGTACTTCAATAATCTACACATAGACATCTACAACTTTTCTTGGCCTGGTGTAAAATCTACACCTCATAAACAACAGTAAGCATAAAGAAAGCAAGGGTGGAAAAAGACTCAAGAAGCTCCCAGCAACAGCAATTAGCTGACTTCCGCATCACTGGCATAAAAAAAATCTCCCAATGCAATGTACATTTTTATTCAATTTCAATAAACATAGTAAACATAGTAGATGACGGCAGAAAAAGACCTGCACGGTCCATCCAGTCTGCCCAAGAAGATAAATTCATATGTGCTACTTTTTTATTTGTACTGTCCTCTTCAGTGCACAGACCGTATAAGTCTGGCCAGCCCTGTCCCCGCCTCCCAACCACCAACCCCACCTGCCACCACCAGCTCTGGCACAGACCCTATAAGTCCGCCCAGCACTATCCCCGCCTCCCAACTACTAGTCCCGCCTCCCACCACCAGCTCTGGCACAGACCGTATAAGTCTGCCCAGCACTAGTCCCGCCTCCCAACCACCAGCCCTGGCACAGACCGTATAAGTCTGCCCAGCACTAGCCCCGCCTCCCAACCACCAGCTCTGCCACCCATTCTAGGCTAAGCTCCTGAGGATCCCTTCCTTCTGCACAGGATTCCTTTATGTTTATCCCACGCATGTTTCAATAGTTATCAAAACTTAAAAATACTTGGCTGCATAATGTCTTTTTCCAAATCCAGCACAGACCGTGACCGACAATGGCCAGCGTTTTGTTATAACTGCGTCAGGGTCAAACAGTCGTGGATTTCAATATGGCTCTGCTTTACCTTGTCGGAGCAAAAAAATGCAGCCAATGATGAGGAAGTCCTGCTCAACCAGCTAATTGTTTATTGCTAGGAGATTCTTGAGCATTTTTCCTTCCTTGCTTTCTTTATGCTTACTGTTTTTTTTTTTTTTTTTTTAATGAGAACCTATATTTATAATACTATCATTGTTTCTTGGGATTGGTTCTCATTCCAGTGTGTTATTTTGTAGTAAAATCCACATCTGCCATGTAGGTGTGATCTCTAGAGCAGTGCTTTTCAATTCAGTCCTCAGGGACCCCATGGCCAGTCGGGTTTTCAGAATATCCACAATGAATATGCATGAGAGAGGTCTGCATGCATTGCCACCTTGGAATGCAAATCTATTTCATGCATATTCCTTTTGGATATCCTGAAAACCCGACTGGCCAGATGGTTCCTGAGAACTGGGTTGAAAACCACTGCTCTAGAGGATTTACACTAGTCATTTATGGAGATAAATAGGCATCTTTAGTTCAAATCCATCCCACTGTGGCTCCTTATGATCTTGGGCAAGTCACTTAACCCTTCATTGCTTCAGGTACAAACTTAGATTGTGAGCCCTCCAGAGACAGGAAAATACCCGCTGTACCTGAATATAACTCATCTTGAAAAAAAAGGCATCCGCTATGCATCTTTATAGAATAGGTCCCTTCCAACCCACTTAACCTAGGTACTATGTTATAAAATTACCTTCCAGGTGCCTGTCTGGCCCTACTATGAAGAACAGGAGTCATGTCCATGCCAGGAAAGGTGCCATTCATTAACTGCAGAGACAGGAGCAGGGGAGGGGGGTATGGGAGGGAGAGCAGCAGTTGTTGGTCCTGAAGAGGAGAGGCTGGAGGGGCCAGAAAGTCTAGAGGGGGCAAGAGAAAAAGTAAAGCAAAAAGCAGAATATACAAAGAAGACTACAAAGGACCTTTTAAAATAATAAACTTTAAAAAGCTAGAAAGAAACTGTTTAATCCTTGCTCCTAAAAAATAGGTTGGTGCCCACGCTCTCCAAAGGTTTTTCCACTCCTGTTCATACACTCTGCTAATGTCTTCTCACTCACTCTTGGCCACAGCACCCAGATGGCAGCTGCCTCTCTTCCACCGACCCCCACTCTCCATATGCCCAGAGAAAGAGCTTTTGTGCAAATTAAGAGAGGGAGAAGTTGTGCAGGAATGCACAGCTAAAAATAGAAGACAGCAAGACATCTGTTCCTTCACACAAAATAAGACACTGTGTTAACTGTCAGTATAGCACACGGCCTCTGCATCGATTCTTGTGAAGTATACAGCAGACTGTTGTAAGCTGCCCACCGCAATAGATAGCCACTTCTACACTGAAACCTTGTGGGCAGCTCTGTGACCAAGTGCTCTACCCCACAGGAATGCAAGTGAGCTGCATATGTTTAGCACATCAATTTTCTTTAGGAGCAGGTAAAGGCCCTCCAGGCCTCCGGGATTCATGAAGCTTGTCTCTGTGGAATCATCCAGAACTAGTGGAGTCTAGTGAAGAGCTGCTAAAGAGGAATAATTTTTAATAGGGAAATTTTCAGTGCACACCATCCCACCTCATTCAATCCAGAAAGATACAATGTCATGGGCCAGATTGTGCCCCGCACCCTGACTCACCTGTCGGCCTTGGCGGAAGTTTGGGGGGGGGGGTTCCGTGGCCCATAGGAGTCAGCTCTGTGGGTGCTGTGGGTACATGAGCACCCCCAATATTGAGCAAAGTCCTTGACTGTCTAGGGAAGGGTAATTTCCATTGGGTTTAGCACCCTCAATCATTTTGAAAAGTTGGCTTCTATGCCGTGGCCCCCACAGGGGGTTCCCAGGCTGGTCCATCAGCATGGCAGGCTGCCAGTGCCACTGTGTCCAGCGTCTATGGGCACCCTTCCTTCCTTGCCTTGTGCCGGCAGGAGCCAGCTTCCCTAGGCACACCGGCTGTTTATTTTTAAAGGGGTCCACAGCTGGGAGACCCAGGGGAGCTGCCTGTCGATGTTATCTCAGCAGGATTATTTTAGGGCCTGAAGCTCTTCCCACATTGCCTTTGCAACTTCAGCCTTTCCTTGCTGGTGTTGTCTTGCCTTATGTTGCCTTGCCTTGCCTAGCCTTGCACTGTCTTGCCTTACCTAGCCCTGTTCAGCCTAGCCTAGCCTAGTTGGGTGCCTGCCCCATCCCTAGCTTCAGGGACCCTGTCTCTGGCCCACCCTAGCCTTAGCATCCCTGTCTTCTGGGACACTGCCCTCAAGGGTTCTTTTCAGAGCCATCCCAGGTCCCGGTTCTGCCTCCTCAAGGGCTCTTTTAAGGGCTACCCTCCAGGTAGCACAAGGAGTGACAACTTGCCTACCGCTGGTGGGAGTCCACCCTGCCCCTGGGTGGAACTTACTACCGCACACACCAGCGGCCCAAGTGACATACAGACATATATCTGGAAAGAACCCATTCCAACCCCCAGCACCTCACAGACACGTCCTTTACAGCAACTACCACAATCCTTGTCCAACAACTCCTACTAACCATAACAACTCATCCAATGAACTCCCCAACTTTCACCCTCTTTTTATACCACCCCCAAGAATTAACCCCCTTCACCCATCCCCCCAAGTATTCACACCTTCTTTACTCCCCCTTTTCACCTGACTGTCAAATGGGGAGAAAGTGTTGGATATGTTTTGGGATGCTCTTAAGGCTGGAATGAGGGAGTGCTTGGTAAAGTGTTTTTGGAGGAGGGAGGGGGGACACAAGGAAGAAAAAATTGAGGGCCCGATGCTCAAAAGTCGCAGTTAAATACCGAGTGTGTCTATATCTGGGGTTGAACTTACCAAGTTATGAAACAGCAATTGATGCTCAAAGGAAATCAGATGCAAATGAGATGTGCACAATTTCTACAAGCAGCTTGTTAGGAAAAGCGCCTAGAACGTGTGCAGAACAGTCTTGCAGTAAGCGTCGATGTTATATGCATGCCCAGGGAAAGAAAGACAACCGTGTCATAGGGTTCCACATCTGTAGCAATGTTGTTACAGGCGGGACTCACACACACACATAGCACATTACGTGCAAGACACTCACACATATAGTATATACACATAGCACATTTCACACACACATGCAAAGTCTATTAATAAATGTTCCAGGACAATTTTTTCACACTACTGCTGTGTGTGGAACACGCACATATAATAATACACTCACATGGCACATTTAACACACATATGCAAATAGTATTAACAGACTGCTACACCGAGAAGTTGCCCTCATGCAACGACAGCTCCAGATGTGCCAGAAGTTGGAACATTTTGAATGTTAAAGGTAGGTGCTCTTTTCCGTGCATTGAATGGAATGCTCATTTTTGAGCTTGTTGTAATGTATTTGCATAGGACTGTCGGTAGCTGCTACTGTGAATGGTAAAAGTGATGTAGAACCCCTTTGTGCATTAGATGCTGAATAACATGTGTGCTAGACTGGCTATGACCAATTTAAATCAAACATTGCAAGCTTTGAGCTTCGAGACCTGAGGGAGAAAGAAAAAACTGGAGTGGTATGAGAAATTAGCACACTAAGGAAGCACTGAGCAAATCTGACAGGGTGTATGGTCAGAGCTGAAACAAGCAGAAACAAAAATCAAAGACAGGAAGTTAATTTTCAGTTAATAAGTGGTTCTACAAGTGAGGGAATAGGTTCAGAAGACTATTAGTGAGGCAGTGCAAAGGGAGGACATCAGCCACTCGTGTTCAAAATATAAAAGGAAAGGGGGATACGAATGGTATTCAGTGACAAGGCTATAAGGGAACAACTTCTCCAGTTCTATGAGAAATTATATACTGCAGAAGGGAAAACTACAAGGAAGAACATAGATAAATATTTATCAAATTTAGATATCCCTACAGTAATGTGGGTTATATAGGCTTCATCAGGGCTGCACATGTAGTGCATTAATAACATAATTAATACATTAAGGGCCCTGTTTACTAAGGCACATTAGCATTTTTAACGCGCCTATAATTAGCACACACATTAACTGTGTAGGCGCCTATAGGGATATTGTAGACGTGTACATGGTTAACACACGTTAAAGATGCTAACGCGCCTATCACGCTGCTTAGTAAACAGGGCCTTAAGTGTTTAATTTGTGTTAAAAATTTTTACACAGTTAATGCATTGCTCTGTCTCCCCCAGGGGCATATCTGTAATGGGGCCACGGGGGCTGGGGCCCCCGTAGATTTGGCCCTGGACCCCCCTACCAATGGCCCTCGCAACCCTCCCTCCCGCCGCCAACCTGCCGTTGCCTACCTGTGCTGGCAGGGGACCCCAACCCCCGCCAGCCGAAGCCGTCGTCCTTCGTTTGTTTTGTTCTTTCTGAGTCTGACTCCTCTCTGACGTCCTGCACGTTGTGTACATGCAGGACGTCAGAGACGAGTCAGACTCAGAAAGAACAAACGAACGAAGGACGACGGCTTCGGCTGGCGGGGGTTGGGGTCTCCCGCTAGCACAGATAGGCGACGGCAGATAAGCGACAGGTAAGCGACAGCGGGCAGGGGGTCGAGAGGGTCGTCGGGCGACAGTTGGAGGTGGTTCTGGCGGCGGGGGTCGCTGGGGGGGCTAAAATGTGCACCCTTACCTCGGTTCTGGACCCCCCTACCGGCAAAGTCCAGATACACCCCTGGTCTTCCCATCTCCAGCTTTGCCCCATCTGTCTCTGTTTTCTCCCCTTCCTGCTGGCTCACTCATTTTAGGTGGTCTGACACTCCTGTGCCGATCCCCTGCTTCTCTCTTCATCATGGTTGTGACAGGCAGCTACAAGTAGAAGGCATGTGTAGGGATGCAGCCCCTCACTACCTCTCCACCCTCATCTCTCCCTACACCAGGGGCGTAGCCACGGGTGGGCCTGGACAGGCCCAGGCCCACCCATTTTCCCTCCAGGCCCGCCCATCCTTCGTACGCTGTCGCTGCCCTTTTGTCCCGCGGAGGCAGCATTCAGCGTTTCCTTCCTAACCTGTCTTTTCCCCAAGCTCCGCTGCATCATCCCTGCAAGTGGAATCCTTCTTCTTTTCGGCCGTCACGCTGCGCTGCCGTTCACACAGGCAGCTTCGCTCCTCCCCCGCGTCCATTCTGGCCCTCTCTGATGCACTTCCTGTTAGGGCCGGATGAACGCGGTGGGGGAGGAGCGAAGCTGCCTGTGTGAACGGCAGCGCAGCGTGACGGCCGAAAAGAAGAAGGATTCCACTTGGGGCGATGCAGCGGAGCTTGGGGAAAAGACAGGGCAGGAAGGAAACGCTGCCTCCGCAGGACAAAAGGGCAGCGGGAGGGTTGTGGATGGGCGGGCTGGAGGGAAAATGGCTGAGCTGCTGGGACATGGGAGGGAGAGGAGGAAGGGAGAGAGCTACTGGGACATGGGAGGGAGAGGAATAAGGGACTGGAGGGAAGGGAGAGAGCTGCTGGACATGGGATGGAGAGGAGGAGGGGATTGGATGGGAGAGAGCTACTGGACATGGGAGGGAGAGGAAGAAGGGACTGGAGGGAAGGGAGAGAGCTGCTGGGACATGGGAGGGAGAGGAAGAAGGGACTTGAGGGAAGGGAGAGAGCTGCTGGACATGGGATGGAGAGGAGGAGGGGATTGGATGGGGGAGAGCTACTGGACATGGGAGGGAGAGGAAGAAGGGACTGGAGGGAAGGGAGAGAGCTGCTGGGACATGGGAGGGAGAGGAAGAAGGGACTTGAGGGAAGGGAGAGAGCTGCTGGACATGGGATGGAGAGGAGGAGGGGATTGGATGGGGGAGAGCTACTGGACATGGGAGGGAGAGGAAGAAGGGACTGGAGGGAAGGGAGAGAGCGTCTGGGACATGGGAGGGATAGGAAGAAGGGACTGACGGGAAGGGAGAGCTGCTGGGACATGGGAGGGACTGGCGGGAAGGGAGAGAGCTACTGGACATGGGAGGGAGAGGAGGAAGGGGCTGGAGAGCTGCTGGACAAGGAAGGAAGAGGAAGAAGGGACTAGAGGGAAGAGAGCTGCTGGACATGGGAGGATAGGGAGAGAAAGAGGGGAGATGGATGATAGGATGCAGAGAGAAAGGGGAGAAACTAGAAGGATGTGGAGAGAGGGAGGAGACTGAACAGAAAAGGGTAGAGCGATAGACACTGGATAGAAGGAGAGGGGAGATAGAGACACTAGATGGAAGGATCAGGAGAGAGGGTAGATGAGTGGAAGGATAAGGAGAGAAAGAGGGAAGACACTGGATGGAAGGGTAGGGAGAAAAAGGAGACGCTGGATGCAAAAGAAAGAGGGGAGACACTGGAAGGATGGGGAGAGAAAGAGGGGAGCTGCTGGATGGAAAGAGGGAGAGGACAGAGTAGGGAAAGACTGGAGAATAAGAGGAAGGGGCATGTGGAGAACAAGGGTGAGGAAAAGATGAAAAGCCATAGGTGATGAACGGACAGGAAAACCCTGGCAAGAGAAAGACGAAGGAAAGCAGAATCTAGAGACTGGGAGCAACACAATGAGAAAAAGTAAATGGCCATACAACAAAGGTAAAGAAAATAATTTTATTTTTAATTTAGGATAAAGTAATATGTTACCTGTGTTAATAAAGTTTCAGAGACCAATACTTCCTTCCTTAGGTCAGGAGAGGATATCGTAACAGCATTATACTGACCTGAGGCAGGAGGTTTTGGCCTCTGAAAGCTCACTGAAAAGTGTGACTAAATTTTGCTGGGAGAGGGGGGTAGAGAGAAAATTTTGTGCCCACCCACTTTGGGTTCAGGCCCACCCAAAATTGGCAGTCTGGCTACGCCACTGCCCTACACTCCTTCCCAGGAACTCCATTCAGTAGGTAAATCTCTCCTAATTGCACCCTTCTCCTCCATCGCTAACTCCAGACTCTGTTCCTTTTATCTTGCCGCACCTTATGCCTGGAATAGACTTCCTGAGCCGTTACGTCAAGCTCCATCCCTGGCCGCCTTCAAATCCGGGCTAAAGGCCTACCTATTTGATGCTGCTTTTGACTCCTAACTTGTCACTTGCCAATAACCTTTATCTTGTCTTCCTCTCTTCAATAGTCCCCTTTTCCTATGTGTTCTGTCTGTCTGTCCTACCCTTATCCCTTATTTGTCCTGTCTGTCTGTCCTGATTTAGATTGTAAGCTCTTTTGAGTAGGGACTGTCTTTTCATCATGTTCAATTGTGAAGCGCTGCGTACGACTGGTAGCGCTATAGAAATGATTTGTAGTAGTAGTAGTAGGTTAATGCTATGCATACTCTATAAACTATGCATAACTTTAGGCAAGGTTTATAGAATAGCATTAAGCGCTGTTTTTTTCCACATCAACTTTTTTGGTGACATATATATAGTTCCCCCCACTGCGTGTTATGCTCAGGTTCCAAATGCTCAGTCAAATAAAAATCCCTGTAGCAATTTGTTTTTTTTAAATTCCAGTGTCAACTGTCAACCTAATTTGTAAAGGAAGTTGATTCCACGCACTTGACCCACAACAGAAAAGGTGCCCTGCCTGGTTTGCTCCTAGTGAATTTTGCTTTTGGAAGGGACAGCATGCTCCTTCTGATCTTAACGTTCAGCTAGGAGTATATGAAAGATAATTAGCAGACTCCTTTCTCAATGCTTCAAAAGGGAGAATTTCATATCATATCTCCTCTCAGCAGCCTAGGAGTAGCCTAGTGGTTAGTGCAGTGGACTTTGGTCCTGGGGAACTGAGTTCAATTCCCACTGCAGCTCCTTGTGACTCTGGGCAAGTCACATAACCCTCCATTGCCCCTGGTACAAAATAAGTACCTGAATATATGTAAACCGCTTTGGATGTAGTTGCAAAAACCTCAGAAAGGCAGTATATCAAGTCCCATTTCCCTTCCCTTTCCCTTTTCTCAGCTTGGAGAAAAGGCAGCTGACTGGAGATATGATAGAGGTCTATAAAATAATGAGTGGAGTTGAACGGGTAGATGTGAAGCATCTGTTTACGCTTTCCAAAAATACTAGGACTAGGGGGGCATGTGATGAAGCTACAATGTAGTAAATTTAAAACGAATCAAAGAAACATTTTCTTCACTCAACATGTAATTAAACTCTGGAGTTCATTGTCAGAGAATGTGGTAAAGGCGGTTAGCTTAGCGGAGTTTTGAAAAGGTTTGGGCGGCTTCATAAAGGAAAAGTACATAGACCATTATTAAATGGACTAGAGGAAAATTCACTGTTTCTGGGATAAGCAGTATAAAATGTTTTGTACTTTTTTGGGATCTTGCTAGGTATTTGTGACCTGGATTGGCCACTGTTGGAAACAGGATGCTGGGCTTGATGGACCTTTGGTCTTTCCCAGTATGGCAATACTTACGTACTTATAAACTTATTTATTTTCCCAACAGGAAGACAATGTAATTGTTTGAGAAATGGTGAAATATGCCGAAAACGGGAGCAGCCTGTCACTAGACGAGACTGATCTGCAAATACTTGTTGCTGGTAGGCTGAGATGAGTGAATTACAATAGTCCAAACCATTAATAATTGCACACTGCACAACTGTTCTAAAGTCATCAGCTGGAATTACATTTGTTAATTTGCTCAACAGCCGTAGTTTAAAGAAGGAAATTTTAATCATCTTAAAATAACTGCCAAACTAATGGACATGCTGAGCAACTGGAAATCTCCTGACCTCATAAGTCAATTTTATTAGGAACACATTTCTCTAACCGACTTGACCTACTACTATCACTTCAGTTTTTGGCAACAGTTAAGGTTAACTTATTCTCTTTTAACCATGTCGTCATAACAACAGGAAACACTGATTGTAATCTCTAAATGTAGCTTCAATCAAAGGCAAAGAGCTACCATCAGTATAAGCTCTATAGTGTATACTCAAGGCCTTCAACTTCCAACACAATGGGACTTGATATTAAATTACATGGCAGATAGTGAAGAGACTGAGGTACACTTGCAATCAACAACCTCAGGAAAGAAACTCTCTCTCCGATTCTTACCTCAATAGTCCTTTTTTTTTTTTTTGTAAATGTTTTTATTTCTTGCATTGTTAGATTTGCTCCTATGCTCTTATTTCTGTCTGGGACATGCTCTGCTGTGTTTCATTGTATTTTTCCCCAGTTAAAGCAGCAGGACACCTTCCTAAATGTTCTCATAGGCAGTGCCTTCAGAGATACCCTCACCCCTTACTTTTTGTTGTTGTTTTAATCTGTATCTTACATTTTAGGCCACTTCTTTTGGGAGCACTCTAAATGATATACAACCTAAATATAACACATTTGCATGAGAAGTAAGCAGCATCTGCTTCAAAGGCACCCACTGGCCTTATTTTTCACCCTTTTACTTGTGGGTTAACAGCTGTCTGAGTGCAGGACAGTAAGGATCCCTGGTGTATTTCTGTATTGTATGGTTTGTCTTAGTGGACCCTCAGTCCCAGATGGGTGTGTTCAAAAGTCCAGTGTAAATGGAAGGCTTGCGCTCTGCCTGGAGGGTCAGAATTCTCTGGTAGCTTTTCAGCTATGTTAAAGGGCTGCTCACGAGTCTCTCACGTCAATGCTGCATATTTGGGGAACTGTTTCTAATCTGCCAGTCAGTGTGCACCCTTCCCAGCATTAAGCGTCCTCCCTATCCCCAGGCCTGGGAAAAACTAGGCTTGGGAACTGTGTCACACTAGCAGGAAGGGTTAGAAGTCAAATCTGTGTTTCAGATGCTTCCTGGAGGGATGCTCTCTTTGCCAGTGACAAGACTTTAAGATTAAATGGGGCCGAAAGAAACCATCCTGAACTCTGAGTTGGGGGAAGCGGGGGGGGGGGGGGGGGGTCCTGCTTGGAGCCTGTAGTCTGGAGGACTGCTGCTGAAGATCCCGTGCACTAGGGTCAGAGAATGGCCCCTGACTAAGGTACTATACCCTGGAGTGTGAGGGGGTCACTTGCTCAAATCTTTCACATTGGAAAGCAGGAGGGATCCTGCCAGAGGTCTGACACCCTGGAGTTTGAGATCCTGTGTGCTCAGATTTTAAAGGGGCCTCTGCCCAAGATTCTGGGTTTTGAGTTCTGGAGTGGAAGAGTAGCAGACTGTGAAATAGCAAGACCAGGGTTCAAATCCCACCACTAATGCTTCTTGTAGTCTTGAGCAAGCCACTTAACTCTCCATTGTCTTAGGTACAATTCAGAATGTAAGCCCTTTGGGGACAGGGAAATTCTTGCTATACCTTACTGGAACTTGCCTTGAACTCATGGGCGAATGCATTTCAACTAAAACAACACAGAAAAAACCCACTGCCTTATCCTCTCATCCCAATATAATACAACCAAACCCACCAACATAACTACCCCAGACTACACCCTCCCTATCTCAGACAACCTGAAAATTCTCAGAGTAACAATCAACCGAAACCTCACACTAGAGAGCCAAGCAAAAGCTACAACAAAGAAAATGTTTCATTCAATGTCGAAGCTCAAACGGGTGAAACTTTTCTTCCCGAGGGAAATATTTTGCAACCTGGTACAATCCATGGTACTAAGCCATCTAAACTACTGTAATGGAATATATGCGGGATGTAAAGAACAAATCATTAAAAAAAATCCAAACTGCACAGAACACAGCAGCCAGGCCTATATTCGGAACAACTAGATTCGAAAGCGCCAAACCTCTACGAGAAAAACTACACTGGCTCCCAATCAAAGAACATATTGTGTTCACAATCTGCACCCTGGTTCATAAAATCATCTACAGCAATGCCCCGGGATACATGACAGACCTTATAGACCTACCAAACAGAAACACAACAAGATCAACACGAACATACTTAAATCTCCACCACCCAAGCTGCAAAGGACTCAAATACAAATCAACCTATGCATCCAGTTTCTCTTATATAAGCATGCAACTATGGAACGCACTACCAACCACTGTGAAAACAACATATGACCACCTAAACTTCCGGAAACTCCTAAAGATTTACCTATTCGAAAAGGCATACCCTAACGATCCAACCTAAATGCCTTAACCCTGCAACACAACAAGATATAAGTTCGTACTGGACATAACCTAACCCTTCTTCCTTATAACCCCCAATGTGCCTCTCACACTTGATAATTACCCTGCCATTAACCTAACTTTGTATTTGTTCATACCGATATTGGCGATCGCCTCTACTGTACAATGTAAGCCGCATTGAGCCTGCAAATAGGTGGGACAATGTGGGATACAAATGTAACAAATAAATAAATAAATAAACTACTGCTAGAAAGGTGTGAGTTAAATTCGAAATAATACACATTAGAGGCTAAGCAGGCCATCACTTGATATCTGATAAGCGCTTGCCTTCTACATGTCAGGTTTCCTTTCTTCAAAGAAATTACAACAGCACAATGCTGAAGCTGTAAAAATGAAGCAGGACTGAAGGTCACCAATATAGCCAGAAGATAGAATGGACAAAGAGAGAGTGCATGTGGCCATAAGAAGAGAAGGAACCACACTGAAAGCACTACAACTTCCCTCTTCTTTCCAATCTATTTACACCAGTTTCTCTGCCCAGGTCTTTCCCTCACATGTTTCTTCTACCCCAGCCCATCTATACTATTCTCTTTCCTCCCCCTTCTAGTCTATTCACACCACACTCCTTCCTCCAGCCATTCCACAGCATTTCCTCCTTCCAGCCTGTTCACACTGTGATCCATTCTTCCTCCTCCACCCCAAGTCCAGCAGGTTAAGCATCTCCACCCCTCCCCCCCAGTCCAGTCTCTCTTTTCCCTCCTCTCTCAGATCCGGTAATGCTCCTTCACCTCTCTCTCATTCCCCCACGGTCCTGTAAAGTTTACATTGGTCACTGATAGCAACAGTAGCAGCATGGCAGATTACTTTTGGCCATCCCCTGGGTCTTTCCTCTGCCACGTCTTGCAATCAAGAAAATGCAACAGAGGAGGCAGGATGTGGCAGAGGGAAGACCCAGGGGATGGCTGAAGGCAGCATGCCATGCTGCTGCTGCTGGTGCTACCAGCGACCAATGTAAACTTGGGAGAAGAGTTGAGGGAGCAGGAGGGTGAGAGAAGGGGAGAGAACAGACCAGAAGTGGGGAGGGGGAAGAAGAAAAGACTTAACCTGTAGACCAGGTGAGGTCAGAGGCTGGGTATTTTGGTGCCCTTAATCGCCAGCGTCTTGGACCAGAGCCTCACCTGGTCCAATAGTTAAACTGGTCCTGTCCAGACAGTGCTGCTGAATATCTCTGTTAACCAGCCATTCCCTAACTGGCTAGGTTAGGGGTGGTCCAGGGGTAGAGTTTAAGTAGAGCCAGTTAGCAGTGATATTCAGTCTACTAACCAGCTAAGAGGCTGTCCTAATTTTATGTGCTGAGTTAATCAGGCACCAATCTGATTATTGGCCAAACTTCCAGATCGGCAGACATACCCTGATATTCAATGCCAGGAGCTGCCCATGTATTGAATATCGGGGTGGTTAGTTCAGCCCATGGCTAAGAGCAGCTGACAAGCTCTTTATCACCATGGGCTGATTATATGCATTATTATTGCACTGCTGGACCGATGCAGTGCTGCACAGTGGTGATAAGCATTCAGGTATAATACAACATTAATTTTGAAAGGCAGTAAAGAAAAATTCTCAAACCTGAACCTAAAAATTATGTTATAGTGAATGCGGAGTTCTAAAATCCATTTAAAGATCCCCTGAAGTGAAACATGTATCCGTGTTGGGATAATTTTGATTGAATGGAATGGACGCCTTTAGTAACCTGAGAATATATACCCACTGGGGATTTCAGGAATTGAACTTGTCTGAGATAAGAGTTAAGGTTTTCTATATATTTTGCTAATACAAACTGTGAGTGATAAATTCTCTCCTGGTGCACAATGATTGAAAAGGTGCCAGCCCATTCATATATCTATATACATAGTGGGCACATAATACTTTTTTCTGAGCACATCACAATAGTTTTATATGTTTGTGCATTGATTATAGTGATGTCATTGAACCAAGTTTTTGGGTAGGTACAATATGTCCCTTCCCTTAAGAGATTATAATCTAAGAAGGTACCTGAGACAATGGGAGATAAAGTGATTTTCCCAAGGTCACAAGGTGGAAGAAGTAGGATTTGAACTTTGACTTCCCTGTTTTTCAGCAGGTCCATCCCGAGGGCTGTGAGAGCAGTGTGGATGCACAAGGTGCTAGGGAAATGAGGTGTAAAATTCACTCCCCATTGTTTCCCGCACAGTGGGTGGGGCAGGGACGCTAGGGGGGTATGTCGCACAGAACGTGATTCCAACTTAGGATGCTCCTAGTTCTCAGCACACTACTCTAAACACGAGTCTACCTCCCCCCTTTCTCCCATCTCCTCCTTCTGCTGTCTCCACACTTCCTATTTTAAAGTGGAAAGAGAAGGTGACCGCTGAGGCTGCCAGCTGAATTCCACATAGCTGGTATTTGGTGACAGGAAAGAGAAAGTTGAAGAGGGAACTCAGGTGCAGATGAGATAGCAAAAAGCAGACATATAAAGTGAGGAAGGAGAGAAGAAATGATAGATTATATCTGGGGGGGGGGGGGGGGTGAGTGAAGGAGGAAGAAGAGTATAGGTGTCACAGAGGAAAGACATAGGGACAATGGCCCTCCAAATGTTCCCCTCTCCTAAATGTCAATACCTTACCCCCCCCCCCCCCCCAAAGTAAGCAGACAAACTACACTTATGAAGAAGAGAGGTGGGGAAGGGGAGTGTAAGGAGGGAGAGAAGGTAAGAGGGAGAAGGAGATATAAGGAAGGAAGAAGAGGTAAGATTGTGAAGGAGACAGAGGAGAGAAATACGGAACTAGGGAAGAAGTAGAGGAGAGAAATAGAGTTGGAAGAGAAGGAAAGAGGTAGAAGAGATCAGGGAGGAAGGAGAGTGGTAAGAGAAAGTAGAAGTACCAGAGAGATTAAGAAAATGGTGGGTGATGTGTGATAGGAGATTAGCCGTATGTGAGAGATGGGGTTGAGAGAGTGCTGGGAGAGAACATGTATGTGAAGAGGAGAGGAGCAAGGGGAATGTGAGAGAAAGAAGGAAAAGGAAAATGGAAGCCAAAAGAAATAGGACATAAGAAAAAACAAGCAAAGAAAGAAACAGGGCAGCAGACTGGAAATATCTGGAAAAACAAAGAAGAAAATAGGTAAAATAAAAAGGGGAGAGGGAAAAAAGAGGAAAGGCTAGGTAAAAGAAAAATGGAAACCTAAATAAAAGAATAAAGAAAACAGGAAAAAATTGAACAAAGATCTATAATAAAAAATAAAAATAAAGGAAGAAAAAAAGAAGATCAACAAATACATTGGTCTGAAAATATTTTATTGAACTGCTCTTCTATAGCTGAAGCCAGTAGAGTTGGGTCTCTCAGTGTGTAGATATAAGAGATGGGGAAATGAGAGGGAGAGAGAGAGAATTTTCTCCAACCATGCCAAGCTTGAATAATGCAGAGAAAGTTAATCCCCATGCTTCTTGCTCCCCCTTCTCCCAAATGAACTAGGTGAATTCTGCCTCTGCCTCTTAGACCCCCCCCCCCCCCAGAACAGCAATTTCACGCTGCTGCTGCCACCACCATTGCTGGTGTCTCTGCCTTCCTGACCCAGATGGGCTGAAGTAAGTTGCCACCGTGGCCACTATTATAATTGTCTACTACTCCAGCCCATTTGGCTTAAAGATGTCACTGCTCTGTCCAGTTGACCTGTGAAAGAGGACACATGGAGGCAGGAGACAAGGCAGCAGAAAGATCAGGAACATGTGTTACAAGACACCAAACTGTTCCCTCTTTAATCATATAGAGAAACACCCTGCAGTCCCTGCTCCAGGGCTGACTCTGTGTACAGTGAGGTAATGGAGATTGGACCTGCCTGTCTATCATTGGCCAGGGGTGTCTCTTCCTGTCTTCCAGGGGCGTAGCCAGACAACAGATTTTGGGTGGGCCTAGGCAAGAAGTGGGTGGGCACCAAGTGTTCTCACCTCCCCCCCCCCCCCCCCCACCCAAAAAAATCTCAGCTAGTGGGAAAATGCTTCTTTCCACCTTGGCAGTCTGCAGCAGGCATGTGCTGAAAACTGAGCATGTGGAGGTGCCAGTGTCGTGGAGAGTAGTGTTTTTGTTACCATCACGGGGAGGTCTTCAGCTGGCAGAGCATGGGATCCCCACCAGCCACCGCTAAACGTGTGCTACTGTTGAGTGGGCCTGAGCCCTAAGTGGGTGGGCCCTGGCCCACCCAGGCCCACCTGTGGCTACGCCACTGCTGTTTTCTGAAGGGACTTTGTTTAAAGTCCTGCTTAGGCTGGCTCTAGGGTGCTCCAAAAGAGTAGCAGAGGAGACATTGTTGGATGGTAGATGTGCTGCAGTAGCCGAAGGGAGTTCAGTAGCCTGAATGGGGATCTGATTCTCCAATGGCTAGCTAGGTTATACCAGCCAGGGAGAGTAATGTTCTCCTAGATCAACTAAGCCTAACCTAAGGCGAAGAAGGAGAGTGCAGGAGGCTGACAGACCAAGGGAGGGACTGGAGCAAAAAGCCTGCTAAGGAGAGTCCCTTGTTCCGCCTCCTCTGATATCACTTCCTGTTTCTGCCTGGGTGGGAGGGGTCAGAGGAAAGCTTCAGACCAGGCCGCAGGCAGGGTATATGCAACACTACCGCTGCAGGGGACCAACAGAAGACTACCTTTAAGGTGGAATGGTGCAGGTGGGGCAGTGTTGAATTGTGTGTGGGGGGGGGGAGATGCAGGATTGTGCTAAAGACAGGTTGGAAGAGGGCAGATGTGTGGAAGGGACAGGAGAAGTTTCAATGTGATTAATATTTTTAATTGCGATTAATTTTGTCAATCATGATTCAAAATTAATGCATTAATCGCAGTGTTAACTGCAATTAACATGCAACCCTAATTAAAATTTTTCAAAATGTGACAATTAATAATCTTCACAAATGACATAAGTCACAATACAGAGAATGCTATTAAAATTAGAAAAATACAATCCAGTCAACTGAACTGTTTAATTGTTTAAATTTTAACATTTTTATACAATGATTTATTTTTTATTTATTTATTTATTTTGTTACATTTGTACTCCGCGCTTTCCCACTCATGGCAGGCTCAATGTGGCTTACATATACAGGTACTTATTTGTACCTGGGGCAATGGAGATCCTTTATGTGACTGCAATGTGCCCTAGAACACTAAGGGCCCTGTTTACTAAGCCGCTTTATAGGCACATTAGCGTTTTTAACATGCGTTAACAATGTACGCGTGTTAACCGTGGAAGCGCCTATAATTTCCCTATAGGTGCCTACATGGTTAGAGCACGTGCTAATTGTAGGTACATTAAAAATGATAACTAACGCACCTTAGTAAACAGGGCCCTAATACACCTCCTCTTTGGAGGCAGAGATCCGAAAACAGAACAAGCTAAACTACTAAAGACTCCTGCACAGAAGCTATACACTAGTAGAATATCTGCCTTTGGTCAGACGTGCAAAAAGCAGGCAGACCTTCAGCAAATAAGTGACCACAGACTAGAAACAGAAAAATACAGATGAAAACTGCACTGGGAACTCCAGGAAGCCAGATTCTGCATGCAACAATACCGGAGAAATAGAAAGAGAAATGTATTTTCTATACAAAGATATCAGAGATTCACATTTCCCAAAACCAAGAGAGAAATCAAAGATTTCCCCAAAAAAAGAAGGAGCGGGAAAAATTCTGTATAAATATGGAGGAAAGAGGAGAAACAGTTGCTAGAAGAGCAAAATAACTGTATCCTGCCACCAAGCAAGCAGTGGCATAGTCAGAACTGATTTATTTGAAGGGGCACAAGGTTAACATGAAGGAGTGGGGGGGGTGATTGCACTAGGCATAGAGCACTGAGCTGTGGTAGTTATACAAGTATCAACAAATGACAACCTAGAATAGACCTCAGTAGGATGTGAAAGCTGTGATACAGCATGGGTGACACTTTAAAATATTCTAACGTAAGCACATATCAACACTAAACATACTCACCTATGGAAACAATTCAATTATATTTAAAGATGACCCCCAGAAACAGCATCTGATAATTTACGAGACACAAGTGTTATAAAGACAATCAGCGCCTCCTACAAAATATTCTAAAACCCCATCTAATGTTATGGCAAATTACATACAACTTTTAACTTTTGTTTTATGACGCATGGCTTATTAATCTAAATTAAAAGGGGAAACACATTTGAAGTATATTTATTGCAGCTTATAAAATAAAGACAAATATTGTATAGAAAGCAAAACATAACATAAAAACAAACAACCCCCTCCCCCAAACATCAATCAATCATTTAATATAAAATAATATGATGTCTCTTCCAGAGCACTCAAGGCAGAGAACATCATAATAATTATAATAAAACAGCAATAATCATAAACACGTACTGTAAGAACAGTTAAGCTTCTTCAGACCAATGGTCCATCAAGCCCAACATCCTTTCTGTTGTCAAGAATTAAAGAGGAAGTCGATTTTTTTTTATTCCCAGAAATAAGAGCTGGTAACTCCCAAGCATACAGGGCCTATGAAACTATGAGGCAAGTAGTTAATAGTTGAGGCTCACCAGTTTTCTGTCCATAATCAGTGTCACAGCAGTTTAACTCATAGTAAGCTTAGGTCCAGGCTTGGTTTACTTTAATACACCTGAGGAGAGATCTGGCAGAATGACTCTCCATCTTTCTCTGTAATTGCTGGGCTGCCTGTTTCTGTTGCAGATGATTCCTAACTGGGAACATCTAGTCTTCCTGCAGCAAACACAGGTTTTCTACTTGTACACACGTAGAATACTAGGACATAGAAACTGAGAAAAATGTAGGAAGAAAAAGACCATATTTCATCACTTCATGATTCCAGATTTGGTCAGACCATAATGCGATCTGAACAATACCTTGCCTTCTCCTCCATACACAGGTACCAATCTTTCTTGGTATTACATTTCTACTTTTCATAAAATGTTGTAGAATTTGTGTGTTACCTGTGTAAGCTTGGGAATCTTCATATGTGTGGCTACAAGGTCTTCTTGTCCATGGAGAAATAAAAGTTGCTTATCTGTAATGGTAGTTCCCCGTGGACAGAAGATCTTCTAGTCACACAATCCCTCCCTAGGTTGTTGTTCGCTTTTTACATTATTTTATTTATTTATGCATTCTTGTATTCAACTATTATCCAACAACAAATTTCAGTTCAAAGTGGCTTACAATTTACATTTTGGTAGAGTTATTCTTGCCTTGACTAGTAGCCAATGTAGTGTTTCAAGCAGTGGGGTTGCTCTTTCATATTTCGATTTCTTTGAAAATCAGTCTTGCTGCTGTGTTTTGGACTGTTTGCAGCAATTTTAGTGTGTTTTCCTTGCATCCTACGTATGCTGCATTGCAGTAGTCTAGTTGCGATAGTATTGTTGATTGGACCAGTATCTGGAAAGATTGTCTAGGGAAATAGTCTCTTATTCTTCTCAGTTTTCATAGTGTTCTGAAACATTTTGATATTACTGCTGATATTTGATTGTCCAGTGTTAGATGTTTGTCAAGAATGATTCCTAGTATTTTAAGTTGTGTTTCAATGTGGTGTTTGTTGGTTGATTGTGAATTTTTGGTAGTATGTGGGGTTGTGTGGGCTGGATAATACTAGGAATTTGGTTTTGTCTCTGTTCAGTTTGAGTTTGAAAGTTCTTGCCCATTCTTCCATGAGGTCCAATCCTTTTCTTATTTTGTCCTGTATGTTTGTGATATTGTTTTGGACCAGCAGAAGGAGTAGTGAAGGTAGCAGGGCTCTTCTTCAGTTTCTCTGCCTCGTCAGCTCTGAATATCATTTCTGGCACCGGTATCTCTCCCAAATCTTCCTCTGTGAAGACCGAAGCAAAGAATTCATTTAATCTCTCCGCTATGGCTTTGCCTTCCCTGAGTGCTCCTTTTACCCCTCGGTCATTTAGCAGTCCAACTGATTCTTTTGCCGGTTTCTTGCTTTTAATATACCTAAAACATTTTTTGCTATGTGTTTTTCCTCCAACACAATCTTTTTTTCCTCTTTGCCTTCCTTATCAGCGCTTTGCATTTGACTTGACATTCCTTATGCTGTTTCTTATTATTTTCAGTTGGTTCCTTCTTCCATTTTCTGAAGGATTTTCTTTTTATAGCGTCCTTCACCTCACATTTTAACCACGCCGGCTGTCGTTCGATCTTCCTTCCTTTTTTTTTAATACATGGAATATATGTTATTTTTGAACAGCATCCACGCCTGATGCAAATTTTTGACCTTCGCAGCTGCTCCTCTAAGTTTTTTTTTTCACCATTCTTTTTATCATAGTCTCCTTTTTGAAAGTTAAATAATAACGTATTGGATTTCCTGTGTGTATTTACTCCAAAGCCAATATCAAATCTAATCATATTATGATCACTGTTATCAAGTGACCCCAGCACCAATACCTCCTGCACCAAATCATGTGATGCACTAAGGACTAGGTCTAGAATTTTTCCTTCTCTTGTTGGCTCCTGTACCAGTTGCTCCATAAAGCAGTCCTTGATTTCATCAAGGAATTTTACCTCCCTAGCATGACCTGATGTTACATTTTCCCACTCAATATCGGGGTAATTGAAATCACCCATTATTATGGTGTTGCTCAGTTTGTTAGCCTCCCTAATTTCTGATAACATTTCGTTCCAGTTTCTCATGAAGTGTTTATCCTCAAGTGGTATGTCGTTGAGTTCATTTATTGTTGTTGTCCCGAATGTGTAGTTGTCTCCTTTTCCTCTGGTTGTGAATGTGTGTTGGGTTCTTGGCTCTCATTTCTTTCCATTGTAGTGTGAAAGGGAGCTTGCTGTGGTCTGACTATGGTACTACTACTACTACTACTATTTAGCATTTCTATAGCGCTACAAGGCATACGCAGCGCTGTACAAACATGGTACCTGTTCCCATGTGTGGTTTGTGAATATGTGGTTGTTGTTCATTGAGAATCTGTGGGCTAGTATGTCTAATTGGTGTCCTTTTGTGCGCATTGAGACTCCTTGTGCTGTTGTGAATTTCCATTGGTTTATGAAGTTCATTAGTGTTCTGGTGTTTGTGTCATTTTGTTTTTCTAGGTGCAGGTTTATGTCACCTATTAGTAAGACATTTGGGTGATTGGTGCAGATGTTTGATACGAAGTCCATGAAATCATTTTGGGCGTTTGTCCAGCTTCCTGGAGGGTGGTAGCATAATGTGATACATAGTTGGTCAGTTAGTGTTTTGTTGGTGATTTTGCATGCCAAGATTTTGATTGTTGAGGATGTGTTTTTAGCAACCGGTTCTGATATGAAAAAGGATTTGTATATTATTGCAATGCCTCGTCCCCTTCTTTTGGTTCTGTTGATATGTATTATTTTGTATCCTGGTGGGCATAGGTCTAGTAGTGCAGAGTCATCTTCAAGGTGCAGCCATGTTTCAGTTATGAGCAGTAGTCCGAGTTGTTCCATTTCTATCCAGTTTCTTAGTAGTGTTGTCTTATTTACTACCGATCTCGCATTTATGTAACCTATTTGTATTGGGACATACGCGTCGTGTTTAATGTTGGTGTTTTTAACAGTTTGTAGTTGTCTGTGTGGTCTACCTGTTTTGCTGTTGTGGTTTTTGTTGGGTGTTGTTCATGTTTGGTTTCATGTTGCTGGTTGATTGTTTGGCCACTACGTTATTGTTTAGGTGGCGATTGGGCTCTTCCAGTTGTTGCAGTGGGCGTCTTCTTCCTATGATGCATACTGGTATTTTGTTCCATTCGGTTGGAGTTGTTGCTGGTATCCTCATTAGCCACATTGTTGTTGTTTAGTAGAAGATCCATGCCCTTAGGTTGGTCATTTTGGGGGGTTACTTCTGGCTTGGGGTATTTGCATGTGAATATGTGTGTGTTTGGGCTCTGAGGTGCTTGTGTTTGTGTGTTGCATGGAGCTGTTTTTTTTTTTTTTTCCTTGGCTGGGGGTTTGCCTGCATCAGTGAGAATGATCCGATAAGAGAGTTAGCTAGTACATAAAAACAATACCCACAGCAGTGAAAGTGTCCTTCAGTAACAGTCACATCTAAAAGATAAATGAGCAGTGGAAGTTCTTGCTCAGAGAGTGGCTAATTGTGGCAGCCAAGAGGAGCAGCATAGAGAACACATACTTGCTGCATCACCCCCAGGTGAGAGGTCTTGGTTCAGGGCTGCTGTTCTTCAATGATGGGTCCTGCAGCTCTGAATAGGGTGCCTGCAGTACGGGTGGAAAGCCATCCAGAACTGGGCTTTCACATGGCCCGGACCCCCATCTTGAATAGCAGCTCACCTTTCATGGTTCATCTGCAACCACTGATCCCACTGTGCTGATGCCTCAGCTGGTCATTGCCAAGTGTGGTGAGGATGAGACTATGCTGTCTTTCTGGGCTGGAGTGCGCTGTGGTGTGCCGATGTTTGATTGCACTGCTGATCTGCCTCCGCCTGCTCTGGTCCATGGACCCCGGACTGCTCTGTCGAGCCGCATGTTCTAGTTGGTCCTCGGGATGAGGACAACTTTCCGCTAATTTTGCCTCTAGAGTCCTCCAGACAGGTTGTAGCGTTGCTTTCTGTCTAATTTGACAATTTCCTTTGTTTGCTGTTTGAAAGAAGGTCACAAACACTCTGTTCTCTTTTTCAGGCTGCCAGTTTGGAATTACTGCAGGCAATGGAGAGGGGAGGAGGGAGATGAGCTGACTAGGACAGGTATTTTGAGACAGGAGAGTAATTGACCTTAAGCACTTCTTGGAATGCAGGAACAGTGTGGGATTCCACAGTATATATAGTGCTCAATAAGGCAGAAATTCAGGAGCATGCTTAGATTATGATCTAGAGTTTATGCTTATAGAATGCTGGGTTGGTCACGTTAGCAGATCTTCTGTCCACGGAGAACTACCGTTACAGGAAAGCAACTTTTATTTCTGCCAGCCACTGGTCCTTCTTCCTGTTGCGTTCCACCTCCTGTGAAGTAACTTCCTGCTTCAGCATAGGCGGGATGGGGACACAGCAGGAAAAAAAGACCCATGGCCGGCAGAGCAGAATTAATGTGATAACCCAGCATAGGAGCAGGAGACCGAGTCAGCCTTCTGCCTGCCACCGGAAGCCTCCCTTCTCTTTCAATTGCTGCAGCAAGTGTGTGTGTGTGTGGTGGTGGGGGTGGGGGGTGGGGTTGGAAGAGAGGAAAAGACGCTGGCAGCACTTTTCTGTTGCTGGGGCCGGGCCCCCCTTTGGAGGTCAGGACCTGGGGAATTTTGCCCTCCCACTCTCGGCAGGCCTGCAGAAGACCACAGACAATAGAGCATATTGTTAATGAAACAGAAGCAACATCTTTTCTGTTATTCCTTATAAATGCAAGAAAGACTCAGAAACATCCTCTTGTCTGGGTTGCAGCTGGTAAATCCCAGTTTTCTATTTTTGGTGCCCTTCCAGTTCAAAATGATACCTCTTCTGCCATCTTGTGGTGATTGGATAGATTGCAGCCACATGATTTAAGCTGATTTTTGACAAATATAGTGGCCCATATACTATGCTGCGATAAGCAATCACTCGTGCTTACTGCAGGTGTGCTTAGGTATCCTGCAATACTTTCAGGATCGGCATGCATTTCCCATGCGCTAAAAAACAGCATTTATTTTTTAGCATTGGGGGTGTGTCTGGGGGGGGGCAGAGAGTAGGCGTGTACTGTGCTAATCAGTTAGTGCAGTTACATCCGCACATGTTAACCAATTAGTGCATGATTAGCACATGAGCCTTTACTACCTAGAAAATAGGTGTTGATAAGTACTTGTGTACTAATGAGGAAATTAGTGCATGGTAATTAATATGAGGGAGGGATATACTTCCTTTCTGTGGTTTTTGCAACTACATTTAAGATGGTTTACATAGCATATTCAGGTACTTATTTGTACCTGGGGCAATGGAGGGTTAAGTGACTTGCCCAGAGTCACAAGGAGCTGCAGTGGGAATTAAAACACCCCACATGCAAATTTAAAAAAACCCCAAAACTAAACTTCTTACACAAGTCCCACAGTACATTTAATTTCATATACAAAACCATACTAGAGAAGTCCTACATTCACTTTCGAAAACTTCTGAAAACGTTTCTCTTCACAAACTGTATTGAACAGAACTTATGATAGTAGAGAAGGTATAGAAGTTTAGGCTTAACTATATTTAATTTGTAGATTTTATTAGGTATGTCCTTCTTTGTCATTTTGGGTTGCTGTTCTTATTTGTTTGTATGTATGAGTTGTATTTTTAAAAATTGTAAACCATTCTGTTTTGCAGCAGCAATAAGAAATGGTATATAAAATGAATAAATGAGTATAGTAAAATAGCCTAAATAATAGCGTTAAATTATTATTATTATTTAAAAGGAAGCATCTATTGCTAAATAGTAGTAGTAGTACTGCTATAAATCTTTCCATGGTCAGTAACCCAGTCTCAACTAATACAGTCCCGAACCATATTATCTTTCATTTCGATAATACGGTTGGGGCCGGCCAAATGTCAGACATGGCCGGGTTTGAGATGGCCGGCATCGGTTTTCGCCGATAATGGAAACTGATGCCAGCCATCTCAAACCCGGCCAAATCCAAGGTATTTGGTCGTGGGAGGGGCCAGCATTTGTAGTGCACTGGTCCCCCTGACATGCCAGGACACCAACCGGGCACCCTAGGGGGCACTGCAGTGGACTTCAATAATTGCTCCCAGGTGCATACCTCCCTTACCTTGTGTGCTGAGCCCCCCAAAACCCACTCCCCACAACTCTACACCATTACCATAGCCCTTATGGGTGAAGGGGGGCACCTAGATTTTTTATTTTTGTTTTTATTTTTGTTACATTTGTACCCCACGCTTTCCCACTCATGGCAGGCTCAATGCGGCTTAATGGAGGGTTAAGTGACTTGCCCAGAGTCACAAGGAGCTGCCTGTGCCTGAAGTGGGAATCGAACTCAGTTCCTCAGTTCCCCAGGACCAAAGTCCACCACCCTAACCACTAGGCCACTGTGGATACAGTGGGTTTGGGGGAAGTTTGGAGAGCTCCCATTTACCACCACAAGTGTAACAGGTGAGGGGGGGGATGGGCCTGGGTCCACCTGCCTGAAGTGCACTGCACCCACAAAATACTGCTCCAGGGACCTGCATACTGCTGTCAGGGAGCTGGGTATGACATTTCAGGCTGGCATAGAGGCTGGTAAAAAAGTTTTTTTTTTAAATTTTTTTTTTGGGTGGGAGAGGGTTGGTGACCACTGGGGGATTAAGGGGAGGTGATCCCCGATTCCCTCCGGTGGTCATCTGGTCAATTGGGGCACTTTTTTGAGGCTTGGTCCTAAAAATAAATGGACCAAGTGAAGCCGGCCAAATGCTCATCTGAGCCGGCCTTCTTTTTTCCATTATCAGCTGAAGCCGGCCATGTCTTAACAATGCCCCCATCCTGCCTCCGTCCCGCCTTCCATACCCTGCGCAAATGCCCCCTTTAACTTTGGCCTGCTCTGCGACGGAAAGCAGTTGGAGCTGGCCAAAATCGGCTTTTGATTATACCGATTTTGCCGGCTTCAGAAGATGGCCGGCGATCTGCTTCGAAAATAAGCAGGTTGGTGTCACATCTCAGGAAACCAGAGCACTGATATAAAAACTTGATGATGACAGCTTCTCAAATGAGTAGGTCTCGGTTATGTTTTGTTCTTGTTATGAGATGAGACTTAAATTCAGATCTTAACTCTAGAGGCAGCATATTCCAATATGTGGCTTTTTTTTCAGCCACTATGTGCCGATATGCACTACCAGCACCTTTTTCTAGGCCTGCATTTTCAGCTGCCTCACTTTGTGGAAGAAAAGGAAGTAAAAGGCAACACAGGACCTTTCACAGTCCATGCCAAGCTCAGCTTTTAGAACCCACCCCCTTCAACACAGGGAGTGCGCATTGGAAACGGGACCAGCAGACACTGAGTGTGGGGTTCAGGCTGTGACAGGTTCTGTGCTGCCTTTTATTTTCACTTCTTCGGTGATGGTGGCTGGTGGTGAGAAAAAGGAAAGTGGACTGAGGGGGACGGGAACAAGAGGAACAGTGATAGATGGGTGGCATGGGGGAAATGAGGAAGAGATGCTGGACATAGAGGAGAGGGGATGATGGACATGAAAGAAATGGATTCTGAAAATGAAGTAGGGATGCTGGATATGAATCAATGGGAAGGGAACAAAGAGGGGAGATGCTGGATATATCATATCTTAATCTGCCATCGGCTTTGAGATCAGTGCCACATGATGAAAGTCTTCCTGTGCCGAAGGAACCAGACCAGTATATCACATTGATGATGAAAAAGCAACTTATGAAACAGGCCAGTAGGAGTAAAAATAATTTACTGCTGGCCATGAGAAGGAAGGAAAGAAGGGTGGAAGGAAAGAAAAGGGAAATGGTTCGAGGCAGCAATCATAGGCAAATGGGGGACTAATTGGCCATGTTAGCATAGGGGAACTTGAATGTTAGGCAAAAAGTGTATGCACTCAAAGGGCCATGCTCACTCTGACACAGCCTTTAGATCCCATTCACAGTCTGCACGCAATTCTTTTCATACATATCAGAGCTATCCATGCAGGCAATGTGAACACTGAAAAATGCTTACTCAGTGCTGAGCCCTTTATTTTTGGCCACTTGTTTTACATAAGTCTTATGGGGGCTAGTTATCAAGTTGTGTTATGGCAATAATGCGTGTTAAAAGGCTCTAATACAGTTTTTGGTACCATAACTCAGGGATAATTAGGTTACCCTGTGATATATTGTAGTAAGTGCATACTACAAGCCACCTTATAGGTATAAAAATAACCCCAGCTTTATACTGCCCCGGGAGCATCAGGCCACAAAGCTGCTAGGAGTCAGGTTTCTGTACAAGGGTGCCCATATACAGGGTCTTGCCCAGTTCCCACTAGACTACCAGGAATGGCTAAAAGAAGGCATGGAGACACCTAAGGGGGGCTTCTGGGGGGACCTGCACATTTAGGGGTATTTCTGGGGGAGGGGACTATGAAAGGTCCTACTGGTTGGGGGTGGGACCTTCCAGGTAAAGGGTCATCTGCTTGGAGGAGTTCTGATTGGAGGGGCCTTGGTGTGGGGGAGGCTTGAAATAGGGGTGCCTTATATGGGACAGCTATATGGAGGGATTATGACTTAAGGGGGTGCCTTCAGGAGTGAATTTACTGATGGGGGGGCTCAGGGACATCTTAATGTCAATGTGACTAGCTCATAGGCATCGCTATGGGGTGGCAAGTGCCACCCCAACAAAATGACTTGCCACCTTTTTGCCACCCTAATTTTACCTGGCATCGTCTACCTGCACTCCCCCTCCCCCAAGGTCAGGTATTGTTCCCTCGTCCTCTCCTCACTCCTTGCAACAGGGCCCAGGACCTCCTTTCTAGTCCCTTCCTCCTCCTCTTCCCTCCTCCCCCAGCAGTCCTCCAGCCTTTAGTATGTTGCCAGCAGTGCCAATCATTCAGGCAGACCACTGCTGGCTGGCTCCAGAGGTTCTCTATGCTGTGTCCTGTCTACTCTGATGCAACTTCCTGTTCCTGCATAGGCAGGATGCAGCACAGAAAACAGTTCTCAAGCTGGCCATTGATAGCCTGCTTGAATGTCTGACATTGCTGGCAATGTACCAAATGATTGGAAGATCATGGGGGAGGGGGGAGGAAGGGAATAGAGAGGTGCCAGCCATGCTGCACCACGCCAGGGGAGCAGGGAAGATAAAGATGCTGAACTTGTGGGCAGGCAGGGGGGGGAAGAAACAGAGATGTCTGATCACTGGGGTGGGGTTGGACAGAGATACTGGATGTGGGAAGAGTGGAGAGAATCATGAAATCAGATGAAGGAGTGCGGAAGAGAGCAGAGAGATGCTGATGCTACTGAGGGAAGGGGGGAGAGAGAGATGCTGGGATGATAAGTGGTGAGCAGAAGGAAAAGAGAGACTGGATGGTGGGGAAGTGGGGGGGGGAGGGTTGAAGAGACAAAGAGAGATGCTGGACTATGGGGAGAGGGCAAGGGGAGAGATAACTGCAGAAGAACAGGGAGAAGCTAGTCATGAGGAGGGACAGGAACACAGATAGGTGATGCCGAGCACAGAGGAAGGGGTATGGGGACAAAGAGGATAGGTGCTGAACATATGGGAAGAATAGGGACAGGGACAGAGGGGAGATGTTAGGACAGGTAGGGACACACAGGGAATGACTGGGAACATGGAGAGAAAATAAATGTCAAATGGACCAGAAACCCTGGAAACAGAAGATGGATGGGACTTGGGTGGGGTAGGGGAACAGAGCAGAAGATGGATGGGACTCAGGGGCGGGGGTAGGTGGGGGTAGGAGCAGAAGATGGATGGAACTCAGGGGTGGGAGGGGAAAAAGAGCAGAAAGAAAGAGACACAGGGATGGAGCTGGACTGGTGAGGGGATGAGAGGCAGTGGAAGGTAGATGATGGTTGAGAGGGTGACCACCAAGGATGGAATTGGAGGACTAGAGAGTGGGTGAAAGATGGGGAGGATAGGAAACTGGGAAAGGAGAGGGACAGAAGGGGCAATAGGAGTACTGAAAAGGGGATGAGAGGGAGATGGGGAAAAACTGGTAGGTAGATGAGAGCTGAAAAGGAGGAGACTAAGAAGAGGGCGAGAGAAAGGGAGAATGAGAATAAAATCAAATGGGCACATATAAACACAGATAAGAGAAAAATGGGGGAAAAATGAAAAGAGAGATCAGTGGCAGACAGATGTAGAGAAGGAAAAGAAGACAAGAGGAGAGAGAATAATTGGAAAGGCAAACCTGGAAAATAATTTGGGAGAAGACTGACACAAGGAAAGTGGAAACGAGACTGAGACCATCCCAATCAGATAAATAAAAAGCTCATACAATGGTAAAAAACCAAAAATATCCTATATAATAATTCTCACCTGGAACATTCTGAAGCTCACTCTGTGGGAGGGAAACACTGAAGGCTAGGCTGCCAGGAACACTCACTCTCACTCATGCACCACTCACTGTCACTCAGGACCCGCCCTCAGCCACGCCCCTCTGGACATAATTCGCAACCCCAACATTCTAAATGAAGCCTCAAAAGCCCCTCTAAACTGGAACAGTGAGGCGCCAGAGATATCCTGTTTGCCCATGCCTGCAAATCGGAAGTCTGAACTCTGAACCGCTGTATGCCCCGCCCTCGCGTCAGAACATCATGACGACGAGGGTGGACCACACTGGAGGAAATATCTGCGCCGGACCACACTGCACGAAAGTAACGCGCGCTCCTGGCGACAGAAACACCATCACGGAGTTCGCAGGTGCCTCGAGGGGGGTTCGGGGACAGCTGCCTCGCTGACGACCGGGGGGGGGGGGGTTGGGGGACAACTGGCTTGCTGACGTCCGCTCGTGAGGCTCCAAACGCTATCTCCCCTTGCCTGCAGGACGCTATCTCCCCGTGCCTGCAGGGTGCTTCGGAGACAGCTCGGTCGCTGAACATACCTCTACAGGCTGCAAACCCCATCTCCCCCTGCCCCACAACCTTGCTAGCGCCCGTTTCATCTCTCCCAGAAATGGGCCTCTCTTACTAGTTATTTAATACTTTTTAGGGACTGAGATGTGTCCACTTTGAGAAATGTACATCTTTCCTGTTTTTTCTTTTTATCAGAGTACAGGACAAAATGCATTTGTTTCTCTTTTACCAGTATTTTCCTGCTTATAGAGTCTGTCTTTCTTGGGCGTAGGAAAGGGGGAGAGGTGTCTCTGTTTTAATTGTTGTGTATGTTTTTTGTGGTGCCCCATGGTGTGGATCTATCTGTGTTCTGTATGTGCAACTGAGGTGAAGGATTCTGTTGTCATGTAGTGTCTGTGGAGGAATTTCTAACAGTCCAGCTTGTTCTAATTTCCCAGTAGTAGGTATATTGGTGCTCTAGGGCCCAGTGTAATATTTATAGCACTGTTAAAGCAAAAATTAATTGGAGAGCAAAATAATATAAACCTAAATACTAAGTTCAATTTTTTTGCTCAAAGATTGAAATAGAGAGCTCCCAAAAACTGCTACTGCTACCAAAGGAGCATAAAACAATTAAAGAAAGGAAACCTCAACTGCCCCGAGGAAAGCCCATAATGGCTAATTACAAAAACCTCGAAAGGGGCTCCTGTCACTAGCTTCAGCTCTGTAGCAAAAACAACAGTGGTAAAACAATTCCAAAAAAGCACTAATGGAGAAAATAAGCCACTGTTGGAAAAAAGTTAATCGCACTACACATAATAGATAACGGCTGAAACTCTCTACAATCAGTCTTTGTACAGAAATGTCCAATAGTATGATGAACTACAGTCCCCAAACAAAAAATATTTCAATAGGAAGGAAGCACGAAAAACTTGTGGTGTTTCTACTTCAATCCGCTCGCTGGAACTTGTCTGCTAGCTACACGTCCCAAATCAGAATATCCAGTCTTCTTATCCTCGACAAAGGGTCCCCTTGTTTCACTAAAGCTGTTTCAAGAGGGGGGGGGGGGGAGCAGGTAACTCACAAATCTCTTTATCCAAGATGGCAACAGAGCTAAAAGAAGATGCTAATAAATAAAGCACCAATCATCTTCAAGAATATAATTAAAGGGGAAGCTGAAGAACTTTCCTCGGGTATTTTCCTGTCCCTAGAGGGCTTACAATCTATATTTGTACCTGAGATGATGGAGAATTAAATGACTTGCCCAAGATTGTAAGAAGCAGCAGTGGGATTTGCACCCTGAGTCTTAACCCATTGCTCTAACCATTAGGCTACTCCACCATCATTTTAATCTGAGTCATTTGATAGATAATGACATGTTTCCTATAACTATTATATGCTGACTGGAAATCACTTTGGATTTTTTTAAGCGAAGCAATTCATAAATTAAAACAACAACACTAATAATTCTGTATTTTCGCGTATATAACCCGCACATGCGTATAACCCACACCCATATGTATCCCGAGGCAAAGAAGGAACCAAGTAAAGAATGTTTTGCATTGCCTGCACCCTTGTATTCCCCACACATGCTAGGTGAGAATATATTGAAGAAACTAACACCCCTAAGCCGTGCGGCAATGCCGACACAGCCCTTTCAAAGTGAACGGGCTGTGTCGGCATTACAGCAAGACAACTTAGTAAACGGACAGACGGACCGGGGGGGGGGGGGGGGGTAAGCCAGTGAAAACCAAAAAAGAAAATGTTGCATTTGCCCGGATAAATATTCATTGGTATTAGGTGTGGCGCTCCAGAAGAGTACATGAAAATATGTGCTTCCCAATTTAACTGAAAGCATAACCCAAGTGTAATAAATCCAGACTGTGAAAAATACTCTAGTGATGAGAAACAGTGAAAAAAACCAATGAAACAATTTACCCAGTGCAGTATAACAAAGGGTTTGTCCAAACAGCAGTGTCTCGCATGATAATAGTGCGTGCCGGGCCAGCATGCCTTACTTAAAAGCCACTGTTCGCACCAGAAAATCAGCTGGTGCAGTCCAACATAAAAGCTGAAATGGATCGTGGGGAGTAACCTTTAAATGTAATGATTTTATAACCCACATCTTTGTTTATCTCGCACTGGGTAGTCATGGTAAGTAAAAACTTGAATAACCCGTGGGTTATATTTGCAAAAATACGGTTTTAATATTAACAATATCAGGCACTTTTTTTTGCCATTCCAGATTTTTTTCTAGTGCCATTAATAAGTAGATTTGTCACTTGCATCTTGACTTAATGGATTTGTTCTTAACAGTGATCATGAGCACAGGAAGTTCCTCTAGGTGAGAAGTGTTGATATTTTTTTACTTGTTACACATTATTGTTTTGCCCTTTCACTGGATGTAATTGGCATGCAATTTAAACCAGAGTACAGAACATCACTATGAGAAAACTCAGAACTCTTGAACCAAAATCTTCTTTAATGCAGTAATCAAACACAGAAAAATAATTTACAGATATGCTGGACAAGAGTTATTGCCTTGCAAACTGGGAGTCTGTTCTCTACCAGCTCTCTCTCTCCATGCAAGTGAGAAGCTGGGAGTAATTCAACAACACGCTGATTAGAGATGCTATTTATACTTTATACTAGTAAAATCTTGATACAGTAGCTTGTAGGGGGGTCAAACTACAGAATACAGCATAGGCTGTTTCAGCTCACAGAGGAGACATGCTGCAGACTAACTTTTACAGACCCAATAGGGAGAGAAAGAGGAGGGAGGGGAGCAACTAGTCTAGCATGCACAGAGAACAAGGCAAGCCAATAGAAAGAGTCCCATAAGACATAGGGATCAGGGACATGTGCTCTGGAAGAGCCTATTACAAAGAACTAAAGGATTACAGGGATTTGTAGTTAAAGGGCACAACCATATTTAAATATACAGATAATGTAATCTGTTACAGACAATGCTGAACATATATACATAAACAAGAAACAGCCTGCCTCCATGCAAATGGTGGCAGAACAATTATGATCTATTGAGGTTTTTTGCCTTGTTTATGAGCAGTTGAGTGGTGCTTCTTTTTCAAGTATTGCTTTGCAATATTATAGGTTTAGAGTGGTGCTTGCCAAACCTTCTTTTGATGTGACCCCATTTTAGCAGTCAAAATGCACCTGACCCCAGATGACACCAATGCAAATTATTGTTCACAACTTCAGACATCATAAGCAGCATATTCACTGTGCTATCTAAATATTAATGAACATGAACATCATGTTTATTTATATATTAGGATTTATTTACTACCTTTTTGAAGGAATTCACTCAAGGCAGCGTACAGCAAGAATAAGTCAAACATAAGCAATAGACAATTATAGCAGTTAAAATATTCAAATAACAATACAAAGTATGACATGGAGGGGCATAATCGAACGGAAACGCCTATCTCCATGGGCGTTTATCTCCGAGAACGGGTCCGTGAAGGGGCAGGCCAAACTGAATTTTCGAAAAAAAATGGACGTTTTTGAGCTGGGCGTTTGTTTTTTTTAGTGATAATGGAAACTAAAAACGCCCAGCTCAAAAATGTCCTAATCCGAGCCATTTGGTCGTGGGAGGGGCCAGGATTGGTAGTACACTGGCCCCCCTGATATGCCAGGACACCAACTGGGCACCCTAGGTCAGTGCGGTGGACTTCAGAAAATGCTCCCACATGCATAGCTTCCTTACCACGGGTGCTGAGCTCCCAACCCCCCTATCCCAAAACCCACTACCCACAAATGTACAACACTACCATAGCTCTTAGGGGTGAAGGGGGCACCTACATGTGGGTACAGTGGGTTATGGAGGCCTCCCATTTACCAGCACAAGTGTTACAGGTGGGGGGGGGGGGGGGGGGAATGGGCCTGGGCCACCTGGCTGAAGTGCACTGCGGTACCCACTAAAAGTGCTCCAGGGACCTGCATACACGCAGGCCTCTAGGTCTGGTTGCTGCTATATAACATTGGCACACCAGTTGACACCTGAAGACTAATCTCTCCGAAAACGTCCTTTATTGGAATAACCGCCTTTACTCACAGTTAACTGCAGATCAGAGGTTGTGCCCCACTGGCAATGAGTTTCCCTGGTACTGAGATGAGCAGTAGGTCAGAGCTGGCAGAATGCTGTACAATGCCCTCTTTCAGCCACATTCAAGGGAAGAACTAAGTTGTCTAACGTGGCTAACACAGGAAAGGGAACTAAAACTGGCTTACAAAAATGGCCACTACCACATGGACTACAACAGGAAACACAACAGGGCACACTCTGACCCAGTAGGCAGGGGGAAAAGCACCATGGGAGAAGAGCCTACCAACTACCAACATCGTGAGACTGTAACACAAGCTAATGAAATCACGGAGCCCAATACCCTACACCCACCACAATGCAATGCTGATGTGACCCTGTACTGCACCCGAGAGCCACATCAGAACCAGGGAAAGGCTGTCAGAGGATAGAACACATTCTGCTGTCATGGAGGTGGGTACGGCATTTGAGGCTGGCATAGAGGCTGGAAAAAAAGTTTGTAAAGTGGGGTTTTTTTGGTGAGAGGATGTTAGTGACCACTGGGGGAGTCTGGGGAGGTCATCCCCGATTCCCTCCAGTGGTCATCTGGGCAGTTGGAGCACTTTTTTGGGACTTGTTCATGAAAAAAAAGGGTCCAAAAAAATTGACCCAAAATCGCATCTCTCCTCGGCTGATAACCACGCCCCAGTTCCGCCTCCACCACGCCTCCAACACGCCCCCGTCAACTTTATTCGTTTCCGCGACGGAGTGCAGTTGGAAACGCCCAAAATCAGCTTTCGATTATACCAATTTGGGCGCCTTTGCAAGACAAACGTCTATCTCCCGATTTAGGTCGCACTATAGGCATTTTTCTCTTTCGAAAATAAGCAGGTTAGTATGCTATATTACAATGTCAACACAATATGCAATAAAACATTTTAATAGACAGCAAAGGGTATAAGCAAAGATGGAACGTATAGATAGGTAAGATAGAGTAACAGGAGTAAGACAATAAAGTACTAATTTAAAGAAAGTTACAAATGAGGTCTAGGTGCTTGAATATTATTTAGCTAGGGTAGGAGTGGATAAATATGTCATGTGTGTGTGACTAGCAAGTTAGTTACTTCTTCCATTAAAGGCCTGCTTGAAGAGGCAAGCCTTCACCTGCTTTCTGAAGTACAGATAGTCTTGTGGTGAGTGAAGCCTTTCAGGGAGTGCATTCCAGGGTGTGGGGGCTACTCCGGAGAAGGCTCACTTGCGGGTATCACATTGTGTGATGTCCTTTGGAGAGGATGTGGTTACGGATACTCCTTGGGAGGACCTTAGTGTCCTTGCAGGTGTGTAGAGGGAGATCCTATTCTTCAAGTACTCTGGGCCATTTCCTTTAAGGGTCTTGAAGATCAAACATAGAGTTTTAAATTTGGCCCTGTGTTTTACTGGTAGCCAGTGAAGTTTTTGCAAAAATGGTGTGATGTGGTCACGTCGCTTACTACCTTCTAGTAGTCTTGCTGCAGCATTCTGAATCAATTGGAGCTGGTGCAGACCCTTTGTAGTTAGACCAGTGTAGAGTGCATTACAGTAATTCAATCTTGATGTTATCGTGGCATGCACAACTGAGACAAGACTTGTCCTCTCAATGTAAGGAGACAGGCAGCGTAGTTGCCGCAAGTGATAGAAGCTGCTCTTGAAGGTTGCTTGAATTTGGGGGATCAGAATAATTGTTGAATCTAGCTGTATTCCAAGGTTCCTGACTTGTGATTTGAGGGGGCGTTCATATTTCCTAAAAGAGATTTTGATGTCAGGGTGCCCACTTGTGTTAGGAACCCACAGAAACTTCGGTTTTACTTGGGTTACTACTACTTATCATTTCTATAGCGCTACTAGACATACACAGCGCTGTACACTTGAACATGAAGAGACAGTCCCTGCTCGACACAGCTTACAATCTAATTAGGACAGACAAACAGGACAAATAAGAGATAAGGGAATTACTAAGGAGGGGATGATAAAATAAGGGTACTGAACAAGTAGGTAAGGGTTAGGAGTTAAAAGCAGCATCAGAAAAAGTGGGTTTTTAGCCTAGATTTGAAGACGGCCAGGGATGGAGCTTGACGTACTGGCTCAGGAAGTCTATTCCAGGCATATGGTGCAGCAAGATAAAAGGAATGGAGTCTGAAGTTAGCGGCAGAGGAGAAGGGTGCAGATAAGAGAGATTTACCCAGTGATCAGAGTTCCCGGGGAGGACTGTAGGGAGAGATGAGAATGGAGAGGTACTGAGGAGCTGCAGAGTGAATGCACTTATAAGTCAATAAGAGGAATTTGAACTGTATGCGGAAATGGATAGGGAGCCTCGAACACTGAGGCTTGCAAGTTGTGAGGTAGCTTATGCAGCACAGCCATTGAGCTATTGGGACAGCCTAGCTATTTCTAGGTGGAGGCTGCAGGTAAGTGACTTGGGAACGTTTGCATCTTTGAGGTGTCCTTTCCATAATTCAAGAAGTATGTATCAGGATTGAACAAACTCTGGAAACTCAACAACCCATATAAGTAGTGTTTCTTTTTGTGTAGATGTCAAAAATATTGATACACCCTACAGGTTCACCCTATTAACTGGTTAATTGAGCTCAATTATATGAAATGTTCTAGCCAGTGCATGTCTGAGTGTATGGAGAAATCTCACCAGTGAGTGCCTTGAAGTCTGCCTGTGGCTATAAAGTAGGCATCCTGGAATGCAAGGTGAAGAAAGAATCTACTCCCACGTGGTGGGTTAACTCTTCACTGGCTCTATGAGCTGTGTATCCTAACTCCACAGCACATCTCCCTCTATAGCTCTGAGAATCCTAGCAGGCTCTGATCACCTCTCAGGCTGGCTTCTTCACTGCTGCAGCTCTCCATTGGCTCTGGTCATCTTCCAGCAACTCTTGTTGGGCCTCACCTCCTCTAGTTGCTCTGATATGTCCCTTTCCATGGCCCCAGGCCCAGATAACTTCACCTCTTCTCTAGGCTCTGCAGCCCAGCCTCCTGCAGCAGCTCAGTTCCTGCTAAGATTGTTCCTGCTTCTTCTGTGTTTAGCTCTACCTCAAACATGGGTTGCTCCCCTCAGCATGTGGGTTCCACAGGTTTTCTTTATTACTTCTGTGGGCACGGGGCTCTAAATGACTTTTGATGTCTCTCTTTTACAAAACATTTATGTACATTTTCCTCAAGTGATAGCACATGTTTGGGAAGGTCCATCTGTCTGTCTATCCATCTGCATAGGAAGCATAGAAGAAGCATAAAAAGGGTAGTGGGTAAGTAAGGCCTCATTACCAGAAGAAAAGTGGGTGGTTTAGAGAAGTCTATGCCACAGGGACCTCTCCCCTGCAGCTCAAAAAAATCCCCACAATGACAAAACGGTTCCAGAATGGAGACTCCATCCCCCTCGCCAAATGTAATGCTTCAGCTGAAGCCATGAGCTTGGCTGTCTGCCACTTGGGATGAAACCCCTATCTGCAGATGAAGATAAGAAAGGCCGTAGCCATGGATATGAAATATGGAGGTAGCTATCACTAGAGAACCATCTCCTGGTGGCAGAAGATAAGGGCCACAGCTGCAAATTGAGCAGGCACCTGCCAAAAAGGACCCAGCCCCTGGCAGCAGAAAATAAGAAGGGCCATGGCTTTGGCTATGAAATGTGAAACCACTGATGCTGGGGACTCAACCCTCAGCAGCAGAAGAAAAGAGAAGCCAAAATGTCATATTTTGTCCTGTTATTTCAGATTAAAGATGACATGGAATGACATGGGAAATGACATTTGGGATGGGATGGGATTTTAATTTTAGCTCATGAGTTACATTCAGGTACAGTAGGTACATTACTGTCCCCAGAGGGCTTACAATCCAACCCCCCCCCCCCCCCGGTTTACTAAGCCACGCTAGCAGCTGTTGTGCGCTAATGCCGACACAGCCCATTCACTTTGAATGTGCTGTGTTGGCATTGCAGTGCGGCTTAGTAAACAGGGGGGGATAAGTCTAAATCTGAAGCACTGGAGGGTTAATTGACTTGCCTAAAATCATATGAAGCAACAGTGGGATATGAGCCATCTTCTCTGGCACTTAGTCTACTGCTTTAATCATTTAACCACTCAAGCTTGGTAGTAGTTGCTGTGAGATCTCACAGATCTTATCACAAGATTTGACTCCACATGAAGGAGGATGTGCTTTAGTGCATGTTATATGGCTCGTTGGTAGAGTGGGGGAGGGGGGCACAGGATCTGGCAGCCCCTGGATTTTTGTCAGGTTTGCTCAGTGGTGGCTGCACCTCTGGGCTCTTCAGAGAAGCAGAGTTTCCCACAGAGTCCTACAACCACAGGGCCACCATTAATCTCTGTTTTCCTACCTCATAGTTGTTGAGGTCTTCTTTCTTCTTCTTGGTCATCCTCCCAGCAGCACTGAACCTTAGTGACTTGTGGTCCTCCATTTCCCCAGGTACAATACTTAGATTGTGAGCCCATTAGAGACAGAGAAAAGTACCTGCATATAATACAAAAATGTAAGCTGCTTTCATTGTACCACAGAAAGGCGGTAAGTCATATTCCATTACCTTTACCCCATTGGGATTACCCTTTCCTGGACACAATGAAGGAGCTTGTTCAATGTGGGAAGCTTGCATCCACTGGCATTCACAGAGCTGGCTCCTATGATTGCAAGTGACTACTGAATGGAACTATATTTAGACCCTGCTATCCCCTATAGTAAGATTAAGGAGATAAAGGAGCTTGGCTTTGGAGTTAGGCATATCAAGCTCTAGAGACATTTTGCCCAGGGGCCCAGAGGCTCTGCCCAGATGCCCAGCGCACCGCTGGTGATCTAGTGGCCTCAGCAGGGGGGGGGGGACAACATGTTCTTGCCCGGCTGGGCTGCCGCTGTTCCCTCCCACCTGACATCACCGTATTTTAAAAATGGCGGCCGAGACTCCCTACGGAAGTCTTGAGAGACTGTCGAGACCTGTGAGACTACCATGGAAAGTCTTGGCCGCCATTTTGAAAACACAGCACTGGCAGGCGGGGGAATAGCGACAGCGCAGTGGGCAGGAAAACACATCCCCCCCCCCCCACACAGAGGTCATCAGACTACCAGAACCCCTCAGGTAGGACCGGGGTAGCAGAGGCGTCTGCTGCAGCGACAGGGGGGTGTCAGGCAGCGGCCAGGTGGAGGGCCCAGACCACCCTCAGTCCGCCCCTGTTGTCAATAATTCAGTTGCCTTACTGTTGATTTTGCCTATTGCATACCACTACCATATTGTATTGTTGGCTCAAAGACTTCCAATAAGTAAACAGTTGGTTTAGATTCAGAACAAGTATGGAGTTGCCTGACTTATTGATAAAGTGGAGCTGCTTATTGGCCTCCTGGAGGATTCTGGTCCTTGCTCTGGTCCCAACCAATACATATTATGTGCAGGGCTTATCCACATTCCAGGAATACACCAGGTGATCTAGTGGAGAGCACAAACTGCCCCTGTTACATAGATTTCACACTTCCATGGCTTGCAGTTACAGCATGGCTTGCCTTTAGCTGTGCATGCCACTGTTTGCTGTGAAGCATGTTCAGAAACAAGAAATATAAACAGGCCATGTGCTCTGCCCTTGAACAGGAGTCTCAACTTCCCCAGCTGGAACGTGGATAATGACTTGCCAAATGGGGAGAAAAGGGGGGAGTCCTGGGATCAAAGGGAGGAAGGAAAGAGGAGATTTCTCAGGTCAGGAGGAAGGGGAAGCCTGATGGATTCACAGGTTTGGAGGAAAGGAGTTCTAGCATCAAGCTAGAGAAAGGGATGTAAGGGTGGTATTTTGGGTGTGATTGGGTTGAAGACTGTACATTTTTCTGCATTTTATTTGTTGAACACATGGCTTTGATGGTCTTGTCGGACTTGTGAGGTTTATAACACAGTTACTACTACTACTACTACTACTACTACTTAACATTTCTAGAGCGTTACTAGGGTTACACAGGGCTGTACAGTTTATCAAAAAGGACAGTCCCTGCTCAAAAGAGCTTACAATCTAATGGGCGAAATGTCAAGTTGGAGCAGTCTAGATTTCCTGAATAGAGGTATGGTGGTTAGGTGCTGAAGGCGACATTGAAGAGGTGGGCTTTGAGCAAGGCTTTGAAGATGGGTAGGGAGGGGGCCTGGCATATGGGCTTAGGAAGTTTATTCCAGGCATGGGGTGAGGCAAGTCAGAATGGGCGGAGCCTGGAGTTGGCGGTGGTGGAGAAGGGTACTGAAAGGAGGGATTTGTCTTGATTTGTCTTTGATGGTCTTGTCGGACTTGTGGGGTTTATAACACAGTTCAAAAATATAAACAAATAAATGAATAAGAGAGAGTATAAGAATGTATGTGATACTGCAGAAAGTATGCTCCTTCATCTGAGAAAGTTTGCACAGCCTCCCCTTCCCCCACTCTGTCAATATGACCTTTCTACCCAGGTTAAGTAGTCAACCCTCTGTTATGTGTGCCTTCCAACATGGCTGTGCTAATGTTGTGGTAGGCAATTGATGATCCAAAAAAAGATTTACTTCCTGACATCAAAGTGCTAAACAGTAAGCTTGAGGACTGGAAAAAAGGTGGATCTGCACCAGTCGGATATTCAGATTGACTCAATCCGTGAGAAATATGGAGAAAAAATAGGAGAGCTGGATGTGTTTAAGGCTTTGGTAGCCAAAGACAATATTAGTACTACTTGGAGGATGGAGACATAGCAGCACTTCAGGCAACAAAGAAATATTTATGTTTTTAACTTTCCCCTTAGGATCATAAGATCTCTGGAATGGACAATTAAAAAAAATAGCTGTGTATAAAATGTTGCCACATACATCTAAGGCTGTTTATATCTCTGCTGAATCTGCGTCTCCTCAAAATGTTTTGTCTGAAATGGTCCAGATTAAGGGGACATTTTTACTGACCTTTTTCCTAGAAGATAATATGAGCCTTCTCCTCCCCTCCCTTCCCCCCAAAAAATATTCTTAAAACTTTTCTTGGGCTTATGTGTCAGATTGTTTCCATATATATATCTGGACTGATAGAGGCTAAGAGGAAGAATGTCTTAGCCTTGCGATTTGAAATCAGCTGAATAGCAATTTTGAAAGATTGTTATATGGGCAAGTAGTAAGTTGTATGTGCAGGACTTTTTTTGAGGGGGTACTGAGTACCGGCACCTTTTCCATTGTCTGCTAAAATTCACCCATGGTCCTCATATTTTAATGAAAGAGCTTAGGCTCTACATACAAATTCTGTCTTGTCATAAACTCTGTGACTGGTTGCAGGGGGCCTGACTATTGTGGGGTGGGTCCCTCAGTGATCACCCTACCTCTGGCATTTGTGTACCAGAACCTTTTTTGCTGGAAAAAACGCACTGTGTATGTGTAACCCACCTGTCTGAAAATAACACTCCTTCAGTATAGCTAAAAGCACACATATGGTTCCACAACATGTCTGCTTTTAACCACATTGAGAGGAGGTATTCTTGGAAGCGTGCTTAGGTTAGGAGAGAAAAATAATGTGCATAGATTGCATTTTAAACTGTGCACATGTTATTTCTCCTTGGACATAAAGCAGGCTCTTCACATATACAACACATTTCCAAATGAATACTGTGTCCTTACTGCAGTGACAATGGCTAGAAACAAAGTTTTGGAGGAGCCAATATTCAATATGGGTGTGCATTAGGCACCCCATTTCCTCTTCATTCCCCCCATCAAAACTAAACATACATTAGATGCTAGGGAACCCCAAATCCTGACAGTTGAACAAATTCAGAGCCTGCCCCAAGTCAGAAAAGCATGGCAGTCAGTGGTTTCATTTTGAGCCACTGACGCTGGCACTGTGAGTCTACTCAGTTCTTGTCAGGTACAGGAATGGTGCTCCCAGCAGCTGGATGGGCCAGTGGAGGGACCCAGGCTCACCCATGGCTATGTCCCTGCTTTTACTGCATGTAACAGTGTTACATGTAGATAAACACAGAACTAAACTCAAATTCACCTTGGCACACAAAACTGACTTGCTTCTTAACTTCCACAACTTTATTGGAACTGGAAAATATACAACTTACTGGATGATAACACAGAATCCAGAATAACAGTTTTAGAGTCTGTTTTCAGTTGGCAGGAGCTTTTATGAGTTCTTATAATATATGTTCTGATTTTCTGGACCATATTTGTCGAATTGCTGGGTAAGAAGCAATGCTGTCTGAAGGCTCTGGTGAGATAGGGTTCTAATAAGCCCTTCTTTTGGACGTATTCTGATATGTCCTCCAGATATTTTACATTTTTAGGAATACCCTCTTTCTCTTTTATATACTTATGACCAGCACACCTACCCACACGAGAGAAACCATTTCTGGCCTATAAGTCAGTCTGGTTACATAGGGGTGCTAAAAAGAGACAAAGGCATTGCTGATCTCTCTGTTTCCCTGCTGGTTGAATCTGTCAAAAGAATTTTGTTCCTGCAGCACAACTTTTAAGCATATGTTATGAAAAGACTTTCACAAGTATCTCAGAAGCCAGTCAAAGTTGTTGAGGGATATCTGCTTTTCTGATAAGTAAGCTTGGGCTCAGACTTGTAGGAGTATTTCCCTGTGTGTCTCACCTTGCGGGCCTTGGCCTGTATAATCCTATGACAGCAAAATGGAGGCTGTACACTCTGACCCACACATCTCTGTGTCAGCAAGAAACAGCTTTGCAGCTTGTGGAAAATTACAGCAGAAGCTCAACACCAAGGACATGCTGTGGGCAAAGCAGGCCCCCTTATCTCCCTGAGAGGCTGGCTCCAGCAAGGCGGGTGAGAAACAGAAAATGCATACCAAATGGTAACAACTTGAAGGTCAAGAACAATGGACTGTTCTTGCCAGGCAGTGAGCTGTGGAAGATCCAGTTTGGTTCCTGCAGCCACCGGACCAGGAGGTACGGGGAGAGCGGGAACAAAGAAGGAGTGAGTAGGAAGCCTTGGAAGAAGGTGGAGGTGAAAAGAAGACCAGTGAGACCTAATAAGGTCCACCAACTGATGAACTGTGTATCTGGAGGAAAGTATCGTGGTTCAGCTGTACCTGCCCTGCGTGACCTGTGACCTCCTTATCTGCTGCAGAGTTCCCTTCCAGCTGCGACTGAGACTCGCTGTGAATCCAGCTTGAGTCTGTGAGGTGTCCCGTGTCAGCTCCCGAGAGAAACGACCCTGAGGTCTAAGCCTGGTGAGAAACACGGAGATTCATTTCCTACTAGTCGGGGGCTAGTTAGTGGTATTTACCTGAGCAGAAGGCTGGTGCTGTCGTACTTGTGATTAGGAGAAGCTGCTAATAACTGTACTACCTCGTAACATAGTGTGACTGATCAGTGGTGTAGTTTTACCTGGTAACCAATAAGAATTAGTGTTTAGTAGTGTGACATATGAGTGTAATTTTTATCAGCCAGTAATTTTGTAATCAGCCAAAGCTTGCAGAGTTCTATTTTGTATACCTTAGCTCTATTTTCTTACCTGACATACTATAATAAATCTAATATATATCTCAGCCTACGGTCTCAGCTACAGTTCTTTCTAACGGAAGTATTTGGCTAGGTTCCAAGGTTCCCACCCCTAGACCTAATTCAGGATTATTTGCTTGCAGATAGTTCTGCTTAGGGGAACCTGGACACAGGTAATTTATTATCTGTGAATTATCCTACAGACTCCAACTCAGAAAAGTAGATTATTGTTTACTGCTGTACTGTAAGTCAGTCACTGTTTGATATGTGTTCATTAACTAAAAGCCATTTACACATTTGCTAGACTTAAATATTTTGTTAGCAAAGGTAGCAACCATTTTTATTTTTTTGTCCCCTCTTTTTTTGTCTCTGCAAATATGTTAATTCTACATAGAAGCAGGAAGGAAAATCTACTACAGAAGAAAACATTTCCCTGTATCCATAAGCAGCTTGCTGCCATCAAAGTAAAAACTATACTTAAGATGTTTGTGCAATTTCCCAAAAAGGTCAGCAGGTGGCAGTATAAGGCATAGTACAAACAGTACAATATAGAGAAAATCCAAGTGCACAAAATAGAAATAAAACATCAACTTACTGCTATTACAGGACAGCAAAAGTATATGCGATTCCTAAACAGTGCCCAGTTGCTGGCACTAACTATCAATAAGAAGATGCAGCAATATTTAACTAGATTACGGGAGAATGCTGATAGTTACTCAACAACATATGGTTCACAGAGAGATATCTTCAAAGTATAATGTTAGAATAAGGAAGATAGAATATCTCAACAGACAGGATGTAGAAAAAGAGTAGTAAATCACCTGGACTGGATGGCATGCACCCTAGAGTACTGAAAGAACTCAAACATGAAATTGCTGATCTGCTTTTAGTGATCTGTAACCTGTTGTTAAAATCGTCTGTAGTTCCTGAAGATTGGAGGACGACCAATTTAATGCCAATTTTTAAAAAGGGTTCCAGAGGTGATTTGGCAAATTACAGACCGGTAAGCCTGATGTCAGTGCTGAGCAAAATAGTGGAAACTATTATAAAGAATACAATTATGAAACATATAGATAACCATGGTTTAATTGGATAGAGACAGCATGGATTCTGACATGGGAAGTCTTGCTCACCAATTTGCTTCATTTCTTTGAAGGCATGAATAGACATGTGGATAAAGGTGAGCTGGTTGATGTAGTATATCTAGCAACCAGATGATCAAAAGCAAACATGGGCGCTAGAGGCCATTAGCGCTGGACTAACACCATCGTGTGTAGCCCAGGATCAGAGCCAGCCAGTGCGTGTAACAACACACTTGTCAGCTCTGAATGCTAATAGCATGTAAATGCATGCAAAACAGGGACATCTGTATTCCTCTCCAATGCTCAATGTGCAGTGTGCCAAACTAGGGTACTGCTATTGCTGTAAACCTTACACCAAATTGGAGCTGGCAATAAGGTTTACAGAGCCTTGGGAAGGAATGGGGAGCCCTGTCCAGCGTTTACAGAGCCTTGGGAAGGAATGGGGAGCACTGTCCAGCATGATAGAGGTATATAAAATAATGTGAAGCGTCTGTTCACGCTTTCCAAAAATACTAGGACTAGGGGGCATGCGATGAAACTACAGTGTAGTAAATTTAAAACAAATCAGAGAAAAAGTTTCTTCACCCAATGCATAATTAAACTCTGGAATTCGTTGCCGGAGAACATGGTGAAGGCGGTTAGCTTAGCAGAACAGCCAGAACAGCCCACCCCCCATCAGAAGATGACCCACCCTGCCCACCCCCCGCTGCCAAAAGAGCCCAAACAGATCTCCCTGCCAGAAAAGCCTTTCTTCCCCTGACAGGATAGAGGGCTGGACCTCCAGCCCTCCCCTGGTGGTTTATCGACCCCACCCGAACCCCCTATACCTTCAATGATGGAGGAGGGAGTAGTACTCCCTCCTCCTTCCAGCACTGCCTCCAAAATGGTGGCACCCTGCCCTGCCCAATGCATTCTGGAATGTACTGGTTGGGTCTTTTCTACCATAAAAGGAGAAGCTCCCTTATATGGTAGGGAAGCCCCGCCCAGCATATCCGATGATGCATTGGGCAGGGCAGGACACCGCCATTTTGGAGGCAGCGCTGGAAGGAGGAGGGAGTGCTACTCCTTCCTCTGTCATTGAAGGTATGGGGAGTTTCGGGGGAGTCACTAGACCACCAGGGGAGGGCTGGAGGTCCAGCCCTCTATTCTGTCGGACTCTTCTGGCGGGTGGTCGGGGGGGGGGGTCAGGTTTGGCTCTTCTGGTGGGGGGGGGGTCATATTGTCTTCTGTTGGATTGGGCTGTTCTGTTGGGGGTGGGGGGTCACATCAAGCTCTTTGAAAGGAGCCAAAACAAAGTGTCATTTCCACACTTCACTTTCATACTCTCAATGTATCCTCTTCGATACCTCCCCCCAATGCCTTTAAATTAGCTATAAAAGACAGTACAAAAAAAAATCCACAGAATCAGTAAAACTAGCATTAGAATTATTTGATAACATTATACAACCTATTCTTTCTATATTGGGAGTAGATTTTGTATTGAATGGATGAAAATCACAAGTATCACCACAGCAGACTTCAGGAATAGGACACAATCTCAGTATAAACACAGCCCCTGTAATATAATTAAGTTGTATTGTCATCTCAGGAGCAGCAGCATACACTCCTTCCACTGCCAGATACTTTAAAGCCAATATGTAAAAAAAAGATGAGCCCCTATAGTTAGGCAGCCAAGTTAGGCACCTATTTTCAGCCACACGTAGGAGCTGAATTTCAAGGCAGTATAATGGAGTGAGAGGGAGGGATATTATCTTTGCCCTCTGCAGTCACTACGTATGTACCCAGAATCAGAGTAACCCCTATAGATAAACAATTCCCCCCTCACGATTTTCAGCGCTATATAATCGGCCAGAATGGCTGATGACTGTTTAAAAAGCTCTTCACTGGCTATCCACCGATAGTCAGTGGGGGATAACCGACTATCCCCCGCTGAATAGCCCCAGTTGGCAGCTAGCAAATAGCTGGGTATATCACCCAATATAACCGGCTATCCACCGATTTTTAAAGCTGGATTAGCGGCCATATTTGGCAGCGTGAAAACATAGGATATCTTTGGATAATGACTTATTTATTTATTTATTTATTTATTAGGATTATTTACCATCTTTTTGAAGGAATTCACTCAAGGCGGTGTACAGTAAGAATAGATCAAACATGAGCACTAGACAATTACAGCAGTAAAAATATTCAAATTACAATACGAAGTATGGAATGGTATACTACTTACAATATACTTCACCAACACAACTATATAGATGCCAATTTGTTTATTCATCTACTTTACATCTCATATAAATCTGAGTATCACATGACTAAAAAACTCAATCAATCATATTGCTCATGCTCACTCAACACACATTCTTGCCCATCTATACATCCAGTTATTCACACCTCTCTTAAATAATCAACCAACTGTTTCATCTTCAGTATTATATCACACCGGGCTGCACCAAAACGCTGTGAACAATATTCAATCAATTGCTCACAGCGTTTTTGTGCAACCCGGTACAATGTAGATCTCTTAGAAATGAAATGAAAATGCTGAAGATATGAAAGAATTTGGTCCAAAACTAAAACTAATGATAATTGGATAAACTGGAAACAGCTCCTAAGAGAATACAAACATATGATCTAAATTCATAGGTGGAACAACAATTAACCCTAGAAAACTATATGCTTTAGTTAAATCATTGCTGAATACTCAACAGGTAACCTCCACAAATGAATCTGTCCCTTCAGTGGACCAATTGGCCTATTATTTGAATAGAAAATAAAATAAAACAAGAATTGAAAACCCCTTCCATCTCATTAGAGCAATTCCTTAGTTTACAAAATCAGTCACCCTTTTGCTCATCTATGAATAGAATTTGGTCGACATTTCAACCTATCACATCGGACCAAGTCAATCATTTCCTTCGCAAATATACCAAATCACAATGCTTGCTTGACTCCTGTCCTAATTATCTCTTGAAACCAGTCCCTAAGTTTTAATTGATCACCTACACTCAAGACTAACTTTAATGTTATCTCAGGATATATTCCCTACCTTCAATGGTAGCATAATCTTAACTGTAATCCCCCAAAATAGTCAAATTAGTATTAGTATTGTTTCCAACTACAGACCAGTGGCCTCAATACCTCTATTAGTCAACGTTTTGGAGGGGCTAATAACTCATCAGTTAATAGAATATCTTCAGCATCATTCAATTCTACATAAATAGCAATCGGGTTTCAGGCCCTCGTATAGTACTGAAACCATTCTTACTACATTATTAACCAATCTTAGATGAGAATTAAGTTTAGACAACAAAGTTTTAATTCTCCAATTCAACATGTCTAGTGCATTTGATACAGTAGATAATGACATCCTTTTAAACATGCTTGACTATTATGGAATCTGTGGAACTGTCTTGAAATGGTTCTCTGGATTTTTATAATCCAGGTCTTACCAAGTTAAGCAACTGGATACTATCTCGTCGTCATGGGTTTCTTGTAGTGGAGTGCCACAGGGTTCTCCTCTGTCACCTATTTTGTTTAACATTATAAATTATCCATTTAGGCCATTTGCTAAACAGGTTTTCGGCATTCATATATGCTGATGATGTTACAATTTATATCCCATTCATCAAAGAATTACATGAGATTGCAAACAAAATCAAAGTAGGTATCGACTTAATGGAATCCTGGGCTCTTAATTTTAAATTGAAGCTTAATACTGATAAAATGAAATTTATGATAGTAACTAGCCCTTACCACCCAATAACCATCTGAAATTTTAAGACTGATAATGTTACTTTTTCTTTGGATTCAACAATGAAAATCTTGGGGATCTTAATTAATCAGTTTCTTTCTTTTGATTGCCAATTTTCCAAAGTAGTCTCGGATGTCTTTAATTCATTGTGGAAACTTAAAATATTAAGACCATTCTTTTCAAGATCAGTCTTTTGCACTTTTGTTCAGTCGTTAGTCTTAACCAAATTTGACTACTGCAGTTCAATTTATGCAGGTATTAAGCGGAGTCTCTTAAGAAAACTACAAACTGTGCAAAACATGGCTGCCCACTTTATATATATCGATTGTCGCGTTATGTTAAAGCATCTCTTCTTTAGGATCTACATTGGTTACCTATCAATGAAAGAATTCCATTTAAGTTCTATGTTCTTGTTCATCATATTCTTTGTGGTATCTTACCATCTTATATGATAGATCTCATTAAGTAATCATCACGAAATGTCACCTCATCATCTAGAGAATCTCTCATATTACATTTCCAAAGTTGTAAAAACTTAACCTGCAAAACTATCCACAATGCTAATTTTTCTTACCAAAGTACCAAACTCTGGAACTCATTACCCAAGTATATCAGACATATATTACGTAGTTTAGAATTTTACTTAAAGCCCTCTCCTTTAGATCTCTGTTCAGCTAATATTTTTTTCTTTTTTTAATAGTTGTATTGTTGTATTAATATTAATTGTCTTGTAATGCTTCTTCTTAATTTGTTATGTAAGCCGTATTGAATCTGAGCTTTCTTGGGAAAATGTGAGCTAGAAATGTCATAATAAATAAATAGTATTGAATAAGATGGGTGAAAGGGGGATCCCTGTAGGACTCCGCAGTCTGGAGCCCATTGGGGGGAGATGGAATTAGGAGATTTGACTTAATAGGATCTAGACTTTAAAAATCCTCAGAACCAATTTAAGACAGATGCTCCTATACCTAAGTTTTCCATTAGTGCAAATAGCAAATTATGGTCTACCACATTGAATGCACTTGACATATCAAATAGCATAATCTATTTTCATTTGATTACCTAAGTCCTCGGGGCATTACTTCTAAAAAACGTTTCTCAAGTCTATTTGCATATCAGGCTGCTAAATTTGGGGAATTTTTATTGCCTAATTTAATATTTCTACCTAGTTATGGCTTGTTGAAAAAGAGCCTTAAGACCTTATTGTTTAACAGATATGTGATTAATAAATAATTATATATATTTGGAATATTTTTTAAAATGAGTTAATTTATCATTGTTTTCTGTTAAATCCTAGGCGAATTGTGTCCTGTTGTCTTGCTGGAACCTGCTGTGAACTATTTAATATGGTATTAGCAGGCTATAAGTGGCTTAACTGTAACTGTAACGAATGATTTTCCTGCCTAGGCTAATTTCTTTCCTGAAGTTAGCAATTAATGTGCTGAAATTGGGTCTGAAGCCAGATTGTGTACGGTGAAGAAGGGAAAAGGAGGACAGATAATCCATAAATTGGTGAGTGACTATGTCCTCAATCTCTTTTACTAGTAAAGGGATAGAGGCCTACTGGCTTGTAATTTGTTACATCGTTTATTTTTACCAGGGGATTTTTATGGATGGGGTTAACATTATGGACTTTTTTTCTGTGGGGAAATGACCTAAGGATAGCAAATCTTATGGATTCTATAAACAGGTAAGGTGCAGCTTTTATAAGAAAACTAGGGCAGGAATCCAGTACACAGTTAGAAGATAATTATTTCAATAAAAAAGATTCACCATAGAGAATGAAAGGGGAGAGACCAATATCTATGTTTTGATACCAGTGAGGTTATGTTTTAGTTCATTCATAAATATATAATATAGATACCACTGGTCAGTGGTGAATCCATATATTCAAAACCACTGAATATATATACATTTCTTTTTAAACCCACTGACTATGGGAACTGAATATTGACCCATCTGACTTTGGGTAAATGGTACACCAGGACAGAGGTTTGAAAAAGCAGCACCCACCAGAAAAGCCACAATCCTTCAAAGACTCTCTCCCCATAGTTTTGCCACCAGACTCTCTCCCCTTAGTTGTGTCACCAGCGTTCCCATGGCTCCTTCTGTGGAAAAAAATTCTACCTTAGAAATATGCTTAATATAGTGTTAATATTAGGCTAGAATCTAGTATATATATGACCATGAATGATACAGACATTCAAATATTTGAAAGGTATTAATCCGCATACGAACCTTTTCCAGAGCCGGGAAGGTGGTAGAACTAGAGGACATGAATTGAGGTTGCAGAGGGGCATTTCCTTATACAGTGCAAAATATAAAGATAGCAAATGTCAATTTCCAAAACTGACACATTGCAATCAATAAATAGAAAATAAAATTATTTTTCTACCTTTATGGTCCTAGTCTCTGCTTCTTCTTATATCTAGATTGCTGTCTAGGACCGCCTGTCCATTTGCCATGTTTTCTTTCCTCCTATCTTCTTAATTTCTTCCACTCATTGATTTTTTTTCATTCTCAGTATGTCACCCTAATCTCCCTTTCCACCCTCCTCCATGCCCAGCATGACCCCCCATTTCTCCTTCCATATTCCTCCTTGCCCAGTACATCCCACAATCTCCGCTTCCACCATGTCTCCCTGATCTCCCTTTCCACCCCCTCCACACCCAGGCCAGAATGTTTCCCAATCTCTCCTCCCCTAGTCCTCTGTGCCCAGCATGTCCCCTCAAACTCCCCTTCCACCATATCCAGCAAAAGATTATTAGAAATAATGGACTGCCTATGCATGGTCCATCTGCAAAAAGTCTAAAGCTGTTCCAGTTGGATAGGCAGTGCCTTAAAAGGTGGAGGACAATAGATTTTTTTTAAACGTATTTGACAGCTTTTTAATTCATATTTGAAAGCTTCCCATGTGTAAATATAAATATCATGAATATCACTAAAACAGCTTCAAAAATTATTGTAGCTGGTAGAAACAGCAGTTATAAACTCTGTATTTTGTGCTCATTTTTCTACACTGTTCTATACAATACAGATGGCCAAATTTCCTGTTTCCTGATGGGTTCATCTTAACTGTTACTGTAATCTGTGTTGGGAAGCCTTATAATATACCACTGCATTCCACAAAACATTCTCAATCTAACCTCCTTAGTCCCGTGGGGTTCTGGCTCCTGCGGTCTGTCTTCCTCCCTCCCCCCCCCCCTTCAAACCGGAGTGTCCTTATCGATCATTATCGATGCAGCACTTCTGAACGTGTACTGAATTATCCCCTAAGTGTCTTCTCTGTCTAAGACAGATAATCACCACTGGCTACAGGCCTAAGCTGAGAGCTTTCTTTGATAATGATGATTTGCCTTGAAGAACCTCAGTATGTAAATTACATAAAGCACTATTAAGTCATGTGATCCTGGTGCATAGAACTAGAATAAGTTTAAAGTGGAGAGAAGACATGGCAATACCCAGGGAGACCCTCAATGTCATTTCTAGTATGAAGCAGCTGCCTAGTATAGTTTTGGGGACAGGCTTAAGGGAGAGTAACTATTTAATAATTCATAGGGCATATTTTTCACAGGGTCAGGCTGCGATGAGTACATACAAAGAAATGTTTGAAGAGGGGATGGATTGGGGGGACCTTTGATCTTGTGGGGGGAGGGAGAAAAAGGGATTGGATCAGGAGAGCCTTTACTCTTGGGAAGGAAGGGGGGATCACAACAGGGGAGGTGGGTCTTTGCTCTTAGGGAGGAAGGAAGATCAGATTCAAAGTGCAGGCAAACCTGGGACCTATATAAGTGTTTTGTGCAGGTGTCCAACAATATCAGCCAGGACCCGTATAAGTACCAGTGGCTGCCTCCTATTCGGTCAGCTCCAGAGATGCAGTACTGGTGCCTGCAAATGACCTGGCATTGAATATCTGGGCCTAACTTTACCAGTGACAGTAAGTGTGTAAAAATCTCTCTCTCTGCCTCTGGCTGAATATCACTCAGTTAGATTGTAAGCTCTCCGGGGACATGGACATACCTAGAGTGCCTGAGGTTTGAGCTAAATCCACATAACTAAATAAGCCCAAGTCAGCAACGATAGAGGTAAACAAGAGTCACACTACCCTTCTAGTGCTTTCACGAAAAATTATGAGTTCAACCCCTGTGTTTTGTCATTTTACTTTGTATTCAGAGACTGGCCTGGACAGTGGACTTTTTTTAGAGTACATGAGGCATGAACAAATTTGGTGCAGTTAGAAGAGGAAGACCGCATCCCACAGAATGTAAGGCCTTGCAAGTTAGCTCTTCCCTGCCTAACACAGCCCCAGGAGTCAGGGGCCTGAGTTTTGTCCCTGCCCCACACTGTACACATGTTGTGAAGCCCTCCAGTCATCCAGGGCATTACATATTGTTGAGATAGATACAGGGGGAACTTCTGGGAAGCAGTAGGAGGAGGTTCAGAGGCTGTGCATAAAAGGTTGGGGGACAGCTAGTGTGTTAGTTTAAGTAAGAGGAATGTGTATGCTTATCTTCCCAAAGTGATGGAGAACCAGAGAAAGAAGACAACTGGGGGAACCCATTGGTTCTGATCTGCCATCATCTGCTGTGTTGCTATGTTACATTTGTTCTTTGCATATGCTTGAACGCTAAAAATATTTCTATTGTTTACATGATTACAATGTCCTTTTTGTGGAGCCAAAATTATACATCCTGAATGCTTCAAAAATATTGCTGTGGAAAATTCACTGCCATATGTTGTGTATTCTATGTTATTATTGACAGTACAAGATTTTGGCAATGTTATCCTCAAGTGATGAAGACAACGTGCCATTAACTACCTGAAGGGAAAAAAAAATCTAAAAAAAACTTATGCTCTAGGAGAGCTTTCTTATTTAAAGGTAAGTCACATAGCTGAATTTTCAATAGATTGAAGTGGAAAGAGATTATTCATCAGGAGGCTGCGAGGAGCAAGTTACCCTAGTCTAAGGGGGAGTGGGTGATAAGAGTGGATAAGAGTTTCAGAAACGAAGAGATGCATTTTGGTGATGTTATAGGGAAAGAAATAGCACGTTTTAGCAGTGATTGGATTTGTATAGAGAAGAATCTATCTCTCACCTGGTAGTCTTCTATATCCCCTCCCCAGTCATCTCCCCAGCTTTGCCCTTTATTCTCCATCATGGTGTTCATCCCCCCACCATCCCTGATAATCCTTGAGCTCCTTCCACCCTTCATCAGTGATGAATCCCCAGAATGCTCCTTTTGTCTCTAGTCTACTTTTTTTCTTTCACTATGCTCACTGCCTATGTACCTTTTCTAATATAAATGGTGTTCCTTATCTCTGCAGGTATATTAAGCCTCATAAACCATACTCTGAGTTCCCTCTTTCTCTCTTCGCCCTCCACTATTAAGAGGTGGAGTGGTCAAATGGTTAGTACAGTGGCCTGAGAACCAGGGGAACTGGGTTTAATTCTCACCACAGCTCCTTGTGACTCTGAGCAAGTCACTTAACCTTCCATTAACCCAAGTACAAAATAAGTACCTGTATACAATATGTAAACCATTTCAATTGTACCACAGAAGGCTGTATATCATATCCCTTCCACTTTCCTTTTCTTTTCCCCTATTTCCAGGTTATTCCCAACCCTCCTACCATAGAGGAAGTGTAGAAGCCAGGGATGTTCAGCTGGGGCAGCTGCTTTCCCCAAAGAATGAAGAGATGAAGTTGGGGTGGAGCAGTGTTGCCAGATGGAAAACATTTCCACGCCCAAAACCAGCCCCAAACCAGCCCAAAAACCGCACAAAGTCATTTGCATATGAATGACATCATTAATGTTTATTAATGATGTCAATTTGCATATGAATTAATACTTTTGCAGCTGTTACTACTCACATGAGCAGCGTCCTGCCAGCGTTTATCGGTGAAACCTTCTAATTTTGTGCAGCAGCTACTTACTGATCGATTGTTTTGAGGATTTTCTGAAGATATGAATCATATGACAAGTTTTTAGACCCCTGACTCTTAAGTTTCTATGTAAAAATATGATGAAAGTTGTCTGGATATTTGTGTAACCCCAGGTTTCACCTCTGGCTTACCCCTAGGGTCTCTCACCAAAACTGGGACCAGGGTCACACATAATATACTTCTGCATATACTGTGCTCACACTGGCTGGATCACTCTAGCTGGGCGCAGGCTGGGGCTAGAATAAATACGGTAGGCCGAGGGTGTTCTTTCTCTGGGCACTCTTCGGTTCAATCTCACTCAATAATTAGGCAGCAGTCTCCGTATTAAACTTCAGCATGCTTTACTAACAGTAACTTGGAAAAACAGTTAATAAACTTGTCAACTTGGTCTGTACAATTCAAGGTGTTTTTCTTAAGTGGTCAGCACAGCAGTGGCGTAGCCAAGGGTGGGCTCAGGTGGGCCCAGGCCCACCCAATTTGGGCTCAGGCCCACCCAGTAGCAGCAGGCCTATGAAGTGGCTGGCAGGGATCCCCAAGCTACTGTTACAAGAAATGATTTATCTTGGGGAAAAGAGCTCTAGAGAGCACTCGCTACTGTTTATAATTTAAGAGCAGGCGCTGTATTTATAAGTTTTAGGATATTAATTTCTCCACCAATCACCAAAGGTGATAATTGCAATAAATTAAATAAATTAAGTATATATAAAAGATACCATATACTCAGAACACAAGGAGACCGTATTTTTAGCTTCAAAAAGGTTGATTTAATATACAATTGCACACGAGAGGTAGGTTTTAAGAGATCTTTACAGATAATCTGTGCATAAAATAGAACAAAGTAGCAGGTAGGTTAACTTACAAGTCCTTGTTACAAGCATGCTGTGGTCCAGCTGATTGATGAGCACATGTTTCAGGACAGGAGGGCTTCTGCAGTGAGTGGGTTCCTGAGTTGCTTGCAGTTGAAGAGAATCTGAATCTTGGGGAAACAGCTTTTGCTTTTATATCTTGCAAGCTGCAGGAGGATATACCATGTGGATCTTTGTCCTGGTTTCCACACGACCCTTGGGCATTTGCAAAGCATTGTGGTATCTTGGTCTCATGTCTGCACATGACCCCTGAGTCCTGGTCTCATGTCTTATGACATCACGAGACTTGCTGTCTGGATTTTGCTGGCAAATGGTCTTTTGATGTACAGGGCTACCTGCTCAGTCTCTGGGGCAGATATACATTACAAGTCCTTCCTTTCTGCACATGTCTGAAAGCTGATGGGAGGGGCAGGTATACCTTTGACAAGCAAATGTCCTGTTTATGCTTTTCCTCTGAGTTCTTTGTTTTCAATGGGGTATTCAGGTGCCCACCTTAGTCCATCTTTTGTTAGGTGGGAGGGCAGAGGGAGCTCTTTTGTGTTTGTTAAGTGTTTGTAATTAACTATCCCTGCTATCAGAAGTTCCCAGAAAAAGGGATGGGGAGAGAGGGGCTTGAAATGAAACTATTCTCTCTGCTGCAGTGTCAAATATATAAAAGCTGCACAAATATATTGGTGTATATATAATCCAGCAAAATATAATAAACTGATACCATTACACTACCAGCAAAAAACTCCCACAACTGTCCCTCCTGCATACCTTGTAAATAGCAGATCTTCGCCTGCAGCGAGCTGCAACTGATACATACTGTTCGCACTGATCCTACAGCCTTCTCTCTAATATATTCCCGCCTATGCGGAAACAGAAAGTTGCATCAGAGGGAAGGCTGTGGGGCAAACATGAGCACTGTGTATCAGTTGCTGCTCACTGCCAGTGAAAATCTGCTACTTAAAAAGTATGTGGGGGAGGGAGGATGTTTGAGAGACTATACATTGTACATATGGCATATAGGCAAGAGAGGGAGAGATCAAATCACTTGTGGGACAGGGCAGAGTTTTTCTGCCCACCCATGTTGGGCCTAGGCCCACCCAAAATTGGGTGTCTGGCTACGCCCCAGCAGCACAGTGCTAAACATACAGGCTCATTTTCGAAAGAGAAGGATGTCCATCTTTCGACATAAATCGGAACATGGGCGTCCATCTCCCAGAGACGTCCAAATCGATATAATTGAAACCCAATTTTGGAAGTGTACAACTGCAGTCCGTCGCAAGGACGTCCAAATTTCAAGGGGGCATGTCAGAGGCGTAGCGAAGGCGAGAGTTGGGCGTGCCTAACACTTGGACGTCTTTGACCCATAATCGAAAAAAGCAAGGACGTCTATGACAAATGCTTGGACGTTTTCACCTGGACCTGGTTTTTTTTTTTACGAATAAGGCACAAAAAGGTGCCCAAAATGACCAGGTGACCCTCCCGTTACTCCCCCAGTGGTCACTAATCCCCTCCCACCCTCAAAAAACATTTAAAAATATGTCGTGCCAGCCTCTATGCCAACCTCAGATGTCATACTCAGATCCACGGCAGCGCATGAAGGTCCCAGGAGCAGTTTTAGTGGGTACTGCAGTGCACTTCAGACAGGCAGACCCAGGCCCATACCCCCCTACCTGTTACATTTGTAGAGGAAACAGCGAGCTCTCCAAAACCCACCACAAACCCACTGTACTCACATATAGGCACCCCCTTCACCCATAAGGGCTATGGTAATAGTGTACAGTTGGGGTAGTGGGTTTTTTTTTGGGGGGGGGGGGTTGGGGGGCTCAGCACACAAGGTAAGGGAGCTATGTTCCTGGGAGCATTTTATGAAGTCCTTGGATTTGGATGTCTCTGATGGTATTTTCAAAACAAAAGATGGACGTCCATCTTGTTTCGAAAATATGGTTTTCCCCGCCCCCGGATTTGGACGTTTTACAAAGACGTCCAAATCGCAACTTGGATGTTTCTTTTGAAAATGTCTCTCCACGTTTCCACATGATTTCAGGGCATTCAGTTCTATCTTAAATCTCCTCTTAATAATCTCCTCTTAATTAAACTTTCAGTCCATGATCAGCTCCACATGGTCTCTTCAGTTACTCTCTGTCCCAGTGGCGTACCAAGGGTGGGGCGGTGGGGGCGGTCTGCCCCGGGTGTCAGCGGGTGTGGGGGGGTGCTCCGCTGGTGCCCCAGTTACCACCTGCCTATCAGCTCCGTCGCCAGACGACCCTCTTCTCCTGCTACCTGGCACCTGACCCAGCCTTTAAAAAAAATCTATGAAGCAGTGGCACGGCGCCTTACGTCTGCTCTGCGTGTAAAGGAAGAAAAATTGCCTTGTCAGCCTGCCTTCCCTCACTGTGTCCCGCCCTCACGGAAATAGGAAGTTACATCAGAGGGCACTCCTTCTTGATCCCAGTTTGGGAATTCCCTGCAGGCACCCACTGTTCTATAGCAAGGGCTTCAATCACCACAATGCAAAATCCTCCTGCTTTGGTTCCCAGGACTTCCTCCTCAGTACAATGGGTCTCGGCAGGAGTGTGCTGCCAGAGACCAGAGTTTTCTCCATGCAATACCTTTATTATCTCTTGGCCCTGCTCCCATGTGCTGGGCTATATTCTGATTCTCTCACCAGGCTGTCAATACCAGCTCTGTTTCCTTAGTGACCACCCCCTCGAAAACCCTCCCTCCTCCAGCTTTAGGCCAGATCTCATTGGGGTGGGGGGGTCACACTTGTTTTCAGCTCCAACTTACCCATTGACAAGTGATTTACTCTCATGTTTGGACTAAGGGCATAGCCAGACCTCAAGGTGGGAAGAGGCCAGAGCTCAAGGTGGAGGGGGGCGCACATTTTGGTCGCCGCCCCACCACCACCACCCCCTCCGCCGCCACCTCGCCGCCCACTGCTGCCGCTGTAACATCTTGGCTGGCGGGGGTCCCCAGCCTTTAGTTTTCTGATCACTGACATCTCTTTAAGTATTTTTCAGATATTATTACCATTGAAACACGAATGGTAGGCAGCATTTCAAATATACCTGATGCTAGGATATTTGCAAGACCTTCATTAGCCCAGAATGCTCCTAGATTCAGGACCACACCAACTTAGAGATGAGGTGTATATACCATTCTGCTGTAGCGTCTCCTGCTGTGCTATGGTTTGGATTGTATATTCTTATGCCTGTTGAGCCAGTGAGAAGCCTCCCTTGAAATTTTAGTCAGTGCTGGCCCAACCATTAGGCACGACTAGGCAGGCGCCTAGGGCAGCAACTTTCAAGAGGGCAGCAAAAAGCAACTGCAGTCAAAGCAAAACAGTAAAGTCCTAACAATCATATAAACTGAAAGAACCATCAATGTATACCTTTACCTACAAAACCAAATTTAATATTTAAAAGCATGATGTCCAATTATGCGTTTTTATAGGATTTTTGTGGGGTGATCAGGATTGTAGAGTTTCATTACCATAAGTACATAAGTACATAAGTAGTGCCATACTGGGAAAGACCAAAGGTCCATATAGCCCAGCATCCTGTCACCGACAGTGGCCAATCCAGGTCAAGGGCACCTGGCACGCTCCCCAAACGTAAAAACATTCCAGACAAGTTATACCTAAAAATGCGGAATTTTCCAAGTCCATTTAATAGCGGTCTATGGACTTGTCCTTTAGGAATCTATCTAACCCCTTTTTAAACTCCGTCAAGCTAACCGCCCGTACCACGTTCTCCGGCAACGAATTCCAGAGTCTAATTACACGTTGGGTGAAGAAAAATTTTCTCCGATTCGTTTTAAATTTACCACACTGTAGCTTCAACTCATGCCCTCTAGTCCTAGTATTTTGGATAGCGTGAACAGTCGCTTCACATCCACCCGATCCATTCCACTCATTATTTTATACACTTCTATCATATCTCCCCTCAGCCGTCTCTTCTCCAAGCTGAAAAGCCCTAGCCTTCTCAGCCTCTCTTCGTAGGAAAGTCGTCCCATCCCCACTATCATTTTCGTCGCCCTTCGCTGTACCTTTTCCAATTCTACTATATCTTTTTTGAGATACGGAGACCAGTACTGAACACAATACTCCAGGTGCGGTCGCACCATGGAGCGATACAACGGCATTATAACATCCGCACACCTGGACTCCATACCCTTCCTAATAACACCCAACATTCTATTCGCTTTCCTAGCCGCAGCAGCACACTGAGCAGAAGGTTTCAGCGTATCATCGACGACGACACCCAGATCCCTTTCTTGATCCGTAACTCCTAACGCGGAACCTTGCAAGACGTAGCTATAATTCGGGTTCCTCTTACCCACATGCATCACTTTGCACTTGTCAACATTGAACTTCATCTGCCACTTGCACGCCCATTCTCCCAGTCTCGCAAGGTCCTCCTGTAATCGTTCACATTCCTCCTGCGACTTGACGACCCTGAATAATTTTGTGTCATCGGCGAATTTAATTACCTCACTAGTTATTCCCATCTCTAGGTCATTTATAAATACATTAAAAAGCAACGGACCCAGCACAGACCCCTGCGGGACCCCACTAACTACCCTCCTCCACTGAGAATACTGGCCACGCAATCCTACTCTCTGCTTCCTATCTTTCAACCAGTTCTTAATCCATAATAATACCCTACCTCCGATTCCATGACTCTGCAATTTCTTCAGGAGTCTTTCGTGCGGCACTTTGTCAAACGCCTTCTGAAAATCCAGATATACAATATCAACCGGCTCCCCATTGTCCACATGTTTGCTTACCCCCTCAAAAAAATGCATTAGATTGGTGAGGCAAGACTTCCCTTCACTAAATCCGTGCTGACTTTGTCTCATCAGTCCATGTTTTTGTATATGCTCTGCAATTTTATTCTTAATAATAGCCTCCACCATCTTGATGGAGAGAAAAGCTCATGGGCTAGGGACCTGAAAATTAATTGGGGGGAGGGACATAAGGCTGAAGATTTGCCTAGGATGCTTAATGCTCTGTCACTGACCCTGTTTTTAGTTATTGTCTGGCATAAGTGCATATAAAACACAGAACTTTCACTCACCACTCTGCCTGAATACTGGAACAAGGAGTGAATCTGGGAGCTTGATCCATCAGCAAAAGAATGGAGAGAAGCACCAGCCAGGATCAAAGAGAAAGTATTGTGGGGAAAGATTCTCTTCAAGAGAGTGTGTGTAAAAGGGGATCCCTGAACAAAAACTCTGTGAACCGGCACTCTTGAGAAAGGTTTATACAGAAGGGAATAGATTTGCTCAACAACTGGGGCACCCCTACTTCCGACGAGACTGGTAAATGTTGCAGAAGGGAACAGGCTTACTCAACAACTGGGACACCCCTACCTTCTTACAAGACTGGTAAATGTTGCAGAAGGGAACAGGTTTACTCAACAACTGCTACACTTCTACCTTCCGATAGTAACATAGTAGATGACGGCAGAAAAAGACCTGCACGGTCCATCTAGTCTGCCCAACAAGATAAACTCATAAGTACATAAGTACATAAGTAGTGCCATACTGGGAAAGACCAAAGGTCCATCTAGCCCAGCATCCTGTCACCGACAGTGGCCAATCCAGGTCAAGGGCACCTGGCACGCTCCCCAAACGTAAAAACATTCCAGACAAGTTATACCTAAAAATGAGGAATTTTTCCAGTCCATTTAATAGCGGTCTATGGACTTGTCCTTTAGGAATCTATCTAACCCCTTTTTAAACTCCGTCAAGCTAACCGCCCGTACCACGTTCTCCGGCAATGAATTCCAGAGTCTAATTACACGTTGGGTGAAGAAAAATTTTCTCCGATTCGTTTTAAATTTACCACACTGTAGCTTCAACTCATGCCCTCTAGTCCTAGTATTTTTGGATAGCGTGAACAGTCGCTTCACATCCACCCGATCCATTCCACTCATTATTTTATACACTTCTATCATATCTCCCCTCAGCCGTCTCTTCTCCAAGCTGAAAAGCCCTAGCCTTCTCAGCCTCTCTTCATAGGAAAGTCGTCCCATCCCCACTATCATTTTCGTCGCCCTTCGCTGTACCTTTTCCAATTCTACTATATCTTTTTTGAGATACGGAGACCAGTACTGAACACAATACTCCAGGTGCGGTCGCACCATGGAGCGATACAACGGCATTATAACATCCGCACACCTGGACTCCATACCCTTCCTAATAACACCCAACATTCTATTCGCTTTCCTAGCCGCAGCAGCACACTGAGCAGAAGGTTTCAGCGTATCATCGACGACGACACCCAGATCCCTTTCTTGATCTGTAACTCCTAACGCGGAACCTTGCAAGACGTAGCTATAATTCGGGTTCCTCTTACCCACATGCATCACTTTGCACTTGTCAACATTGAACTTCATCTGCCACTTGCACGCCCATTCTCCCAGTCTCGCAAGGTCCTCCTGTAATCGTTCACATTCCTCCTGCGACTTGACGACCCTGAATAATTTTGTGTCATCGGCGAATTTAATTACCTCACTAGTTATTCCCATCTCTAGGTCATTTATAAATACATTAAAAAGCAACGGACCCAGCACAGACCCCTGCGGGACCCCACTAACTACCCTCCTCCACTGAGAATACTGGCCACGCAATCCTACTCTCTGCTTCCTATCTTTCAACCAGTTCTTAATCCATAATAATACCCTACCTCCGATTCCATATGTGCTACTTCTTGTGTATACCTTACCTTGATTTGTATCTGCCATTTTCAGGACACAGACCATAGAAGTCTTGCCCAGAACTAGCCCCACCACCCAAACACCAGCCCTGCCTCCCAATCTCGGCTAACCTTCTGAGGATCCATTCCTTCTGCACAGGATTCCTTTATGTTTATCCCACGCATGCTTGAATTCCGCTACCGTTTTCATCTCCACCACCTCCCACGGGAGGGCATTCCAAGTATCTACCACTCTCTCCGTGAAAAAATACTTTCTGACATTTTTCTTGAGTCTGCCCCCCTTCACTCTCATATCATGTCCTCTCGTTCTACTGCCCTCCCATCTCTGGAAAAGGTTCGTTTGCGGATTAATACCTTTCAAATATTTGAACATCTGTATCATATCACCCCTGTTTCTCCTTTCCTCCAGGGTATACATGTTCAGGTCCGCAAGTCTCTCCTCATACGTCTTGTTACGCAAATCCCATACCATTCTTGTAGCTTTTCTTTGCACCGCTTCCATTTTTTTTACATCCTTAGCAAGGTATGGCCTCCAGAACTGAACACAATACTCCAGGTGGGGCCTCACCAACGACTTATACAAGGGCATCAACACCTCTTTTCTTCTGCTGGTCACACCTCTCTCTATACAGCCTAGCAACCTTCTGGCTACGGCCACCGCCTTGTCACACTGTTCCGTCGCCTTCAGATCCTCAGATACTATCACCCCAAGATGAGACTGGTAAATGTTGCAGAAGGGAACAGGCTTACTCAACAACTGGAACATCCCTACCTTCCAACGAGACTGGTAAATGTTGCAGAAAAGAACAGGTTTATTCAACATCTGGGACACCTCTACTTTCCGATGAGACTGGTAAATGTTGCAGAAGGGAACGGGTTTACTCAACAACTGGGACACCCCTACCTTCTGACGAGACTGGTAAAGGTTGCAGAAGGGAACAGGTTTACTCAACAACTGGGACACCCCTACCTTCCAATGAGTTTGGTAAATTGTGCAGAAGGGAATAGGTTTACTCAACAACTGGGGAACCCTTGCCTTCTGAGACTGGTAAATTATACAGAAGGGAACAAGTTTGCTCAGTGATCAGGAAACTCCTACTTTCCCATAGACTGATATTTATTGAAAGAGCACAGAAACAGTTGAACAAAAGTATGGAGTATTACAGTATTTAACACCATACAACCTCAGGACAGAAATGTCACTCCTTCCCCCATCTCTCTCTATTCCTATTGTACATTGGAGTTACTATCATTTTTTGTTCTCCTTTCTTTTGCTTCGATTCTCACTCTGAAAGGCAATATATAAAGTACCCAATAAACTAAAGTGATTTGGAGCATCCCAAATCTGTCACTGAGTGATTATTTCTAGGGATATCTACGCCAGTGCCTTGGAAAATTCCTTTCCCCCCCCCCCCCCCCCAGAGAGAATCTTCACTGAGTGAAGAGGGGAATGAACCAGGAGAAGTAAATGCTCTGTGGGGACCCTGGAGTGTGAATCTAGACATTCTTCTTACATTTACTTACAAAGCATTTAGGCTTTGCAGCTTTAGAACTTTAGTTCCTAACACCAAAACAACATTTTTTTTTAGTTAGACTTTTAGGGAATAAACAAGGCTCCAATATTTTATTCACGTTCTGTGTTGCATAAAATTCCAGCATTCATCAAAGGCTGCTACATGAGGATGATGGGTGATCCGATGAGCATATACCAAACAAGGAATCATTTTCTTCATTTTTTCTGAAAGACCTCATCTTCTGCTGGTCATGTTAACTCCCCCGTCCTCACCAATCAACCTGATTTCTGCAGGAGGATCTCTAATCCTAAGAAGTCTATTTTGATACTTTCCAGATAACCAAAAATTCTTTCATTTACAAGAGGCTCCAGGCATAGGAATGATTTATGCAAGTCAGAGGTTTTGCATTATGGTTTTTTTTTTAGATATATTACATATAAAACTGCATACGATTGGATTGAAGCATTGGTGAAACTGTTTAATAATAGATAACACGGGAACATTTTAAAATGGCTTTTATGGATTCCAGTACAATATAATAGCAATAAACAAACACAGCACCTTCTGAATGATTTACCTGCATTTTGTACACCTGCTTCTTTAAACCTAGTTTTTTCTACTGCTCCTGTTTCTTGCAGCTCAGTCAGAATCAGGCTGGGATCTGTCACCATGGGATTTCATTTGCACTACCTAGGGATTTTCCCTTCTTTAATAGCTCTTCCTATACTCACAGTCTTCAGTTTTAGTGGCAGTCGTAGGCCATTCTTAGCCTGTTTCCCTTTGGAACCTGATAACCATGAACTTTTAATTGTCCATCTATGCGTCACTGCACGTGATGTTCACAAATTCTGTTGTGTTAGAACCAGTGGTATTTTATTTAATTGTAACATTTGTATCCCACATTATCCCAAAAAAGATTTAGTTCAAAAGTACATAAGTAATGCCACACTGGGAAAAGACCAAGGGTCCATCGAGCCCAGCATCCTGTCCACGACAGCGGCACCTGGCAAGCTTCCCAAACGTACAAACATTCTATACATGTTATTCCTGGAATTGTGGATTTTTCCCAAGTCCATTTAGTAGTGGTTTATGGACTCGTCCTTTAGGAAACCGTCTAACCCCTTTTTAAACTCTGCTAAGCTAACCGCCTTCACCACGTTCTCCGGCAACGAATTCCAGAGTTTAATTATGCGTTGGGTGAAGAAACATTTTCTCCGATTTGTTTTAAATTTACTACACTGTAGTTTCATCGCATGCCCCCTAGTCCTAGTATTTTTGGAAAGCGTGAACAGATGCTTCACATCCACCTGTTCCACTCCACTCATTATTTTATATACCTTTATCATGTCTCCCCTCAGCCGTCTCTTCTCCAAGCTGAAAAGCCCTAGCCTCCTTAGTCTTTCTTCATAGGGAAGTTGTCCCTGTTGGATTATTTGTAGTAAATAATTAGCAGATTTTAGTACACACAGCTTCAGCTTTAGAAATGTTAATTTCTTTCTTCATCTCTCTCTCATTCACCCCTGAATAATTCACTGCTGAGTCACTTTAAAGTTGAAGTAACAAAACATCTGTTTACTCACAGTTTGTAGTTAGATTATAATCAGACAGGCTTATATATACATATTACTATACATTTGTATTATCAGCTCCTTCCATGTGCTTAGATGGTAATGGATGCTCACACCACCATAGATCCTCTCAGGTTAGGAGAGATCATGAGCTCCATGTGCTCCATGTGCTGCATCTGCTGTGTCTGCCCCCACAGGAAGTTGCATAGCTGTGTGACCTCTCTAAGTAATTCACATCAGAGGTCACAGAGTAATCACAGAGAAATAATAGGTGACAGGCAATGCATGTAAAATACAATTACATTCCAACAAACCCCTTCTCATGCATAACTGTCATGCAATTATTTATTCATACAAAGTCCAAGCTTTATACGCAGATCCTCAAAATGTTCTCTGGGTAACGGTTTGGTCATGATGTCAGCTGTCATCTCACTGGTGTGACAATAGTGTAGACTGATGACCCCTTCTTTCGCCAACTCTCGCACGTTGTGGTATTTCGTTGCGATGTGCTTGGTGCGTGACTGAACCTTGTCATTCTGTGACAGTCGGATGCAGCTCTGATTATCTTCCATTATCTGGATTGGTCTCTTTTCAGCTATTCCAAAATCCAGCAAAAGTTTTTCAATCCACATCAGTTCTCTGCACGCTTCCGATACAGCCACATATTCAGCTTCTGTAGAAGACAAACTCACAATACTTTGTTTATGACTGGCCCATGAAATTTGTACATTTCCATACATAAACACATATCCACTTGTGGATTTATAATCAGAATGATCCCCTGCCCAATCTGAATCACAGTAACATATTAGTTTTGGATTACTATTGGCTGAAATCTTTAATTTACAATCAATGGTACCCTTTAAATACCTTACCATCCTTTTAACTGCAGTCCAATCTGATTTGGTAGGTGAGCTGACCCTTCTGCTCAAAATTCCTACTGCATTTGCTATATCAGCCCTGTATGTGGTAGCTAGATATAAAAGCTTACCTATGGCTGATCTATATTGGATGTTATCTGGTAAAGGTTCTCTTACTGTTTCATCCTTCAGAAAATCAGTGATCATGGGAGTGCTTACAACTTGGGCATCTTGCATACCTAAACTTTCAATAAGCTCATTTATTTTCTGCTTCTGGCTTAGAAGATAAGAACCATCATTTTGTTTCTCAATTTCTATACCAAGATAGTATGACACATTTCCAAGTTCTTTTATCTCAACATTGAGGTTTAAACACTTTACAATGTCCTTGTACTCTTGCTCACTTTTGCTTGCAATGAGCAGATCATCAACAAAAGCTAAAATGTATGCATATTGTCCATTTCTGCACCTAGTGTACAAGCATTTATCTGCTTCACCTTGCTTAAATCCTAAATTTGTCAATATTTCATGCAATTTTTCATTCCAACATTTGCACTTTGCTTTAATCCATAAAGACCTTTGTTTAATTTACACACTAGCTGTCTTTGTTTTGTATTTATGAAACCTGTTGGCTGTTCCATGTACAAGTCTTCAGTTATTTCTCCGTGAAGAAATGCTGTTTTCACATCAATGTGGTTGACTTGCATGCCTTTTGAGACTGCAATGCTCAGAAGTGTTCTAATTGTCGTGTGTTTCACTACAGGTGCAAACACTTCATCAAAATCTTCTCCATATTTTTGAAGATATCCCTTTGCCACTAATCTGGCTTTATACCTTTCCACTTTTCCTTGTGCATTCCTTTTTAACTTGAATACCCATTTGCATCCTATAGCTTTCTTGCCAGGAGGTAATTTTGTAAGAATCCAAGTATTATTTTTATCCAATGCATCAATTTCTTCTTGTGCAGCTTTATGCCATTCAGCAGCTTCTTCTGCTGGCATTTTCTCAATCTCATCCCATGTTAAGGGCTCTTGAGCTTCTGCTGACTTTGTTAGGTAAGACAGTCTTGGGGGTGGAACACCTTTGTTTTCCCTGGATGAGCGTCTGACAACAGGTTGGTCCGACCTTTCCGCATCCTCTAAATCTGAGAGTCCTTCTCCAATTGATTCCCCTTCTCCAACTGTACTGTCTTCTTCAATGATCCTTTCTGTGTCTGCTTCCTCTGCCTGTTCCTCGTTAGATACAGGTGAGTTGCTTTCAGACATCTGCCTTGGTATGGCATTTATATACACTGGCATGTCTATTATGGTTCTAGTTTCATATTCTGGATGATAAGGCTCATCTGGGATAATCCAGCCTTTATCAACCCTTTTGTTTTCATCAAAATATGTAACATGTCTTATGCCAACAATGCCAGTTTTCAGATTCAAAATTCTATATCCTTTGTGTCCTGGAGCATAGCCAACTAAAATGCCCCTTTCTGTTGTGGAATCCAGCTTATGCCTTCTTTGCTTTGGTACATGAGCATATGCTGTACTTCCAAATGTTCTTATGTGTGACAGGTTTGGCTTCCTACCATGCCATGTCTCATGTGGTGTGCGCTCAGCGCCTTTAGTTGGCATTCTGTTTTGTAGGTACACTGCTGTGAGAATGGCTTCCCCCCATAGTCTTTTAGGGAGATTGCTATCTGACAGCATACATCTGGTCATTTCCACAATTGACCTAAATTTTCTCTCTGCAACAGAATTTTGCTCTGGTGTATAAGCTACTGTTGTGATATGCTGAATGCCTTCTTGTTCTAGAAATGTGCGCATGCTTTGTGAAGTGAACTCACCACCATTGTCGGTCTGAAGAACCTTTGGTTTTCTTTCAAATTTATTGCTCACCATGGCTACGTATTTCTTCAGCATGTCTGTGACTTGACTTTTCTCTTTCAGCAAATAGGCCACACAATATCTAGAGAAATCATCCAAGAATATTAGCACAAATCTGTTATTTCCCAATGATGGGATATTAAACGGTCCACATAAGTCACTGTGTATTAAGTCCAGCACTTTATTACTCCTATTTCCTGTGTATGCAGGAAATGAGGGTCTCACACCTTTTTGAGTAACACAGTCTATGCATTTCTCCATTTTACCAGCATCTGCACTTATCTGAATGCCGGTGGCCAGTTGCTTACTGTAAAGATCCTGGATCACCTTAGAATCACGATGTCCCAGGCGGCGGTGCCAGATTTCCAGACTACATTTACCATCATTCTTCCTTACTTGCGCCATATGTGAGGCTTCACCTGAAATGCTCAGCTTATAAACATCATTATGCATAAAAGCTTCAGCATACACTTCATCATTTTTAGAGATTGTGCACTTACTGTTTTCAAAATGAATCACAAATCCCTTCTTATCTAATGTAGATACACTAAGCATATTGCAAACTGCTTGGGGAATATACAAGACATCACTTACAGGAATTTCTTTAACTTCATTAGACACTTTGCATTTTAAGAATCCAATACCTTTTGCTTGGATCTTAGCAGTCCCTGCGTTTGCAGTTTTAAGAATACCTTCCTCTGGACACATTTCCTGAAAGAAATCCTTACAATTGGTTAAATGGCATGTGCTCCCTGAATCCAAAATCCAAGTACTTTCATTTGAATTATTATTTACCATAGTCAAAGATTTTTCTGCCATTAGAAAGCCCTTGTGTTTATCTTTGTCCTTCATACATTTCCTGGTTTGAAAATTCTTTAGTTCCATTGGCTTAGGTGAGCTAGAGGGAGTGTTTTGTGTTTCCTTACACCATTTAGATACATGTCCCTCCTTTCCACATGAGTAGCAAATCAGCTTGCCCTTGGGTGGAGTTTTCCCATAGCTCCGCCTTCCTCTGTTCTTTGCCAAGAAATTTGTTTCATTTCTCTCTGACTTGCTTTGAGAACACATCTCCTCAGAATCATTTATTATGCATTCCTGCCTTAGTTTTGATGTTGCCTGTTCAAAAGATTGCCCTTCAATGGCCTCATTTACAGACCTAAAAACATCAAACTTCTTTGATAGTGAGGTAAAAAGAAATGCTCTTTTCAATGCATCACACATGGGAATTCCAGAAAGTTCTAGCTTTTGAAATGAAGACATAAGATACATAATGTGATCATTACATTTACTTTTATCCCTTAATTTGGTTTCATTCAACTCTGCCAACCAAATTGGTTGCTGCTTTGCATATGTAGTTGCATACATAGTTCTCAGTTTATATAAAATGTCCTTTGGTGTATCTTTTCCCTCCACTAATATGGCTTGTTTCTCTGAGAGAGCTTCCAAAAGCATGCACTTCACATAATAGTTTGCATTGTCCCATTCAGCCATATTTTCAGCTGTTCTGTCTTGGTCTAAGCATATATTTAATCCTTTTGCTCGAAGGAGACATATGAATCTTAGTTCCCACAGCTGATAATTAAACTCAGTTAATCTAGGCACCTTGAGAGAATAGAACAATGGTGAATTTCCTCCCTCAGCCATTTTCTTAGCCTTCTGTCTGCTGTGTGGGGGGAGAGAGAGACAGACTGAATCTTTCCTTTAAAACTTAAGAGAAAAATGTGGCTTTTTTTTTCTGCCTGGTAATATTTCTCTTCTTTTTCAATTCCTGGCCCTGGGCCCATAACCCTTTTGTTGGATTATTTGTAGTAAATAATTAGCAGATTTTAGTACACACAGCTTCAGCTTTAGAAATGTTAATTTCTTTCTTCATCTCTCTCTCATTCACCCCTGAATAATTCACTGCTGAGTCACTTTAAAGTTGAAGTAACAAAACATCTGTTTACTCACAGTTTGTAGTTAGATTATAATCAGACAGGCTTATATATACATATTACTATACATTTGTATTATCAGCTCCTTCCATGTGCTTAGATGGTAATGGATGCTCACACCACCATAGATCCTCTCAGGTTAGGAGAGATCATGAGCTCCATGTGCTCCATGTGCTGCATCTGCTGTGTCTGCCCCCACAGGAAGTTGCATAGCTGTGTGACCTCTCTAAGTAATTCACATCAGAGGTCACAGAGTAATCACAGAGAAATAATAGGTGACAGGCAATGCATGTAAAATACAATTACATTCCAACAGTCCCATCCCCGCTATCATTTTAGTCACCCTTCACTGCACCTTTTCCAATTCTACTATATCTTTCTTCAGATGCGGCGACCAGAATTGAACACAATACTCATGGTGTGGTCGCACCATGGAGCGATAAAACGGCATTATAACATCCTCACACCTGTTTTCCATACCTTTCCTAATAATACCCAACATTCTATTCGCTTTCCTAGCCGCAGCAGCACACTGAGCAGAAGGTTTCAGTGTATTATCGACTACGACACCCAGATCCCTTTCTTGGTCTGTAACTCCTAACGTGGAACCTTGCATGACGTAGCTATAATTCAGGTTCTTTTTCCCCACATGCATCACCTTGCACTTGCTCACATTAAACGTCATCTGCCATTTAGCCGCCCAGTCTCCCAGTCTTGTAAGGTCCTTCTGTAATTTTTCACAATCCTGTCGCTAGTTAACGACTTTGAATAACTGTGGCTTACAATAAACAGTATAGGATACATAATAGAGACTAATGCATAAGAAAGTAATTTTTTTTGTAAGAACCCAATTATACAATGCAATATCATAGACATACAGGGATAGCTATGGATATTCAAAATTCGGAAAATCTATTATGAATGAGAAATTATGCATGAAACAGTGAGAAGGTTAGTGGTAAATAAAGGAATAACCAATTCAGGTAAGAATAAGTTGTTTGAGATATGATTGTTCTTTGTAAGGGTTTGCTTGAAGAGGAATGATTTAAGGATTTTGCGGAATTTGGTATATTCTGTATACTTCTTATTTTGGGTGGTAAGGAGTTCCACCATTTGGTTCCTAGGTATGTGAAGTCTGCAGAGTGGACTGTTTTGTAGATCACTTTTTTGCAATTTGGGAGATATAGAGGGGCATTTTCAAAAGAAACGTCCAAGTTGCGACTTGGACATCCTTGCAAAATGGTGAAATCCAGGGGTGGGGAAACCCGTATTTTCGAAACAAGATGGACATCCATCTTTCATTTCGAAAATACCATCAGAGATGTCCAAATCCTTAAATTTGGACGTCCTTAGATTTGGACGTCCCTAGACATGGACGTTTCTGACTTTCGGCAATTTTCAAAACCAAAGATGTCCATGTAAAAAAGGTCCAAATGCAAGCCTTTTGGGTGTGGGAGGAGCCAGCATTTGTAGTGCACTGGTCCTGCTGACATGCCAGGACACCATCCGGGCACCCTAGCGGGCACTGCAGTGGACTTCATAAAATGCTCCCAGGAACAGTGGAAGTATATAAAGGAATAAAAGGATGAGTGGGGACTTCTGGGATCTAGAGTGAGGTGACAAAACCCCCAGAGGCATTTAAAATAATTCTTTTGATACTTGTTCCCTTGCCTTGAACTGCCTCTGCCGTGCTGCATTTTGTCCCTGCTGGTTTCAAAGGACTTGGTTCTAGTAAACTAATTGGTTCAGAACAACAGACGTGAACTTAGCCATTGAGAGCATAGAAAAAGCTAGGAGAGAGTGCAGAAAGCTGCAAGCAGCCTCCTAGTGATTTCTGGTTCCAGCCCTGGTCCCAAATATGTTTTATTCCTATATTTATCTGGTTACCATCGAAGCCCACTCCAGCCTTGATGCTGACCTATCTTTGTCATTTATGGGACCCAGACCATAAAAGTCTGCCCAACATTGGTCTTATTTCCCAATTTCTGAAGCTGCTGTCAAAGCTCATTCCAGCTATGAGGTCATTTGAGTTTTGCTTTAATTGGATTCCATTCTTTTTCTACATAGAGATCCTCTGTGTTTATCCCATACATTCTCCGTCATCATTTCTGTTTTCACAGCCTCCCCTGGGAGGGCATTCCAGGCATCCACCACACTTTCTGTGAAAAATCCACAATCCAGGAATAACATGTTGTTTGTACATTTGGGAAGCTTGCCAGGTGCCCTTGGCCTGGATTGGCCACTGTCATGGACAGGATGCTGGGCTCGATGGACCCTTGGTCTTTTCCCAGTGTGGCATTACTTATGTACTTATATATTTCCATACGTTGCTGCATTTTTCTGACAGGGGTTCAGTTGCCTGCAGATGTCTTCAGCTGGCAGAGCTTTGGGATCCCCTATCAGCTACACAAATGGTGTGCCTCTGCTGGGTGGGCCAGAGGCAAAAGTGGATGGGCCCAGACCGCCTGGGTTATAGCACCATGACCTTTCAGTTGCAGATACCTGAACTATTTCCTTTATTTTTATATCCTCTCCTCGATTTAACCCAGCTTTTGCAGTGGCATCATTGGCTGGCAGTTATAAATTTCAGCTCCCACAAGGACTCTGCTTACTAGGAGGATAATTCTATAAAGGGGCATCTACATTTATGCACCTACAGGGCACCTAATTTCCTTTATCGTTTATCATTCATCAATTTAATATACAGCTTCTAAGTAAGCATATATCGAAGTGGTTTATAATGCATCAATAATAGGGGAAAAAGGAAACAAACTCCATTATTCAATAGGAAAGAGAAGTCAAACTAAAGGCTCAGCCAATCCAGACACAAGCAACTGCGTAGAAACAGTCATACAACATGGTCTTCGGTGCATCAACACTTACAGCCAATCAGACAGAAACAAATTCAGTATTTGGCAGTCTCACCCGCCACATGGACCAATACCCGAAGCACTAAAGTTCAAAAGCTAGTTGAAAGAAATAGGACTTTAAGGAGGCATGGAATTGAGTGTATGATTTCTGAAGTTGGAAGTATCGAGGAAGAGAGCTCCATAAGGCAGGTTAGAGAAAAAAGAAAGCACAAGAGCATGTGGACTCCCACCTTGACTTACATGGGTGAGGGAGAACTAGCTGATTGTCGGTTAGTGATCGTAAGGTATGGGTAGACGTACAGGAAATGGCAAGAGAGGCCAAGTACAAGGGAGTAGCAGAGGTGAGAATCTTGTGTGTCAATGTGAGCACCTTAAATTTGATCCTATACTCATCCGGGAGCCAGTGGAGGCATTTGAGGAGTGACAGGATCATGGCGGGATGCATGACAGATGATATCGGCAGTGGTATTTTGTAGGGTCTATAGATGTTTAAGATTGGTCATGATGTCTGCATAGGCAATATTGCAGTAATTGTAGTGAGTCTAAATTAAGCATAGACAAGTGAGCAAAGCAGTGCATTTTTTCTAGCAAAAAAGGTGCCGGTACTCAAATGCCAGGCCACCCTTCAGGGGTGGGGTGACCACTGAGGAACCCACCCCACAATAGCCAGGGCCCCTGCAATCAGTCAAAGAATCTATGACAAGGCAGAATTGGTGTGTAGAGCCCGAGCTCTTTCATTAAAACTTGGGGATCATGGGTCAATTTTAGCAGACAATGGAAAAGGTGTCAGTACTCAGTACCCCCAAGTACCCCCTCAAAAAAAGCCCTGGAGCAAAGTGAATTGAAATCAACAGTATTATGAACCAATTGTAGATGATGGAGAAAGAAGCTAGTCTTCATCTCAGAAATCTGAGGGGAAAAGGATAGGGCTGAATCAATAACAATTCCCAGATATTTGAACGAGGGAATGGTCTCAATTTGTCTATCAAATAGAATGGGTGTGATTGCTGGAAGCAACAGTGACCCTGTAATCCAGCAAGCCACTGTCTTTTCTGGGTTCAAGATGAGCTAGTGTTCCTTAAGCCAGTGTGCAATGTCCCATAAACAGTTCTGAAGCAGTTGAAGGTCTATAGCAATTGGATCAGTATAGCAGACCAGGAGATAGTCATTAGCATAGGAGTAAGCGCTGATTCCATGTATTTGAATTAGAAGAGCTAACGGACTAAAAAATAGATTGAAAAAAGAAGGAGATAGCACAGATCCTTGAAGAACCCTGCATGTGAAGAAGAACTGGATGAAGTCTGGACCACCTTGTAAGAGCAATGTTCAAGGAAGGAGGTAAACCAAGAAAGCACCAATCCTGATATAGCCAAAGAAGTTAAGTGTTAAAGGAGAAGACTGTGGTCAATCAGGTCAAAAGCAGCCAAGAATACTTGAATAACAAGATATATATGCATTTATGTGTTTAGGAATGAACACTTATATCAGCAATGCTCACACCTAGATATGGGAGATAGGCACATAACTTATAGGGGTCAATATTCAAAGTGATTTAACCGAGCAGCAGAGATTCCTGCCAGTTATATCGCTTGTGCGGGGCTCTCAGCTGATATTCAATGGCACTTAACCAGCTACTGCCACTGAATATCAGCCGCTAAAGCCATAGCCGGCGATGCCAGGGGCTGAGTCAGCACTTATTTGGTTGTGCTGATAATAGGCACTTAACCATCTAAATGAACCAGACAAATCAGACTGCATAAAACACTGTCTGATTTCACTTAGGCAGTTACATGTTGAATATTACACTTAACCGGATAAGGGATAGCCAGCCGCACAAATCCAGCTATTCAATGCTACTGCCTGGACATGGCTCAGCATTGAATATTTATTTATTCATTAGGATTTATTTACCACCTTTTTGAAGGAATTCATTCAGGGGTCCTTTTACAAAGCTGAAGCAAAAAGTGGCCTGCAGTAGTGTGGGCGTGTCTTTTAGGCACGTGTTGAGCCATTTTTTACAATGGCTGAGAAAAAGGCAATTTTTTAATGGGCCATAAAATGGGCGTGCACTAATATTAAAACTAGTGCGCACCTATTTACGGCCTGAGCCCATACCGCCACCCACTGACCTAGCGGTAAGGGCACATGTGCTACCCACATGGTGACCATTGTTACACTTGATAGTGAGGCCCTGGACTGAACCCACACTAGCAAAAGGAAACTAAAAGGCCGCAAGGCCCAGCATACACAGAAAGACCAGAAAGCAGTACAGAGGAGGAAAAGGCAGAACACTCATATGGGCCACAAGGCTGAACTGGAACCCATGTGAAATAAAATCCACACACACGGGCCCACAAGGACGAACTGGAACCCAAACAAACAAGCAAGAAAAGGAAGACAAGAGCACAAGAAATGGACAAAAGCAAGCACTAGGCTAAAAGGAAACCTACATAGAGCCAGGGAGCAACATGCTGCATAGGTCTTGTTGGGCAGACTGGATGGACCGTGCAGGTCTTTTTCTGCCGTCATCTACTATGTTACTATGTTACTTACTCATAAGGCACAAAGCTAAGGACAAGCCCACTCAAACACAAGCAGCCACAAGCTGTCTAGGAATACTCAGCGAACACAAGGGTAATGGTGAACCCACACTGACACAAGCAGCACATGCTGCACTGGAAACACACACACACAAGGTCAAGAAGCAAACTTGCACAGACTCAAGTGACAACACGCTGCCTAAGAAATACTCAGCAAGCACCAAGTTAAAGGCGAACCTACACTGACACAAGCAGCATACACTGTGCTGGTAGCGCACACAGATGCAAGGTCAAGAAGTAAGCTCACACAGACTCAAGCAGCAATATTCAGCAAGCATAGCACTGACACAAGTAGCACATGTCTCAAAACACGCATCACATGACAAACTAAGGCTGGGCGGCTTTGAAGCTAGAGCATCTGATTCAGATATTGGAGGGGTTAAATCAGGTCCAACGTCTGATATCATCCAAAACAGATGCCGTTCCTTCCAATCCCCGAAATGGTTCAATGTGTGTCTGGCAAAGCACCAGTGGTTGCTGCTGTAGACTCCTCCTCACTCTCACAGGCCAGCCTGGTCCTTGGAGGCCGCCAAGTCATGGTAAGACCATGACAACCATGCAACATGCGCCAACAAGGGCATGCCGCTGGTTACTGCCAGGAATACCCATTGTGGTAGAAAATAGAAAATTATTTTCTACCACGGGATTCAGCACATGCCAAACTCAAAATTACTCCCGGGTGCACGTGCTACCCTGGTAGCGCATAATTACATAAGCATCATGGTACTGGGATAGACCAAAGATCCATCAAGTCCAATATCCTAGTTTTTCAACAGTGACTAATCCAGGTCACACATACCTGGCAATCCCAAAGAATAAAATAGATTTCATGCTGCTTATCCCAGGAATATGCAGTGGATTTTCCCAAGTCCACCTTAATAATGGTTTGTGGAATTCTAGGAAAGTATTCACACCTTTTTTAAAAACCCTGCTACAGTAACTGCTTTTACCACATTCTCTGGCAACATTCCAGAGCTTACTTACATGTTTGAGTGAAGAAATATTGTCTCTTATTTGTACTACTTTGTAACTTCATTGCATGTCCCCTAGTCCTTGTATTTTTGGAAAGAGCAAACAAGCGATTCTCGTCTACCTGTTCCACTCCATTCATGATTTATCAGGGCTTTTCTGAGCCAGTACACCCTGATACACCATACTGGCACCTTTTTCCCGGTTGCACTTTTTTTTTTACAACTGCCACAGCCGACAACTGACCAGGCGTCCCCCTCTCTGGGCCTACCTTAAAAGCCCTGATGGTCTAGCAGCCAGCCTCTTCTGGGCAGGAGCAACCCCCACTCACTCCTGCCCTGAAAAGGCTGCTAGACCATCAAACTGGCTCCTAACTAATCCATTTCTAATCTCAAAATGGCTGCCGTGACTTCCCATAAAGGAGTCTCGCGGCAATCATTTTGAGATTTGAACTGGCATAGGTAGGAGCCATTTTGATTGGGAAACCAGCATAGGCAGGAGTGAGTGGGGGTCACTCCTGTTCCAAAGAGGCTGCTAGACCACCAAGGCTTTTAAGATAGGCTAGGAATGGGGAGCTTACAGTTGCATCATGGTTGTGGGGGGAGGGTACAGGAGAGCGTACCAGCACCTTTTCTTCTACAAAAAAAAAGCACTAGATTTTATAGACCTCTTATGTCCCCTCATCAGTCTCTTCTCCAAGCTGAAGAGCTCTAGCCTCCTTATCTTTTCCTCAAAGGGAAGTCATCCCATCCCTTTTATCATGTTTGTTGCCTTTCACTGTGCCTTTTCTTTTTTGAGATCCAATGACCAGAACTGTACACAATATTCAATGTGCAGTTGCACCATGCAGTGATAGCAAGATATAATATTCTCTGTTTTAGTCTTCATTTCTTTCCTAACATTCTATTTGCTTTCTTATCCATCACTGTACATGAAGCAGAGGATTTCAGATATTATCAACAATGACACATAGATCCTTTCATGGAATGTGATTCCTAATGTGGAACCTTGCATCATGTAGCTATAGTTTGGGTTTATCTTCTCTATGTGTATCACTTTTCACTTGCTCACATTAAATTTCATTTGCCATTTCATATGCCCAGTCTCCCAGTCTCTTAAGATTCTCTTACAATTTCTCCCAATACTCTTGTGATTTAACAACTATAAATAGCTTCTTGTCATCACAAAATTTGATCACCTCACTCATTATTCCTGTTTCCAGGTCATTTCTAAATATGTTAAAAAGCAGCAGTCCCAGCACTTATCCCTGGGGAACCCCACTATTTACCCTTCTCAATTGAGAATACTGACCATTTAACCCTACTCTCTGTTTTCTATCATTTAGCCTGTTTGAAATCCACAATAGGCCATTGCCTCCTATCCCATGACATTTTAATTTCCTTAGTAGTCATTCCTGACGTACTTTGTCAAATTCTTTCTGAAAATCCAGATACACAATATGAACTTGGCTAACTTTTATCTATATGTTTATTCACCCCTTCAAAAAAAATATAGCAGACTTTTATTTTGTTTTATTTCTATTGATTACCTTTAAAAGTGGACCAACACGGCTACCACAGCTCTCTACTTAAGACTGTGAGGCAAAATTTCCCTTGACAAAATTCATGTTGGCTTTGTTCCATTAATCCATGCATATGTATATATGTTCAGTAATTTTGTTCTTTATAATAGTTTTTACCATTCTGCATGGCACTGACGTCAGGCTCACTATCTATAATTTCTCAGGTCAGCTCTGGAACCCTTTTTAAAACCTGATGTTATGTTGGCCACCATCCAATCTTCAGGTACCATGCTTGATTTTAAAGATAAATTAAAAATTACTGCTAATAGATCTGCTAAGTTATGCAATATCTTCCTCACCCACCTGCAAAGTACACGCTACTGAAGATATGCAAGTACTTACAGAATAGTGCATAACCAGATTATTGCTATTCTTATGCATATGTGTTCACGTGCACATACATGACCAGAATACCAGCATTTATGTTCCTACATGCCACCTAACTTTAGGCGGCTCATACAGAATTACCTCCTAGGTGTTTTCGAACAGTGAAGAGATGCCCTTCCCTCAGGAGCTAACAACACTGCCTCCTCTTAATCCTCAGGCCCAGGAGGTTCTGAGAGTGGATGCCCAGGTTAACAATGAAATTCAAGTCTCCCAGATGGCAGTATGCAGCTTTACCACTGAGCAACAAGTATAGAACATCTTAAAACTTTGATGGTGAACCTTTCTAGGACTAAATCTGAAGTCTCTGAGCCTTCCCCTTCAACACTGACCCTTCCCAACTCCATAACCATGCTTATCCAAAGAGCCCCACAGTTACATATTACACTTTCCCTTCCCCTTTGTTCAGTTCCAGCATGTCCTCCTCAGGTGATGGACTTCATTTTTTTTTCCTCTGGTAGGTTCTGCAAAACTGTATCCACACATTCTTCTTCTGATGGTTCCTGCAGTATGGGGCCTCACTCTCTTCCTGTGGTAGATCCTGCATCGCTAGTATTCCTGTATCTTTCTCTGGTGGTTCCTGTGGTGATGGGCCTCCTTGGGTATTTCACTGGGCCTTTTCTCTCTTCCTTTGGTGGGTCCTGAAGTGCTGGATGTCACACTTTCTCCTTCCACTAGATTCCATAATATTAGACTTCAGTCTCCTCTCCTTCTCAGTAGATGACTTTGCCACAGTCACTTTTTCTACCTTCAGAATGTCCCATGGTTGTGAACCTCCCTCTTCAGCCAGAAAATCTGAGTGTGGGCCTCCTCTCTTCCTCCTGTGAGTTTTGTGGCCTTGGGTCCCTTTCCTGGGTTCTGCAGGACTGATATTCACTTTCTTTACCTTTTGCAGGTTATAGACCTCACTGTCATTTTCTTTTGTGGATCCTCTGGTTATTGGGCTCATTCCTTATTCTTCCTCCTGTCTTTCTAGTAGATCCTGTATAACTGGGTCTCATTCTAGCTCCTTCTAGCAGATTATTGTTGTTTAGTTGTGATTGTTATCCAAGATCATCAAATCATAAATCCTAAGTAGCAAAAAAAATTTGGTTTTTCAAACGTATATCATTATGTTAAGCAAAAGAAAAATCATAATTAAAGGTTAGTACACCAACCTGAACCATGGAGGCAAAAGGCTGAATGATGTCAGGGCTATTTTTCCTAGTCAGAGAACTCCATACTAAACTTGTTATACATATGAGAGAGACTTAATAGTGAAAAAACTCACAAAATGACCTAATAAACAACTCAGAGACTGAAGTATAGAAAGACAACTTAATTATGTAGTATGGAAGTATACAATACAAATTCTCTTATGCATCACGTCAAGGCAGTAACAATAAATTGGGACCACGAGGACAAGAAACCTATTCATGATTAGTATGATAACATCTATTAAAGGGAGATGAATTTTAATAAATACAAGAAGCTAAGAAAAGTTAAGCATGTTAATGTAGTATTGCTTTGTTTGATTTTGTCTTTTTAACAACTCAAGAAAAGCAGAAGAGTTTTTGTCAGTGAACAAGTCCCCCACAAAGGACAAGAAACAAGAATTTAAAATATTCTTATGTAGATAAATTTATACATAAGTAGCATAATTTTCATACCTTTTGTCAAACTAATTTATTTTGACAGGTGCCATGCCTACTTCTAGGTTCTCAATCAGAATCAAGAATTTGCCTAAGCCACGCCTATTCTTCACCAAGCCATGCCCACTCCATGCCACCCCACTCCTTTGATGATACTATCAGATGTGATGGTATAGCCTGAACCCTGCCCCTTTTGCATAGCCCTGCCCCTTTTAGTGACTTCATAGGAAATAATGGCATAGCTCCGCCTAGGCCTTGCCCCATTTTCAAGATGGTGGCTAGTGGACACCCCAAGGTACTTCATGTGTCACACTACTCGCTGCCATCTTGGATGGGCATGTGATGGAAAGTGACATCGATCATTGCATCACTCATCAGACACCACCCCCTGAAGCCTGTGAGGAGCATGCATAGTTTATTTTTCCCAACCCTTAAACCATTTTTTAAATGTGTTTTTTCAAACATTTTATTTTATTTTTTTCTGTGTGTGATCAGCTGTCTCCTCTCTAAGGAGCAAAAGGCACATTCTCTCCTTGTGAGAAAAAGCAGAACAGTTGTATTTGTGCCAGCAAAAAATTTGTCTGGCCATCTTAAAAGGCTTTTTAAGCAGTGCTTTGAGAACTTCACAGTACGTTATCTCAGGGGCCAAAGGACATGCCCTGTCTTTAAAAAGCTTTTTGTTTAACCAAACTGTCTGTGTTTTAGTGATTGCCTCTCCATGAGAAGCATAGCCCACACCCTCCCTCTAAATCAAACCTACTGGTTTTAGAACCATTTTACCCTCCCCTCCCCTCCCCCCTCCTCTCCTCTCCTTGTGCAGCTCATCAGCCAGCAGGTTCTTGTACAGTCACAGCTTTTAACTCAGTCACAACCACTCCACCTATGATTTGCTTGGTCTTATCTGGGTAAGAACGCTTAATTAAAAATTCTAAAAATGTAGAGAGAAAGTGAAGATGAAGCATACGTACAGTTATGTCCTTAATGTTATTTTTCAATAAGGTGATAAAGCATTGTAATTCTAGGATATTACCACTAAATACGTACCATGGGCACCATTTACCCAGTCCTTCTCCACCATGAATCAGAGCATCTAGAGTCAATGTCACAAGGCCTGTGGAGAATTGGGCACTGTCCATATAATATGGCTCTGCTGATAAAAGGTACCAAAGATAACGCATTAGTAATTACCATCTCCCAAATGTCCTTCCATTGATCCTTTGATATTTCTGTTCTTAAATTCGTTTTTCAGATAAAGAAACCAAAATAAGGGTCTATGTAAAGAAGACTCCTGTAAATAATGGAGCTTTATTTCTCTGTAATGGGCTTATTAAGAAGGATACTCTCAGATTCTATATTTGTCTCCATTTACTGAATCATCTGGGAGGATGCAGTGTCTAAGGTGCATATACAGGTGAAAAGATTCATATTTAACTTTGTATTTCTTCTAAAGATACCAGGAAAATTTACACTACTAGTCCCTGTAGTTAAGTAGCTATCTTGTAGCATTCCTGTCATTTCTCCAAGTTTTCAGCCTTCACCAACAAATCTTAATATTCTAAACTTTTTATTATGTTTTGATGAAATGCTGCTGTAATCCACTTTGTTCTTGCTTGTAAAAAATGGACTTTAACCCCCTAATACTATATATGGCGCTAAAAACTGTGTGTGCAAATGTAGGCATGTGCACAATTTAATTGCATAATGAACCAATTAGCACTGATAATTGGGCGCAAACAATTATCAATGCTAATTGACAATAATTCAAATTTATGCGCACACCTTTTACCCTGCTGTTTACTAAGCTGCACTAGCGGCTGCCGCGCAGTATTGCCAATAGAGCCCATTGAAAGTGAATGGGCTGTGTCAGCATTAGCGCACAGCTTAGTAAACAGGGGGGGTTAGTCACTATTCTATAAAGATGTGCACGTAACTTTTCACACATTGATCCAGAAAGGGGGTGTGGCCACGGGAGGGACATGAGCAGGTCAGGAGCATTCCTGAAATTTGTGCACAGTGTTACAGAATTAGGCAGATTTGTACCTAATTTAGGTGCGAGGATTTACACTAGATTTCAGTTGGTGTAAATCATCGCACCCAAAATTGAGTACAGATCCCGGCACTAAGTGCTATTCTAAGTGCCCAACTCGGAGCACTGTTTATAGAATAGTGATTTTTCGGCATCATATACAGAACTTAGTCCTAAATTATATTATAAGTGTTCAAGTGAATCAAGGGAGGAATGAGAGACATTGTAGGTCATACTAAAGGGAGAGTGATCATGGATAGTTGAGAGATGGAAAGAAATCTTAGGGAGTCCAGGAAACAAATTTGGCTGCAGAGTTGAAAATAGCCCAAATGGTTAAGAGAGCAATTTTCTGTCAGATCAGATGAGGAAGAGAATAAATGTAGATAAGGATTAGTCAGAGAAAGCAAAGGCATGTGTAGCCAGTCCCCCAATTAGATGAGGCCGAGGGTGACCCCAGAGGCAGCTACACACATTATTTTTTTACAACATAAACCAAACTACAATGGAATATAGTTCCCTGTTACAGTGGCATAGCCACTGTTGGCTCTGGTTCCACCCACTTTGGGCTTACGCCCATTCAATATTTTGGCACCCTTGTTATGGCTGGCAAGTTTCCATAAGCCCCGCCAGCTGAAGAGGTCTTCCGGCAACCAAAACAAGTTGCTCCCCTACTTGCTGCAGCCAACAACGCTGTCCACATGCTGCTACTTCTGCATCTTCAGCCCTGGTCTCCTCTTTTAAAGACACTCATAGGTGTAATCAATTGTATGGCATAACACTTTCTCTCATTTTGCATTCTCTCAGGGCTTATGAAAAGTCCCTTCTCTCCTGTGTAGGACTTATTTCTCCTCTTCATATATTCAGCCTGTTCAAACTAGGTGAGCAGGATACACCCAGGATTTGGGTCCCACCTCCTATCACACTGGGTGTCTAGCATGTACTCGCACTTCTGAGTTCCAATCCTTTTCCTGGTCATGGATGTGAAACTGGTTGCAGCTTTATTTTTCTTGCTTTTCTCTTAGGATAAGACAAGATCTCTCCAGCGATCCCTCCTTTCTCCTTCTTAAGGCACCTTGGGGCCCATTTACTAAGCTGCGTAAGCGTCTACGCGTGCCCAACACACGCCAAAATGGAGTTACCGCCAGACTACCACATGGCCCTTGCGGTAATTTCATTTTTGGCGTGTGTCCGATATGCGCATCTCAAAAATATTGTATATTTTCGGGCGCATGTAACGGACTTGCGCCAAGTGGCATTTGACGCATGTAGGTCATTACCACCTGGATTCTTCACCACTAGGCAAATGGCTGGCGGTAAGGTCTCAGACTCAAAATGGACGCGCAGCAATTCTGATTTTGCCACACGTCCATTTTCGGCAAAACAAAAAAGGCCTTTTTTACAGGCGTGCTAAAAAATGGATCGGCGCACACCCAAAACCCGCACCTACACTACTGCAAACCATTTTTCAGCGCACTTTTGTAAAAGGACCCCCTTGTACCTTGGGGTTCAACTTTGGCTAGAACTTACCACTCCTCCTCTTGGCACTCTTATGCTAAGGGAACAGAACCCCAACTGCTTGCCCTTTCTCTTCTCTTCTTCTCCTTAGTTTCTGGTGTAGAAAATTAAGGTCCTTCATACTACAATGTAGTTCTGTGGACTTCATCCTATGTGAAGGAGGAGAGTAAGAAGACCCTCTGCAATGCCCTACACACAGGTTTTATACTTCCCTCCACTTTCCAAGGAACTATTGCTATTAAGCTGTTGTCCAACATAGACCATCACTCATTAGTTTGACTGACACTAAGGGAAAGGATGGAAGAAGTCGCTAATGATGATATAAGTTTTATGTCCTTGGAAATGAGTAGCAGGTGAGGTTAGACTATCCTATATAATAAAACGCACCTCCAACATTCTGAAGCTGACTGCATGGCTGAGGCATTCCTTCTCTCTGTATCCATCTCCTGAATTGACATCACATACTTCCGGGTTCGTCACAAGCAGAAGTGACCAACCACATGAGGTTTCTCGGCTTCAGAATGTTGGAGGTGCATTCTATTAAATAGGATTGGTCAGTTCCTTGAAGCACAGCCAGAGCTCAGCGTCCTGCACAGTAACGCTCAGACACCAGAGAGAGAGAGAGGGGGGCCTGACACCAGAGAGAGGGAGGGAGGGGGGCCTGACACCAGAGAGGGGGGGGAGGTATCTCTGTCACACACACACTCTCTCTCTCTCTCTCACACACACACTCTCTCTCACAATCAATGTCTTTCTCTCTCTCAATCTCACACACTGTCTCTCACACACTCTATGTCTCACACTGTATCGCATTCACTCTATGTGTCACACAGTCACTCACACACTCTCTTGATCTCATACACTCAGTCTCACAGAGAATCTGTGTCTCACACACACTCTCTCTCGCACACACTATATCTGTGTGAAACACACTCTCTCTCTCACACACTGTGTCTCACATACGCACTTGCACACACTCTCATTCTCACACACACACTCTCTCTCTCACAGACACACTCGCACCCAGACTCACTCTCTCTCTCACACTCGCACATTCACTCTCTCTCTCTCACACACAGTCACTCTCACATACACTCTCTCAAACATACACACTCTGAGGAAAACCTTGCTAGCACCCATTTCATTTGTGTCAGAAACCGGCCTTTTTTACTAGTAAGTAGATAAAAGGAGCCAAGCATTGTGAAAACATTAGCAGAAAAGGGATCTTTCACTTTTTTTCTAAGCAATGGCCTAGAATCTGTTCCCTGGCATGGTGATTATACACTTCAAAATTCACTTATTCAGCACTGCAGCAATTTAAAGCAGTTCAGAAACCTTCAACTGCTTCCTTATCTCCTATCCACACTAACTACAAACTCCTAACTCCAGGCTAAATTTTGACATTCACTTGCTAGATATAATTTTGCCTTTGTGAAGAGTTCTATATCTCTGAATGGCTGCCTCCCTCATCATTGCCACGCAAATATATGGTAAAAAAGCACATAGAACAGAATCATTCGCTGAGCTCTGAACATAAGCACTTGCTTTTTTCACCCTTGCAACAGTTGTCACACTGAGCCCCAGTCCGAGGAAGGAGAGGAGGACTGATGTCAGAACACACAGCTTTCAAGGTCTTCTTCCTTTTCACACCCACACGAAGCATAGGAGAGGGAGAGACACACACGGCAGAAGCGGCAGCTAGCCCCGCACCTTACATGCAGGAACACAATGTGTATGACTGATGATATTTACAGTGTGACTCTGCTGAAATCAGTCCCTTGGCTCTGTGGGTGTCTGCTAGGGTTCTCTTCAGAGAAGAAGCTGTAAAAGTGTGTCAGAGACAACACTTGGAATGGGTAACTATATGTTAGCATCTTATACCAGCTCTTCTCTCTGCCCCCGAGAGAGGAAGAGTGACTGCAGCTCAGCTAAAAGATCCCACTGGTTACCAAACCCCTCCAGCCCCCCCCCCCCCCAAAAAAAAAATCTCCCACAAACCAGGGTTATATAAGTCAGAGTTGTAGCGAGCAAGAAGATCAGCAGCATGGGGACACAGCAGGGCCGCTGAGAGACTGAGCTGGGCCTGAGGCAGGGCCGCCACCGCCAGACTCGGGGCAGAATCATCATCTCCGCCGCCGCCTCCCCCCCCCCAAAAAATCATCATCGCCACCGCTGCTGCCGCCTACCCTCCCTCCTTCCCACCCGAAGTACCATGGCTGGACCCGCCAGCTGTAGGCAACGTGGCTCCTTCCTCTGCCCAGCATTGCCTGCCCCTGCGGCTGCGTTCCTCAGGTCGCACATGCTCAGTCTCAAAACTGAGCACTCACGGCCTGAGGGCCCAGCACCTAACATAGTAACATAGTAACATAACATAGTAGATGACGGCAGAAAAAGACCTGCACGGTCCATCCAGTCTGCCCAACAAGATAACTCATATTTGCTGCTTTTTGTGTATACCCTACTTTGATTTGTACTTGTGCTCTTCAGGGCAAAGACCGTATAAGTCTGCCCAGCACTATCCCCGCCTCCCAACCACCTGCCCCTCCTCCCAACCACCGGCTCTGGCACAGACCGTATAAGTCTGCCCAGCACTATCCTCACCTCCCAACCAACAGCCCTGCCTCCCAACCACCGGCTCTGGCACAGACCGTACAAGTCTGTCCAGCACTATCCCCGCCTCCCAACCACCAGTCCCGCTGCCCACCACCGGCTCTGGCACCTGCTAGGTAGGCAATGCAAGGAGGGCCCGGTGCCGGAGTTTTCTCTCTCCTGCTCCTGTCAGGATGCGATCACCTGGGTCCCGTCAGAAGCAGGAGAGAGAGACCCCTGCACAAGGCCCCCCCTGGAGGCCCGGGTCCGGGGAATTTTGCACCCCCTGCCCCCCTCTCGGTGGCTATGGGACACAGTGCGAGGAAGGGCTCCCAGCACCTGCAGTTTCTCCTTCACCTCTGCAGCATGTTTTATGTGGTCCCTGTTTAGAACGGAAGCACACTCGAGAGATGAAGAGGTAAACAGTAACAAAACAAAGCAAAGAGGGCTTTATTAATAAGAACCCATACTAGAGTCAGTCTCCTGCAAGAAATGTTAAACTGAGGATCTGCAAGTATTCACAAAAGGGAAAAAAATGTTACCTTTTGTGTCACATAGCATAAGAATGGGTCAGTGCTTTTTGGCTAAGTAATGATATCAAATGTTTACCACTGTAATTTAGGGGCCCTTTTACTACATAGTAGATGATGACAGAGAAAGACCTGCACGGTCCATCCAGTCTGCCCAACAAGATAAACTCATATGTGCTACTTTTTGTGTGTACCTGACCTTGATTTGTATCTGCCATTTTCAGGGCACAGACTGTAGAAGTCTGCCCAGCACTAGCCCCGCCTCCCTATCACTAGCCCCACCTCCCACCACTGGCTCTGCCACCCAATCTCCGCTAAGCTTATGAGGATCCATTCCTTCTGAACAGGATTCCTTTATGTTTATCCCACACATTTTTAAGGCACCTAAGCACGTCCAACGCGTGTCAGTTTGGAAATACTGCCCGGCTACTGCGAGCCCCAGGCGGTAATTCCATTTTTTATGCTTGTTTGAAACACTGCAGAAAATATTTTTTATTTTGTACCGCATGGTGTTAACCGGGCGGTAATCAGCTGTGTACGCGCTCTGACGATTACCGCCTGGTTAATGCATGAGACCTTACCGCTGAGTTAATGGGTGGCAGTAAGGTCTCAGGCCCAAAATAGACATGCGCCAATTTTTATTTTGCAGCACGTCCATTTTCAGCCCCCCCAAAAAAGGCCTTCTATGCAGGCATGCTGAAAAATGGACCTGTGATCATTTAATACACGCGCCTACAACAGCGCAGGCTATTTTTCAGTGCACCTTAGTAAAAGGACCCCTTAGATGGTTACAAAAGGAAACCATTTCTATTTTGAGCTTAGCTATTTTCACTGATCCACTTGTGCATTTTTAAATTTTAATTTAATTTGAATACTTCTGTCCCGCTTAACCAAAAGAGTTGAAGATGGGTTACGATGAAGCTAACTAAACTCAATAAAACAACATAATTCAAAATAGGATATAAGTTACAAACATATCAAAAACATAAATTAAATTTATATGTAGTCACCGCCTTGCAGCTGCTTGTGCCCTGCAGTAAACAGACCCCTTTCACCTTCAGGCTTCAGGAGTTCTCTTTGGGTTAAGCTGTCGATGAACCTGAATCAGGGTTCTAGGATTTGTTCCAGCTAAAGTGTGGATGGCTTTGAAGAAAAGTCTGACGCCCCCCCCCCCCCTTCCCTCCATGCCCTTGAAACCTATAAAAATAAAGACTTGTTTATATAACCCCACAATCTGCCTCCACACAGGGGTCCACCGGGACCCCTTACATAAGTGTAGGCTTTCCTGGGGGCAGGATTGGTAGCTATACATGTACGTAATAAAATAGACACATTTCCAATGTTTTCTACTAATACACACACAAACTTACTCATCCCGTGGAACAGGTGTAAGTTAAGGGCCCTTTTGATAAGCCACGGTAGGGCTAACGCACAGGTAGTGCATGCTAAATCGACACTGGCCCCGCCGGGGTAGCACATGCGCCTGGCAGCAGGGGCGTATCTGCGTGGGGCCACAGGGGCCTGGGCCCCCGCAGATTTCGCCCTGGCCCCCCTCCCCGCCGTCAACCCTCCCCCGCTGCTTACTTTTGCTGGCGGGGTCCGACCCGCAATCTTCATATTTCGGCTTCCTCCGTGGCCATGTGCTTCCAGGAAGTAACGCTGCAGCGCTGATTCGTTGAATCTAGTTCGGCGTCTGACGTCCCAGCACGTCAGACGCCGAACTAGATTCAACGAATCAGCGCTGCAGCGTTACTTCCTGGAAGCACATGGCCACGGAGGAAGCCGAAATATGAAGATTGCGGGTCGGACCCCGCCAGCAAAAGTAAGCAGCGGGGGAGGGTTGACGGTGGGGAGGGGGTGGAGAGAGGCGGCGGCGGCAGGGGGGGGGGAGGCAAAAATGTGCCCCCCCTCTCTGGCTCTGGCCCCCCCTACCGCCGGATTCCAGATACGCCCCTGCCTGGCAGTAATTCCGAAGTTGGCACGTGCTGTTTCCCGCAGTAGAAAATAATTTTCTATTTTCTACTGCGGGGGATGTTCCCGGTGGTAATCGGCGCGCAGCTAACTGATTACCGCATGAGTAGCGCATGAGCTAGGGTTACCATATGTCCGGATTTACCCGGACATGTCCTCTTTTTGAAGACATGACCGGGCAACCAGGTGGGTTTTGCCAATCTGCGCGTTTGTCCAGATTTCTGGACAAACGGGCAGATTGCTAGCCTCCCCTCCCCTTACTTACTACTGCCCTAGTAGTCTAGTGACATCTTCCGCCTTCGGGGCAAGGAAGAGCCCCCTGTTTCCTGCCCGGAGCGCTGCCCTGCATGCATCCTTCCTGTTTGTGATCGCGGCGCCGATTCAAAATGGCCGCTGAGAGTTGAAGTGACCTCGTGAGACTTCAACTTTCGGTGGCCATTTTGAATCGGCGCCGAGATCACGAACAGGAAGGATGCATGCAGGGCAGCACTCCAGGCAGGAAACAGGGGGCTCTTTCCTGCCCCGAAGAGGTCACTAGACCACTAGGGCAGTAGTAAGGTAAGGGGAGGGGGGTGACGGGGAGGGGGAGTGACGGGGTGTGTGACAGTGGGGAGGGGAAAATGTGACAGGGGCGGAGCGGGGTGTGAATGGGGCGGGGTGGGGCTTGAAAGGGGTGGGGCATGTGTCCTCCTTTTTGGGGGACAAAATATGGTAACCCTAGCATGAGCCCTTACTGCCACGTAAAAAGGTGGCAGTAAGGGCTCAGGCAGTAAATAGCCACACGCTACTTTTACTGTTCCATTAAAAAAAGACCTTTTTACCTGCCATGGTAAAAAAAGGTCCAGTGTGTACTAATTACATGTGTCCAAACTAGCACAGGCCACTTTTTACCACAGCTTGGTAAAAGGGTCCCTTAGTGCAGGAGCTTTAGAAAATAATTGCAAAATATGTGCTTTCCCTGCCAAGGGGCCCTGATAAAATATTAATCCCCACCAGTGCAATAGCCCACTGGGTGCTCTTATTACTATAGTTTGATTATGGCCCTTCAGATTTCAGCAGTATCAAAGGGTAGTTTTGCTGAATTACATTTAAATCTGGCAGCTTTCCCAATTCTTATAAAAGGCTGAATTACTATAATGTCCTGCATCTGGATCTACCTGCAAAAGTAACCCCAAACGTCATTTAATTCAGAATACTGCTGATTTACATTATAGAGATCATGCTTGTCCCACTCAGGCCATCTGGTGCCTCACATATCCACAAGGCCTTTTATCAGTTTAAGAGGCCTTTTTAAAAAAACAAATTCCATTCCCTGGTGAAGTGAAAATGCAGAGGACTTGAAATAAAGCAATCTCGTGTGTTGTGCTAAAGCTCTGGAATGCCCTTACTCAAGAATTTCATTTGATAAGAGGATTATCTGAGCTTTACAAAACATGTAAAGTCTTTGGCTGTTTGCCTCATTCTTTCATAGTTAATCTGTTTTAGATGATTTTGTGTTCTTTTTGTTTGTTTTTCATTTCTCTAAAGATATGAATTCTTGTGCCCATAGTAGGAATTGTAATAGCAAAGTTAAATTTAGTTTTATTTTATATTACTGCTGACATGGGGAGGGCAATTTTAAAGGCCATTTCTGCAGGCAAAACAGTGTTTTATCCCTGTAATTAAGCTATTTGCCCATTCAGGGAGTAATTCTATAAAGTGAGCACTAACATAAAGCGATTATATGCACAAATGTTTTGACATATCTGTGCATATGTGTGCATATACATACATAACTGCTCAAATTCTGCCTAAGCATATCTTATACACAGCATGTTTTTCAGGTATGTGTACATATAGGCAGAGTGTGGTTGGAGCGTAGGTCTCAGTTATGCCTGTAAATTGCAGAATACTATTGTAGCAGGGCAGATTGGGGGTGATTGGTGGGCGGTTGCCTAGAGTGTACCCACAGTTGACAGGCATAAGTAATTTTTAATTGGTTGGAATCAAGGCCAGGACTGAAATCCTCCAGGAGGCCATAAGCAGCTATATCTATCTATCTATCTATCTATCTATCTATCTCTCTCTCTCTTTTTTCCTCTTCCATTCTCACATTGTTACGTCCCTCACCTGTACGACGCTCCTCCCGGCTAGGTCGAGGATCGGTCTTGGGAAGGTCTGTTTCGGTTTCCTGGCAGCCGTCATCCGACTTAGAGCAATGGTACAGCCATCTTGGATAGATCATATCCCAGGAAGCCATCTTGGACTAACGAGGACATGAAGGAAGCCCATATTTGGTCCTTAGAGCTCTGCTGATGGGGGCAGCCATCTTGGTTCAGCTGCACATGCTTTAGCCTAATTCCTCCTCTGCTTAAGGCACTGCCTCCAGTCCTTCAGTGCTTCAGCTGCGCAGAGGTTGTGGTCTGCATCCGTGTTCCTTACCGGATTCCTAAGTTTTGACCTTGGCTTGTTTTCTGACCACACGTTGTGTTACTGCCTGCCTTTTGACCAGTGGTGTGCTGGTAAATTTTTAACAACAGGCTCTCTCCCCGGTCCACCTCGGCGCCCCCCATCCACCTCGGCGCCCCCCCTCCACCACTGCACCCCCCAAAAAAAAAAAAACTGCAGAGCTGGCTATACCCGGGGGGGGGGGGGGGGGGGGAGGCGGCCAACACATTACTCTCTCTAGGAAAAAAAAATTAAATGATCTCAGGTTCCAATCTAATTCATGTTTAATATGGGATAAAATGCCATAAATAAGTAAATAAACATAAACTTTTAATGTTCAGCACCTGATTCTCAAAGTGGACATATTCCAAACACTATAATGAAAATAAAATTATTTTTTTTCTACCTTTGTTGTCTGGTGACTTTGTTTCTCTGATCATGCTGGTCCAGTATCTGATTCTGCTGCTCTCTATCTGTTCCCTTGACTCCGTTTCCAGGGCTTCCTTTCCATTTATTTCTTTTCTTTCCTCCTTTCTTCTTCATTTCTGGTCCTCCGCATACTTGACTGTACAGTGGATCCAGTTTCTGCCTATTTTCTCCATCCATGTGCAGTTTCTCTCCTCACTTCCTTTTCCCTCATCTAATCTCCTTCCTCTATCTTCCCTCCATGTCCAGAATTTCTCTTGCTCTCCCCGCCATCCATGTCCTGAAACTCTCCTCTCTCCCCTGCCCCTCTCTATCCATCCATACCCAGCAATTCTCTTCTCTCCCCTGCCCCCTCTGCCCATCCATGCCCAGCAATTCTCACCTCTGCCCATCCATGCCCAGCAATTCTCTCCCCTGCCCCCCTCTGCCCATCCATGCCCAGCAATTCTCTCCCCTGCCTCCCTCTGCCCATCCATGCCCAGCAATTCTCTCCCCTGCCCATCCATGCCCAGCAGTTCTCCTCCCTCCCCTGCCCTCCCACTCCCATCCATGTGTAGCGATGTCCTTCGCCCCCCCCATCCTCCCCTGCCGCTCCCATCCGTCAGTTTCAAATACCTGCCTCGAAGCGCCGCATTATCTAAGGCCTGCCTGCTGCCCGTCTCCAGCTGCCTTCCCTGCTTGCTTCTCAGGAGTTCGGTTCGCGCCCTTAGTCCCGCCGCGGGAAAAGGAAATGACGTCAGAAGGCGGGACTAAGGGCACGAACGCCTCAGAAGCAGGCAGGGAAGGCAGCTGGAGACGGGCAGCAGGGCTTTAAATAAGGCAGCGCTTCGAGGCAGGTATTTGAATCTGACAGATGGGAGTGGCAGGGGAGGATGGGGGGGCGAAGGACATCGCTACACATGGATGGGAGCGGGAGGGGAGGTAAGCATGGCGCCCTCCTGCCATGCTTACCTCATGCAATGGAGCCGGCTCGCCCTGTACAACAACCAGCTCGCAAGAGCTGTCAAAATTTAACAAGCGGCTCTTGCGAGCCGGTGCGAGCCGGCTCCAGCTCACCACTGCTTTTGACCCTGGACTGTGTTTGGACTATTATCAGCTCTACTGTTTTCCTGGCTCTTGGACTGTGTCTGTTGGCTACCTGTCTGGTCGGTGGTCCTGCAACCCCGCCGGTTCCGGAAGTCCTGCCGGCTGCTTGAACCCAGGGGCTCAACTCCTGGGGAATAGTGGCTAAGTGCAGGTGAAGCTAGGGGTTGTCTGGCTGCCTGACCGAATGCGGTGCACTCCATCTTCGCCGTGCTCAGTCGGGGCACAAGGGCTCACATCCCCAGTCATAACACACATTAAGTCAGCAACTCCAAGGTTGTTGTTCTGGAGCAAATACTTACTCAAGTTTCTTCAGCAAAATAAATATAACTTGTCAGAGGCAGGCACAATCCACAGGCAACAAATAGCAATTATATTATTTACAATCCCTCCAATATTCAGTGATATTTAACCTGCCAGGAGCCATTCCTAGCTGCAGGGGCGACCCAACCATTAGGCCACCTGAAGTGGGGGTCTCAAGCGACACTCTTCAGGAGCGGCATCTCCCCCTTTGTGGCATTTACCTTATCAAGTTCCAAACCCAGCAGCGGCAGCGATTCCCATTAAATGCCCTGACACCGGCACCTACCTCTTCCCTTTACTACAGCCACCTCTCTGATGTAACTTCCTGTTTCGTCAGAGGCTCAGGCAGCCGCAGTAAAGGGAAGAGGCAGGTGCCAGCAGTAGGGCAGCATATGGGAATCACTGCCACTGCCGGGTTTGGAATGTAACGAGGTAAACGCCGCAAACAGGCTGGAGGTAGGAAGGAGGCAACATCTCGGCATGGGGTGGGGAGCGACATCTCCTATTCTCTATTTTTGCTCTGTGCAGAGTCTGACTTCTTGAGGTTTCCAGTTCAGTTTTTTTTTTTTTGCCTTCATATCTCTATTACTGGTCTGTGGTCCCTTGTTTTATATTTTTTGATAGTCTGACTGTGTTTTGCATGTGTGACTAAGGTGTAGTATTCTGCTAGCATGTAGTGCCTGTGTAGAGATCTTGTTGCAGTCGGGCTTGTTTGTTTTTGGTTGTTTTTTCATTAGGTGGTGTACTGGTGTTTTAGGGTACAGTGTAATATATATAGTGCTGCCTTTTATGCATAAGGTTGTTACTCTTTTTGTGAGAGTTAGTGCTGTTATGCTATGGTAAGGTTCTGAGTGTGTTTTTGCACAAGTTTGAATATAGTATTTTGCAGTGGAGGGATTGTGCATTGAACTTAGTAAGGTCACTTAAAACTTGAAACCAATCCACACTCCTCTTAGACAAAACTCACAATCAAAGTGGATGCTTTATATAGATATCAAGTACAAAAAACTAGGTAAAAAAAAACACTAAGGGGAAGAAGCCTCAGAAAGTCCATCGTAATACAGCACCCTATGGACTGGTCTTTGCTGTGCCGATTAAAGCAATACTCATTCAGACCATGTTCTATCATCGGCCAGAAAAACCCCTTAATCCTATCAGTTTTTCTTCACAATTTTTATTTAACTTATTTTTCATTCTTTTTTTTTTTAACATAGTGTACTTATCTTTCTAAAACACTTTTAACCTTCATAGTGCATTCAATTTCCCAATGGGACCCATTTCACCACCAGGCTTCCTCAGGGATACAGTGCTTCAACAGCTTTCTCCATTGTTTTTAAAAGAGTTGAATTGTTTCTATAGATCTGTATGTGATTTATTGTTGTTAAGTGCTTGAAATAATTGAGTTTAAAACATGAAACATGTCATCCATGATACAGAATCCAATTTGTTCTAAATTTTGAAGGCATTACTTGTCAATATGAGTAGCCAGCAGCCCTTCCTTGGGCTTCAGTCCCATTATCACTATGCCAAATTTATACATTGAGGGCGGTAAGCAGCAGTAAAAAGTGGCCTGCAGTAGTGTGGGCGCGTGCTTTTTGGCATGCACTGAGTCATTTTTTACTGTGGCTGGGAAAAAAGGCATTTTTCAATGGGGCAGTAAATGGCTGTGCGCTAAAATTAAAAATAGCATGTGGCTATTTACTGCCTGAGCCCGTACCACTACCCATTGACCTAGCGATAAGGGCTCACACGCTACTCGCGAGGTAATCACACAGCATGCGCCAATGTGGCCGTGCTTCCGATTGCTACCAGGAACACCCCACGCAGTAGAAAATAGAGAAACATTTTCTACCGTGGGAAACAGTGCATGCCAAGTTCAAAACTACCACAGGGCACTTGAACTACCCCTGCAGTAGTGCCAATTTGGTATGCGCTACCCACACGTTAGACCTACCACTGCTTAGTGAAAATACCTCTGAATGCTCTGCGAGAAAAACTTCCCTCATTGGGGTAGTACATGTCACTTCTGAATGGGCCTCCCTTGGCATCTCTGCACTCTGGTCCAGCATTTTCCTTCCCTCCCCTACTCCTGTGTCCAGCAGTTTCCTCAACCCCCCCCCCCCCCCTCCCCTTGCCTGGGGCCTTTTAACTACACTGTGCAGCCACAGAGCTCTAAGATAATTTGAGCAACTTGAAGTTAACCTGATGATTTTGCACCTCCCTATCTCAGAGAGAGAGAGAGAGAGAGTTTGCTCTGTTTAATTTTCTTTGCCATTTTATTCTTTGGCATTTGTTACATATCTTACTATCTAAATTTAATTAAAAGATATTATCTGCAACTATTTTGCTGACCTTTCTTTCTGCATATTTCAGGACCAACCCTAGCCCCATCCACTTTAGCCTCTCCAAACAGCTGAGCCACCACCACCAATGTGCTTTCTAGGAGTTGGTGCAGTGGCCTGAGAACATAGGCAGAGCTGCCAAGGGGTCTCAATTTTTGAGAGGGAGATTTTAGTACACGCCCACAGCCCCGCCTCACTTTGCATTGGCTCCACCTACTCTACATGGCTCTGCCCCTGGCACACCTCAAACCCACAGCCATTTCAGAAAATAATTTACTTAATAGCCTAACACTCTTTTCAATTAGCTTTCAGAGGCCAAAACCTCCTGCTTCAGGTCAGTATAATGCTGTTATGGTATCCTCTCCTGACCAGAAGAAGGAAGTATTGGTCTCTGAAACTTTATTAACACAGGTACCATATTACTTTATCCTAAATTAAAAATAAAATTATTTTCTTTACCTTTGTTGTATGGCCATTTACTTTTTCTAATTGTGTTGCTCCCAGTCTCTTGATTCTGCTTTCCTTCGTTTTCGCTTAACTCTTTTGCCAGAGTTTCCTGGCCATTTGTCATTTTTCTCTCCTTTTTCTTTGTTTTCTTCAATATTTTTCTGCCTCTCTCTCTCTGTCCATATTTAATTCATTCTTACTATCCATTCTTTAATTTCCTTCTTTTTACTTCATCTACCTGTGGCTTTTCATCTTTTCCTCAGCCTTGTTCTCCCTGTGCCCCTTCCTCTTATTCTCCAATCTTTCACTACTCCCCTTTTCTATCTAGCTCTCCTCTTTCTCTCCCCATCCTTCCAGTGTCTCCCCCCTCTTTCTTTCTGCATCCTTCCATCCAGCATCTCCTCTTTCTGCATCCTTCCATCCAGCGTCTTTCTCCCTACCCTTCTATCCAGCGTCTTCCCTCTTTCTCTCCCCATCCTTCCACGCGTCTACCCTCTCTCCTGATCCTTCCATCTGTCTCTCTCTCTCCCCCTCCTTCTATTTAGTGTCTCTCTATCTCTCTACCATTTTCTGTTCAGTGTCCCTTCTCTCTCCACATTCTTCCAGTCTCTCCCCTTTCTCTCTGCATCCTTTCATCCTTCTCCCCTCTTTCTCTCCCTATCCTTCCACCCAGTGTCTTTCTCTCCTCATCCTTCCATCTGTTTTCCCTCTTTCTCTCCCCATCCTTCCATCTGTTTTCCCTCTTTCTCTCCCCATCTTTCCATCCATCTACCCCCCTCTCCTGATCCTTCCATCCAGTGTCTCTCTCTCCTTCTTTCCATCCAGTGTCTCTCTCACTACCCTTTTACATTCATCATTTCCCCCTCTTTCTCCCCATCCTTCAATGTCTCTTATGTTTCTCTCCCTACCCTTCCTTCCAGTGTCTTTTCTCTTTCTGATCTCAGCCAGGATCCCCCCTTTCTCCCCATCCTTATCACCAACAGCTTCTCTCTCTCTCCAGCCCTTCTCTCCCCACTCTCTCTATTTTACCTCCTGCACCTGGACCGCACCTGGAGTATTGTGTTCAGTACTGGTCTCCGTATCTCAAAAAAGATATAGTAGAATTGGAAAAGGTACAGCGAAGGGCGACGAAAATGATAGTGGGGATGGGACGACTTTCCTATGAAGAGAGGCTGAGAAGGCTAGGGCTTTTCAGCTTGGAGAAGAGACGGCTGAGGGGAGATATGATAGAAGTGTATAAAATAATGAGTGGAATGGATCGGGTGGATGTGAAGCGACTGTTCACGCTATCCAAAAATACTAGGACTAGAGGGCATGAGTTGAAGCTACAGTGTGGTAAATTTAAAACGAATCGGAGAAAATTTTTCTTCACCCAACGTGTAATTAGACTCTGGAATTCATTGCCGGAGAACGTGGTACGGGCGGTTAGCTTGACGGAGTTTAAAAAGGGGTTAGATAGATTCCTAAAGGACAAGTCCATAGACCGCTATTAAATGGACTGGAAAAATTCCTCATTTTTAGGTATAACTTGTCTGGAATGTTTTTACGTTTGGGGAGCGTGCCAGGTGCCCTTGACCTGGATTGGCCACTGTCGGGGACAGGATGCTGGGCTAGATGGACCTTTGGTCTTTCCCAGTATGGCACTACTTATGTACTTATGTACTTATGCCTCCCGCCTCCCGCTCCATCTCCCCTCCTTCTCTCCCCACTCTCTCTATCTTACTGTAAACCCCCTGGTGGCAGAGCAAGGTATTACAATGATGGTACCAAATAAGTCACGATGTTTCCCCAAAATGACTCAACACCAACCAGGGAGTTTAACAATAAAAAGAAAATATTTTTTTATTATTTGAATTATATTTAAATGTTAATGAAATGTTATCAACTTGCAAATTTAACATATGTATTTCAATTACAGGTTTGCAACACAAATCAGTTTAGTCTCTAGAAACATTGGGAACATTTTCAGATAAGTATAAATATTAGGGTACATAAATCATTTAAGCACATTCAATTTTACAAAACACTAGATTCTTTAAAGTTTCTTTTCTCCTGTCTTTCAGATTTCCAGAGACCAAGTTTACCTTTACTCTTTTATTTTTCTTGTAGTTATCTTTCACTTATTTTTCAGGTTTCCTTTACTATTTTCTCTTATATGCACTTTTTTTAATAGTTTCAGTTACTTAGCTGTTCTCTTTGTTTTCTCTCTGGCTCTCTTGAACGGTGGGTGCCTTTTCTTTTAGGTGATGATCTCCAGCATCAACTTTCTTCCAGTCTTTTCCTAGTAACATGTTCTCACCAATCCAGCTCCCTCCCAACTGCTAGTCTGAGCTGTTTGTCACTCTCCTGAGAGTTCCATCAGCATGCGGAACACTCAGCGCATGCACACAGACTACTCAGTTTCACTGCACTGCTCACTGTCTCTACACCAGATCTGGAAGGAGCCAGGTAATCTTTTAAAATTTAACCATATACATTACCTCCTGCTTCCCGCTGCTCCTTCCACCAGATCTTCATTTCTTGGCCACTGCTGCTTCTCCTGTTGAGCAGCAGCGGCCGCTACAAAAAGAAAAAGAGCTAATTAAACAAACAAAAAATGTTTTTAAAAAGCAAGTGCGGCACCGCAGGCAGCCTTCAGGCATTGGCTGTCGGCTCTGCAGCCACTCCTCTCTCCTCTCACGTCACTGCCCCTGGAGCAGGAAGTTGAGATCGACTTCCTGCTACACTGCGCTCCTCCAGGGACAGTGAGAGGAGAGAGGAGCGGCTGCAGAGCCAACAGCCAATGCCTGAAGGCTGCCTGCGGTGCCGCACTTGCTTTTTAAAAACATTTTTTGTTTGTTTAATTACCTCTTTTTCTTTTTGTAGCGGCTGCTGCTGCTCAACAGGAGAAGCAGCAGTGGCCGGAAATGGGAGCTGGCGCCGCATGTTTCAGCGGGAGACTTTCCCGCTTTGGCGGGAGTGCGGGAGATGACCTACCAAAGTGGGAGTCTCCTGCTGAATGCGGGAGACTTGGCAGGTCTGCATAGGCACCGGGTATAAGAGGCTTGGGGAGGAGCCACAAGCTGATCCAAAAACCTCCCCAAAGGTAAGCGGGGCAGCATGCTGCACAGCAGAACACCAAACAAAGAGCAAAAAGAGCCCATTAGAGCTGTGGCTGCAGGACCTCCTGCTGCTGCAGTGCATAGCCGCCCGCTGCGATGATAGCTAGGAGTACTCGGAACTCCCATTCCCCCCTCCCCTGACTCTCACACTGCTACCAGTATTGGTCTCCACCGCCTAGCAATTACAGCAGGTCTGCCTCCTATGACACATCCCAACTCCTCTTACGCGACTTCAGCGACTTCCTATTTCCACAAGGGTGGGACGTGTCACAGGAAGAAGTCTGGAGGCAGGCCTGCTGTAATCACTAGGATGAAGACTGCCACTGGCAGCACTGTACCACAGACTAATCCACATCTAAGAAAAGAAGGCAAGTGTCTGAGTCTGACTGCTTCTTTGGGGCAGGGGGAGGGGTGGGAAGGAGTGGGACAGAGCGGGAGTGACTTGAACTGAGGAGGGAGAAAAGAGCAAGAGAGACTAAGGGAGAGACCAGAGGTTAGATAACAGGATCCGGGATGACGTCAAAAAGTTGAAGCCAATTAGGTTAGTTTCCCTTTCCCTTTCCTTCACCTCCACACAGCCGTCATCCCCATTCACCCAAGCAAATCTATGAGCTGCTCTGTCCACATTGTCGTTCATTATTGTTGGTAGCATATTTATTTGATCTCACATATATTTTTTAACATGTCGGCTTGCGCAGCATACGGATGTACATAGAGGAAGTAGTGGTTTCATCAGTTAGAGTACCTAATTTGTTCTAAATTTTAATTCATTATGTCATAAACTATGATTATGCAGCAATCTTGTTTCAGTGAAGGAAGTACTCTCTCAGGGAGGCAGCACTGCCTGATTTGCCAGTTGCAGTAATGGAGTCTCCCTGCTTTAGGAACTAGTTCTTTCCTTACCAGTGCCCCCCGTGAGGCTCTGTATGCCACTATGGCTAGCGGGAGTCCCCAAGCCCCACCACCCCCACTCCCACTCCTCCATGTGAAGCCTGGAGGTTGGTGTTGCTTTTCCTGGGCCAAGTCTGTCACCCCTTCCCCCAGGTATGTGAGGGTCACAGGTTGGGGGGCATAGAGCTCTGGGGGGTGGGGCAAAAGTTTGCGCCCTCCCCAACTTTGGGCTCAGGCCCACCCCCCAAAATCCAAGGTCTGGCTACACACTGACTGTTTTCACTCTTTTGGATATTGACTCTTCCAGTTATTTTGAGAGATATGCCTTGGCAGTGCAAGAGTTGTCTTGTTAGAAGAAGAAGATCATCATGTTAGTATCGGATTCTCTTTTTATTGTGTATAATCACTAACAAATGCAGGTTAATTTAACCAGTGCATCATTTTTACAGAAGCCTTCATATCTCTGTTCCACAGTCTAATTATAAAAGTAGAGAACAGAATTCATAATTACTTGATAACAGAGAATGACAGCAGTGCTATAAATACCAGAGTCTGTTCTGTATTCCTTGCATACATTGTGCTTCCAAGATAAATTAATGAGGATATGGCTCACTCCCAACATTTGTCACCATAAAATAGTTCCATAGAGATTGTACTGAACTGGCCCTAGCTTGAAGACTTTGAGGACAATATTCAAATGACTGTCTAATGAAATTTAGGAATTAACTGGACATATTGCTACTTTACAAATTTCATGCACACAGAGTGGTGTACTTTAGCATGTACAAACTGAGAGCTAGACAAATTAAATGATTAAAAGGAGGAGGGACAAGAGGCAAGCCAAGTGTGCGGTTATAATTTAACCTGTAACACCCCATTGTCCAATCAAATTGGAAGGAGGCCCATGAATGCTTGATGACTGGTGTATCCACCTTGGGGGGGAGGGGAAGGGTATTCTCTCACTCCTTCCCCCCCCCCCCCAAGAAACCAAAAAACTGCATTGAACAATTGAGAGGTTAAGCCCCCTGAAAAATAACAATTCAAAGAAGAAAGATACTCTCCAATATATTTCCAAATAATTTGGAGTATTAAACCCACACAGTATTACCAGCTAGATAAGAAGACCATCTTGTCTTCTCCATGTCCCATAACAGTTATCCTCCCCCTGTTTCTTTCTCTGTGTACCCCAAGTAAGTCTCACTCCTGTGCAGAAGTGCAGTTGGACCGGTGGATACTAGGAGTTGTGGGAAAATCTGCTGTGCCTGGCTTAACTATCTCTTTTGCACCACTGTCATGTCCCAAAGCTCTGCTTCCACTCTTGGCTCTGCTCCTTCTGGAGAGCCTTCACCTCCACTGTCTCTAATCCATTGAACTCCATTCCACATGCTTTATTGCATCTCAGCCACGGATTTCTTCTACCTGGGGCCATTGTTCCACTGACACCTCAAAATCCCAGAGCGCTTTTCTTGATGGGGTTCCATCACCAGAGGTTGCCATTTTATTGTGTCCATAATGCAGCAATTTGCTCAGTAGTTCCAGCCTTTAGTGATTCCAGCTCTCAGTGATTCTAGTTAGCTGAGCACCTGCCTTACATTTTAGCTTTCTACAGCTTGGATGGACCTATTTCTCAGCCACAAGGCCAAGAGTCATGCAGAATGATACTAAGAGAGTATGCAAGCTCTCCCTTCTGCCTAGCCATTTTTGTTTCTGCTGAAACCCAGCTGTCTAGGGATTCAATCCTATACATAATTGGTCGGTGTGAGAATCTACCTGCCAAGTGACTACATGTCTGAAAGATTTGTCATACATCCCAACATCTCCCTCTCTCTCTCTCTTTCTCTCTCTCTGCACTTCAATTACATATTCATGTAGTAATATAATAACTTTAACATATTATTACAAGTCAGAAATGTGCATTTCCTGACCATATTCAGATCCCTCTATTCTGAAAATTCCTAGGCATTCATTCCTAGAATTTGCAGCAAGTGTTCGATCACCAACTCTGATGACTCACATATATATTGCAGGAATTTGCAAGTTCTCACCTTTTGTGCTTACAGTTCATTCCAGCAAAATCCTGACAGTACCAATATTCAAAGTCAGAACAGGTACAAGAAAAGAATCCCAGCTAAAGCAGGAGTGGAAAAGAGAGTATACGCAGCTGATGTATGTGACTAGATAGTAGTTGCTTCTTCCATTAAAAGCTTAGAAGAAGACTCAAGCTTTCACTTGTTTCCTGCAGTAGAGATAGTCTTGCATTAAACAAAGCTTTTTTGGAAGTGTGTTCTAGAATGTGGAGAATGCTCGTTGGAAGTGTCACCTCATATGATTTCCTTTGGAGAGAGTGTGGTTACGGATATTCCATGGGAGGACCTTAGTGACCTTGGAGGTATGTAGAGAGAGATCTTGTTCTTCATTACGGCCTATTTCCTTTAAGGGCCTTGAAAATCAGATATAGTTTTCATAGAGATTTAAATTTAGCCCTGTGTTGTACTGGTAGCCAGGGAAGTTTTTGCAGAAATGGTATGATTCGATCACGTTGCTTACAACCTTCTTTCAGTCATGCTACAGTGTTCTGAATCAATTAGAGATCGTGCAAACCCTATGTAGTCATACCAATGTACAGTGCATTACAGTAATTCAGTCCTGATATTATAGCGTGAACCACTGTGACAAAACTTGCCTTTGCAAAGTATGGAGAGAGACAGAGTAATTGTCGCAGATGATAGAGGCAGTGTTCCTGAAGGTTTCTTGGATTTGGGGGATCAGTGTAAGTGTTGAGTCTAGCTGTACCCCAAGATTCCTAACCTATGATTTAAGTGAGAGTTTGTATCTCCCAAAAGAGATTTTGATATTGAGCATGTGACAATTTGTGCTAGGGACTCAGAGGAGCTCACTTTTGTTTGGTCAGGCAAAGTTTGTTGTTTTTAGCCCCTTCTTGAGTTTCTGTTAAACAGGTAGTTTATTCAGGGCTTTAGGTAAGTCTGGTTCAACGGGCATGAGTAGCTGCACATAGGATTATTATTTCTATAAAGTGGAATACTTCTAGAGATCAACATAATTGGAAGATTTCCTTTCTGTCAATTAAAAATATTTTTAAAAAAAACAAATCGAGCAGCCCTTTTAATTTCAGGGAGTAAAAATATGGAACCAATTACCTATGCAGATTAGACAGTTTTCATCGTATTATTTATTCCGAAAGGATTTGAAAACTTTTTTTTATTTTCATGATAGGATCGAGTTAGTTTTTCAATGTATGTAATTACATAGACTAGCTGATTCATGGCTTACAAGGAACATTGGGGGCAGTTACAAGGTAACGAGTGGGATTAACAATTCAATAGATACAGCATAAGTTTGTAGAGGTCTCTTGCAGAAGTATTGTGTTAGGTAACGGCCTTAGGAGATTTAGTTTGGGTTACATGATTCATTGTTAGAGAATTACAAAGAGAGTCGAATAGGATCACAACAAGTCGAATAGGGTTGAATTATTGGTTGGGCCGGTAGTTCTTCAGTGGATGGTGGATACGATGTACGTAAGGTGGGTAGAGATGTAAGATTGGAGAGCTGAGATAAGTGTTTGGGTCCAGGTTTGTTGCTGTGAGCTTCTGCCTTTTCTGTTCCATCTGTCAAGTTTATGGGTAGATCTGATTGGTTCCATAGGCGTAGTTTGACTGTTTCATTTGGGGGGGCAAAGAATGGGCGGAGCATATTAGCATATCATTTGCATATATACATATGCAAATGAATATGCTAATGTGGAGGAAGGAATTGAATTTACAGGCAAAATATCACAGATGCACATTTCAAAAAGCTGACACATTTCAATTAATAAATTATGAATAAAATACTTTTATCTACCTTTGTTGTCTGATCATTTAGTTTTTCTATTCGCTTTGGTCCCAGTGTCTTCTGTTTTATTCAGTGTCTTCTTTCCAGTAGGCTTCCCTCTGCTCCCCACCCCTCCCAGTCCCATTCATCTCCTGCTCCTTCCCTCTGCTTCCCACCCCTCCCAGTCCCATCCATCTTCCCTCTGCTCCCCCCCCCCCCCTGCGAGGTCCAAGATGGTGACTCCGTTTACCCCCTCTCTTCCTCCCTCCCTCCCTCCGCCGCAGGCAACAGTCTTCAGCTTTTTCAGCGTTCCTGGCAGCGGTAGCGATGTACACGCTGCCTTCGGTCTGCCCCGGAAGCCTTCTCTTCAAGTTCCTGTTCCCACCTATGCGGGAACAGGAACTTGAAGAGAAGGCTTCGGGGCAGAGCCAAAGGCAGCGTGTACATCGCTACCGCTGCCAGGAACGCTGGAAAAGACTGCTGCCTGCGCCGGAGGGCGGGAGGCAGGAAGAGAGAGGGGTAGACGGACACGCTCCTCTCCGTCCGCTACTCCGCTTGGCTTCCCTGCCCTCTCTGTCTGCGTCCCGCCTTCCTCTGACGTCAGAGGAAGGCGGGACACAGACAGAGAGAGCAGGGAAGCCAAGCGGATGGAGAGGAGCGCGTGCGTGCATGTGTTTTTTTTTTTAACTAATGGCGCGGCGGCGCCTCATCGTCGTTTGGGGGGGCATTGCCCCCCCTCGCCCCTCCCCAGTCTACGCCTATGGATTGGTCCATTGGTTGGTTAGGTTGGTTCAGCGGGGATGTGTTTTTTGAATAGATGGACCTTTAAGTGTTTTCGGAAGGTTAAATAGTTGTATTTCAGTTTTAGGTTCTTTGGAAGTGTGTTCCAGATTTTGGTGCTGATATAGGAAAAACTAGCTAAAAGAATCACTTTATATTTGATGTCTTTAAATGATGGGAAGTGGAGGGTAAGGTATGATCTTGCTGATTTGTTTGTGTTCCTGATAGGTAAGTCTACTAGGTTGGTCATATAGCTTGGAGATAGACCGAATATTGTTCTGTATACCATTGAGCAGATATTAAAACAAAATAGGTAACTGTATAGATCCTTGTGGTACCCTGCAGATCAGCGCCCATGGTTGCGATGAGGAGCTGCTAAACAGTGTGGATTGTTGCTTATCAGATAGACACTGTGCCACTGATACCTGTTTCCGTCAGTCATTCTAGCATAATATTGTGGTCCACAGCATCAAAGGTGACTGAGAAATCCAGCAGTACTAACACTGAAGCAAATCCTCTGTCTCAGTTTCTGTGAAGATCATCTAATAGAGATAGGGGGCCATTTCCATTCTATAACTGGCTTTAAATCCAGATTGGCATGGATATACCCAGTTTCTCTCTTCTAGCCAATCATTGAGCTAAATGCAGACTGTTCTATACATTTTCCTAGAAATGGGATATTAGATGCTGTCTGATTTTGTTCTTGTCCTGGTCAAGGTGGTTCTTCTTTATCAGAGGATACACCACTGTCCTTTTTAATGCTGTTGGTAGTTGCTCATTAGAAAGAGATGAGTTCATGATTTTTGTGACCTCTTCTAGGAGGTTCCTGTTTGCCTGCTGCACTGTCTTTAATGGATAGGGTTCAAAAGAGCAGGTGGTTGGTCAAAGGCCTCATAGAATTTTTTCTAGGCATTGGGTTATTGGGTTAAGAGTCCCATTTGTCTTCGTGAGGAGGAGAAATGTTTGTGCACTCCTGGTTAACTGACAACAGACTGAGTAAGACTGCCTGTAAATCCTAGTGGAGACTTTTAATGTTGTTGGCAAAGTATGCAGCAAACTCACTGCAGTTCAGTTTTGACTGGACAGGCTGTTTGTGTTGTGGGGGTTACAGAAGGCTGTTTACTATGCTGAACATGTGCTGGGTTGAATTGGCAGCCTGTTCAATGATTTGAGAAAAATATTGTTGATGGGTGCTGTTAAGGCTTGGCAGTATTTGCCATGTGTTTCCTACAGTTTAGCCTGTCCTCAGGCAGGCGAGATTTATGCCATCGTTCCAGTTTCCATCCTTTGCATTTAAGGAACGAAGATGACTGTAAGTAGGGCATAAGACTTTTTGGATAGAGCAGGGGGTTTTTTTCTAACACTTTAGTTATGTATGTATTCCAAATATCAATGAGCTCTGACAGTGTAGTTGTCTTTTCATCCACAATGAGTTTAGAAGCCGACCAAGTTTATCTTTTTTTCTGCATGGTATCAGTTTCAGTTGAAAGGTTATTTTAATTTTCAGCCATGTTTTCGGTTTTGGATGAAACGGTTTTCAGTGGAAGCTGAACATTTATGCTAAGTTGACCCATCTGTCACCCCTCCCCTGGTTTATCTTACAATCCCTAGTGGTCTAGGGGTGTAGCTGGGGCAGAAGCAATCCCCAGTTACTCCTGCCCATTCCGGTTCTGCTCTGAAAATGGCTGCTGTGACTGGGGCATCACTCCTGCTCTAACTACACCACTAGACCACCACGGATTGTAAAGCTACTCTTTGTATTCTTTACGTTGTTGTTGTACTGTGATTGCAAATAATGCAGTTATTATATTGCATAATAGATTAGATTGTAAATAGAGTGCTCCAAACAAATGCTTTTGATGTAAAATTTATAGTATGCATACAAGAAGCACAATGAGCCTTCTCAACTGAGTTGCATCAAAAGTTTATTGAAAGGTCCTTCAATAAATTTTTGACGCAACTCAATTCAGAAGGCTTATTGTATGAATCTTCGTTGTTTGTACGTTGGATTCCTTCTCCTTGGTTTATTTGATAAAATTATAGTAGAAATTTAAGTCTGTAAATTTAGAATGATAATCTCCTTAGGAATTAGCCTCTCTGTCAAGTTATGATGTCAGCAGTCAATCTGATTGTGGCACAAAGCCAGCCATTGTAAAAGCAGCGTGGCTTGTAGTTTCGGTTTTCATTAGTTGAGGTCCATGTGTGTGGAAGCTATTTTGCTTGTAAGTTAAATATGATCTTTCATTATTTAAATAATTATATACAGTAGAAGGATGCAGACTGCAAGCTCTGACAATCCATAGCAACCCTCACTGATTCACATTCACAGAACCAGTGCTTTTTTTTGTGCCGGTACAGCGTACCAGCACCTTTTTTGTGAGGTCCGGTGGTATGCTGGAGCCCCCTCCAGCCCCCCCTACCCAGCAATTCTCCTCGCTCCCCTGCCCCCCCTCCAGCTCCCCCTACCCAGCGATTCTCCTCGCTCCCCTGCCTCCCCTCCTCCAGTCACTCAGGTTGTCCAGTAGATTCTTTGGGGCAGGCAAGAAAGATGGCTGTCGAGACTTCCCACGGCGGCCTCGCGAGTCTTCTGCTGAAGTCTTGGAGGCCACCCTTGTAAGTCTCAGCGGCCATTTTGAAGAGCGATGCAGAAGCGCCGCGGGAGAGTCAGCGCCGGCAGCTGGCAGGAAAGACTGGGGATCTTTCCTGCCTGCCCCGAAGAATCCACTGGACAACCTGGGTGGCTGGAGAAAGGGGGCAGGGGTTAGGGGAGTGAGGAGAATCGCTGGGTAGGGGGGGCTGGAGGGGGCAGGGGAACGAGGAGAATTGCTGGGTGGGGGGGCTGGAGGGGCAGAGAAGCGAGGAGAATCGCTGGGTAGGGGGGCTGGAGGGGGCAGGGGAGAGGAGAATCACTGGGTAGGGGGGCTGGGGAGAGAGGAGAGTCAGTGGACAGGGGGGACAGGGGAGAGAAGAGAGTCGGTGGACATGGGTGGATGGCAGGGAGGGCAGGGGAGACGAGAGTTGATGGACATGGGTGGATGGAGGGGAGGGCAGGGGGTGGATGGAGGGAGGGCGGGGGGAAAGTGCTGCTGGACATGGGTGGATGGAGGAGAGGGAAGGGAGAGAGAAGAAATGCTGGACATGGGTGGGTGGATGGAGGGGAGGGAAGAGTGAGGAAGGAGATGAGATGAGGGAAAAGGAAGAGAGGAGAAAAACTGCACATGGATGAAGAAAATAGGCAGAAGCTGGATCCACTGGACAGTCAAGTCTGCGGAGGACCCAGCTTTTACTTATGTAGGGCAAGAAATGAAGAAAGGCAGAAAGTAAAGAAATAAATTGGAAAGGAAGCCCTGGAAACGGAGTTAAGAGAACAGATATCAGCAGAATCGGATACTGGGCCAGCATGATCAGAAAAATAAAGTCACCAGACAACAAAGGTAGAAAATATCATTTTATTTTCATTTTAGTGTCTGGAATATGTCCAATTTGAGAATTTACATCTGCTGTCTTATTTTGCACTGGGTATACTGGAGCTGTAACAGCTTACAGAAATTATTTATAATGAAAAAAAATCAAGTTATTTTTTTCTCCTATACTAGTATAATATTTTCAATGATGTCTGTTTATATGCGCCATGGCTGGTATAAGGGGCATGGCTAATGTGGGTGTGCCTATAATAGGGGTGGAGTCATATGTGGTTACCCCGCCCACAATGAGTGCCGGCACCTTTTTTTCTACAAAAAAAGCACTGCACAGAACCAAACAAGTTTTTTTGGTTTCGGCCAAAACCAGGTGAAGAGTTGATCTGCAGTTTCGACTGAAAGCTTTCAGACTGTTTTAGTAGCAGGTTTGGCTTCGGATGAAACCGAAAAAAGAGATAGTCCAAGGATTCTAGAAAATTCCCAGTGGTCAGATTTGTCTTCTCCCTGAACTCTTTCCAATATCTGGAAGATGCCATCCACTTCAGGTGGTCTCTTAAAGAAAATTTGATTAGAAAGTGATCTGTCCATGATAAAGGTGTTATTTCAACACTGCTTTCCTAGTATTCTGAGATGTTGACCCCCTTACAGAACACTAAGTTAAGTATTCAGTTGGAGAATTGATCATCTGTGAAAAGATATCATTGTGTCGAGGAAGACAGCTGCAGTGATATGTGGAGTTTCAATATATAGATTAATGTTTCCCATGATCATCAGCCTAGGGAAACTCAAAGTCACTTCTGTAATTGGCTCAAGGAGTTCTTGCACAGATGTGTTGTTACTAGGTGCTTGGTATTCAGCCAGATTGGTTTCTCTGCTTCCTGCTGGACTCAAAGTGATTCTGATTCCATTAGATGGTGGATAAGGGCCACTTTTACCAATGGACAAAAGGAACAGCTACCCCAGGCCTCTGTAAAAAGGGGGCCTAGCCACACAATTGCTCATTGTTAGGGGAGGCATGCAGAAGGAAGGCCCCAATGCCAGCAGCCTATCTTCATTGATTCTGAGTAGCCAACAAAGGTTAAAAAAAAAGGGGGGGGGGGGGGGGAAGAGAAAGAAAGGAGGAAAGATACCATACTGCAAGTGAGTGGGTGCAGTGAAAAGATGCTGGCTACAGGGTTCAGGAATAAGGGAAGATAGAGGGGATAAACTGAACAGGGGGATAAACAGGGACATAGAGAAGAGAAGGGGCAGGCAGAAACTATAAGGACAGGGATGCAGAGGGGCAATGCTGAAAGAGGGATAGATAGGCGCATAGAGGGAGGCAGTCCTGAAAGGCGGGGTTAGAGAAGGACACAGAGGGGAGCAGTGCTGAAAGGGGATAGATAGGAACACAGAGGGGGATAAAGCTGAAGGGGAGAAAAAACAGGGGGACAGAGGGAGGCATCCCTAAAAAAGGGGAGGAGAGAGGGGCACAGAGGAAGGCAGTGCTGAAAAAGGGGAGGGGAGACAGGGACACAGGGGGTAGTGATAAAAAGGGGAGGGGCACAGAGGGGAAGGGAGACAGGGGCACAGAGAGGGGCAATGCTGAAAAAGGGGAGAGGAGGGGAGAATAGGGCTACGGACAGGGACCCAGAGGGCAGATGCTAGAAAAGGGGTGGAATGGGACACAGAAAGCAGATGCTGAACATGGGGGGGCGGGGGGGGGGAGGATATGCACGAGGACACAGAAGGGAAATGTTGGACAAGATGAATAGGAATGCAGAGGGAAAATGGTTGGTGGAAAGAAGAAATGTCAAATGCACAGAGATACTGCAAGGACAGAAAAAAATAGAGGAAAGCACTGGGACTAAAGTGAATGGAAAAAAAAAGAAAACAACAAAGGTAGAAAAAAGTATTTTATTTTTAATGTATTAATTGGAATATGTCAGATTTTAGAAATGTATATCTTTGATATCTTGCATTTCAATTTCTATTTCTCTCTGTTTGCTGTGTAGAGTCTATCTTCTTAATATTCCAGTTAAATCTTTTGCCTTCAACTCTCTATTACTGATCTGTGGTCCCTTGTTTCATATTTGTTGAGGGTCTATCTGTGTTTTATGCATGTTACCAAGGTGCAGTATTCTGCCAGTATGTTCTGTATAGAGATCCATAGCAGTCTCATTTCTTCTATTTTCTCACTAGGTGATGTATTGGTGTTTTAGAGCCCAGTATAATATTTACAGTGCTGCCTCTTTGAGTCCTGGGAGTTAGTGCTGTTATGGTATGGTAAGGATCTAAATGTGGTTTTTGCACACGTTTGCCCATAGTGTTTTGCAGTAGAGGGACTGTGTGTTGATCTTACTGAGACTTTAATATAGTTTTAGTATGTTATACTATCAGATGGGGTTTTAGAAGATTTTGCTGGGTTTGACGTGTGTTGAGGTGGTTGTCATTATAGCAGAATTGTGTCTGATTAGGAGGAGTCTTGAAATTCAGTTGAATTGTTTCCATAGATGTGTGTGTGGTTTAGTGTTGGTTAAGTGCTTGAAATAATTGCATTTGAGAGATCCAAGATGGCCGCGATCTGCTAGGACGTCCCATACCTCGTTCCTGTGATGCCGAAGCGAAGAGGAAAAGTAGCGGGCATAGCTTCCCCGCTCCCGTCTCCTTTGCCGGGTCCAATTGACCATTTTATGAGGCTGCGGACAATTGTGCAGCAAAGCAGCACTCTGCCGATTGGGAACGCCGGCGAACAGGAGAATTCGGCTTCCCCCGGCTTTGAAACAACGCTGAGTCCTGCAGCACGAACTCCACCTCCCCAACCGCTCGGCGCAAGCTCCTTCCTCTTTGACCCTACAGGGTCCCCCTTGGAACAAGGCACGGGCCCAGAAGAGCGTTGGGGTGAAGCGTCATTTCCAACTGAGGAAGGAATGGAGGGCATTTTGCCCAAAGAACCGCAGCAAACGAGGGGAGAGAAACTGAGAGACGGAGGTGCGGAAGATGAGCAGACTTCAATAAGGTTTGAATTACCTAAGGAACTAGTGGCCAAACCAAAGGAAGTAACCTTAGAAGTATTGTGGGACTTGATGTCTAATTTGGGACAAATTTTCCTTAAACAAACTAACGAACTTTTACCTAGGGTAAAACATGTAGAAACTGATTTACAAAAGAGGGAGAAGAGATTAAAGCTTTAAATGAAAAAATTGAAAAAATTGATCAAAGGATTATGAAAGTTGAAACATTACAAACTACAATTATAAAAGATGTGACAAATCTGAGACAAAAAATGGAGGTTTTTGATAACTTTACTAAAAATTATAACCTGAGATTTGTCAACTTCCCAAGGATACAAACAGTTCTCCCTCTGGATATGCTGAAACGGTATTTCTGTGAAGTTTTGAACATTTTGGAAAAGGACTTTCCACCCTTTTTCCAAGTATATTATGTCCCAGAGAGGAACATTAATCCAGATAATGAAAAACCGTTGGATATTTCCCTTTTGCTTGAGACCTCTGATTCCCAATTGGCGACTGCTGCTACATTAGTGGCGTCAGTCGCATTGATTCCTGATAAGAATTGGATCTTCCGCCTTTTTGTCTGTAATAAAGATAAACCCTTTATGGGTTTTAAAATTATGCTGTTTCCTGATGTCTCGAAAGAGACTAGACGACGGAGGAAACAATTCTTGCTTCTCAAGCCCGAAGTTTTGCACTTGGGGGGTACCTTTTTTCTTAGATACTCCTGCAAGTGCATAATAAGGCTGGGAGGCAAGAAGTATATGTTTACTGAACCTGCTCATGTATCATCACTTCTAGCCTCAGTTAAATTGGAGAGGCAATATTAGAAGGTGCACAATTTCTTAGCAGAGACTAATTTCCTTTATTTTTTCCTCTGTTATATTTCTCCCTTAGATTTCCTAAATCTTGGATCTCCCTCTATGGACTTGAGTGTCTTTGAATTTTGAAAGTGTAATGATTTAATTCCTCTTTCTTTTTTTTTTTTTTTTTTTCCTGTGTAAAAGATTTTCTATTTTGATTGACACTTTCCTAAACAAGAAGTTTCTTGTAAATTTTGATTAAATGAATAAATAATAAATAAATAAAAAAGAAATAATTGCATTTATATTATGTAACGTGTTACACGTGACATAGAAATCCATTTTTAGTGTCACATTGAAGCATTGTTTGTCAATAAAAGTAGCCAGCAGCCCTTCCCCAGACCTCAGTCCCTTCACCACCGTGCCAAATTTACACCCCAAATGCACCGCAAAAAACGTCACTCATTGGCCTTCACTCTCACTCTTTGGGATGGGCCACCCTAGGTATCTGTGCACTCTGGTCCAGAATCTTCCTTCCTTCCCCTCCCCTGGTCTAGTGTCATCCTTACCCCTCCCCCCATCCCTACTGCTTCCAGCAGAGAAAAAATGATATAAAGGTGTGGAGCTGCTATCTAGGCTCTGCTGGTCCCGCCCCCTTCTGTCATGGACTTCCTGTTTCTGAGAGGCAGAACCAGCAGAGCCATCAGTGATATGGCCTAGACAGTGGATCTGCGCATTTATACTGTTTTTTTTTAGGTAGGGGGCTAAGGAAGCTGTGCCTCTGAACAGGGGAGGGGGCCTATCGACAAATGCAGCCTCGTAGGGTGCTTCTGCATAGTTTGATCGTATCCCAACTTAGAACTGATACCCCTCCTCCCTGTTTCCTTGGTCTTGGTGTTGTGATAATGCTTGGGTGGACATAGAAGTTAAGTCAGTGTACAATAAAACAGTTAGGACAAGGGATTCTGAATTGAAGCCTCTGAACTAGGCCTTAAAAGAAATATTAAGTGAACTGACAGAAATGTTCCAGCCAGGAGGAGGCACATGATAAGCTGCACTCTTCACATCCATGTACTAGCCCTGCACAAGATCAGATGCTGAGATCATGATAAGGTCCGGACCAATCAAAGTGCTAGTAAGGCACTGTTCCTACTTCTATCTCTGTACAGCCAATGCCAGGCAAAGACATTACTACCTATGCACACAATCCTTATTTAATAAAGGGTTTCCTGGACACCAACCAACTGAAGAAGGAGATCTCTAGCCTCCAGCACAGGGGTTTTAAATCCAGTCCTCAGGGCTCACCCAGCAAGTTGGGTTTTGGGATATTCTGAAACCCCTGACTGGCTGGAAAACCTTTGCTGCAGCAGAAGGACCAGAAGGATGTGTCATGGAAGGAAAGATCCTGGTCAAGAGGTGATGCAAAGAGGATCTTGTTCTGGTCCATGGTGAGAGGCTTCCATTCATAGAGGGAAGACAGACATTTTTATTTTGGTGCAAGTGGTGCAAGTGGTGCAAGTGGCAGATGAAGTTCAATGTTGACAAGTGCAAAGTGATGCATGTGGGTAAGAGGAACCCGAATTATAGCTACGTCTTGCAAGGTTCCGCGTTAGGAGTTACGGATCAAGAAAGGGATCTGGGTGTCGTCGTCGATGATACGCTGAAACCTTCTGCTCAGTGTGCTGCTGCGGCTAGGAAAGCGAATAGAATGTTGGGTGTTATTAGGAAGGGTATGGAGTCCAGGTGTGCGGATGTTATAATGCCGTTGTATCGCTCCATGGTGCGACCGCACCTGGAGTATTGTGTTCAGTACTGGTCTCCGTATCTCAAAAAAGATATAGTAGAATTGGAAAAGGTACAGCGAAGGGCGACGAAAATGATAGTGGGGATGGGACGACTTTCCTATGAAGAGAGGCTGAGAAGGCTAGGGCTTTTCAGCTTGGAGAAGAGACGGCTGAGGGGAGATATGATAGAAGTGTATAAAACAATCAGTGGAATGATCGGGTGGATGTGAAGCGACTGTTCACGCTATCCAAAAATACTAGGACTAGAGAGCATGAGTTGAAGCTACAGTGTGGTAAATTTAAAACGAATCGGAGAAAATTTTTCTTCACCCAACGTGTAATTAGACTCTGGAATTCGTTGCCGGAGAACGTGGTACGGGCGGTTAGCTTGACGGAGTTTAAAAAGGGGTTAGATAGATTCCTAAAGGACAAGTCCATAGACCGCTATTAAATGGACTTGGAAAAATTCCGCATTTTTTAGGTATAACTTGTCTGGAATGTTTTTACGTTTGGGGAGCGTGCCAGGTGCCCTTGACCTGGATTGGCCACTGTCGGTGACAGGATGCTGGGCTAGATGGACCTTTGGTCTTTCCCAGTATGGCACTACTTATGTACTTATGTACTTATGTACTTATTGATAAGTATACGCACAATGTGGTAAGTGTGGGCTATATTGATACTGTGTTTGCTTTGAAATATATTTGTCATTTTGTAAACTATACATTAGCTGACGTGTGACACAGTATTGTAACCATTATTAGAATTGTGAAATAAAGAACAATTTGTTCGTCTCTAAGTGGATATGAGTCATAATGTCTCTGGTACTCATGCCTTTCTGTATTATCCCTACACATGTAAGAGTTCAGCTTACTAATGCACTAACACTCATGTCGTGCCCCCATTAATAATTTTTCTAACATTGGTTGATGTTAGATGGCTCCCAGAAGTGGATCTGTCATTTAATTAGATGCTTTAAAAATGGTCCTTTTAAATTACACTTGTCCTTTTCATAAAGAAGGAAATAATGAAAGTCAGAATAGGAGTGTTTTATGCATGGAAAAAATGTATTTGAAAATTGCCCGCCCTGTATGCAGGTAACAGTACTCATGTGTGATGATAGCATGGATCCTTTTACCTGTGACAAAATAGTGGTGGTAGGGAAAGGAGATGGGATTTGATATACCACCTTTCCGTGCTTGTGAAAATGGTTTACATACTATATACAGGTACTTGTGTTGTACCCGGGGCAATGGTAGGTTAAATGACTTGTCCAGAGTCACAAGGAGCTGCAGTGGGAATTGAACCCTGTTCCCCTGGTTCTCAGGGTACTGCACTAAGGGCTAGTTGCTAGTTGCACTAAACTCCCTGCAATTTGCCCATACTTTACTGATCCTGTTACCGCAAATCTGATTTTGAAAAAGCTGAGCGTGCATGAAGGAAATCACATGCAAATGAACTGCTCACTGTACCATGTCTAGCACACTGCTAGACATGGTACAGTATTTGCATCTTTTGCATATTATCATTATGTAACTCTGGGAAACATATTTATCACTGCGTTTAGGGCACCACATTAGAGCCCTTTAACAAGTGCCAAGGGAGAAATAATGTGGGTTAGTGCCCTAATGCAGTTTGATAATTTCTCCCTAGGTGGCATAAGAAGATCAACAGTCAACCCAGTCCTCCATAGTCCAGCCAGTCAGGTTTTCATGATATCCACAATGAATATGCACAAGATAGATTTACATACCAAAGAGGCAGTGAATATAGATCTAATTTATGCATATCCATGTGGAAATCATGAAAATCTGACTGCCTAGCTGTGCCCTAAGGACTTGGTTAAGAAGCACTACTTCAACTAGTTAGAGGCCTAGTTTGAGAAACCTGTTCTTATAGGGAAATCCTGCTATTTTTCCCTGCCATTGCCTCTTTAAATAATTTAGCTGTTCTCTTCATCCCCTTCCTATATTGTGGCTGCACTCCATAGTCCAGGTGATGTGGTCTGTAAACCCCGCCTTCCATAACAAGCTCAGCAATATGCCAGGGTTCTGGTGGTAAATTAATTTCTCATTGAGTTTTGCAGACATATGCACATGAGTCTTGGCCAGTCAGATTGCTTTTGTGTAATATTATTACTGCCTGCTTAGGCATAATGAATAAAATGGAGCACAATTTCCTGTCAGAGCAGGAGGTGGCAGGATTTCCTGGCATGCTCCTCTGGCTCCAGCTAATAGAATTAACACTGGTAAAAAATCTGGGCAGCACTCGCTAATGTCTTCTCTCTCTCCCCCTCTGGATAGTCAGTTGATGAGGGGAAGAGTGAGCTCTTCTTACATAAAATATATAAATATCATTAATATAAAATATTATTTATTAAAGTACTGATAAAGCAAAGAGAATTAAAAGACCTATGTGTGAGGTACTGAAATAGTAATGGTTGCTGCAGAGCAGGACTGAGATGCACTGGCAGAGCTGTGTGTGTGGGATTCTCAGTACTAGAATATTGGGGTGATGCAGGAATTGGATTGAGGTAGACTGGCAAAGATGTTTGAGAGGAGGTTGCAGGAATGAGGTTCATTTTCAGATCTGTGTGTGTGTGTGTGGGATGCTCAGTACTGGAACAGTGGGAGCTACTGAGGGCAACAGTGAGTTGTAATTGTATGTTTGTAATTTCTTGCTTCATTAAATCCCTGTGCTTCCCCTTCGCTGGTCAATAATATTAGAGAAGCCTTCAGTATAAGAGCACAGAAACATTATTTATCAATAATTCAACTATTAGTGCAACTTATAACAAATTGATTTGCAGAAGCAAGATGGCAAGGTAGAGGAGAGAGGGATGTGTTTGATAGAAAGCGAGAAGGACTAAAGATGTATAGAGGGCTGGAGGGTGGGAGAGAAGGATGAAAAATTCACAAGCTTCTTTTCTCCATGATAACATCATTACAAATTTTGCTACAAATTTAGCTGTGAGATCACAGCTGTCTATTGTTAGCACTTCCTGCCTGGAACTTTGGAGGTGAAGTGGCGTGAGCTCCATAGGCTGTGTATTGACTGCATATTGCTCTACTCCTTGAAGGTCAGGGTGGCATGAGTGCTAATGTCTGCTTACAATGTCTGGGCTCCCAGAACCTGAGAAAGAAGAGTGTAAGTATAGGGAGAGAAGGGAAGGGCCATGAGCAGGGCAAGGGCCGAACAACATCTTGGTGTTAAACAGGTGCAGATGTGTTAAAGTAACTCCAATTCATCATCAGCTCACAGCCTAATGAAGTCATCCGATCTCTCATCCTGAGTGATCCAGTGAGTGAAGAATGTAATTAAGTACATATTAGATAACTAGAATTGGCCCAGTGGTCTATGTTACCATTGCAGTGAATTTCTGTCACAAAGTGTTGCTTGCTGATCAATTGGCTGTTTCTTTGTTTTCTCTGTGGATTAGCTTGTTTTTATAACCACGTGTATATATAAAGGATTTATTCAAGCCAATCAGCTTCTTCTCAGAGAAAGTTGTTTGTGACCCCTGAGGCAGGCGCTTTGGCGCTGAAACACGGACCGTGTCGGGTCCTTGATATGAATATTCTGAAAAAACTGCTTCTTTTTATATTATCTCCCTATTGGTTTGCACATTTGTCAGCCTCTACTTTCACTGTTTTGCTTTTACCATTGCAGTGAAGTCATTAATTTTGCACAAGAATTTCATGTGATATTGGGCCAATTAGCTGATACCACTGACTGAAAGGGATCCATGTTTCTCTTAAACTGAGACTGCTGGAACCCAGAGACTCCTAGATATTTCACAGGCTTAGTTGTGTTATTTTTCTTCTCCAATTATTTACCCATTGATAGAAAGAGGCAAAATTATTGCCAATTTGCTTCAAACATGGTCCAAGTCATTATAGAACAATCAATATTATCTAACTGTAGTCTCATTTTATACCAGTTGAGACTCACCATGCAGTTTCTAGTGGACCAGCGTCTACAGACATGGAAACCAAAAAAAGTGGTTCCCACCACATTAGCAACTCCCACCCAGGCAAATGATGGGCCCTTAGCAAAAGAGGATAGTAAATAGCAGAACCCACCCTCCCCCTGGAACTACAGCACTCCCTTTCCCATTCCAATCCCCCCTTCTACCACCCCGAAGAAAGATCACAGCAGGCCCATGCCTCGCTCCCCTACCCCCATAGGTCCCCAGGGCCTACCCTGATGGCCCCTGTATCCAAGTACCCACAAGGCTGCTGCTAGAGGTCATGGCAACCATTTCAACAGGCAACTGCATAGAGAATGACATGGGGACATCCCCACCCGATCCCCGCAGGTTCTGTATCCGTCCCCGCACCATCACACAGACCCTGCCTCCATCCCCGCCCCATCCCCACAGGTTCTGTCCCCATCTCCGCCCTGTCCCTGTGGGCTCTGTCCTCATCTACAGAAGCCTTGAACACTTATGATTTTATATTTAAATCTTTTTATTAAAGTATAAAAATGAGCAATATGCTGTGCAACTGTTATGTATAAATTACAAATAGAAAACAATAATAACAATGAGCAGCTATAATAACCCTCCTTCTTACCACCACCATCTGTCCCCATCCCCACCCCGCGAGCTCTGTCCCCATCCCCATCCCCGCGGTTACTGCAGTTCCCCATCCCTGTGTCATTCTCTACCACAGGTAGGAGTGGGCATTGCTCCTACCAGTTCCCCCCTAGAGCACCAGGGTCTATCACGGTAGACCGGGGTGGCCCTGTGGGGTGGGGAGGCTCAAGCCTGATGATCTTTCTTTGGGGGGGTGGAAGGGGGAACAGCAGTAGCGTACCAAGTTTGGGGCGGTGGGGGGCGTTCCGCCCTGGGTGCATGCAGCAAGGGGGTGCACAGAGCAGTTGCACAGCTGTCGGCTCCGCCGGTTCCCTGCCCCCTCTGATGTTACTTCCTGTTCCGGGGCAGGGGACCGGCGGAGCCAACAGCCATGTGACTGCTCCGTGTACCCTCAGGTGGTGAGGATGATGCATATCAGGGAGAGGTGGGTGATGCACTTTGGGGGAGGGGAGGGGTGATGCGCCGGGCGGGGGGGCTGCAGTTCTAGGGAGTGGGAGTTCAAAGGGGGGGTTATGCTGATCTGGTGGTGGGAGGGGAAAATTGGGGGGGGGGGGGGCAGCCTGAACTCCTCTGCCGCTACCCTGAGGTTAACCAGGCACTGGCCAATATTCAGCAGTTAAGCACTGCTAGTGGACATAGATAATTTTATCTGGGCAGGATCCTCTCCTACCCACTTAAAACACTTTGAATATCAGACGGACTGTGTACAGAGATAGGTTCAGTATGCCTAACTTAATGAAAGATTCAATACCAGAAGCTGAAACATGCTGTACTAACAGAAGAAAAACTCACATTAATATCTGAATAACAAAGTGAAAGCAAAAGCAGAAGCACAAAAGATGTGTAGATATGAAGAAAACAGAATGGAGAAGTAACAAAATAAATTATTTAGGCAGAACCCAAGGCAATTGTACAGGGCACTAGGGAAGAATATTAGAACAGTTAAAATATCACAAACTAAAGCTGAAACAGACGAGTTCTGGAAAGGCTTGCATGAGGACATTATAGAGCACAGAATAGCAGTGGGCAGTGGCGTAGCCAAGGGTGGGCTTGGGTGGGCCTAGGTTCAGGCCCACCCAGTAGCAGCATACCTATGATATGGCTGGCAGGGATCCCCAAGCCCCACCAGCCAAAAACTCCCAACAAGTGTCCCTCCTGCATACCTTGTAAGTAGCAGATCTTCGCCTGCAGTGAGCAGTGACATACATACTGCTCGCACCGGCCCCACAGCCTTCCCTCTGATGAATTTCTGCCTAGGTGGAAACAGGAAGTTGCATCAGAGGAAGGGTGTGGGGCCAACATGAGCAGTGTGTATTAGTTGCTGCTCGCTGCTGGTGAATATATGCTATTTAAAAGGTATACGGGAGAGGGGGGATGTTTGTGAGACCATCCAGCTTATAATTGAAAAAGAAAAACGCCTATATTGCGGCCCAAATCGGGAGATAGACGTTTATCTCACAAAAACAAATAAAGCGGTATAATCGAAAGCCGAATTTGGACGTTTTCAACTGCACTCCGTCGCGGATGCGGACAAAGTTGATTGGGGCTTGTCAAAGGCGGAACTGGGGCGTGGTTATCGGCCGATCAGAGATAGGCGCCTTTCGCCGATAATGGAAAAAAAATATGCATTTTTAGCAAGAATTTAGGGCACTTTTCCTGGACCCTGTTTTCCACGAATAGGGCCCCAAAAAGTGCCTTAAATGACCAGATGACCACTGGAGGGAGTCGGGGATGACCTCCCCTGACTCCCCCAGTGGTCACAAACCCCCTCCCACCACAAAAATATGCCCACCTCCCTGGCAGCAGTATGCAGGTCACTGGAGCAGTTATTAGGGGGTGCAGTGGACGTCAGGCAGGTAGACCCAGGCCCATCCCCCCACCTGTTACACTTGTGCTGGTAAATGGGAGCCCTCCACACCGCCCCCCAAACCCACTGTACCCACATGAAGGTGCCCCCCTTCACCCCTTAGGGCTATAGTAATGGTGTAGACTTGTGGGTGGTGGGTTTTGAGGGGGATTTGGGGGGCTCAACACACAAGGGAAGGGTGCTATGCACCTGGGAGCTCTTTTACCTTTTTTTTTTTTTTTTTTGTAAAAGTGCCCCCTAGGGTGCCCGGTTGGTGTCCTGGCATGTGAGGGGGACCAGTGCACTACGAATCCTGGCCCCTCCCACGAACAAATGCCTTGGATTTATTCGTTTTTCAGCTGGGCGCTTTCATTTTCCATTATCGCTGAAAAACAAAAACGCCCAGCTCACAAATTGTCGAATAAAACATGGACGTCTATTTTTTCCCAAAATACGGTTCGGTCCGCCCCTTCACGGACCCGTTCTCGGAGATAAACGCCCATGGAGATAGACGTTTTCATTCGATTATGCCCCTCCATATGGCATGCAGGCGAGAGAAGGAGAGACCAAATCACCTGTGGGACGGGGCGAGATTCTTCTGCCCACCCATCTTGGGCCCAGGCCCACCCAAAATTGGGTGTCTGGCTACGCCCCTGCCAGTGGAATATCTGCTCAGCACAGAGAAGGAAACAGCAAACGTTAAAAGTATGAAATAGTCTGAAGTAACAACTCAAGAACTGGAAGCTAGGTTCAGAGGAGCCCTGGCCCTAACGGAGTAGTCAATTTTTAGCATCTTTCTACCAAGATCTGACAAACTGCTAAATCTGCTGTTTAGACAGCCATAATTCATACCACGAAAGAACACTTCTCCTTTCAAAAGGATGCTCCAATTCATGTCCCCAAAAACTACTGCCCCATAACTTGTATGCCTACAAGTTTACAAGTTGTTCACTATAATAAATGCAGACAGAACATCTTTATTTATTTTATCATTATTTACAGACCATGCATCCAGCATCACCGATCTATGCAGTATATAATAAAAATACATTCAGTAAATATCACACCACATATAAAAATATTTTTATTTATTTACAGCATTTCTACCCCATATTTTTCAATTAGTATTGTTTCAGTGTGGTTTACATGGAACTAAGAAATACAATAAAATAAGGAATCTGATTTGCACAGAATCGAAGTGGCTTGAAAAGGGATGGGGGAAAAAGTAAGGCAGGAGGAAATATGTAAGGACAGGGGAAAAGTGGTAGGGTGGGGAGCTAATGCAGGGTCAGGAGTATACATCCAGCTTTTCCTACATAAGCACACAACTATGCAACGCATTACCAAAAGTTGTGAAGACAACGTATGACCACCTAAACTTCTGGAAATCATTAAAAACTAACCTGTTCAAAAAGGCATACCCTACCAACCCAACCTAAATACCTGAACCCTGCAACACAAGTGAAACCAAAGAGCGTAATGGACATAACACAACTCCTCCTCTCTATGATTCCCTATTGTGTCTTTTACACATGAACCTTATTCTACCACTACATCACTTTGTAATTGTTCATACCAGAATTGGCAATTGCCTTTACAGTACTATGTAAGCCACATTGAGCCTGCAAATAGGTGGGAAAATGTGGGGTACCAATGTAACAAATAAATAAATAAATAAATAAGAGAAATGACTATTCATGGCTGATTCACAGTGGAACTTCATGGAATGATATTTTGAAGAAGTAGGCCTTGAGTTGTTTACGAAAGATCAGGTAAGTGTCAAGGATCCTTAATCTTGATATTATCTTGATGTTAGCAATGGCAAGCTGTCCTTTGTAATTCAGATGGAGTAGTTTGCCACATTTTCATGGTAAACTTGATGTATTCAAATCAAGCCATTGTTCACTCTCTATATTTCAGGACAATTTATTATCTAAAAGTATAGGATGTTATCAAACATTTCTTATAACGAATCTATGTTATACGGAGGTTTCTAGTTTTCTTTTTAGCTTGATGTAATAGCTTTACTCAGCCTCAATTGGTTTTTGGCTCCATATTCTCCTCTTTGTTGCTTTTCTGTTCCGCTGCCATATTATTATTAGAACAATTAGTATTAGGGTCTCTGAACTATTGTAGTACACTGAACTTTGGATTGCCTGCTGCTCATGTACTTTGTTCTGTACAGCTGGTTGACTTCCCATCCTTCCCATCTGAACACGGCAATATTCTACTCACACCAATTCCTAAAAACCTCAAAAAACCAGCGAATGACATCACCAACTACGGACCTGTGGCTTCCATCCCTCTCCTAACCAAACTGATGGAAAACAGAGTGACCTTCCAACTCAACGAATTCATACAAAAAATTCTCTATACTACATGAATCACAATCAGGTTTTCGACCTGCGCACCGCACAGAAACAGTGCTACTCACCCTGGTATCCAAGTTCAAACATGAAATCTCGATCGGCAACAACATACTTCTTCTGCAGTTCAACCTGTCCAGCGCATTTGACATAGTAGACCATGACATCCTGACAAAATTACTGGACAAACTAGGGATCGGCGGAAACATCATTAAATGGATACAAAGCTTCATCACCACCAGATCCTATCAGGTCAAATCAACCTCATCAATTTCGCCCACATGATCCTCAAAATGTGGAGTCCCCCAAGGATCACCCCTATCCCCGATCCTCTTCAACCTCATGATGATCCCTCTTGCCAAATCCTTATCCAAATCAGGCCTAAATCCTTTCATCTACGCAGATGACGTCACAATATTCATCCCTTTCAAATCCACTCTTAAAGAAATCTCAGAGAAAATATTCACTGCCATGAATACTCTAGCATCCTGAGCCAACGCTTTCAAGATGAAACTGAATAAAGAAAAAACTCAGTGCCTCATCCTTTCATTACAATACACTACTCAGCTCCCAACCACCCTGAACACCCCCGACGTTACAATCCCAATATCTGATAATCTAAAAATCCTAGGAGTAACATTAGACAAACACCTAACTTTAGAAACTCATGCAAAAGTAATGACGAAAAAGATGTTCAACATGATGTGGATACTGAAAAGAGTGAAGCCATACCTTCTACAGAAACCTTTCCGCAATCTAGTACAATCCACAGTGCTCACCCATGCCGACTACTGCAACAGCATCTTCATTGGATGCCAAGCCCAAATCATGAAAAAACTCCAAACAGCCCAAAACACAGCAGCTAGACTCATTTTTGGCAAATCAAGATTCGAAAGTGCAACACCACTTCGTGAAAAACTTCACTGGCTCTCAATCAAGGAACGAATACACTTCAAAACCCACACAATGATCCACAAGATTCTCAATGGCGAATCCCCAAGCTACATGTCCAACCTGATCGATCTTCCAGCCAGAAACTGGACCAGTACTTCTAGAACATATCTCAATCTTCATCTCCCTAACTGCAAAGGCCTTAATTCATAGAAAATGCCCTTACAAACCAAGTGGCATTTGTGTTGTAAACATCACAATTTACCCTTTTCCAGGCAGCAGTCAATATTTTTCCTACATCAAATGTGTTTCCCATATGTTTCATGTTACTGTGCATGATGGGCCCAAGCAGGCTACTAAAACAATTAAATGGGAGTAGTCGTAGGATAGTATCAGGTTTTCAGGCAGCTAGTGCTTGCGAACACTAGGATGACACATTCAATACATTTGTTTAGAAAAAGAAAATCCATACATATTGCCCCTCCCCCCCCCAAAAAAAAACCCCTTGAAACAGGGAAATATGTAAATAAATAAATATCGTAGAAACAAGTTAATTGTAGTTTACTAGTTAAATATTTTTAAAAGACTAACTAAATTATCAGTTCTTTAAGCAAATTATAGCTATAAAAAAACCCAAAACCAGTGTGGAAGACCCAGCATAAAATACAAGAGATGCATAGAGCTGTATAATTATATCCATTTTACCATCCTCCCAGTTCCTTTCCCCAATTAGTTTTACAAAAGCTACTCTGGAGGCTTCCCAAAAAAATTCCATCCTCTAATTTTATTATTAACTAAAAGGAAACTGCAAATCCCGTGGCACCCTTGTAGTTTCTACAGCTTGTAGTCTGTTAATTCCAAATACTGTTCATTTATGTATTTTTTTGGGATACTTAATGATTAATCAGGTTTTTTTTCATCTAATTTTAGGGAAACCTTTGTGCAGTTCTATAGGTATGTGTGTTCAGGGGAGTTGAGAGAGTGGATGCAAGCATACTGGAGGTGGGGAGAACAAAACTGAAAGAGAGCTATGGGGGGGGGGGGGGGTATGTGCCTGAGGGAGGTTTCAGAGAAAGAGAAAGAGAGCTCTATGGGATCTGTACTGAAGGGGGTGTGAGAAAGAGCTATGGCTGAGCATATGGAGGAGGGAGTGAGGGATGCTTTGGGGATGTGTGCTGAGAGAGGGATGGAGAGATATTGGGGGGTCTTGATAGGGAATGGGGGAAGAGAAGGAAAGAAAGCTGGGGGAAAGGGGGCGGATAAAACTGTGGCTTGAAACTGTGGGGGGTGGGGGGGTAGGAGGGGTCAGTGACCACTGGGGAATTAAGAGGGGTCATTGGGGTAGAAAAACACCCCAAGTTTTAGGAACACCCAAATCCTGCCCTGGACATGGCCCCTTGTGATTTGGACACACTGCAGACAAACTGCATAGAAAAGCATCTTTAAAATGTGTTTTGAAAATAGTGATTTGGACGTTTTGGCAAATAAAACATCCAAATGCCACTTTTTGGACATTTTTCTGTTTTGAAAATGAGCCCCGTGGCATATTATCTATTTATGCTAGTATCCTGTAAAGGAGTTCTGCTCCAAATAGATGCCGTCTGGTGCCTAAATACAGGCATCCCTCCATACACCTTCTAGTTTACTAGAAGGTTTTATGGGACCATATCAATCAATGAATGGCCTTAAATTCCATTGTCAACACCTTAAACTTTACCTGTAACACAATAAGAACCAGTAGAGATGTTCCAAAACTGGTCTCATATTTATGAAGTCTTGCACTTGTATAAGACTGTTTAGAATAATGTGGATATATGTATATAGCCTTTAGGGATTATAAAACAAAGAATAAAAAGTTCATTGGCTCTGGATATTTGCAGAAGAAATGGGAATATTTGTGTAGCAGCTCTCACTAGCTACTGTGGGGGGTTTTTTTTCTTCTGAGAAAATCTGTCAGAGAAAACATGAAGTGCTGGCAGTTGGTGGTGTTTTGATTAAAAGTGCCTAAGATTGATTACCATGTGCACAATGCAGACACATGCCAAGGGATGCTTTTTCAGAGCACGTGCATTTAATCTCTGTCCTTTTCGCAGACATTCATAGGCCTTAAGAACTGACAAGTGACATCAAGCGTGACTTACGGATTTTATCTTCTGGTGATCTACAGTCATGCAGATTAGCCTGCACATTATTAACAGAATTTAAATTCTGATTTATTCAAATTTGAAAAAAAAAAATGGATCGATGAATTTTCACATAGTCAAAGAGAATGGAATGTAGTTTTCAGTTCTTTTGCTTTGCTTTCTTTTATCTACACAATAAACCTAAGAGTTAAGTACCTAAACAAGATTATCTGTTGTACAGTTGGGTACAGTAGGTTTTTGGTGAGTTCCTCATACAATATAAGGGGGTAATGTTTAACTTATTCTTGCTGTACACTACCTTGAGTGAATTCCTTCAAAAAGGCGGTAAATAAATCCTAATAAATAAATAAATATACAGGGGTAACAGTGAGATGTGTACCTGGGACCTTCTATGTGAAGTCCACTGCAGTGCCTCCTAGGGTGCCCCATTGCTCTGCTGGGATGTATCTGTGGCCAGTATACTAAGAATGCTGGCTCCTACATCCCAATGGCTTGATTTTGTGCATTTTTCATTTGGATTTTTTTTTTTTAATGGTCCAAAAAGACAGATGCACTGAGCAGAACTACGTCTAGCAAATGGACATCTTCAAAACAAAAAGTTGGGTGGATGTCATCTGCGTAAATATAACATCTAAACATAGATTCCTGAATCAAAGAAGCAAGAGGACTAAGAAAATTATTAAAGAGTAGAGCGGAAAGTACCAAACCCTGGGGAACACCAGTGTAGTGTGAGCTTCTTTGTAAAGATAAGAGTAATACTAGCTGAACCCACAAAACATTTGAAGTGAAATATTCCGCTTGCCACACCCCAGCCTCCCCTTTCCCCTCTCCACTCTCAATTTTTCTATTTTTCCTCCTATCCCTCCCTCATCTGACCTCCCACTCCCTTAGTCCTCTTGCCCCAAATGCCTCCTTATTTTCCTCCAAGTCTTCTCCTCTTCCCCAGCCCAACCCCTGCACCATCCCTTTGTCCCCCATCCTTCCTCTCAGGCTGCCACCTAAGTTCTCCCCTGGCCCAAGTGAGTCAACTAGTGGATAGCTTCAATGGCATGGGTCCTGAGTACAAAAATTAAGATGGATCCCAATAACATCATGTTTTTCAAAGTAGTGAGGGCCAGGATGGGGGTCCCTTCAGAGCTTCAGCCATGGGGTAGGAAATTATAGGGGAGGAGACTGAGGGGTATCTGCTGTAAATTGTTTGTAGGTTGATGTGGAGGGTAAAGGTGTGTGCATGGCTGGGGTTTCGATGTGTTGGAAGGGGTTACATGTGGGGCGAGCAGGAGGTACTTCAGACAGTAGGAGTATGTGTGTGTTGGGGGGTGTCTGCTGTAAGTGTGTTGTCTGAGGTATGAGAGAAGGGGCTTGTACATGTCAGGGGTGTGATGTATAGGAGTATATATACATGAGGGGTAGCAACATACTGCTCATACTGTAAAGCTTTGGCCCCACAGTAGCCCAAGACGAATCAGAGAAGTACTTAAAGGTTTACCTGCTACACAGCCACATTGTGTGTGTATGGGGGGGGGGGGGGGGGGTTGAAAACCAGGATCAGGATGCAGCACAACAGTGCGACCCATGCTCACCTATTCCCAGCACTGCCACCACTACCTCAGATTTTTTTTCTTTTCAGATATGAAATACAGTCAGTAAATCTGTAGACATCTACCAACAAGCATTCTCCATGTTTTTACCAGGTTTGCTCAGTGGTAGCTAAGGCCCTGGGATCAACTCTTGCAAAACATCAGCTTCCTTTGTCTTTTGGCCTGTGTGGGCTACTGCCTCTGCTGTCTTTCATCTCACAGGAACGTTCATCTGCACTTCCTTCCCATCTTTGTAGCACATCCTATATATGTCATAACACACATGTGCAAATAGTGCACAGTGAAAGGCCCTTCTGTCTGGTTGCCGCTACCAGGATTACACCAACAAACACCAGGAGTCTTCCAAGCACAATAGAGAAGATCAAGGTGTTAACTAATAAACAGTACAAATCTATTTTCATCTCAATACTTACTATGTGGAGTCTTTTCTACAGGGTGATAACTTCCAGGTTTCTAAAAATTTTAGAACAGAGAATGCTGTTTTTAGCTCAATATAACCTTCAAGTTTCAATTTTTATCTACAACATAGTCATATTACAATACCAAAATTGGACTGGATTACAAAGACCTCAAGAAATTATTTCAACTAGTAAATAAGCTACTAGACACCACTCCTATCACCACAACCAACACGGGCATTCCATCCACAGACAATCTTGCTAATACTTCAATGAAAAAATAATAAAATTACGCAGCACACATAGTAGCATAGTAACATAGTAGATGACGGCAGAAAAAGACCTGCATGGTCCATCCAGTCTGCCCAACAAGATAAACTCATATGTGCTACTTTTTGTGTATACCTTACCTTGATTTGTACCTGTCCTTTTCAGGGCACTTCCTCAGTACAACTCCGACATCAAAAACTTCATCAATGACCTGAATCTAACCCCCAGTGGATATCCAGCTGATCGTACCTGGTCAACATTTGCTCTCCTCACCATTGAATCAGTTACACAAGCGACTCATAGGTTCTCCAATACCCACTGCAAACTGGATACCTGTCCCAGCCATCTACTTAAATCTGCCCCCGGTCGCTTTATAGCAGACCTCACATCCCACCTAAACTTCTTGCTCCAACAAGGTCTCTTCCCCTTGGAATATGGCAACATCCTACTCACCCCAATCCCAAAAGACACCAAGAAAAAAACAAACAATCTCACCAACTACCGACCAGTTGCATCTATCCTAGTAGTCAAATTGATGGAGAGTTTGGTTACCAAACAGCTTACTGACTACATGGACAAATTCTCATTACTACATGAATCACAATCAGGATTCCGCCCCCACCATAGTACTGAAACTGTCCTAATCACTCACTCTCCTGGCCAAATTCAAGCAAAAAATAGCTATAGGTAACAGCATTCTTCTCCAATTCGACATGTCGAGCGCATTTGACATGGTAAACCACAGTATACTACTAAGACTCCTAGACCACTTTGGGATTGGTGGAAATATATTTAACAGGATCAAGGGTTTTCTAACCACCAGGACATACCAAGTAAAATCATATTCAAACATATCACCACCGTGGAAAGCAGACTGCGGAGTACCTCAAGGATCACCATTATCGCCTATACTCTTCAATATAATGATGATCCCATTGGCAAAGTTCTTATCTAATCAAGGCCTCAACCCGTTTATCTATGCAGACGATGTCACAATCTACATTCCCTTCAGACACGATCTGACAGAAATCACCAATGAAATCAAGATCGGACTGAACACCATGGACTCATGGGCAAACTCATTCCAACTGAAACTGAATACTGAAAAAACACACTGCCTCATCCTCTCATCTCAACACAACAAGTAGGAACCCACAACCTTAAACATCCCAGACCACACCCTCCCTATCTCAAACAGCCTAAAAATACTCGGCGTCACAATCAACCGCAACCTTACTCTTGAGAGCCAAGTTAACTCTGCAACAAAGAAAATGTTCCACTCAATGTGGAAACTTAAACAAATAAAACCTTTCTTCCCAAGGGAAATATTTCATAACCTATTACAATCTATGGTTCTAAGCCATGCAGACTACTGCAACGGAATCTATGCGAGATGTAAAGAACTACTCACAAAGAAACTCCAGACCACCCAAAACACAGCAGCCAGACTGATATTTGGTAAAACACGATTTGAAAGTGCTAAACCCCTCCAAGAAAAACTCCATTGGCTCCCAATCAAAGAATGCATTATCTTTAAAATCTGCACCCTGGTCCACAAAATTATCTACGGCGAAGTCCCAGGATACATGACAGACCTTATAGATCTGCCAACCAGAAACAGAACCGGATCATCACGGACATACTTAAACCTCCACTACCCAAATTGCAAAGGTCTCAAATACAAAACAACCTATGCATCTAGCTTCTTCTATATAAGCACACAACTATGGAACGCACTGCCAAAAGCTGTGAAAACAATCTATGACCATCAAAACTTCAGGAAATCTCTAAAAACCAACCTGTTAAAAAAGGCCTACACTACTGACCCAACATAAATCCCTACATCCGGCAACACAGCTAAACCAGTGATCGGACTGGACAATATACAACCTTTCCTCTCTTTGACCCCATTGTGCCTGTATCGCACCTACCTATTCAACCACAACATAACCTTGTATTTCTTTCTCTACCAGACTTGGCGAACGCCTTACGGTATTATGTAAGCCACATTGAGCCTGCAAATTGGTGGGAAAATGTGAGATATAAATGTAATAAATAAATAATTACAACCAGTCTGACATGTAGTTAGCTCCTTCCACATGCCAGTTCTAGACAACACAAGTTTCATATGTGCTTCACTCCAGTAACACCTCCTTCCCAACCTCCCTCCCCCCCCCCCCACACTGCCTTCTCACATCCACTTCATTAGCTTCTTGTCAGTACTGAAAATGACTGAAGTCAAGGTTTATGATGAAATTACAATACCATAAACATCCATCTGCTCATAAAGAGTTCAACACGTCACTCAGAGAGATGGATTGTACATAGTCCCCACAAATGACCAAAAATAGACTCTTTTGCTTCGTAAAGGCTTTGACAGATTACATATCCATCCATATACGTAAGGTCACACAGGAAGCTCCTCCACCACAGTAAACAAGCCTCATCTTTAGTGGCTGAACAGTTCCCAGGACCTGTATATTTGTAAATTGGTAGAAGTTTTCTCCACACAGACAGGAGCTGCAATGCATAACAGTAGCAGTTCCCTACTCATGCGGGCCTTGCAATCTTTCACACCTGCTCCCAGGGACGGACTGTCCATTCAGGCAACCGGGCAGTGCCCGAGGGTCCAGAGACTCCAGGGGGCCCAGAGGCTCTGCCCGGATGCCCGCCACACACTACAGCCCTCCTCAGTCCTACCTTTAAAGGTGCGCCACTGGTGATCTAGTGGCCTCTGTGAGGTAGTGGGGGGGGGAGACATAGTGTTTCCTGCCCATTGTGCTGCCAGTATTCCCTCTGCCCAGCACCACCATACATTAAAAATGGCAACGAGACTCCCTGGGGAAGTCTTGCGAGACTGTTGAGACCCGCGAGACTACCGCGAGAAGTCTCAGCCGCCATTTTAAAAACACGGCAGGGGGGGGAATAGCAGCAATGCAACGGGCAGGAAAGAACATTCTCCCCCCCCCCCCCCCTCCCCCACATAGACCACTAGACCACCAGGGCCCTTCAGGTAGGACTGGGGCAGCGGAGGCGTCGGCTGCAGCAGTAGGGGGGGCAGCAGTGCAGTGGTAGAGGATGTCGGGCAGTGGCCAGGTGGGGTGCCCAGGCCACCCTAAGTGCCCGGGGGCCCAGACCACTCTCAGTCCGCCCCTGCCTGTGCCTTCCTCTGTCTCATTCCTCTGGCCTCAATCCATTTTTCATTCCACTCCCATTTACTTACTCGGTCTCATACTTACGTGCCATAACTATGCAGAATTTTGCAGACTCGGGGTGGGGGTGGGGAGGTAGAGTGCTAAGAGCAGGATAGAAATTTTTTAATATAAAATAACATGGGGTCCAATGTAGTACAGCGGTTTACATTTGATTTTCTCACTGTAACCTTATTCCCAATGCAGAAACAAAGAGTAATGAGGGAAAATGAGCGACTGTGAATGTTTGGTCATTTTCTTGAGGATCTCCCCTTTGTGTCATTGGAGGGACAAGAAACCCTAATTTGCAAAAGGGACTCTATGTGGGAAATAGGATGTCAAGTTCCAAACGTTCACATTTCCCTCAGTATATTACAAAGGGCCCTGCTAAATGCAGAACCTTTTGTACAACGCATAAAGTAGCATACTAAACGGTTATTTGAATATTTTTACTGCTGTAATTGTTTATTGCCTTTGTCTGGGTGATATTCTTTAAAAAGGCAGTATAATACATGTGAAAGAATGAATACATGAAATAAAATCGCATCCCAATAAGTAAACGTCAGTGTTGAGAGCACTTAAATTTATAGCTGGATCCTCAGGTTACCAGCGCTGAATATCTGGGTTTAAGGTAGTTGCTAGATGTTACCCAGGTACTGCTAATATTTACTTTTTGTACCTGGATAACTCTGAATAAGGAAACGGTTCCCTTATTTGGCAGATTGGCTCCACATAGTATGTCCCGACATAGCAGGAGCAAGTGTGCACCACTACTGCATCCAGGCTCTGAAGCTCCCCTTAGGGGGTTCTCTGGAGGTTCGGGGGGATATCAGGGAGCCCATTTGGGCCCTGGAGTATTTTTGTGAGGTCAGGGAAGGTGGGAAGAGTCAGAGAAAAGGGGCTATTGAGCAGGCAGGGAGATTTTGATAGGGCCAGGGGAGACGAGTTACAGGGGGGAAGTCCAGAGCCCACTGGGCCACCAGGGAACTATTGAGGGGTAGGTTGACAGGGAGGTCCAAGGAGTCTGGTCCATTTTTAAAATCTTCTTTCTTCCTGTCAGTGCATGAGCCAGTCTCCACTCATGCTGTGATAGATGGGTGGGCAACCTCAGTCCTCGAGAGCCACAACCCAGCTGTGTTTTCAGGATCTCCTCAATGAATATGCATGAGATCTATTTGCATGCACTGTCTCCATTGCATGTAAATAGACCTCATGCATATTCATTGGGGAAATCCTGAAACCCTGACTGGGTTGCGGCCCTCGAAGACTGAGGTTGCCCACCTCTGCTCTGATAAATGCTGTTTTTTCTCACAGTGCACACTTTTTAATACTGCAATAATCTGCGTGCCATTAGTTTACCACATCAGAAGTGAAAATATTTTTAGTGCACGTGTTAAAACAATGTGCACTGAAGTTTAGCTCAGCATTCAAATGCAGCGCTTAGTGTATCAATGCCATAGAAAGCAGACCTGGGGCAAATAGGGGTGGTGTGGCGGCACAGGGAAAGCTCACCCTCACAATAAATATGCGGATACTACAGTCAATTTACTGAGGCTCCTGAGAAATGGTCTGATGGATCTTGAAAATGTATTTTCTCTCTATTTAGCCTTTCATCTTCCTTTATTTCTCTTTTTTTTCTTCTTCTCCGTTGTTCTCAGTTTGTGTCCTTTTTTTTCTTCTCTCTACACAGTCTCTGCATTCTTCTGTATCCTTCTCTCTCTCTCTCATGCACCCTGTCTCAGCCTTTCCTGCTCTCCCATTCTCTTCTAATTTCTGCCTGAACCCCTTTTCCTTTTTTCCCTTAGTGCCAGAAATTGCTTGGCGGATTCTAATGAACCTACCTGCAGGTCTCTAGCACTATCATGTGCACTGCTTCCTTTCTCAATTAGAATTTTTCTTTTATCCCATACCATCACTTTCTCCTTCCGTACTTTGCAACTTCTCTTATCTCTCTCAGATCTGCGTGTGCTCTCTCTCTATCCTGCACAACTAGGGAAGGATTTTTGGCAGAGCCCACCACCCCCAGATCCCCTTCCCTCTCCCTGAAGGAAAATGAAGTGCAGGCTGAGCTCCACCTCTCTCCCATAGGAAAATGAAGCACAGGCCCAAGCCCTACCCCACCCACAAAGGCATCACCCAGGCCTACCTTGAACCTCCCTGGTGGTTTAGGGGGGCCATACGAATAGGAGCGATGCTCATAACTGTTTGGTGGTCCCCTGAAACAATTTCCAGCCAGATCCTAAGAGAATAAAGAAAACCCATCCACAGAGAGACCTGTTCAGCCATACTTAGAGAGTGAGTCAAGCCGGTGATACACTACACCATCTCCTCAACCACTGACTTAAGAACCCTTAACCCATTTCCAGACGAATACCCTGTACAAGATTGCACTGTCATTCATTTCATGTTGTTCTTCTTATATGCAAGATTCTAGCTGTTCCATGAATAGCAGGGCCCCACTAAAGTACCCTCTGTGTCTAAAAAGAGGAACATTCTAGATGTCCCTGCTTCTAAACTGTCTCTCTATGCAGTATGAGGTAATGGAGGATGAACCTATCAAACACTGGTAGGGGGAGTGTCTCCTTCATTGCTTTTGGAGGGAAGGATAAAGATGTCCAAGTATCTCGTTCTGCACTCCACAGGACTCTGAGAAAAGAGGGGAGGCTACAGGAGCACAAGGGGTCTCAGGCACAGCCTGTGAGGTAACTTTCTTGATGACCGACTACTCATGCAGTCACTGGAAGTGTTATTATTCCTAAACCTGCTATACTTAATCATAGCTAAAGTTCATAGAAAGGGGACTGGAGAGAGGAGAAATGGAAGTTTCAAGTTTAATAATATTTGATATACTACCCTTAGAGAATTCTTCAAAGCATTTTATACAAAATATAATTATAATTATAGTAGGAAAGGAAATACAAGAGACCTAAAGAGGAATAGCTTAAGGAAGCTGAGATGTCTCAGGAGCAGAATCTCAGGACTCAGAGTCCTGGAGGGTCCAAGTACCCTAGGAGTTGTATATTTTCACAGTAATGTGATTGGAACCAACAGGGTATATATCCCACCTCCCTACTGAGAAACACGGAGCTGAGATGCCAACAATTGTGCATCCTAAACACCCACTTCAGGGACTGTTTCAAATTGTTTACCTTTGCTCTCTTGGGGAGCAGAGTAAAGTTTCTAAATGTTTTATCATATTAGGGGAAACTATACTGAGGGAATTTTTGGATTTTGTATAATTGTCCAGAGCATGAGACACTGGCTTGCCTATGTAAGGTACAAAAGGTTAAGAGGTTTTAAATTCGTTGCAGGTACATATGAAGATGCCAGAGGTACTCAGCCTAGGACCTACGAGGAGAGAGGAGAAGAAATCTAGAAAAGCTACTTTGCACCTCAGGAATTGCACTACTGCCGATTCCACGGACTATCTTTTTTGAATTTCCTATCGCTTTCAATTTTTTTTTTATTGTACATACGTAGATTTTGGAGATCACCAATAAAGGTGTTTTACTTAAAGCTTTCTTTGGTGTCCATGTGCCTTAAGAAGTTTAAACAACTCAATAATACTAAGATGCAGACAGTAGTCCAGCAGCAAGAGGGGTGCTATCCAGTCTTTTGCACTGAGTGTTACATGTATGATCATCTCCATACTTAACCAAGTAAATTTAACCAGTCTGTAGGAGGGGGCGGGATTTTTAAACTAACAGTCCAGGTAACTCCTGAACTTCACTATTGTGTTTGACTATCAACCCGTAAGGTGTTTGCTGTGTACCCCTTATATTCTATTAATCTGACAACAGTCAAAATGCAAGTTCCTCAAAGACATCAGAAACCTTTGGAATGTAACTGATTCACACTTTCCATGAAGCCCATCTGGAGCAGCATTTTGAATGCAAGGCTTGTGGGATCTAGCACGTGTGTATGTGCAATGTGAATATGTCTGTGCGATGCTATGTTACGCATGATTTGCATGTGGGTGTAAGTGTGATGTGTATTGTGGTTTTGTGACATAGCTGCTCACGGCATCACAGTGGAATCTTTAGGAAGATGCTAATGGTTCTTAAAATAACTATTCTAGAAACATTTGCCTTTTGACTACTTTCATGCTGTAAACCATTTCGTAGAGAAAATAGAGAGCTTACATCATATCAGCCTGCCTTTCAAAAGCCTTTTATGGTTTCTCTGCTTATTTCCCTCAGGTACAGAAAAGCGTCCCATGTCCACACTCACTATTGGCTATTCTCTCTTTGGCTCTGTATGTGCTGGAAATAGAGAGCAAATAACTTTCCCCTTCCCAGGGGGGAATGCATTTTCATGTGAAAATGTAACTTTGATTTATAAATACCCCCTGTGCCCATTGAAAAAACAGCTGTTACAGATGTTTTCCCAAGTGGTACATGTTTAGGCAAGAGGAAGGAGATACAGGGAGGGATAAGAGGAAATTGGGTGTCAATGATTACGTCTTTACATATTATTCACTATTCATTCTTTTGGTGTACGCTCAGGGGTAGGGGGACCAGGTGTCCACCACTCTTGTGAATTCTATTGCACATACCTAGGAACACATTTCATTCTTAGCCAGTCTTATTTACTTATTTAGTGAATATTTATGTTCCACTAATCCATGTAATGTCCCTCAGCAAATTCCCCAGCTATTGCTTAGAAGTGTGCATTGTGGCAATCTAGAAAGAAACAATCAGCTGAAGATATTTCCACTAGAGTAGTTTTACCCTGTCTATATCAAAACTTCAGGCCTTTACAAATTTTCACAAAATCTAGGAGCCTGCAGCGGACACCTCTCTTGCTTCTCTCTTTCCATCCTTCCAACATTCTCCCCAGTGAAGTTGGGGGGGGGGGGGGGAGGAATCCCCTTCCAGATCAGCAATAGCTCTTTTAGAAACTGGCTTACTAAGGGCTCTATTCCTATTTTGTGTATGTGGGCAAAGAAACTTGAGGATGCATAGGGTGTATCTTATTATGAGGAGCACTTTAAAATTTCGATTTTGAAAAATTCCCCTGATGAAGCCTGTGATGAAATGGGTCCCCATCGGGTTCTCCATAAGAGAGGTAAGTGCTCCCATTTTTCCTGCTGCATGAATTTTTTAAAAGGCATATGTTTGAAAATGTTCACTTTTTAAACAATAATTGCAATGCATGTGGTAGAGAAATTTAATAGTTTATTTTAAAAATTTTGGAGTTTTTTTGGCTAGTGATTGGTTGTTGCTGAAAAAAGCAGCAAGTGATTGCTACAGTTTAAAACCTTTGACTGCTGAGACCTTTTCCCTCCATATAAAATTTTTAAAAAAAACCATATATAAAATAAATAATACATAAAAAAGTAAGATGTATGGTATGTTACAACGTTCACCCTTCCACATTTGGTGATTAGCTAACATCTTATTAGAAAGACTCAGACAAATGATGTTATAGTAATCTTATAATCTATAGTTACAGTAATTTATATCTTGCCTGCAAAATCTGGCAGAGAACTGTTTGACAAGGAAACAGCTTAATTTGCCAAATCAGTGGAACATTAGCATAGGTTTTCTTAAACAATGCATTTGCCTGATCCTCTAGAAGCACTGAACCTAATACCCCTAAACTGTGGTGACCTTCAACTCACATAAGAGCCAATCACAGGTCTTGCCAGATTTGGACCCCAAGGATATCAAACTGATATGTCTGTGCCAAGTTATCTGAATTATTTATGTAGGAGAACATCACAATGTGCCTTCTTATTTTTTTTTTACATTTGTACCCCATGCTTTCCCACTCATGGCAGGCTCAATGCGGCTTACATGGGGCAGTGGAGAGTTAAGTGACTTGCCCAGAGGCACAAGGAGCTGCCTGTGCCGGGAATCGAACTCAGTTCCTCAGGACCAAAGTCAAGCACCCTAACCACTAGGCCACTCCTCCACTTCTTAGGTCTCTGCTCTAGAGTAGTGACCCTAAGGAGTAGTGCCCCTTGTAATAGATGTGCCTAAGATTTTGGGAGGAAATATAAGAACTGGGTGTAAGGAGATCCAGGATTTTTCTTCCTTCCTTCTCATGTGGAAGTCTATTAACCATGTAGCGGTAATGGCGGAGGAGTCTCCCAACTAGGGGCCAGCAAGGAACTTTCTCCTCTAATTCAGAAACCAGGAGAAGTGAAGGTGAAAGGAAGGCTAGGAATGGAGTCTGTTCCCCAAAAGCAGAAGTGTGGAATAGGAGAAGAATTAAGCCAGGGTATAAGGTGCCCATAAAAAGGGAAGGTAAGGATTCATCATGGACATCCCATCTCTAGGAGAAGAGAAAAGTGAAGCTACTTCTAGCTCCACAATCCAAGCTGGGGACAGGATTGGAGTTCAGGAGTGGTGGAACTTCATGTAAAAAACTTATGTGATAGGAGGTTGGACCCAAGTCCTGGGTATAATCCTTCCTGCCTAGTCCAGATAGGTGAGCGTATGGTGAATGAGAGAAGAAGCAGACCAATACAAGAAGAGACTTGACTGTGTGGAGACACAGACCTGGAATAAGGGAAAATAAGTAAAAGTGGAGATGGAGTGGAGGTCCAGGGTATATTCTCATGCCTTACACCAGCACTGAGAGTACCGGAGAAAGACTGAATGAGGACTACCAGCAGTCCCCTACAGTTGAAAGGCATTTACTCAGAAGTAGAGGGGTATGCAAAACCCATCCGAGAAGGAGAAAAGAGACAGAGGTGCAAGAGACTATCAGAGACAGCACCAAGGACTGTAAATACTGTGAGCTTATTCAATATTTTTTTCTATCACTTTACTTTTTTTTTTTAATCATATGCCTTGAAAGTGTTTCCAGAAACTACACAGAGAACATAAAGCCAGCTTACACGACCCTTTACCATTGTTCTATGAGTATGGGAAGAGACTGGTACAGGAGATGTTGAGATTTTAGTCGTGGACACCAATGAAATAACATGTACACCCACCTCTGGGGTCACCCTCAGCCCCTACCAAATAGAGCAACATTTGAGACAAGATAGGAGCCTCTTATGGTCTGCGCTATCCCTATATTCCACTCCTCTTGATGGACTTAATAGAGGCAAATAGATACACTTAGATGTGAGAGAACACTGATTGAAAGCTGATTAGGAATCCATATATCACCCCCCCCCCCTCCCCAAAGTTCATCAGCAATCAACAGGAATACCAAACAGGGTTGATTTGACTATTAGGCAAACTTGGCAGTCATCTAGGGTGGCATCATATGAGAGGAAGGAATAGCAAAATCAGTTGTACTCAATGTAAAGTAGATCTTTACAGCCACACAAACTCAAAGAACAGCATAGAATGACCTTGACCAGTGTTGTGCAGTATAAATATGTTGTAAATAAAGTGCTTTATATTCAGCATTATTAAACCAGGTAGCAGAGACTCATATTCAGTTATGTGGTGATAAGCGGGTTATACCTGGATTTTAAGTGGCGCATAACCAGAAAGTGTACTAACTGAGCAGTGCTAGGACAGTCTAGGGGCAGAATCTAGGCAGAGCTGGAAGTTACCCAGATAATGCTGATATACAGTGGCAGTGTTTGGATAACTAACTGGTTAAGGGTCCCTTTTACCAAGCTGAGGCAAAAGGGGGCCTACGCTGGCGTTGGGACGTTTTTTTGACACACGTTGAGGCCCCGTTTTACTGCAGCTGATAAAAGGGAAATCTTCTTTTCTGCAGGAAATGGCCATGCGGCAAGTAAAGCACTTGCTGCGTGGCCATTTCAGGGGGGAGCCCTTACCGCCACCCATTGAGGTGACAGTAAGGGCTTCCGCGCTAAACCGGCGGTAACTGCACAGCACATGGCACTGCCTGATTACCACTGGGTACACCCTGGCGCTACAAAAATAAATATTTTTTCTAGCGCTGGATATGACGGCGTTCTGGGGGTGGGAAGTACCGCCAGGCTGCTGCGTTGGCCCAGCGGTACTTCCTGTTTAGCGAGTGGTAAGCCCATGTTGGGCTTACCGCTGCTTTGTAAAAGAGGTCCTAAGTTAGGAGAGCAAAAGGACAATAACAAAAAGTAGAAGTACTTGGATAACTCCTGGCGGCTGACTTGTGAATAGGGGCCGGCACCGAGTAGATCTAATTTAGGTGGTGCTGGCCAGCATTTAAAGAAAACAACAAATAAAACAGTGGAATCCACAGCTATACTATACTTGATTCTTTGGGAGAAAAGGCCTCATACGACCAGAATAATAGCCGATGTGCCAACAGGCTGTTTCAGTTATTGTAACTAAAGCTTTCTTTTAATCATAGGGCATAAAAACTGTTTTTATAGTAATTTTTTCTAGTATGCAAATAATACATGTTCATGCAAAACAGTCATAAATATCAACGACACTCTCAATAGGTGCAAAATAATGATATCCAAAGTCCCCAAAATGTTATTTATTTAGATTTTGTTACATTTGTACCCCATGCTTTCCCACTCATGGCAGGCTCAATGCAGCTTACATATACAGGTACTTATTTGTACCTGGGGCAATGGAGGGTTAAGTGACTTGCCCAGAGTCACAAGGAGCTGCTTGTGCCTGAGGTAGGAATTGAACTCAGTTCCCCAGGACCAAAGTCCACCACCCTAACCACTAGGCCACTCCTCCACCGGTAGCTCAAGGTGAGTTACATTCAGGTACACTGGATACTTTTCTGTCCCAGGAGGGCTCACAATCTAAGTTTGTACCTGAGGCAATGGAGGGTTAAATGACTTGCCCAAGATCACAAAGAGCAGCAGTGGGATTTGAACCAGCCACCTCTGGATTGCAAGACCTTTAAATGGCCTGATAAACTTCTCAAAGTTTCAATACAAAAAAGTAGCACTTATCTTAGCTCTTCACTCCCTACGAGGATCTCCATTTCACCAAAAGGCATTTTCAGGAGAGAAATGAAAACTGCTGCTCAGTTATTCGGCCCAATTCATATGATCCAAGACTCGGTGTGAGGTTACCTTCGAAAGCTAATCAAAAAATGTATTAAGTTAGTGCAATAAAAAGATATCATCTTATTTTTTTCTCTCTGTTTTGTTTTATTTCTATTTATTACCTTTAGGGGATAAAAAACTTAACCCCTGCATACAATGTGGTGACACTAGGTCTGAATTAATCTGCCCTGAAAAGAAAACCTGGTATTTTTTTTTTTGTTACATTTGTACCATGTGCTTTCCCACTCATGACACGCTCAATGCAGCTTACATGGGGCAATGGAGGGTTAAGTGATTTGTCCAGAGTCACAAGGAGCTATCTGTGCCTGAAGTGGGAATCAAACTCAGTTCCTCAGGACCAAAGTCCACCACCCTAACCACTAGGCCACTCCTCCACTCTATATATAAAAAAAAATACAACAGCAAACATGAAGACAGGTTTAACATCCTCCTCTACCTTTTACTTTGAGGAAAAATGGGGAGTGAGGGAGGAGAAGAAGCCTTTTACAGATTTCTTTCAAAGGAAAGGGGAAAAATATGTCCAACAATCACTGCATGAAATTTATTTATTTTATTTATTTGTTACATTTGTATCCCACATTTTCCCACCTTTTGCAGGCTCAATGTGGCTTACATATAACTGTTAACGGCGTTAGCTGGTTATGATTTGAACAAATACATATTATGAATGAATACAAAGTGATATTGTGGTATAATGAGGTATACGTATGGTAGGAAACAGTTGGGAGGAACTTAGAGAGGGAGAAGGGGAAGAAGAGTCAGGTAATGTCTGTTTCTTTTCTACTTCCTTTTTGTCTTGGGCTAATTATCAGAAATTTCAGCTGAGTCCTGGGATTTCTCACTGCAGATCAATGTTTTAAGTGTAAAATTTAATCAGGACTGCATCTGCATTTTATAATAACTTCCCTACAGATCAGTACTGACAGTACTGCACTTCTCAGCCCATTCATCAGGAAAACAGGGTTGCCACTTGCCAGCCAGTTCACTCAGGTCTACCTAAAAAGGTTGATACCCTTGATTCACTACTCTGACTGATGCAATTTCCTGTGGGTGGGCCAGGGCAGAGGGAAGATCCAGAGGCACTGAGGCAGCATCTCTTTATTGCTGCTCTCATAGGCGCCCCGTATAGGAGGCTTGGGGAGGCTTAGCCTCCCCAGCCCAACCGTGACCTTCCCCTGGCTGCTGCCCACACAGACACAGGGCTGGCGCAGTGCTGCAGCCAGGCAGCTCTCCAGCAGCCCCTCCGTCCTTTCTGCCCTCAGCTCCCCGACCGGCAGCCCTCCTCCTCTCCATTCCTCCCTCCCCCCCCCCGTGCGTGTGTTTTAACCCTTTTACTTTCCATGGCAGCGACGTCAGTGACGAAGAAGGCACTGCGGGCTTGCCTCCGGCTCCAGCTTCTCCCTTCCCTCTTCACACAGTGTCCCGCCTCCTGTGATAATGCAGGGCAGGACACTGTGTGAAGAGGGAAGGGAGAAGCTGACATCACTGCCACGGAGAATAAAAGGGTTAAACGCATGGTGGGCAGGAAGGAACGGAGAGGAGGGCTGTCGGGGAGCTGAGGGAGGGCAGGGAGAATCGCTGGACATGGAGGGGAGGGCAAGGGGAGAGAACAGATCGCTGGACATGGAGAGGAGGGGAGGGCAGGGGGAGAGAAGGAGAAGGCAGGGGGTGAGAAGAGATCACTGGAGAGGAGGGGAGGGCAGGGGAGAGAGAAGAATTGCTGGACATGGATGGATGGAGGGGAGGGCACGCGGAGAGAAGAGATCGCTGGACAGGAGAGGAGGGGAGGGCGGAGAATTGCTGGACATGAATGGAGGGAGCAGGGGAGAGAGGAAATTTGCTGGAGATGAATAGAAGAGATGGCAGGGGAGAATGGAGAGTTGCTGGACATGGATGGATGGAGGGGAGGGCAGGAGAGAGAGGAGAATTACTGGACATGGATGGATGGAGGGAGCAGGGGAGAGAGGAAAGTTGCTTGATATGGATGGAGGAGGAGAGGGCAGGGGAGAATGGAGAGTTACTGGACATGGATGGATGGAGGGGAGAGCAGGGGAGAGAGGAGAATTGCTGGACATGGATGGATGGAGGGGCAGGGGAGAGAGGAAATTTGCTGGATATGGATGAATGGAGGAGAGGGCAGGGGAGAATGGAGAGTTGTTGGACATGGATGGATGGAGGGGAGGGAAGTCAGGAAGGAGATGCACATGGATGGAGGGGAGAGAAGAGAGGAGAAATACTGGACATGGATGGAGTGGAGGGCAGGGAAGAGAGGAGAAATGTTGGACAAGGATGGAGGAAAGGAAAGACAAAAGAAGGAGATGCACACGGATGGAGGGAAAGGGAGTGAGAAGAAATGCTGGATATGGATGGAGGGGACAGAAGACAGAGGAAGTAGATGCACATGGATGGAGGGGAGGGGAGTGAGAAGAAATGCTGGATATGGATGGAGGAAAAATTGCTGAATTTAAGGGCTGGATCGGAACACTTTGAGGGCAGATGTTGAAACTGGAGAAAGGATAGGGACAGGGCTACAGATGGTAGACAGGACGCATAAGGACACAGAAGGATGGTGGATATGGTGAGAGAAAAAATATCAAATGGAAAGACACTGCATAAAACAGAAGACACTGGGACCAAAGCTAATAGAAAAACTAAATGCTCAGACAGCAAAGGTAGAAAACATTATTTTATTAAGAATTTATTAATTGGAATATGTCAGCTTTTGGAAATGTGCATCTGTGATACTTTGCATGTAAGTTTCAATTTTTCTAGTATTGCTGCATGCTGAGTCTGACTTCTTGAGGTAACTTTCCAGATCAGTATTTTGCCTTCATATCTGTTGTGTCATGTGTTTTTCATGTGTGATAAAGATGCAGTATTCTGCTAGCGTGCAGTATTTGTAGCCCTTTTTGTTTTGTTTTGTTTTGTTTTGTTTTGTTTCACTAGGTTGTGTACTGGTGTTTTAGAGCCCGGTGTAATTATAGTGCTGCCTTTCCACACATAAGGTTGTAGCTCGTCCTGTCCTTGGAATTAGTGCTGTTATGGTTTGGTAAGGTTACGAGTGTGTTTTTGCACAAGTTTGTGTATAGTGTTTTGCAGTGGAGAGATTGTGTGTTGGCCTTACTGAGGTGGCACCAAAACATCAGAAAGGGTGTAGAGCCTAAATCATGACATTACCTCTTGAAGGTCGTTAATAAAAGGAGCTCATTGTGAACACTAGCCACCCTAAAAGGGTGTTTTGTGGCTCTACATGAGAACTGTGTTATTATGATCCCTTGTTTCATATTGTTGGCGGTCTGCATTTTCCATATGGGTGGTATATTGGTGTATTAGGGTCTGCCCAGTGTAATATTTATGGTACAGTAAGGTTCTGAGTGTGTTTTTGCACAAAGTTGTGCATAGTGTTTTGCAGCTGAGCGATTGTGGTTAGTATATGCTTTGAGCAACCACTTTATTTTTTGACATATGATACATATCTAATATCTAAATTTAATAAAAGGTATTGTGACTATTTTATTTTTACTTAATTTTTTTCTGTGTGTTGTTAGACAATTATGGATGTAAGCTCCACCCCTGGCCCCACCCCTAACCCCACCCACTTTAGCCTCCCCAAACAGTTGGGCCACCGACCGCCTATGGCTGCTCTTATCAGCAATTCACAGGTAAGAGAAGGAGCAATGCTAGACCAGCAAGGGGTGGGGGGAGAACAGATCAGGGGAGTGGGGAGAGATGCAAAGCCTATGTGGGAGGGAAAGGAGAGAGAGAACCTCAGGGAGCTGAGAGGGAGTGCCAATGTGGGTGGAAAGGGGTGCTGCCAATGTGAGCCAGAGGCACCAAAGGAAGTTGGTTCTCAGGGTGCCACAATCTATTGAGCTGGCCCAGCAGGTCCTGCTCCTTGAGCACTTCCTGGGGCATTTCCTTGGGTGCCATGTTCTGACCATCTGTATCCTTGTTTTTAATATATTTTATATTGTTGTCAGCATCTAACACTATGATTGTCCAGTCCTATGGGATCATCATTCTTCTGGTTCATAAAGAGGTTAGCTTACCCAGCCACGTTATTGTTTCATTTCTGTTCCCTTGTCAGCTGACCCTGTTTCACATACTGTTTCTGTTCTTTTTAGGTTAGGCCTTCTTTATTTAATTAAATTTATTTACTTACAAATTTATATTCCACATTATCTAAAAGTGTAAGATGTTCGCAAATAACATACACAAAAAAGTCACCATATAACATAGACTAATATTAATAAAACAACCCCAAAATCACAGTAAAATAATTATAATACCCATTCTTTGTGAAGCCTTGTTCAAAATAAAAACAATGTGTTGATCTTTAACTTAACCAGAAAAGGCCTATGCAAGGGAGTGTATAGGAAGCTGCCAGTCTCCCTTAATAACACTCCCTCACAGGATCACCTTAGGAGTAGAGAAGGCATGGTTCAAACAGGAACTGCTAAGTTGCTGAGCCAGGAGAGTGGGGCTCGCATGAGAGACAGAGTTAAAATCCTCATGGGAAGAACAGAACAAGGGGGCCCTGGGAGGAGTTGAGGGAAGATTCTTATGCCTGCCAGCAGTGGCTGAGGGTAGCCTCTGTTCCCTGCCAGCGATAGCTAAGAGAAACCTCCAAAGTTGGGCAACCATAGCTAGGGTTGCCAACTTTATCATCCCAGCTCCATGCCCCTCCCTTGCCCTGCCCCCATACCCCACCCCATTCCTTATCAAACCTACTGTTGCACTCTTTCTCTGTCCTGCCCTACCACGCCCCATCCCACCCCTCTACAACTAACTGCCCACACTAGGATTGCCATTTCAGAAGAAAAGAAAAATAATGTTATGACAAACTAAAATTATGTTAAAGTTTTGAAGTCCCCCACTAATGCCAACACACAATCTCTCTATTGGAAACCCCTATGCACAAACTTATGCAAAAATACACTCAGAACCTTACCATACTACAACAGTACTAATTCCTAGGACTAAAAGAGCAACAGCCTTATTTGTGAAAAGGCTGCACCATAGGAGCCAACTTTACAAAATAATTGGGGGTGCTGAAATTTATTTATTTGGACTTTGCTCACACCTTTTTCAGTAGTAGCTCAAGGTGAGTTACATTTAGGTACACTGGATATTTCTCTGTCCCAGGAGGGCTCACAATCTAAGTTTGTACCTGAGGCAATGGAGGGTTAAGTGACTTGCCCAAGATCAGAAGGAGCAGCAGTGGGATTTGAACTGGCCATCTCTGGATTGCAAGACTGGTGCTCTAACTGCTAGGCCATCTTCCAATACTCGCCCACATCCTGCTGCCACCACCAAAAACTACATTCACCTTTCTTTTGTTTTGTTTTGTTTTGTTTTGTTTTTTAATATATTTTATTGCAATAGTCAAATAAAACAATAACAACAGAGCAATACCAAATTGAAAATGAAAGGTGTGCAAAATGTGTCTACTGTCTAAGTAGTTGCAGGGCACAAGTGTAAAAACTTGCGCCACAGCCTTTCTTATCATCAGCTGTGGGGGACAGTGGGACTGCTGTGCGGATAGATCCTAAGTTCAAAACAGGCCATTTCTCTCATATTGACAAACCATAGCTGCAGATAGTGGTGGTGAATCTTCTGCCACCCAATAGGTAGCAAAAGAGCATTATAAAGGAAGTGGCACTGCGAGGCCAAGATGCCCTGCTCCACCAAGTGCTCCTGAATACCCAAAAGTAAAGAGCCATAGTCCCACTCGGGGAAGCACTGGACAACTCATGCCAACACCTACACTCTTGCCAAACCTGAAACAATATGTTATCAAAATCTCAGATCCCTATTCAGACACTTGGCCTTGTAGTCACACATGCAGAACTGACATAGCCCCTCTTCAAATTCTTCAAAAATTAACCTGACATCTTAAGAAGCTAGACTCTGCATGCAGCACAATACCAGAAAAACAGAAAGAAACACATTGCTATACATTGCAAAATAAGACAGCAGATGTAAATTCTCAAAATGGACATATTCCAAACACTAAAATGAAAATAAAATTATTTTTTCTATCTTTGTTGTCTGGTGACTTTGTTTTTCTGATCATGTTGGTCCCAGTCTCTGATTCTGCTGCTATCTGTTCTCTTAACTCTGTTTTCAGGGCTTCCTTTCCATTTATTTCTTTACTGTCCTCCTTTCTTCTTCATTTCTTGCCCTACACCTATAGGTAAAAGCTGGGTCCTCCGCGGACTTGACTGGAGAAGGTATAGAGTGGATCCAGTTCTTGCCTATTTTCTCCATCCATGTGTAGTTTTTCTCCTCTTTTCCCTTTCCCTCTTCTCCATCAGTATGTATCTCCTTCCTCTTTCTTCTCTCCCCTCCATCCATATGCATCTCCTTCCCTCTCCTCCATCCATGTCCAGCATTTTTCCTCTCCCCCCTCATCCATGTCCAGCATTTCGCCTTCTCCCCTCCATCCATGTTCATCTCATTTCTTCTCTCTTCCCTCCCCTCTATCCATGTCCAGCATTTCTCCTCTCTCCCTCCCCACCATCCATGTGCATCTCCTTCCTCTGTCTTCCCTCCCCTACATCCATGTCCAGCATTTCTCCTCTCCCATCCATCCATCCATGTGCATCTACTTCCTTTGTCATCCCTCCCCTCCATCCATGTCCAGCATTTCTCCTCTCTCCTCCTCTATCCGTGTGCATCTCCTTCCTCTGTCTTTCTTTCCCTCCATCCCTGTCCAACATTTCTCCTCTCTTCCCTGCCCTCCACTCCATCCATGTCCAGCATTTCTCCTCTCTCCCCTCCCCTCCATCCATGTGCATCTCCTTCCTGTGTTCCCTCTCCTCCATCCATGTCCAGGATTCTCCTGCCCTCCCCTCCATCTATCCATATTCAGCAACTCTCCTCTCTCCCCTGCCCTCCCCTCCATGTCCAGCGATTTCACCTCTCTCCCCTACCCTCCCCTCCCATCCATGTCCAGTGATTCTCCTTTGCCCTTCCCTCCCATCCATGTCCAGCGATATCTCCTCTCTCCCCTCCCCTCCCATCCATGCGATGCTCCTCTGCCCTCCCCTCACATCCATGTCCAATGACTCGCTCCAACCCCAACCTGCCCCCCATTTTCAGCCCCGAGTTCCAGTTCCAACCCCAGCCCCACCTGCCCGCCCTCTTCTCCCACAACAGCCCTCCTTTCCTTCCTGCTGCCGTGCATTTAAACTTTTATTTTACCTCAAGTCACGGCAGTGGCAGTGAAAGCAGCAGGCCTGCCACCAGCCTTCCCTTCCCTCTCAGTGTCCCGCCCTTGCGGAAACAGGAAATTACATCAGAGGAGGGTGGGACACAGAGAGGGAAGGCTGGAGGCAAGCCCGCTTTCACTGCCGCTTAGCAGGTTGTGCTGGCCCTGCGGCAGCAGTAGTTCCACTTCCAATGAATTCTGGTTGGGTCTCAAAATATTGGGGGTGTTCGAGCTGAGTCAATGCCTATGGGCAGCACTATAAATACTATAGAACAGTGGTTCTCAAACTTTTTCAATTCACGGCACCCTTCGTGTCAGAGCAATTTTTCATGTAATCCCCCAACCTCCACCCCCCCCCCCCCCCCGGCCACATAGGTCTCCCCCCCCCCCCCCCCCCCACCAGCCATACAGGTCTCCATCTTTTTATTTGCACAATTATATCAGTGGTAGGGTTTCCCTATAACCAGCCCCTCCAAATAACACAGTTTATAGTGGAGTCCAAGGTCCCTTCTGATAACCACCTAGTCTCAGGGAAGGGCTATAATATATGATTATGACTTATAACAAATTACTATTCTACCTATGAAAAGTTATTCCATTATTATACTTCCTCTTTGTACATCTGTATGCTGCACAAGCCAGCATTTTTAAAAATATAAGTGAGATTAAATAAAAAATGCCACCAACAATAAAGAATGGCAACTCGGATGCAGCAGCTCATAGGTTTGAAATTGAAAAGGAGCGTGCCGGATATGAGGGGAAGAGAGAGCAGGGCAGGCAATGCAGCGGCACCGGAGACCAGCGCTGGATGAAGTCTTCAGGTGACAGGGGTTGGGGGACCCCCACCAGCCAAACCAAGGGCCCAGAGCAAATTTTTTTGGGGGGGGGCTCAGGCCCCCATGGCCCAACGTAGCTACACTACTGGCTGTTGGGCCCAATATATTGTTTAACTGGTCAGCGGCCATGTCCAGTGATTTAAATAGCTTTGAATATCTGGGGGGGAGGGGTAATGTGTTCACAAACCTTAGCTTCTCATATCTAAAGGATAAAAAGTACAATAAGTAAATAGTTAACAAACAATAATGAAATTATAAATACAAAATTGATTAGAAAAGAAAATGTCACTTTTTTTTTAACCTTTATTAATCATTTAATGATTCACACAGCAATGTGATAATACAATTCACATTGAAATAACAAAAGAAATTCTTTACAAGAAGTGGTATGAGGAAACAATATGTCACTTTTAATCAATAATTTTGTATTTATAATTTCATTCTTATTTGTTAATGGGAACAATATATAATGAGAAACTTCTATATATGTATTATACTTGTTTTAGAACTTTTTTCTTAATGAGATTATGTATGAATATTTAGTTTAGTTTATTCAGTATGTCTTTATCTGAAGTATGCTTATTTTCTTTGTTATTTTTTTAAAATATTGCTTATGTTTGAATTATAATGTTTTTATATGTATTTTTTATATTTAAATGTATGACGCTCTTTGCAACAATTTATTTATATAATGTTATTTTAATGCTAAGACCCCTGACACAGGCACTTGCCGAAACACAGCCATATTGGGTCAACAATAAAACTTATTACCAGAGTGTAGCTCCAGTGACATCATTATCCCCCTGGCCATTTCTGCTTTTTGCTGTTTCTATAGAACATTTTTGTTCTTTGTCTGTTTCTCTTCATTTCCCAAAGCTGACATGTTCTAATTAATACATTCACAAAAAAAATACTTTTTTTCTACCTTTGTAGTCTGAGCATTTTATTTTTCCATTCTATTGGTCCAAGTGTCTCTTCTGCTTTTCTCTCTTTTTCTTACTTTTCAAGAGTCTTCTGTCCATTTGACATCTTCTTTTTCCATCTTCTCTCTGCGTCCCTATTTGTCTAGTCCAGCATGGACATGGAGGGGAGGGGAGGGAGGAGAAATCGCTGGACATGGAGGGGAGAGAGGAGAAATTACTGGACATGGAAGAAAGGGCAGGGGAGAGATGAGACTTGTTGGACATGGATGGAGGGAGGGGAGGGCAGGGGAGAGAGGAGAATTACTGGATATGAATGGAGGAGAGGGCAGGGGAGAGAGGAGAATTGCTGGATATGAATGGAGGGGAAGAGGGTGGAGGGGGGATAGGAGGGGGAGGGGGAAATGCACCACATGTAAAAAAAAAATCAGCACCCCCCAATCATTTTGAAATGTTGGCTCCTATGGGTTTTAGCGCTGTCATTTGCCTTGATGATCTGATCTGACTTGGTGACTATGCCTGAGAAAGTCATGAGTTTACTGTTCATACGTGTGTGATCAGGGCTGACCCAACCATTAGGCAAGACTTGGCGATCACCTAGGGCAGCAGCTTCTGTGGGGCAGCAAAAAAAACAGCTGCAGTCAAAGCAAAACAGATCCTGACAGCCACACAAACCCAAAAAACTATCAATGCATACTTTAACATGTAGGAAGGGAGGGCAATTTACAAATAGCCCATTTAGCTCAGTAAATGGGTTTTTGAAACTGTCTTCCAGTGGCGGCTCTACCATTAGGCCAACTGAGTCGGGGGCCTCAGGCGGCACTGTATAGGAATGATACTCTTCCCTTCTGTCCTCAACCCTCTTCCCCATGTTTACCTTTATTTTTCATCTCCAAAAGATGGCACTAGCAGCGGCAGCCATTCCCATAATCTGCCCTGCCACCGGCACCAGCCTCTTCTCGCTACTGCGGCTCACCTCTTGACGTAAATTCCTGTTTCCTCAGAGAAGGGAACGTGGTAGAGCGAAGAGGCCGGTGTCAGTGGCACTGCGGCAGGGCAGTCTATGGGAATCGCTGCCGCTGCCACCTTTTGGAAAAGAAAAAACAAGGTAAACACAGGGAAGATGGTTAGGAGGGAAGGGGGAGATGCCAGACTGGGCGCAAGCATGAGCGGGGGCGGCACCTCTCCCTGCCTTGGGCCGCCTCTGTTACCTTCATTATTTCTACATATGTGACAGATAAGCATGATGTCTTGGGGGGGGGGGTGAAGGTGAAGATTAAGAACCTGAAAGTTAATTTTGGGAGGGGAGGGGAAAGGCTGAAGGTTTGCCTAGGGCGCTCAGTATCCTTGCCCTTGCCCAGCATGTGATACATACTCCCATGCCTCTGCCTGCTCTTTGTCGTTTATACAAGTGCTACTTCCTCTGCCTGCTTGTCTTAAAGTAATGATGATCTGACCTGCTTGGAGACTTTTGCAGTCTTCTTTCTCTGTTGAATGCCACCTGCTACCACATCCATTCTCTAAAGCTTGCTTTTGCATTTTTAATTTGTCACATTCTCTTGTTTTTAAATTATAGGATTCTGATGACAGCAGTGTGCTGGTTCATGCATGATTTTTCTTTTAATGTCTCCTTTGTCGGTCTTCCTGCCTGCCTGTCATCCTTTTACTCTTGAAACAGGTATTGCCATCATTTGCTGTCTCCTGCATGAGTTTTTGTAGCAGCTATCATTACAGTCTCAACTCCAAAGTAAAGGAGCTTTGCTTCCAGCTTCGTCTCCCTAATTCTATTTAATTAAGCACACAGAATGCACCCAGGAGAAAAGTCTAAATGGAGAGTGGTGGCAGAAGTAGTTTAATGGTAAGAGCAGGAGACTGAAACAAGGAAAGCTAGATTTAAAATCCTGTTTTGCTCAGTGATGCTTCTTGTGATCTTAGCAAGTCATTTCACCCTCCTTTGCCTTAGGTACAACTTAAATTATGAACCCACTTAGACAGGGAAATAACTTGCGCACCTGATTGTAACTTGGCATGAGCTTAGATTTGGAAAAATCAAGAGTAATCTAAATGTTCAGAGAATGCCACAAGCCATAGAGGGGCATTTTCCATATGACGTCTAAGTCAAAATGTACATGTATTACCATTACCCCCTTATATTGTACAGTGAGCCCTCCAAACCCCACCATAAACCTACTGTCCCCAACTGTACACCACTACAATAGCCCTTATGACTGCAGGTGTCAGCTATATGTGGGTATAGTAGGCTTTTTGTGGGTTCTGGAGGGCTCATTCTTTCCACCACAAGTGTAACAGAGTGGATTATGGGCCTGGGTCCCCTTCTCCATAGTGCACTGCACCGACCACTAGGCTACTCCAGGGACCTGCTTGCTGCTCTAATAGGGCTGGCCATAACATCTGATGCTGTCATAGAGGCTGGTATGTTTTTACATCTTCGGGGGAGGGAGGTTGGTCAGTGACCACTAGGGGAGCAAGAGGGGTCATTCCTTTATTCCTCCAGTGGTCATCTGGTCATTTAAGGTGCTTTTTTGTGGCTTAGTCATTATTAACCCAGAGCCTCAAACACTTTCAATGTAACATAATTCAGTGCAGTGTTTTAAAATGACATTATATCCATTAAAGTTCTTAGTCTTTTTTTCTTTTTTAGAACAAATTATAAGGACTTTTTTATATAAAGATATTCTATATATGTGAAAGGGACCTCAGCGGCACTTAATATGCGGTGGCGGTTCATTTATCAAGAGGTAGACGCACTCTTAACTTTCTTAACTCACCATTGCCTCTTCATAGGTCCAGACTGTTTATCAAATTTACACTCTCTCAGAGTGGAGGAGAGGCCTAGTGGTTAGGGTGGTGGACTCTGGTCCTAGGGAACTGAGGAACTGAGTTTGATTCCCACTTCAGGCACAGGCAGCTCCTTGTGACTCTGGGCAAGTCACTTAACCCTCCAATGCCCCAGGTACAAATAAGTACCTGTATATAATATGTAAGCCGCATTGAGCCTGCCATGAGTGGGAAAGCGTGGGGTACAAATGTATCATGAAGCTAAATGCTTAAAAATAAAGAACTTAGCTGTGAACAACAGGACCACTGGCCGACATGCAGCATGTTTTGTTGTAGCTGCGTCAGGGTCAGGTCCACTAAAAATAAACACAGAGATTTACTCAAAAACCCAGATATCTTAAAACCTTTCTCCTGAACATATTATCTAACTATTCTCAGGTAAAGAAAAAACTTACCACCTTGAACGCCAATTAGATTGGGGATCCCTTCTTTGACGAAATTGCTTTCTACTATTTGATTGGTCAATACTACTAGGCTCTGATTGGTGGGTATTTGTGAGCAGTACTATTTAACTAAAAAATCCGCGTTGATGCCATTTTTGAGTAAACGTTTGATGATCGCATTCAAGGCGGTAAGTTTTTTTCTTTACCTTAAGATATTATCTGGGTTTTTGAGTAATTCTCTGTGTTTACTTTTGTTTCTAGTGGACCCGACCCTGACGCAGCTATAACGAAACATGTCGCATGATTGATAAACAATCTGGACATTAAGTGCTACTGAGGTCCCTATCACATATATAGAATATCTTTATATAAAAAAAAGTCCTTATAATCTTTTCTAAAAAAAAAAAAAGACTAAGAAATGTAATGGATATAATGTCATTTTAAAACACTGCACTGAAATATGTTACATTGAAAGTGTTTCAGGCGCTGGGTTTCTTTTGTTCTAATAGATGGTTTAATATTGCCAGAAGAAGATTAAGTCAATCCTTAAAGTTGGCCATTTATTTTGATTAGTCATTATTAAAACAGGTCTAGCTCAAAACATCTTAGTTTTTGCTCTGGACATTTTCATTTTGTTCCATTATGACTGAGAAACGTCCAGGTCTTAGGAACTCGCAAATCCCACCCTTAACACGCCCCCCTTGAGATTTGGGCGCACTGCAGATGACCTGTATAGAAAAACATCTTGAAATGGGTTTTGAAAATACCTATTTTGACGTTTTGGTGAGAAAAATGTCCAAATGCTGCTTTGTGCCACCTTTTGGACGTTTTTCTCTTTCGAAAATGAGCCCAATAGGGTCCTATCCTTCAGCCTTTGTGGTTACCAATAAAGATAGGTCTTTGGGAAATTAACCCCATGAGCTTGAAATTCTTGAGGACTGTGACTCCGTACAGTAGAACACCAAGTGCTACTGCATATACCTATAAGCTGGAAGTGTGGCTACAGAGGTGGATGTGGCTATTGGAATAGATATGTGACCTGCTGAGCAAAAAGGTACCAAAAGTGGGGTTACAAATAACAGAGATAAAGGCTATAAAATTTGGAGGGGTATATTTGGCCAACTTTCATTTTTGAAGTTTGATTACCATCAATACAAAACATGGTCAAAATTTTATCCGTAACTTTCTATGGATTACAGAGATATAGTTTTGTTTGCTATTTTTCAAATGCTTTTTTCCAAAAAAACATACTTTTTTATTGATAAACGTTTCTCATTTTTTAAAGATGTAATGAGTCCATACCTGATGCTGAAATTTTGCAGGATTATGCAGTTGGTATCTGTCATGAAACACCTAGCCACCTGCCTGGGGATACCCCATGGCCACTTAGAGGGTCTAACCCCAGCACAGCTCAGGTCCACCTGCACCTGCTACTTATGCTCTACACTAGCACCCTCCTCCTACCAACTGGGTTACAACCATCTCTGGGTGAGCCTCCCGCTCTCAAATTATCCCTAGTGATTTCTAGGTTACTGGGGCCACACTCCCAGTGGTCCCACAGTTCCCAGAAAGCGCTCACAGACCCAACACACAAACCACCAGGATTCTTTATGTCCAGACAAGCAGAGGCAATAAACAATTTTTTTATTGTTTTAAAAATATATTGAACAATGAACAAGAAATGTGCAATCAGCAAATAGTAACAGGTAACTGAAATATGGATCAATTATAGCACTAACTAAACATTTGTTTACTTCCTAAAAAGTACCTGGGGAGATCAGGACATATAGCTGCTCACCAGTTATCAAATACAATTGTTTTTTACAGGGCTTCAACAAAGAGATTCTCTCTCCTCCGGAGCTGAAATTGGGGAAAAAACAGTACATTTCAAATGAAAAGAGCTCCTGGGCCAATCAGAGCCCAGTCAACAACATTTTTAAAAAAGCTGGTTACATCACTACAGGCATTTCCTTTATCTGTGTTAACTAAAGAAGGGAAAGGTCAGTTCTTTGCAACAGCTTAGAACATATCATGCATCACCTGCTGGCTAAACTAGTGAAATGCACTTCAAGATTTAATAAAGGCAGTTTTTACAGGCTTAAAACACACTGTTCTGTCACAGTCTCTCTCTATATTGTGGTATAATTGAGTCACATACCCCACTTTTAGTACCTTTTCACTCAGCAGGTTGCATACAGATGTTTGGAGAGTGCTTGCACTTCTGAATCTTTAATTGTATTATGGGTACCTTATTCAGATATCAGAGTCAATGGAAGAGCAGTGACTGTAACTCATTTTCCAGGTACTTATTTGACACTTTTCCCCCTTTTTATGCTAGACTGGTTGGAATTTGCTCACTGCCCTGCTGACTCTTCTAAAAGACAGTCGATCAAATAGATTAAGCATTAAATTAAAGAGCCTGAATTTCTACTGAGAACAACCATCCTTTCCAGAATACTGCAACCGAGTTTAGGAGATTTTTTAACCAGCCTGATAGAAGCTGGGAACCAGGATGTTTTAAATAGTCTAAATCCAAGAGGAAAATATTTCATATTTAGAATCCAAGAATTTGACTTATGAAATAATTTTCCTATGGGCACAGTCTGGCTCCAATTACTCTGCTTTCTTTGAAAAAGGCTGAGCAAATATGTTGCATTACTGGTCACAGGCAATATGCAATGGAATGGGCTCATACACCCAGATGGTCAATACTTTAAACTGCCAAAAACTGAAAAGTTGCATCATTCAACAGAAATAAGCATGCAAATTCAGGGTAGATAGGGGCCTTGTGGTTTTTATCAAATCATATTCTGTGCATCCCTTAACAGTAGACAACATAGTCCGGTATCAGTTGTGATGATCAAGAAGAACACAGTTCTACCAGTTCAGAAGACTTGGGTTACTAACTAGTTCAATATCATGGGAATAACTTGAGCTAGTCCTGGTCTTATCCTATTGCATACCTGGGAAATGTAGTTCTGGTTTTCCTGGAGTTTCAATGGAGGTAGATCCAGGACTAGTTCATCTTGCTCATCTTGATGTGCAGCTTTCAGGTCACTCTAATTTTCAGAGAAACCGGATCTTGAAGCTCTTAGATGTAATGGCGTAAAACATTTTTAAATTTAATAATCATGAGCATCCATTCCTACTCTTCCCCAATATCTCTTGTAGGTTTTCCTGCTGTATTAGCTTCATTTTACTGCATTGGCGTCCGCCTCTGTGGTCCGTTGTAAGCCACATTGAGCCTGACACTGTTGGGAAACTGTGGGGTACAAATGAGATAAATAAATAAATAAAAATATATGCATACATTTATTTATTTCCAGTACTTGTAGCCCACATGATCTGCAAATTCTCAGTGGATAAGTGGTGCATACATATTCATCATGCCAGAATGCAATAACAATAAAACTACATGACATAAAACAATCAGATGTGGGTTAAAGCATGCATTGATTATTCTTTGAATTTGTGTGATTGTCAGGATCTATTATTTTGCTTTGCAGCTGCTCTTTGCTGCTCCCCCCTCCCCAATAAGATGCGGCCCTAGGCATTGCCTAGTCTTGCCTGATGGTTGAGTCTGTCCTGTCCAGCCTCCTCAATACCCTATCTAACCTGCCAGACAGACCCAGCTGCCTGATTTTCTCTATTTCTGCTACAACTTCTAACATTTCACATGTTAATCCCCCATTATTTGGGGATTACTGTGTGATGTGGGTTTTCCCTGGAGTCAATGGGAGGGAGGCCTAGCCCAAGGAGAGTGTGTTATGCAATAAGTTGCATAGAGCAATGGTTCTGGTTTATGACTGATAGTGGAGGCGGAGTTTGAAGTAATAAAAGTTCCTGTTTGTTAAAGCGCATGCTCTTTGGTTGCCTTCACCTTCCCCAGGACTCTATGAGGAGAAGGGGTATCCTGGAAAGGCAGAAGAAACTAAGACTGAAATAAAGAGGAGTTCCTGCCCCTAAGAGCAGTAACTGAGAGGGTGAAAAGAGTTCTGGGTGGGTAAGGGGAACCCAGCCTGGGAGTGGGAACTGGAACAGAGGAAATCTGTTTAAGGACAGGGTGCAGCCCTGAGAGGTGCACCACTGGAAGGAAGACATACAGGGAGGTCTGATCCTGAGGGAAACAAATAGTGATCAGAGGCATCAGGAGCAGCATTGAATTACAAAGCCTAAAAGGATAGCTGATGGACTGGAGGAGTTGTATATTTGTACTTAATTCTGGATTGCAAAGAGAAACTTTAGGTAGTGGATGAGACTGTACTTGGTGGGATTAAAACACAAAAACCCACTTTTAAACTAAATGCTGACTGTATATACAAAGTTGAAGTTCAGATTTACTGCTTGTTGCAGCATTCAGTAAAGTTTGCAAAAAATCATAATCCCTTGGTGTGCTGAATATTCTATGGAATGAAAGAAATGGCTCTTGGACTGGAAGAAGATACTCAGGAATGAGGCCAGCTTAACAACCTATGGCCTTCCAGATCTTTATCCGGTCCTGGTCCTGGTCTTTGCCCAAGCTCGATTGAGGAAAGAAACTGAACTGAGTGAGAGGAGTGTATGTGTGGAGGGAAATAACCCACGGTATAGATGGAGGTATATGGATTTTGTTTGCTGTGACCCGGGTCGCATGGAGAGAACTGAGCTGGTCGGAGAAATCCAGATTACACATATTGCCCTCTTTGCCACTCTTTCAGGGAACTCCAAAACTCATTTTTGATCTGCTCAAGTAGGGTGTCTTGAAACACTTAAACATGTGCCATCAGTTTGGGTTGCTATTGTGTATTCATTTCAGTGCCGTAGGTAGGATTGAGTGGACATCTGGTGGAGAAACTGAGATGGGCCTCTATAGAATCATGTTACCCAAGCTAATGGGGGCTGATAGGGTCCCCCTCAAACTCCAGTAAGCAAGTAGGGGTGGGGGCTTGGGGTTTTTTGTAGAAATTGAGGGGTGTCTAGGGCAGAGTATGTGAGTGGATATTGGGAAGGGGTCTAAGGCAGGGGTCTAAGGCAGTCTAAGGCAGGCCCCTCCACGAGTATGCAGAGTGACTTGGCTGGAGGCTCTGATTCCAGGTCCCCAGGGCCGGGGTCCAGATCTGGCCTGGGACCACAGTAGCAAGACCAGCCACAGAGTTGGCTCTTTCCTCAGATGTGCAGTCAGACTCTGCGGCCATGACTAAGAATTCTGACCCCTCTGCCAGCCCTTAGGAAAATGCAAGTTGAATGTGATGGCCTAGGTCATGGCAGTACTTTTTCTTTGTTCGCTTATGGACCTTTGGCTATTTTTCTCTAACTGTTGGGACTTGAATAGCATTTAGTGTCTTTGGTTATTATATTTTACCAAAGGTTTTTTTTTTTAATGGGGCCAGCTGTTATGCTTGGTAGAGTGTGATTGTGTTAGTATGGGTGTATGTGTGCAGTGTGGCTGTGGGGAAGGGTGGGAGAGGGTAGTGGAATGGGAGGGAGGGTGGATAGGGTTTAGTGTGGTGGAGTATGATGTTGATTTTTGGGATACAAGATGAGATATCTGAGTTTGGTATTGGGTTCCAAAGAATGAGATTCTGGGTTGGAGGACTGATTTATCTGGAGGAGGGAGGAGCTGATTTAGGGGGATTGGAGGCTGGGCTGGTTCCCTAAGCTTGAAGATGATGACAGGTTTGGCTTATTACCATCTCTTTTTTCTTTCTGCTTCCTATTTGATTCTACATGACCATCGAAGTTGTCTCCTGGAATGTAAGGGGGGGGGGGGAGAGATCTCCTTTGGACATTGAACCAGCAGAGAGTATATGTAGCCCTTTTGCAGGAGATCCTTCTAAATATGCAGGAGCATGCCAAGTTACTGTGCTGATGGTTGGCTGACTATATCGAGGCCCCTGCGGTAATTATCCTTTTTTAGGAAGGGGATGTTGGTAGAAAAGTAAACTGTGAGGATAATGAGGACTACTATATTATAGCTGTAGTAAAAATAAAGGGCCACCCTTTTTTGTTGTGTAATGTTTATGCCCCCAATGTTTATAGGGTAGTAACCTGGTCGCAAGTGCCTATAGAGCAGAACCCTGACTTTGCTCCAGGTCTGGCAGGTGGGGTATTTTGGAAATGGGTATAAGGGAGGTGCCATTTTCTATATCAGGGTCTGAGGGAGGATGGATCTCTAAAGTCTTTAACAGAGTTACCTGGGGGTGATGAAGGTGGCAGATTGATTGTGTTTGCATATCATCAATTTGCCTATTATGTATCCACTTTGTGATGCTCTGGCTTGCTTATTGAGGCAGCTTCTAAACATGGAATTTTTTTGACAGGACTATCCCCAACATTTGTCTCTTTCTGAGCTCCATAGGGCTCTCACCGAATTTCTCCCTTTGAAGGATTGCTCTGGGGTGATTCAACACTGGACTGTAGAACTGGGGATTCAGTTGGCCAATCAGGCCCCAGTATATACTGTAATTTTAGTGCTATCCTTAGAGAATGTCATTTTTGAGTGTTAACAAGAGCATATTTTTCTCCAGAGCAGGCTCATCAGGCAGGTATTCTCTCATCTCTCCTTTGTCCAAAGTGTGAAGCCATGGAGGGCTCTTTTTCCCACATTTTTTTGAGCTATCCTAAAACATAGCTTTTTTGGGCTCAGGTTTCGAGATATTTAGATAAGTTTCTGGAGAGACATCTTCAACTCTCTCCTTTGAGGTTCTTGTTTGGAAGCCTCTTGGGCTGTGGAACTTTGCAAAAGGCTAAGGGGAACTGCCCCTCCAACCTACTGACAGAAGAGAAATGTGCCGCTTTCTAATATGACTTTGGAGGCTCAAAATACTTGACATTCTATTAAAAGACAGTTATTTTGGTGTGTATGGGAGATATATATACAATCCCTTCCTGCCAGAGTGAGAAGCTTAATTGTTAATCAGCTTAATTTATTACCTATGCCTCATCTATCATTTGTGTTGTTTGGGCTGGGTAGGTGGGGGGGAAAGGGATTTAGGTTTGCAGGGAGGAGGGCTGGGGGAATTGGGGGTGGGGGAGCAGTTAGGAAGGGAGGTTGGTTTTTGGAATGGTTGTATTCTAGAATGAATTGCTATGAAGTTTTACATGCCCTCATGATTTTGTGGTTGTTCTTTCTTAGTCTTATTTTATTTATTCAATAAAATCGACTTACATCTAAAATATTGAATAGATGTTTTTTGAAATTTTTTTATTTAAATGAGAGGAGAGAATCAGTGTAATACATAGTGCTATCAAAGCGCTCATAGGCACCTGCACTTGTACATAAATGACAAACCACAAGCATTTACTGCTCTAGTTGTAAGTTAAGAAACTACACATCATTATTAGGCTCCTCTCATAATTTTAAACTATAAGCATCTATATACCTTGTGTGCAAACGCACTGTGATAAGCACACTAAAACATATAAAGAATTTCAAAACTTCCCTCTATATTCCAAAGCCACATAAACTCTTCATTAACTGTTCATTAAGTTCTTAAAAAACTTGCAACTTATCTGCTGCGTCATGTGGGTAAAAAGACACTGTCCAACGAGGTGGCCCATTTTGCTTCCTTCCTCAGGGACCTATATCAGCGTTCCCGTCATCCACTGACATTGATGAGAGGAGCCTAGTAATGATGTGTGGTTTCTTAACTAATGTGTGGGCTCAATTTAAAAAACAATTTTCAAAAATATCTATTCAATATTTTAATGTGCTCCCACTGTGTAGTAACTGTACTGTAATTCAGAGGGCTGATTTTTGTACTATTGTTGGTTCACTCTCTCTGCTTTTGACATTTCTTGTTGAGAAACCTAGAACTGGCATAAAATCTCCCTTCTAGAATTGAGTAACTTGGCAACTCTAAGCTGTCTGCATCCATTCCTTCCTGAGGTGCAGCCTCCAAGACTGAACACAGTACTCTAGGAGAGGTCTCACCATCGATCTATACAACAGCATAATTGCGTTTTTTATTAGCTGCTCTACCTTTCCTTGTGATTTCCAGCATCACTCTAGCTCTGGCCACTGCCTTATCGCACTATATTTTGCTGTCTTCAAATCATCAGATATAGTTATCTGAAGTGTCCTTCCAGTTTTTCACTTCCTGTCATTTACTACTTACTGCTGACTTGGATTTCTGTACCTTGAAAAGAAAACTATATTTTGCTAGCCCCTCCCCCCCAGGCCTGCTGATTCCACTGCTGCTGCCCTCTCCCTGGGCTTGCTGCTGCCACCAACCTACCTCAGTGCTGCTACAAGGTCCAACTCCACAGGCCTGAAATCCAGCACTGTGTGCCTCAGGTGACTTCCTATTTGAAGAAGCGAGATGTGCAGCGGTGGAACATTATTATTATTTGTTACATTTGTATCCCACATTTTCCCACCTTTTGCAGGCTCAATGTGGCTTACATATAACCGTTAACGGTGTTAGCCGATTACGGTTTGAATAAATACATAGTATAAATGAATACAAACTGATATTGTGGTATAATGAGGTATAATGGGGGGAACTTAGAGAGGGAGAGGGGGGAGAAGAGTCAGGTAATGTCCATTGCAGTCTTTGGTTATGTTGTGTCGCAAGTGACCAGTATTTTTATGTTGGGTCAGTGGGGTATGCTCTTCTGAACAGGTCTGTCTTTAGTGCTTTCCGAAAATTTAGGTGGTCGAGCGTACATGGGCCTGGCATTGCTGTATGTCTGCACCCTTTGCTACGCTAAACTTGCTTACCGTATTCTGCCGACCCTGACACTCCTTTACCATGTGCAGTATTTTGAGCAGCACCTCACAGGATGCACACTGATCTTTTTTGTTCATTGCTGAAGGTGAGGGATCCCTGGATTTCCACAGGTTAGCTTTTTTTTAGCACTGGGGAAGGGGGGGGGGTCTGGAAAGAGGTCATGGAGGCAGGAGGGAGCTGTTCTGAAGGGGCAAGACTTGGGCAGGAGGAGCACCTTTTCCTCTGATCCTGGAGAGACTCTCCCCCCCCCCCCATAGTAGTGGAATGGGGTGAGCCACTGGACCAGCAGAGGGTGACTAGCAAAACTGAATATGTACATTGAATACTGGGGTCCACATACCTGACTTTATCCAGGTTTCTACTTCTTTCCATTTGCTGAGTTCAAAAATTCCAGAAAACCAAGTCTAAGCCAGACAGAGAATGAAGAGAGGGAAAAAAGCAGTTTCTTAGCAACCCTGGCCCCTGCTCTCCCTCTCCCTCCCTCTCTCTCTCTTTCTCTCTGTCTGATTGAATTCTGATTCTTCTTCTAGAGAAGCTTTTATTTATGTTTATCGGTATGAAGTGATTTTTTTATCACAAGAGAAAGGAAAAGCTTTTAAGAATTTATTTATTTTCCTTTTACTTTATTCCATATTGTGCAACATTACTTGAAAAGCAGAGAACATTCGGAGCCTCTCCCCCCCCCCCCCCCCCACCTCCAGCCCCAAGATAGGTTGATTATCTCCCTCTCCCCTCCCACAACCCCAAGATAGCTGAGTCTCAACACCCATACTCCTTGAGACAGACTGAGCCTCTCTCCCCACCTCAACTGGTTTAGTCTTTGCCTTCTCCCCAAGTGAACCTTCCTCAGCCCTCTACCTTCACCAGCCTACAAGAAAGGCTAAGCCTCTCTGGCCCCTACCAGCAAGACAGGGGAGCCTCACTCTGCCTTCTCCAACCCCTGAGGAAGAATGATCATTTCTCTGCTTTCCTTCCCCTCTATGGCTGAACCATTTTCTGATCTCTCTTCCCCCCACCCCAGCCCAAGAGACAGGCTGAGCTTTTCTCTGTCTACCATATTCAAGACAGCTGAACCAATTCCCCACCTGCCCTCTCCAAGAGATGAATTGAGATACTATCCCTCCCCCAAGAGAGGCTAAGTCTCTGTATGCCCCATCCCACTTCCCCGAGATAAGTTGAGTCTTTTACTGAACTCCCCCTCCCTAGGAGACAGGAAGATTCTTTATCTATGCCATCCCCACCTCCTTAAACAGCCTAAGCCTCACCCTGCCTCCTCAGGCTGGACCTCTGCATACCCCCTCCCAGACTTCAAAAAGTGTGAGCCTTTCCATGCCCTTTTCCAAACTCCAGATAGGCAGAGCTTTTCCTTGTCCCCCCCCCCACACACACACACATACACATCGGTTGAATCTATCCCTGCCGCTTCTTGACCCCCTCCTCTAGACTCCAGACTGGAGAGCTGCACAGGAATGTGGTTAACAGGAATCTCGTGAGGATCTCCTCCAGGTCCACATGGGGATGGACATAGGTTCTGCTGGGTTCCCGCAGAAGTGTAGTGCCAGGCCAGCCTACCTATCCTTTCCACTAAGAGGGAAAGTTATCAACATGGGCTACTGTTAAGTTGGGTTATTCTACCAGAACTTGGGTTATTTTAATACAGGGTTCAAGGTGAGGATGGAGGAGATTACTTGCTGGGACAGGCAGAAATGGAGGAGATTCTGGTGGGAACAGGCGGAGATGGGTTAGATTCCAGTGGGGACGGGCAGAGACAGGTGAAATTACTGTCCCTGTGCAACTCTCTATTCCAGACAAGCTAAGGCTCTTCCTGCCCTCAACCCCCACACCCCATTTCAGATAAGTAAAGCCTTTTCTTGCTATAAGATGTTGAATCTCTCTTTGCCTCCTCCTCCCTCAAACAGGATGAACCTCTCTATTCCCCCTCTTGAAACAGACTGGGCTTCTTTTCGTCGATCGCCCCCCCCCCCCCCAACCTCCTTCCCCTCACTAGTCAGGGGAAGCCTCTCTTTTCCCTCCCCCCACCCTCACCAGAAAGGCTAAACCTGTCTTTTATCACTATCCCCCTCAACAGATTAACTGAGCCTCTCTCTTATCCTCCTTCCCCAGGCTGAGCCTCTTTCTTTCTTTGAAGTCTATTTTCTTTCCATCATGGTTTTTTTTTTCCTTTTTCTTCTCACTCTCTGCTTCCAGTACTCTTTTACTTTTTTCCCTTTCTCTTCTACTATCTCTATATTTTTTGTCTTCTCTGTTTCTCCCCCTGTCCCCTCTTCGGCTGCCTTTCTGTCCATCCCTTTCCTCTCCCTGCCCCTCTCCCTCCCCCTCCTTAAGACATCCCTTCTGCTGTCAGGGAGAGAGAGAGCATCCTCCTCCTTTTCAGAGAGGCAGCTGAGAGGGGAAGGAGAGACACAGAGAGGACGGCAGATCCGCTGAGAACTCAGTAGAGATCGGAGCTCAGGGGGCCCTGGACAGGTGTATCGCGTCCGCCTACATTATGCGCGTGCAAAGAGCTCGGCGGTGAGTGCACACAACTGCTTTTTAGCAGTCAGGGCTGCGCTAGTGACAGTTTCTGCATTTCAAAGGTATAGCGGAGATGGGTGAGAGATAAAAGAATCCTAACCTGCAGTAGGTACATAGAGGAGGGGGAGGGGGGAGAACAATCTGCTCAAATGCTTCTTTCACACAAACTCAGAGAGAGCTGTGCAGAGTGCAGTGCAGGGAGCTTTCACCCTCTCCTGGATTCCTGACACAGAGAGATTTGTGAAGCCATCGAAGAAAGCTGGACACCATGTACTTCTGGTCTTCATTTAGCCTGAACCGTAGCTGTGTACTGAAAATGTCTGCGTGCATGTGTGGACATTCTCAGGTGTGCAAAGAGCTTTCCACATAGGTTCTTATGTGTGTATGTGACTTCATGTTTTCATATGCTCATGTATGTGATCTCATATGTACACGTTTTTTTTAACTATGCTTACCTGTACACGTATGGGTGCATCTATGTGTATTCATATGTATGTGTATATATGTATAGTCATGTGTATTTATGAGTACATGCCTGTGCACCTGTTCTTGTGTGTGCTCGTGTCTACATGTATACACAGTATCATGCATGTATGCTCACAGTTGTACATGAGTGCTCATGCATTTGTATATGGGGGAGTGGGTGATTTATGCTCAAAGCAGTTGGGGTGATTCTGTGTGTCAGAGAGCGCAAGTCTGACCTCCTGTCAGATTTTAACATTTCTATTATTTAATAACTCGGTTTGGCTGTGATTTAGTAGTGGAAGGAAAGGTGCAGGGAGATGCTCTGTTTACATAAAGGTGTTGCAGTGCACTGTGTGAGTAGCTGAGTGGCGGCAGCGAGATGCCTGAATATCTGTGTACATGTACCTGAAGCCTGATGTATTCAGGGTATCTATGCAGCTGTAAAAACATTGGATAGCTCAGTTGCTCCAAGCAGGCTTAGCACAGAGACTGAGAGGCTTCAGAGAACTGCAGGAATAGGAAAGCGATTGTGTAAAAGCAACAGGACATGCAAACAAATTGTGGAAACCTGGCATACTGTATGTTGCCGTATGAAAACTGTCTGGGAATACTGTGCCCATCCTATAAAGACTCTGGGACTTGTGTGAGGGCTCTCTGGTAATACAGGGACCCATTCTAGTGTGTCCCAATTCAAGAAAACTCTCTGACAATAGTGTCTTATTCTGGAGAGGCTGAGGTGATACTGTCTCCCATCCTAGAAAAGCTTGAGATAGTGTGCCCAATTCTCAGATGTCTCTAGGGCACTCCTGCATTCCACCCCAGAGACAGAACGACTTTGGGAATACTGTAGATTCCCTGGGAACAGTGTGCCCCATCCTAGAAAGATTTTGTGAATAGTATGGCCCGTGCTAAGAGAATTTTCTGGGAATGCAGTACCAGGTCCTAGAAAGATTTTAGGAATAATGTGATCCACTCTATGAGGACGCTCAGAAATACAGTTTCTTATTTTAGAAAGATGTTGAAAATAACGTGTCTTTTCCTAGAGAATATTAGTATCTTAATAGGTGATGGCCTCGTATATTGGAGTAACAATAATAATAAAAGTTGTAGCATATGAGCTTATGAGACCATATAAGCTTTGTCCTTCAATAGGGTATCTTCTACAGAGGTGACTCCAATCCTACAGACTGTGAAAGTAATCTATTTTATCACTGAGTGAGTCTGTCCTCAGGGGCCCATATCCACAATGTTCCTGAGGATAGCATATGTTAATGAAATGAGTGTTGAAGACAGTGTGAGAGATGTTTGTGTGTGTGGTACAAAGATAAGGTGTGAGTGCGGTAACTTATGTGTTAGAGAAATAAACTTTATGTCCTGCTGTCCGAGTGCTATATCATGACACTGTGATATCCTAGAGTCCTGCGTATACATTGTGCTATGGTTGTGTGCTGTGTGAATGAATATAACATGTTACAGTTAAATAAAGGAAACAAGGGCTCAAGGTAAACTAAATATAAGAATTGCCATACTGGGTCAGACCAAAGGTCCATCAAGCCCAATATTTGTTTTCAGGAGTTGCCAATCCAGGTCACAAGTACCTGGCAGGATCCCAAAAGGTATCAAGATTCCATTATACTTACCACAGGGATAAGCAGTAGCTTTTCCCCAGGTCTACCTTAATAATACTTTATGGACTTTTCCTGCTACAACTTGTTCAAACTTTTTTTTTTAATCCAGCAGCACAGCTAGGTTTAAAAAAGGGCTGAACAAGTTCTGGGAGGAAAAGTCCATAAACTGCTGTTAAGGTTGTGTTGAATATAAAAATATTTTTTCTTACTTATTTTAAATGTACAGTTTAGTAAACTTCATGGTCTTTGTAGTTTTTGAAAAAGTAAAAAAATTGATTCACGTTTACCCATTCCACCCCACTCAGGATTTTATAGCCCTCTGTCGTATATTCCATCAGCTGTCTCTTCTCCATACTGAAGAGCCTCAACCTTCCTAGCCTTTTACATTACATTAATTTACTTATGTTCTACATATACCTGATTAGTTCAATGCAGATTACATACCAAGAAAACTGAGAATAACCCAGAGAATTACAGTAAAATAGAGACTTCCAGTGATAACAAAAAAGCTCAGATAGCTTAGCCAAGAGGTTAATTGAATAACGTCTATGGGTTTTTTTTCATATGAGAGTTGTTAGTTGCCCTTCTCTGCACCTTTTCTAATTCCAATACTCAAGATGCAGTTGCATCATAGAGCAATGCAAAAACATTATGTGATATTCTTTGTTTTATTCTCTGCTCTTTTTGTAATACTTCCTAGCGTTCTCTTTGCTTTTTTGGTTGCTGCTACTGCAGACTTAGCAGAAGATTTCAATATATTGTCCACAATGATGCCTGGATTCTTTCCCTGGCTGGTGACTCCTAGCATGGAACCTAGCATTCTGTACCTGTAATTTGGGTTATTCATCCCAATGTGTATCATTTCACACTTGTCCACATTACATCTCATCTGCCATCTGGATGCCTGCTGTCCCAGTCTTACAAGGTCTTTCTTCAATTTCTCACAATGAACATGTGATTTAACAACTTTGAATAATTTGGTGTCATCAGCAAATTTGATGACCTCACTCGTTCCCATTTCCAGCTCATTAATAAGTATGTTAACAAGCGACGGCATACATGCAGTGAATGAGATTCTAACTCTCAAGTTATATAAGTACATAAGTAATGCCATACTGGGAAAAGACCAAGGGTCCATCGAGCCCAGCATCCTGTCCACGACAGCGGCCAATCCAGGCCAAGGGCACCTGGCAAGCTTCCCAAACGTACAAACATTCTATACATGTTATTCCCGGAATTGTGGATTTTTCCCAAGTCCATTTAGTAGCGGTTTATGGACTTGTCCTTTAGGAAACCGTCCAACCCTTTTTTAAACTCTGCTAAGCTAACCGCCTCCACCACTTTCTCTGGCAACGCATTCCAGAGTTTAATTATACGTTGGGTGAAGAAAATTAAACTCTGGAATGCGTTGCCAGAGAAAGTGGTGAAGGCGGTTAGCTTAGCAGAGTTAGAACAAATTGTTTGGTTGTTGTTGTTTTTTTTTTTTTTAAAGATGAGTACTTGTCAACAATCCTTTAGCAGGGAAAGTAGCAGAAATCATTTAAATGAGGCTTTTTGCATGCATAGATTGCAAAATATTTTAAGGGTGATAGAGCAGAGGTTCTCAACCCAGTCCTTGGGACACACCAAGCCAGGCAGGTTTTCAGGATACCCACTGTGAATATGCATGAGAGAGATTTGCATACAATAGAGGCAGTGCATGCAAATTTATCTCATGCATATTCACTGCGGATATCATGAAACCAGAATAGCTTGGTGCGTCCCAAGGAGTGGGTTGAGAACCCTTGTGTTAGAGTAAAACAGGTCAGTACTGAGAAGAATTTATCTGTATTGCAACAATTGCTATCCAAATAGGTGGCACTGACAAAGGCAACTCATTGATTTTCAGCAGTACTCTCTAGACCAGTGGTCCTCACTAATTTTTAAGTCAGGGCCCTTTTGAATCCACCTGAAGGAGAGCTGCAAATTATGTTCGCATGTGGGGGTCACGACACTGCTTACTAGCAAGTGAAAGTGACATCCATCCCTTCAAGCCCTCTTTTAAACTTTTCATTGGGAGTATCCTTAAGCAGATGGGCATTTCCAAATGCACTGTCTTCTACTGTTGAGAAATGCCTTGTCTTTCAAGCATGCAGCCTTTCCTCCTTCCACTTCCTGCTTTCTGTCACCTGCCTGGGAAGAGAGGCAGAGAGTAGTGAAGAAAAAACTGAACCATGATGGGGACTGCACAAGAGGTCTTCAGGGACTGCCATTGGTCCCCCGGGCCTTGCATTGAAAAATACTGATCTAGACAGTGCCACTGAAAATCATTACTGACCACCCAGTACAATCTGATAGTGCTGGAGCTGTGCATGGACAAAACTGACAGTTACCTGGTTACAGGGAGCAATGCTTAAAAGGTTGCCTAAACTTAGGTGTTGGGATAATCCATGCTAAGCACAAAGTCTATATTGGCAATTATGCCCTTAATTGCTATTATAGAATACTAGCGTAATTCCTCAGTTATGGTGCAAACATTTTGCACCATAACTGAGGAATTACGCTAGTATTCTATAATACACTATCTCAATTGCCAATATAGCTCAAAGGCTGCTGTAAATGCTCATGTCTAACTGTTGTAAGTTAGGCGTGTAACTGATAGCATTCTATAATCCATAAATGTATTAGGCATTCTCCTGACTCACCCTTGCCCTCCCAGGTCCACGCCCCCCTTGTAGTTGCACACTACAGATTTTGCATGCACAATTTGTAGAATCCCAACTAAAAGTCGTTATGTGCATAACTACCAATTATTGCCAATGGGCACCAATTAACACCAATTGTAGCCACTAATTGGTTAATTAGCAGCTAATTATTCAATTAAATTACACACATAACTGACCCTATTTTATAACTTGCATGTGCAATTTTGTGCACTAAGCACAAAATTGTGTACGCAAGTTTAAAGAATTAGGTGGTTACATAGAAAAATGAAGGCAGATAAAGACCATATGGCCTATCCAGTCTGTCCATCCATGCCATCTACTCTCCCACTCCATTTGAGATTGTATGTACTTGCCCCAAGCTCTCTTAAATTCAGATTAGTAGCTATATTCAGACTGCTATCCCACTCTACCGTTTCAGGGTATATCTATCATCCTTGAAGGCCTCTGAGGGAATAATATGTCCCACTCTACAGTCTCAGGTTATAATGTCCACCATCCTTGAAGGTCTCTTAGGGAATAATGTATCTCACTCTACAGTTTCAGATTATAATGTCCATCATCCTTTGAGGCCTCTGATGGAACTATGCATCCCACTACAGTCTCAGAACGAAATGTCCACTGTCTCAACAGGTCTTTCAAGAATTAATATCCCAAATCCTAAAAGGTCTCTCAGAGGCTATTGTACTCTACCCTATAGCTTCAGGGGATAATGTGTCCCATCTGAGGAGGTCTCTCCAGAAACAGTGTCTCTCGGAATAATGCCTTTTCTGTAACTGCACTGCTTCATTAGAATCCCTGTGAGTTTACTTTATAAGGCTGTGTTGCAGATTGTCAGTGACAGTCCCTCTTGCATATTTTGGCTGAGATAAAATATTAGTCCATGGAACCATATGTCAGAAAATCTCCTGAGTTCTAATCCCAGCTGTGCCAGAGCTTCTGACTTTGGCTATGTCACTTTCAGGCTCATTTTCAAAAGAGATGGACGTCCATCTTTCAACATAAATCAGAACATGGACATCCATCTCCCAGGGACGTCCAAATCTGTATAATCAAAACCCGATTTTGGACGTCTCCAACTGCAGTCCGTCACAAGGACGTCCAAATTTCAAGGGGCGTATCGGGGGCATGGTGAAGATGGGACTTGGGTGTGCCTAAGACTTGGACATCTTTGAGCCATAATCAAAAAAAGCTTGGATGTTTTCACCTGGACGTGTTTTTTTTACGAATAAGTCACAAAAAGGTGCCTGAGATGACCAGATGACCACCAGAGGGAATCGGGGATGACCTCCCGTTACTCCCCCAGTGGTCACTAACCCCCTTCCACCCTCAAAAAACATCTTTAAAAATATTTCGTGCCCGCCTCAGATGTCATACTCAGGTCCATGACAGCGCATGCAGGTCCCTGGAGCAGTTTTAGTGGGTACTGCAGTGCACTTCAGACAGGCAGACCCAGGCCCATACCCCCCTACCTGTTACATTTGTGGAGGAAACAGTGAGCCCTCCAAACCCACCAGAAACCTACTGTACCCACATAGAGGTGCCCCCATTCACCCGTAAGGGCTATGGTAGTGGTGTACAGTTGTGGGTAGTGGGGTTTGGGGGGGTTGGGGGGTTCAGCACACAAGGTAAGGGAGCTATGTACCTGGGAGCATTTTATGAAATACAGACAGAGAGGGCAATACAGTATACAATCAAACCAAAAGAAAAATGCAACACTGGGCCTTCAGAACTAGGACAACAGGAGTACTTTATTAATTGATGACCCGACACGGGCCGTGTTTCGGCGCCAACAAAGGCGCCTGCCTCAGGGGTCGATGTACTGATGCAATAACGTGCAGATAACAAAGCACGAATGCCTGACAACTTTCTTTCCTTTAGTCCTATAAGACCAGTCCAGACCAATGGGTTGTGTCCATCTACCGTGTCTGAAGAGGGTTGTTCACGTTCCACTCACCCAGTCCACTATAAATCGATCCCAGGATTGCCGAGTGGGGCGTTTTCCTGCCAGACCAGGCTGGTTTTGGGACGTTACAGACCGGATTTCTCCATTGCGCCGCCGTCTACAGCCAGTTTCCACTCCCAGTACCGTCTCCTCTCGCCGCTCCACATCCAGCGGTGTTCGCATGCACTGTCTACAGGGACAGTAAGAGACGTACACGGGCCGGGAACAAAAACGTCATTTTATGAAATCCACTGCAGTGCCCCCTAGGGTGCCCGGTTGGTGTCCTGGCATGTCAGGGGGACCAGTGCACTAGAAATACTGGCTCCTCCCATGTCCAAATGGCTTACATTTGGACGTTTTTGACATGGACGTCTTTGGTTTTGAAAATCAAAGACGTCCATGTCTAGGGACGTCCAAATTCCTTGGTATTTTCGAAATGAAAGATGGACGTCTTTGGTTTTGAAAATCAAAGACGTCCATGTCTAGGGACGTCCAAATTCCTTGGTATTTTCGAAATGAAAGATGGACGTCCATCTTTTTTCAAAAATACGGTTTTCCCCGCCCCTGGATTTGGACGTTTTACAAAGACGTCCAAATCCAAACATAGACATTTCTTTTGAAAATGCCCCTCTTTGTCTTTTTGTGCGTCATTTACCAGCTTGTAATTATATAATATTAATAACAGCACTATTGCTTTTGCCCTATGTGTTCAGAATTTGTCATGTGATATTCCCAGTCATGCACCCTAGAGGTGGCTGTGTCAACATGTATTATTGAAGTCCTATGATAGTGCTTCTGAACTATCTCCTGGAGGCACACCTAGCAGTGAATATGCATAAAATAGTTTACATGCCATGGATCTCCATTAATATTACATGCTTACAAGCACATAATCCTGAAAACTGAATAAGCTAGGTGTGTCTCCAGGAGACAATTGAGAAGCACTGTTTTGTGACTGTCTAAAATGTATTGAGATCTTCACCTAGGGCAGGACTTTCCAAACCTTCCCTGGGTCCATTTGCATATCCTGAATCTTCAGTGAATATAATGGATTTCATGCATATTCATTGTAGATGTTCTGAAAACTCAGCTAACTGGGGGATTGCCAGGGCAGGTTTGGGACACCCTAATTTAAAGGAATATTAGTTTCTGTGTCAATGATAAACTAAGTTGTTCTATTGAGTGATCTTTCATGTTAGCAAGGAGATTTCCTCAATTAAAAAGACAATTCCATCAATAGGGAGATTCTTGCTGGAATATGACCATTTGAAGTCATTTTCCAGAATGTGACACAGAACCAGGGAATTGGTGGTTAATGGCATCTGGCTTTTTTTTTTGGGGGGGGGGGGGGGGGGGGGAGGAGGAGAAGGAGTTCCAAGAACAATAACTTTGAGTTATCCTGTTTCTCTTAGTAGCTGCAAGCTGTCAGGGAAATCTTCTCTCAGACTAAACCATCCAGCATTGTTCTGCTGTAGAATTGCTGGATATCGGAAAATTATCATATTTGTACAATAATTTTACCACATGCACACAATGACAATGGTCAAAATATACAATAACTTTTCTTTTTCTACTTGTAAGTCATCTTGCTGAAATTCAGAAAGGAGGTAACCACTTTCAAGTTTCATTACATCACTACTTCTGAGCCCTCTGTTGGAGGAGCATCTAGCTAGGCAGGTTTTCAGGATTACCACAGTGGATATGCACAAAATAAATTTGCATATAGTGGAGACCCATAGTATGGAAATGTACCTCACTCATATTCATTGTGATAATCCTGAAAACCTGACTGGCTAGGGGTACTTCAAGGAAAAGGCTGAGGTTAAATGCACTAAGGCAAGAGGAAGCCTGCACCAATCCAATATGGGAAAATGGGTGCGTAAACCCTTCCCTCTTTGCCTTACAGACTGGCCTTTAACCAGTCCTTGATTATCCTTGCAGAGGGGCAGCAACAAAGAATTATTTTAGTCAGTTTCCTTGAGAAATTAGGCTAAAAGAAGTGCTTATAAAAAAAATCCATGCAACAAGCAGGAACCGTTGAAGGGGTGCACAGAGTTCTGGGGGACACCATCCTGCTTATAATGAAACGAGAAAAACGCCCAAGTTCCGACCTAAATCGGGAGATGGACGTTTATCTCACAAAAACGAATAACGCGGTATAATCGAAAGCCGAACTTGGATGTTTTCAACTGTACTCCATTGCGGAAGCGTACAAAGTTGACGGGGGCGTGTTGGAGGCGTGGTGAAGGCGGGACTGGGGCATGGTTATCACCCGAACAGAGATGGGCGCCTTTCGCCAATAATGGAAAAAAAGTATGCGTTTGTAGCAAGAATTTAGGGCACTTTTCCTGGACCCTGTTTTTTCACGAATAAGGCCCCAAAAAGTGCCCTAAATGACCAGATTACCACCGGAGGGAATCAGGGATGACCTCCCCTGACTCCCCAGTGGTCACTAATCCCCTCCCACCACAAAAAATGATGTTTCACAACTTTTTATTTTCATCCTCAAATGTCATACCCACCTCCCTGGCAGCAGTATGCAGGTCCCTGGAGCAGTTGTTAGGGGGTGCAGTGGACTTCAGGCAGGTGGACCCAGGCCCATCCCCCCCCCTACCTGTTACAATTGTGCTGCTTAATGCTTAGTCGTCCAACCCCCCCAAACCCACTGTACTCACATGTAGGTGCCCCCCTCACCCCTTAGGGCTATAGTAATGGTGTAGACTTGTGGGCAGTGGGTTTTGAGGGGGATTTGGGGGGCTAAACACACAAGGGAAGGGTGCTATGCACCTGGGAGCTCTTTTACCTTTTTTTTTTGTTTTCGTAAAAGTGCCCCCTAGGGTGCCCGGTTGGTGTCCTGGCATGTGAGGGGGACCAGTGCACTACAAATCCTGGCCCCTCCCACGAACAAATGCCTTGGATTTATTCGTTTTTGAGCTGGGCGCTTTCATTTTCCATTATCGCTGAAAAGCAAAAACGCCCAGCTCACAAATTGTCGAATAAATCATGGACGTCTATTTTTTTCGAAAATACGGTTCGGTCCGCCCCTTCACGGACCCGTTCTTGGAGATAAACTCCCATGGAGATAGACGTTTTCGTTCGATTATGCCCCTCCATGACCAGCAGACCAATCCAAATAGAAGAAACTACTCTCTGTCACTGGCCTCAGCTAGGGAGCCCTGTTTCCCAGCGTTGCTGCCATAGCTAAGTTTAAAAATAAAACATCATTGTATGCATTTCGTACTTCAGATCTAGCAGCACTGTTTTGCTGCTGTAGTCATCCTCTCCGCTGTGGAGGTGAAATGCATCCTTTGCAATTTACCTAGCCACCTAAAGCCCCTGACCGATGGGAGATTCTATCACAAGTGTATTCTGTAACACAGCAGTGTTGTGAGCGAGCCACATGAGCCCCGGACAAACAAGAGGCTCTGACCCAAATTTCGTGTCACGCAGTGCTGTGAGTCAGGAGACTTTAGCAGAGATGTCCTGAAATGCAGCACTGTGACTGACTTGCAGGAAAACCCTGTCAGGAGACTCAGTAACTGACAATATGTAGGACAATTTTCTTGTTATACGAGTGAAGTCTCTCTTAAGACTACTGTTATAAGCACAGAACTGGCTAAATGTAATTTAATTGAAGTCATATTTGAAGCAATATCTTCACTGTACAAAAAGGTATTTCGTGGGGTTGCACTGCTGAAATCCATAAGTACCCAAGGGTTTTATTTTTTAATCTTTAAAAAGGAGCTGAAAACTCCTACTGCTGTTCTTATCCAGAGGAACAGTCTCTTTCTTATCCCCTGCAGAAGAGAAGAGGTGTACATGAGACAAGCAATGGGGAGCAAAGGGGACTGATAGTGCGCACATTTGTGCCAGCCTGTTCACTTTCTCTGCCTGCAACTGGTCACACTGACTTCTGTGGCCCAGAGGTCAAGTGGTGAGAGCCCTCGCACCTGGGGACAGCTGGATGAAGTGAGGCCAGTGGTCCTGTGATGAGCTGATTCAGAACACAGAGAACGCTGGAGTTGGAACCCCTCCTAATATTATTCCTGAGTCAGCCCTATTGCAAACTCAATTCATGTCCTCTAGTTCTACCACCTTCCCGTCTCTGGAAAAGGTTTTGGGTTTTTTTTTTAAATTAATACCTTTCAAATATTTGAATGTCTGTATCATAGATATCACCCATGTCTTTCTTTTCCTCCAGGGGTAAAGCAGTGGTGTAGCAAGGCGGGGGAGGGGTGGTCCGCTCCGGGTGTCAGCTCGGGGGGGGGGGGGGGGTGCTCCCTGCCAGCTCCCCCCCCGACCTAGTGCCTACCCTCCTCAGCTCCCTCCAAATAGCTGAGCACCCTACCTTTAAAGAAATTTCGGAAGCCGTGGAGAGGCGAGGCGCAGCGCCTTGCGCCTGCAAGTCACCCTCCGCTGACGCAACTTGAGAGAGAGAGATGCTGGGAGTGGATGGTAGCAGGTGCAGGGAGCCAGAGCAGAAGAGGTAGGAATTTGAAACAGGGGAAAATGGTGACAAGGGAAGTCCAGGGAAGCAAAACCAGAGGAATGAGGAGGAGACAGGGAGACTGGCCAAAGGAGTGGCAGGGCAGGGCCACGTTTCTTGGGCCAGTCTGAGACAGTATTTCAACCCCAATCAATTTTTAAGTAGAAATAAAACATGAACAAAGACAGAAGGGACCCTCCTTTTTTGTATGGTAAACACAATAGCACTTGATGTTTTCCATCATTTTGATTGTGAAGGTATACTATTTTCTCATAGTTTATTTTTAAACAGCTGAATTGAATGAATAAGGATACACATACATGTGCTACATACAGAGACAAACCACTCAAACAGGCAATTAAAATGTTAAGTAGACTCCAACATCCTTTTCTACATAATCGTCACAGCATTACTAGTCAATCAGCCATGTTGTTTAGGTCATGTCCTCAGACATGAACAGTCTGAGACACATACATACATACATTCTGCTGTTAAGTTTTGAGGGGGCCAGATTGCGTGTGAGCTGCTTTCTGCATACTATGTGATCCTATACACCCGGTCCTTGGAGCACTCATGTCATGGCAAAAAAATGTCCAGGAGGAGGTCCAATGAAAGCTGCCAGTCCCTACTCTGACTCTTCAGAAAGAAAATGTGCGTCCAATGCGCCTCAGGGCCCAGGGTAATAACACTAACATCAGCCATCAGGAATTCAGAGAATCTTGGGGGAAAGAAATTGATGAGATGCATATCAACAAGACTATAAAACAATTTCTTGACAAAGGAAATGTGGCAGAAAAGCAGAACAGACTTAACACACTGCCTGTCAGGAAGAAGGGACAGCTGACCTCACCCTTATTAGTTCTTCAGGAGCCATCACACACAACCTCCTACTTACTGTTGTCATCCGGTTCTCATCAGTCATTTTATGCAGCCTCTCACCTTTCTTTTCATCCAGCTCTCATCAGGTAGCCATCATGCACAGCCTCTTGTCTTATTACTTCCAATCCTACTCTCATCTGAAACCAGCATGCATGATGTTTTTCTTTACTGTCTTCCATCTGACTGTCATCAGGAAGCCATCCGACATGGCTCTTTTCTCCATAATCTGCTTCTCTTCAGGGCGCCATTATTCACAGCCGCCTTTCTAACCTTTGGTCTAGCTATCATGAAGAAGCTGGACAGGGCTGTACTGAAGGGAGAAGAAGAAGGAAACTTCCTGGTTAAAAAGAGTGAGATGGCTGTGTTAGCTAAAATTACTAAGGAGACTGAGGGATCCTTTTACAAAAGTGCTGTAAAATGTTTAGTTACCGTGGCTTAATGTGAGATTTTATCATGCAGTAGCTGCTTTTTTTAGCGCAACATCTCTTGGAGGGGTTCCAACTCTTTCCTATTGCAGGTCTTGTGTTAAGTCCTCAGATGTGAGGACTTTACCCCAGTGGTGTAGCAAGGAGGGCTGCCACCCGGGGTGGTTTGCCGTTGCACCCCCCCCCCCCCCCCGGCTGCAGCACGATGACACCCCCCTCAGCGCATCAACACCCCCCCGACCCAGTGCCTACCCTCCTTAGCTCCCTCCAACCAGCTGAGCACCCTACCTTTAATGAAATTTCGGAAACCATGGAGAGGCGAGGCGAGGCGCAGCGCCTCGCGCCTGCAAGTAAAAGAAGCAAGGATCGTCATCGGGCCTTTCCTCACGCTGTCTGTCCCGCCCTTGCGGAAATAGGAAGTTGCGTCAGCGGAGGGCGGGACAGACAGCGTGAGGGAAGGCCCGATGACGATCCACGCTTCTTTTACTTGCAGGCGCAAGGCGCTGCGCCTCGCCTCTCCACGGCTTCCGAAATTTCTTTAAAGGTAGGGTGCTCAGCTGGTTGGAGGGAGCTGAGGAGGGTAGGCACTGGGTCAGGGGGGGGTGTCATCGTGCTGCACCCGGGGGGGGGGGAGCTGGCAGGGAGCACCCCCCCCCCCGAGCTGACACCCAGGGCGGACCACCCCTCCCCCCCTTGCTACACCACTGCTTTACCCCTGGAGGAAAGGAAAGACATGGGTGATATCTATGATACAGACATTCAAATATTTGAAAGGTATTAATTTAAAAAACAAAACAAAACCTTTTCCAGAGACGGGAAGGTGGTAGAACTAGAGGACATGAATTGAGTTTGCAATAGGGCTGACTCAGGAATGATATTAGGACGTACTTTTTCATGGAAAGGGTGGTAGTGGTAGATACCTGGTATGGCCTCCCGCGGGAGATGGTAGAGATGAAAACAGTAACAGAATTCAATAATGTGTGGAATAAACACACAGCAATCCTATATAGAAGGCATGGAACCAAACAACCTTAGTGGTAATTAGATGGCAACAACAGTAATTGGGAAGCAAAGCCAGTGCTGGGCAGACTTCTATGGTCTGTGCCCTGATCATGGCTGGACAGATTCAGCTTCAGTAACTGAAGAACAAGGCCAGTGCTGGGCAGACTTTATGGTCTGTGCCCTGAAAATGGCAAAGGATGTATCAAGATCAAGGATACGTATGTAGTATCACATCATACCTTATACTATGAGTTTATCTTGTTGGGCAGACTGGATAGCCCGTACAGGTCTTTATCTGCCATCATCTACTATGTTACTATGTTAACATTCAGGTTAACGTGTGGTACCTGCTCCTGGTTAACAAGGAAACACTTAGTGTCTCCAATTTAGGAGGTGGTAAGTGGTCCCATGGTAATTCCATTGATAGGCAGTTAGCACACAGTAAGCGTAACACGTTAACTGCCAAATGCCTTCCACGCCCATTCTCCACTCATGCCACACCCCATAACACAAAAAAACCCACTTAATGCATGGTTTGCTGCTCATGGACTGTGAAAATATTGCAAATCCCCTTAAATGTGTCACTGCGCTAGTGACTGCTGTTCAGTAAAATGCATGTTAAGTGCTTAACACCAGGGGCATAGCTGCTATGGGGCCACGGGGGCCTGGGCCCCCGTAAATTTGGCCCTGGACCCCCCTGCCCATGCCCCTCTCAACCCCCCCACCAACCCGCCGTCGCCGTCTGTACCTTTGCTGGCGGGGGACCCCAACCCCCGCCAGCCAAAGTCTTCTTCCTGTGTTTGGTTTCTTCTGAGTCTGACGTCCTGCTGCACGTACAACGTGCAGGACGTCAGAAGAAACTAAACGCAGGAAGAAGACTTCGGCTGGCGGGGGTTGGGTCCCCCACCAGCAAAGGTACAGACGGCGACGGATGGCGGGCAGGTTGAGAGGGGGGGTCAAACTTGTTGGAGGTGGTGCTGGCGTGGGGGGGTGTCAGCAATGGTGAGGGGGGGTCAGCAGCATCGGGGGGGGGCTAAAATGTGCCCCCTCACCTCGGCTCTGGGCCCCCCTACCGCTGAAGTCTAGATACGCCCCTGCTTAACACGGTTTAGTAAAAGGGCTGCTGAGTCACAGCTGCATGGAAGAGCTTCTTTGTGTGGAACTGGGGTGCAAATCAAAAGAAGACAGAGCTGCCAAGTTACCCGGTTCCGAGAGACGGAGATTTTTAGGCCAGTCTTGAATTCCCAATAACCCTATGCTGATGTACCTGCAACACTGATTTGATTGGGTAGAGTCAGGGACTACAAACACCACTCTGCTTTGGGATGTGAGTTCTAAATCAGGACTAGCCACAAAGTCTCCCTCCTGGAACTGGTAACAAGGCAGCTTTGAGAACATCCAGAGTAGGGAATGCACAATATACCTGTTCAGTCCCTTCAATCCTTGCACTTCCAGAGCCAGAATGCAGCCTATCTTTGTGCCTCCTTAAAGAACGTGGTTGCAAGCTGCTTAGTTTTGTGCAGGCAGATGGAAAGCTTGAGCAAGTGAGCACATCAGGAGAAGAAGGAGAGCCGTGAAAAGAGATGCACAGACTAGAGGGAAGAGAGAAGGGAGACAAACATGGAGTGTGAGGAAAGAAGGGACATGGAGGGAATAGTCCAGGGGTTAAAGTATTTGGCTGAAAACTGCTGAAGCAGTGTTTCAAATCCTGCTTCTTCCAATGACTCTCCTTCTGAATTTGGGCTAATCCCTTCACCCTTCATTAGTTCAGGTACAAGCTTCGGGCTAAAGTTATCAAAAAGTGCTAACACTAGGGTTGTCAACTGGATCCAGATTCACCCAACAGGGTTGATCCACTCCTATCTAGTTCTGATTTCCCCATTGCATTCCCTATGAAAAGCAAGACTACAAGTCCCTGCATGCAATGTAGTAAACCCAGGACTGGATCAAACCTGTCAGGTGAATCTGGATCCAATTGGCAACACCTTAGCTAACACTGTTAAAAAGCACATAATTAATAAAAAGGCCCCATTGCTTAAAATGGAATCTGTGGTAAATAATAAAGTGTACTTCTGCTGTAATTAGCATTAGCTCTAGCCTTTATGTTGTAAACTCTCTTGGGAAGGGACTTACCAACTGTATCTAAATTTGTAACTTTCTTTTGCTTCATTTTGGAAAGGTGAGTAATTAAATCCAAATCCAAGGGTAAAGACACCCAGGAAGGGAAGGGAAAGACATACAGAAAAGGTAAAAGCTCGTAAAAGATGTGGTGATTTCCACAACTTACACTGACCTGGAACCTTTTTCGAGCTTTCTTCTCTTTCACATTGCAGCAGGAGTGAAAGGTGGTGAGGACTGCTGGCTTGGATGTAACATCCATTTTCTTATAGAAAATTACCAGCGACAAAAAAATAAAATGCACAAATGTGCCCTTTTCCTTTGATGAGATTCCCTTGGTCACTGGCTGGTGCAAAGGCGATGAATAGGTGGGAGGAGGCAAGCATCAGAAAGAGAAGCCTTGGGGCTGGCAAGAGGAGGTGGACAGGAAGAAGAGGCAGCCACCTGGGTCTGAGGAGCCACAGCCATGGATCAAGGCCTTGGGGAATAGAGAACATCCCTTTCAAACTTTTTACAACTCCATCAGGAGGTTGGGAGCAAGCAGCAGGCACTCCACGAAACCTAAAACCATCAAGGCAGATATTGAAGGTTCTGAACCTGACCTGTAAAGAATAGGTGGGAGATTATTTTACTTTGGTCAAAGCTGAGAAGAACTTTCACTCCCTTTGGATAATGGCAGCGGGAATTATTCAGGGTGGTGAAAGAGCTTTCTGGTAATCCTGGGGATTCTTTTGCTGAGTCCTCCAATCTCAACGGCCAGATTGTGTGTCCAAGATAAATGACATCAGAGCTGATTTGGCAAAGAAAGCTTTGCTAAAACCACCCTCCTCCAGCAATATTGTGATACTAAGTTCTGGCATGGGATTGGGACAGCAGAATTTGTATCTTTGAAGAACTGTCTTCCATTCTAGGGAAACTGAAGGTTACGTGGAGGGGCATAATCGAAAGGGACGTCCAAGTTTTGATGAGGACGTCCTCGCAAAACGTCCCTATCCAGGGGCGGGGAAACCCATATTTTCGAAGCAAGATGGATGTCCATCTTTCATTTCGATAATATGGTCAGGGACACCCAAATTCTGAAATTTGGTCGTCCTTAGAGATGGTCGTCCCTAGACTTGGTCGTCTCTGATTTTCGGCTATAATGGAAACCAAGGACGTCCATCTCAGAAATGACCAAATGCAAGCCATTTGGTCATGGGAGGAGCCAGCATTTCTAGTGCACTGGTCCCCCTGACATGCCAGGACACCAACCGGGCACCCTAGGGGGCACTGCAGTGAACTTCCTAAATTGCTCCCATAGGTCCCTTACCTTGTGTGCTAAGCGCCCCAAAACTCACTACCCACAACTGTACACCATTACCATAGCCCTTATGGGTGAAGGGGGGCACCTACATGTGGGTACAGTGGGTTTGTGGTGGATTTTAGAGAGCTTGCTGTTTCCTCCACAAACGTAACAGGTAGGCGGGGATGGGCCTGGGTCCGCCTGTCTGAAGTGCACTGCACCCACTAAAATTGCTCCAGGAACCTGCATACTGCTGTGATGGTATGACATCTGAGGCTGGCTAGAGGTTGGCAATCAATATTTTTAAAGATTTTTTTGAGGGTGAGAAGGGGTTAGTGACCACTGGGGGAGTAAGGGGAGGTAATCTCCGATTCTCTCTGGTGGTCATCTGGTCAGTTCGGGCACCTTTTTGTGCCTTGGTCATAAGAAAAACACGACCAGGTAAAGTCGTCCAAGTGTTCGTCAGGGACGTCCTTGTTTCTTTTGATTATGAGTCGAGGACGTCCTAGTGTTAGGCATGCCCAAGTCCCGCCTTTTGCTACGCCTCCGATATGCCCCCTTGAACTTTGGCCGTCCCTGCGATGGAGTGCAGTTGGGGACGTCCAAAATCGGCTTTCGATTATACCGATTTGGACGACCCTGTGAGAAGGACGCCCATCTTCCGATTTATGTCGAAAGATGGGCGTCCTTCTCTTTCGAAAATGAGCCCAATTGTGTAACTCAGAATCCTGCCCTGCTTCCCATATACAAACATTACAGGAAGAGGCCCTGTTGCAGTTAGCAAACTTCAACAGTCTCGCTCTTTTTGAAGGTTACCTGCTTAGTCCTGACACTCCGTGTGAACTTGAAAAGGCCGCTTAACCCTCTATGGTCTTAAGTGCAAAACACAGGGCTAGAGCTACAAATGTCCATTATCAAACTAGTGTGTGCTAGTGCTGTTAACGTATGTTCTTCTGCAGGCTCCTTTTCATGCTATGCTGCCTAGTTTCTAATAATACATGTTAACAGCATTAGCACATTAGTAGTTTGAGCTGTCAATAATGCACATTAACAGTGTTAGCACATTAGTAATGCTAGTTTTTATTAATGTACGTTACCATTGTTAGCACCAATGGTTCATCTATGCCAGTATCCTGATTCCAGCAGTGGTCTGCCCAGGTCACAAGTACCTGGCAGAAACCCAAATAGTAGTAACATTCCATTCTACCAATGCCAAGGCAAACAGTGGCTTCCCCCATGTAACAGGAGTGAGATAGAAAATAAGGTGACTGACTCAAAGAAAATTGCACGTGAACTCAGAAAGGTGCATGAAAATGAGCTCAGTTAGGCTAGGTGTGGATAGCTCAGCTTGAGCTCATATTTGAAAAGGCGATTAATCAAATAAGAGCATAAACTTGAAATCCTTTTTTTAAAGAAGCGCTCTTTTGGTTCCAAATTGTTTCTGAGCAATAGACCTATTTCCCGACAAAGATTATACAAACAATTGCAAAGTGTTTCGAAACAATGTGAGGGGTCCCGTTTTTTCCAGACACTGTGTAGAATGCACCATACTGTCCAGGATGTCATCTCTTGTTGAAAAAGACCCTCAGTAGCAGTTCAAGTTCTCGTATACAGCGACTGAGTATACCTTACAGAGATTCAATCATTGGTCAAAAAACCCCTCCAAATTCTTCATACACGTATCCCATGAAACCTACAATACATTATCAAATCATTGTGAGCTGAAAAACATGCTGCAAGGAGAATTTTTCATATGCTGCCACAAAAAAAACAGAAACCGGGAACTTATCTTTTCCAGGCTCAAGAGAGCCGCCAGTTTCATTATTTAAAACTTCTTCAGGAGCAAGATGGCAATCATGAAACATTCAGTTCACACTGCTTGCATTGCAATCTACAAAATATAAAGGGGTGTTACCAAGGTGTTTTAAAGTATATTAACAATCTAGGCACAAGCACATAAAACTGTCAAACATACTCACTACGCTATATTAAGGGCCATTTCCCCTGCTATGGATAGTTTGCATTTAATTAATTTCCGTGAGAGATCAGATGTGGAAGTGGTGACTCCGGCAACTTTGTTGACGCAGTTAGCCTTGGATTCAGATAGATAATGGCTTATGAAATTATTTTAGAGATGTTTTGTTTATGAATTGCAAGATTTGTATGTTTCCTGATGTCTCCTGGGTTACTCAAAAGAAGATTGGATTGGATTTATTGCTTATAGCCCACCCTTATCCAAGGCGGCGAACAAAAATATATACATAAAATCACATAAAATCAATCACAATAAGTTCTTCATAATACACAGTCAAAAAGGAAAATTAAAAAGATTAAAAAAAAAACAATGTACAGGTCTTCTAAATGGACAAAGGATCAAGACCAGCGGGCACTTATAGTGTGCTAAGCATTACAGTTGTCATTTAAATATTTGCACATGACGTTCATTTTTAAGTCCATTTGGCAGCTTATTCCACTCTGATGGCCCAGTTACTGAAAAAGTTCCTCTTCTAGTTATATCTAAGCGTACTCGGTTCAAAGTAGGCACTGCAAGGTCACAGGACATCAACGATCACAATTGCTGGGATGGAACATATTTCTGCAAAGCTTGTTTCAAATAAAAAGAAGACTCCTGATACAATAACGAGAGCAATTTAAATTTCACACGATAAACAACTGGTAACCACCTCAGTCTTTTCAGGTATACTGTAATATGTTCAAACCGCGGCAAATCAAACAATAAGCGAGCTGTCGAGTTCTGGACTATCTGCAAAGATTTAGCACAAGCGGCAGATAAACCCAAACAGGCTATATTACAGTAATCAATACCACTCAGAACCATGGCTTCAACAACCCTTACGAGATCACAGTTTCTACTACTGAAGCCTCAGTTGCTGCAAATGGAGGCTTCCTTTATCCTTCAGTATCCCTGTAAATGTGTTCTTACGCTACAAGGAGTTTGATATTTTTTTTTCATCCTGTACAGCTTTCTGTGTTTGTCTCTCGTAGGTCTGAAATGGACTCCAGGGCACCTCAGTGATTATCTCAGGCCTAACCTCATCTGTATATTTCATTTCCTTGTAAATGATTTCCTTTTTGATTTATTCCTGTTTGTTCCCAGTCTCTTTCCCCATATTCGTGATCTAGCAATATTGTATTCTAATTCTTTTCTATTTTTCTTGGATATGGAGTTATGCTCTTTTGGATACGATGTGATTCTGATGCTATGATAGCAGTCTATAAAATAATGAGTGGCGTGGAATGGGTAGATGTGAATAGCTTGTTTACACTTTCCAAATCTACTGGGACTAGGGGGCATGCAATGAAGCTACGAAATAGTACATTTAAAAGAAATCGAAGAAAATATTTCTTCACTCAACATGTAATTAAACTCTAGAGTTCATTACCAGAGAATGTGGTAAAAGCAGTTAGCATAGTGGGCTTTAAAAAAGGTTTGGATAGCTTCCTAAAAGAAAAGTCCATAAGCCATTATTAAGATGGAGTTGGGGAAAATCTACTGCTTATTTCTAGGATAAGCAGCATAAAATGCATTGTACTGTTTTGGGATCTGGCCTGGGATTTGGGATCTGGATTGTCCACTGTTGGAAACAGGATGCTGGGCTTGATGGACCTTCAGTCTGTCCCAGTATGGCAACACTTACATATTCATTCATTCATTCATTCATCCATTTCAGTCATGCACTTATGATCTGGGGGGGGGGGGGGGGGGGTGGGAAGAGAGGGTTTCTGCTTTGCTGTAATCTCTGGCCACCAAATCTATGGTAGTTAGGTATGAATCAAATCTGACATCAGAATTTGATAATGGTTAATAATTTGTAGGCGTTGGGGTGGGGTGGGGGTTGTTATTTGGTATCATGCCAAGTGATAATGGTTGTAAGTTGAATTGTGTCAGGAATAAGTAAATGGATTATCTAGTGGTTGGAAAATGAGGAGGAGGAAGATGGGCAATTCTGTCTGGATGTGGAGTGATGATGTATGTTTTCAATGTCAATTGCAATAAAGAGAAAAGCTGCAGGAAAAAAGCATATGTCAGTCTGGGTTATTCCCCCTTTGTAATCCTCTTTGGGTTTGCTAGTTTTGTAGATATGTTGCGATTTAAACCCCCTCTGCATGAGCTATGCAGGTTTGTCACGTGGTTTCATGTGATTTACTATTTGATATTGTTATTGTGTTAGGAAAGGCAATTCATAAATTACTAAATTAAATTCAATTACATTCAACTCATTCTGTTACTTAAAGCGTAGTTAGCAGTGCTTTTTTATTAAACTGGCAAACTGAACAACAGGGAAAAAGCAATAAGCATGAAAAATGTAAAAGGAAACCTTCGTGTTGGACTAACAACACAATTCTTAACTAGCTTGTGGAAGCTAACTCTCTCTTTCTCAGGTTCAATGTGTGAGAATGTGAGCTCCCAGCTACTCAAGAAATATATTAAGTTAGTCCAATACTAAGGTGTCACCTTATGTTCTTCTTTCATCATTTTGTTCGACTAATCTAATCTAATGTAATCTTCACACTTGTATTCCACCCTCTCCCCATTACACATAAAAAAGAAGCCAGCACAGAAGCTGGGAAATTACGCAATGCTTAAAACAATTCTTACGATATTTCTAATTAATATTTTACATTACTTAATTCCCATCTTAAACTGCCAAACTTTTCTCAGATAAGACTTTTTCATTTTCACTGAAAAGACATATAATAAGATTGTAACCTAATATAAAGAGGTAAACTGTTTGAAATCTTTGGTGCCTGAGACAAAAGCGAGCTCTCCAGAACCTGTTTATATCGACCTTTACTTCTGTCCATTCGGGTGGCCAAACACAGCACCAGACTAACTGTAGGAAAAGATTTTCCCAGAAACTATAGCCACAGGAGATTGTATCAATTTGGTACCAGATTCAGTTTCAGTTTGGTTGTGGCTCTGTATTGCCACCTGTGGGCCAGATGCATTATCAGCAGGAAGCAACACAAACCATAAAGTTTTCTGCAAACATTGGGGTCCTTTCACCAAGCTGTGGTAAAAAGGGTCCTGCGCTAGCGGTAGGGGCCATTTTTGCCACTCGCCACAGCCCTTTCTACTGCAGCAGATAAAAACGGCTGAAAATAGCCATGGACAGTTTTATTTATTTATTTATTTATTACACTTGTATCCCACATTTTCCCACCTATTTGCAGGCTCAATGTGGCTTACAAAATCTGTCATGGCATCACCATTACCTGGTTCAAAGATACAATTGGTGTTTTAGGAGATCAAGGATGACAGAGAAGATCTAAGCAAACATTAAAGAAAGGCGTCATTAAGAGTTTGACAAACTACGGGTTCTCGTGGTAAGCCTTTTCGAAGAGATAGGTTTTCAGAGATTGCGAAAGTTAGTTGTTTCGTTAATTGTTTTCAATTTTGTTGGTAATGCATTCTATAGTTGTGTGCTCATATATGAAAAGCTGGTCGCATGTGTTAGTTTGTATTTTAATTCTTTACAGCTAGGGAAGTGTCGATTAAGAAACGTGCGGGCAGATCTTTTAGCATTTCTAGGAGGTAGGTCGACGAGGTCTAGCATGTAAGTCGGGGCATCTCCGTAGATTATCTTATGAATAATCGTGCATATCTTGAACGTTATCCGCTCTTTGAGTGGGAGCCAGTGCAGCTTCTTTCTTCGTGGTTTTGCACTTTCATATTTTGTTTTGCTGCAGTGTTCTGGGCTGTTTGAAGTTTCTTGTTAGTCTGTTCTTTGCAGCCAACATAGTCCAGGTGGCTTAGTACCATTGATTGTACTAGGTTGCGAAAGATGGATCTTGGGAAGTAAGGTTTTACTCTTTTAAGTTTCCACATGGCGTAAAACATCTTCTTAGTTGTGTTCTTCACGTGATTTTCAAGAGTTAGGTTACGATCAATGGTGACTCCGAGAATTTTCAGTGTGTTTGAGACTGGCAGGGAAACAGTTGGTGTAGTTATTGTGGTGAATTTACTTGTGTTATGTTGTGAGGTGAGTATGAGACATTGAGTTTTTTCTGCGTTAAGTTTTAGCTGAAATGCATCCGCCCACAAGTGCATTATTTGGAAGCTTTGGTTAATCTTGTTGGAGATTTCCTTTAGATCATGTTTCAACGGGATGTAGATCGTTACATCATCTGCATATATGTATGGGTTGAGGTTTTGATTGGCTAGTAGCTTGGCTAGCGGTATCATCATTAGGTTGAAGAGGGTTGGAAAGAGAGGGGATCCTTGGGGAACTCCGCATTCGGGTGTCCAAGGGGTGGATATATTCTTGTTAGATGTTACTTGGTATGATCTTGAGGTCAAGAATCCTCTGAAACAGTTGAGAACGTTGCCTCCTACTCCAAAGTACTCGAGGATATGTAATAATATTTCATGGTTGACCATGTCGAAGGCGCTGGACATGTCAAATTGTAGATGGAGTATGTTGTTGCCAGTTGCAATTGTTTGTTTGAATTTATTCATTAAGGTTCACACGCGAGAAGATTGAGGCGGCAGTAAGGGCTCCTGCACTAATCCAGCAGTAACTGGGTAGTGCACGGCGCTGCCTGATTACTGCCGGGTTAGCGCTTCGTTAAAAATTACAGCCCTGTTTTCCTCAGCACAGGAAATGGCACATGTTGAGGATGGGACTAGCACCGGCGCCCACGTTGGGCTTACCATCACTTTGTAAAAGGGCCCCTTTGTGAGGCGGGATGAAGAAAGAGTTTTGTATCCCCTGCTCCACCCTTTGCCTTCCAAACCATATTCTACTTCCATAGAGTCTTGTACCAGAGATCCTGGTACTATGAGCCTTCATTGGCAACTGTCTAGGGATTTTTCCCGTAGTTTAATAAACCCTCCCATGACAGAATGTTTCTGAGGCTGGGAAGTTGTGCACAGGGATTTGTCCTAGAAACCCTGTATCATGGGTTCTAAATCCAGCCTTCAGGAAAAGGTATTTGGATTTCACTCATACTTGTCTTAGTAGTTTAAGGTGAGTTATTCTTAGGTACAGCAGGTATTTCTCTGACCCAGAAGGGTTTACACTCTAAAAGGGCAATTCTATAACTGCAAGGTTGTAGGTACACATGTTATACATGCATAAGTGTGAGATAATTGGCACCTACACACATATGTGCCATTCTATAAGGTAGTATGTAACATACAGAATAATGTAGTCACGCACATGACAAGGTACACGTAGGCACACCCAGTGACATCCACCATTGACTTGGCATAAGTGAACAAGCCTGCCTTTGGGCCCCTTTTACCAAGGGGTTTGGTATGCGGCAACAGGCTTGCTGTGTGCGCCAATCCAAAATCACCACTAGGCTACCACAGGAGCCCGGCGGTACTTACCACCCCCAATGCGCACTGTTTCTGGCATGTACAGCTGTCCTTATAGAATTCCAGGAGTAGCATATAACAACGTCTACAAAAAAGAAAAAACCATAATGAGAAGGGTGTGATATATGTCACAGATCAGTAAAGTGCTAAATGTACTACTAGATGTACACAGCATATGCAAGTACTTTCTCTTCCCTAGAGGGCTTGCAATCCATGTTTTTAGTACCTGGGGCATTAGAGGGTTAAGTGACTTACCTAACATCACAAGGAGCTGCAGTGGGAATTAAACCCAGGTTGCATCAAGGCCTGCTGCTCTAACCATTAGGCTACTTTTCCACTTCACTAGTTATATTGTTGAAAAGTGCCACTCCACCCTGAAGCAAAGAATGGCTTAAAAACGTGATCATGTTGATGTTCTGGGGCACTGTTTTCATAGCTAAGTAATTTTTTGTGAGATATTAAGACATCGACTGGATAATTTCATTTGGTATTCATGTTTTTTGGTACACACACACATATATATCTATATTTGTCTGACATTAGCAGAGTTAACAGCTAGGCTCTCTGACACTAGCAGAGCAAATAAATAGTATCTCCAAACCAGGGGCATAGCCAGACCTCAGCAGGAGGGGGTTCCAGAGCCCAAGGTGGGGGGGGGGGGCATTTTAGCCCGCCAACCCCAACCCTCCCCTGCCACTTTCGACACCCTCCCACTGCCGTTGAACGTGCAGAACATGTAGGACATCAGGACTCACAGCACAGATCAGGGAAGTGAGTGAACGCGCCAGAGATCAGCGCTGAAAAAGACTAAGGCTGGCGGGGGTTGAGGAGGGGCCAGGACTAAATCTGTGGGGACCCATGCCCCCGTGGCCCCACCTAGCTATGCCTCTGCTCCAAACAGGTTCATAGGATCATGGTCCTTAAAAAATATATTTTTCATTAACAATTAAAACTAAGAACATGTGAAGGGGCATTTTCAATATGATATCTAAATCCAAGTTTGGACATTTTGCTAAAAACATCCAAAAATCAAGCAGCAAACATGGCCATTTTCGAACCTGAAAAATATCTGTATCTTTAATTTCAAAAATGGCCATTTCCTACACATTTTTAGATGTTTTGAGCCAGATTCTATATATGGCACTTAAAAAATCCGTGCGGAAAACATTTCTGCCTAAGTATATTCTATAAGTTTTAGGTGCGGTATATAGAATACACTTAGTTGATATCACAGCACCTCCATTTACACCAATGAAAATATAGCATAAATCCCTGCATGTAGATTTAAGCACACTGGGCCATATTCTGTAACAACACACGTAAATTTGGGAGTGCCCAAGAAACGCCCATTTCCCAGCCCAAGACCATGCCCCTTTTGAACTGCACGCATTACAATTTAGTTGCACTTCATTACAGAATACGCTTAGCGAGTTGTGTGCATAAATTCTAATTTTTGCCAATTAGTGCTCATTATTGCTTGTTAGATGCTGTTATTAATGCTGATTAGCTTGTTAAGCCAATTAAGTTATGCGTGTTCTTATGGAATATGCTTAGATTTCAGAGTACAACGCTAGCAGGCTTATTTTCGAAAGAGAAGGATGCCCATCTTTTGACACAAATCGGAAGATGGGTGTCCTTCTCCCAGGGTCGTCCAAATTGGCATAATCAAAAGCCGATTTTGGGCGTCCCCAACTGCTTTCTGTCGTGTGGATGACCAAAGTTCCCGGAGGCGTGTTGGAGGCATAGCGAAGGCGGGACTTGGGCGTGCCTAACACATGGGTGTCCTCAACCCATAATCGAAAAAAGGGCGTCCGTGACGAGCACTTGGGCGACTTTACTTGGTCCTTTTTTTGTTACGACAAATCAGTCAAAAGGTGCCCGAACTGACCAGATGACCACCAGAGGGAATCGGGGATGACCTCCTCTTACTACCCCAGCGGTCACTAACCCCCTCCCATCCTCAAAAAATAACTTAAAAAAATATTTTTGCCAGCCTCTATGCCAGCCTCAAATGTTATACCCAGCTCCATGACAGCAGTATGCTGGTCCCTGGAGCAGTTTTAGTGGGTGCAGTGCACTTCAGGCAGGCGGACCCAGGCCCATCCCCCCCTACCAGTGGTAAATGTGAACCCTTCAAAACCCACCAGAAACCCACTGTACCCACATCTAGGTGCCCCCCTTCACCCATAAGGACTATAGAAGTGGTATACACTTGTGGGGAGTGGGTTTTGGGGGGGGGGGGTTGGAGAGCTCAGCACCCAAGGTAAGGGAGCTGTGCACCTAGAAGCAATTTGTGAAGTGCACTGCAGTGCCCCCTAGGGTGCCCGGTTGGTGTCCTGGCATGTCAGGGGGACCAGTGCACTACGAATGCTGGTTCCTCCCTTGACCAAATGGCTTGGATTTGGTCGTTTCTGAGATGGGCGTCCTCGGTTTCCATTATTGCCGAAAATCAGAAACGACCAAGTCTAAGGATGACCATCTCTAAGGACAACCTAAATGTCAAGATTCGGTCATCCATGACCATATTATAGAAACAAAAGATGGACGACCATCTTGTTTCGATAATACAGGTTTCTCCGCCCCTGTCCGAGGATGTCCTGCGAGGATGTCCTCAGGAAAACTTGGGCGCCCCTTTCGATTATGCCCCTCTAGGTGTGCTATATAGAATCTGGCAATATATGTGTAAAAGTAAGTGTGTGATAAAGTGGCACATACTTTTATACCACCCACAAGTAGGGATGTTCAGGGGTGGGAGGCAGAGTCATGATTTACATAGGTTGTGTATATGACATGCATGAGTACACCTGCCTCTTTAATCTAGGTGCAATTTCTACCACTTTGCCCCTTGTATTTTATAAAGACACGTGGAGGGGCATAATCGAACGTGAACGCCTATCTCCATGGGTGTCTATGTCCGAAAACGGGTACGTGAAGAGGCGGGACAGCCCGTATTTTCAAAAAAAATGGACATCCATCTTTTTTTTCAATAATAGGGTTTGTACGGACCAAATGCCATGGATTTGTTCGTTTCTGAGCTGGGCTTTTGTTTTTTTTAGCGATAATGGAAACAAAAAATGCCCAGCTCAAAAACTTCCTAATCCGAGCCATTTGGTCATGGGAGGGGTGAGGATTCGTAGTACACTGGCCCCCCTGATATGCCAGGACACCAACTGGGCACCCTAGAGGTCAGTGCGGTGGACTTCAGAAAAAGCTCCCACATGCATAGCTCCCTTACCACGGGTGCTGAGCACCCAACCCCCCTCCCCCAAAACCCACTACCCACAAATGTACAACACTACCATAGCTCTTAGGGGTGAAGGGGGCACCTACATGTGGGTACAGTGGGTTTTGGAGGCCTCCCATTTACCAGCACAAGTGTTACAGGTGGGGGGGGGATGGGCCTGGGTCCACATGCCTGAAGTGCACTGCATTACCCACTAAAAATGCTCCAGGGACCTGCATACACACAGGCCTCTAGGACTTGTTGCTGCTGTATAACTTTGGCACACCAGTAGACACCTGAAGACTAATCTCTCCGAAAACGTCCTTTATTGGAATAAGCACGTTTACTCACAGTTAACTGCAGATCAGAGGTTGTGCCCCACTGGCAACGAGTCTCCCTGGTACTGAGATTAGCAGTAGGTCAGAGCTGGCAGAATGCTGTACAATGCCCTCTTTCAGCAACATTCAAGGTAAGAACTAGGTTCTGTAACGTGGCTAACACATGAAAGGGATCTAAAACTGGCTTACAAAAATGGCCACTACCTCATGGACTACCGGAAAGAAAACAGGGCACATTCTGACCCAGTAAGCAGGGGGAAAAGCACCATGGGAGTACAGCCTACCCACTACCAACATCGTGAGCATTTACCACAAGCTAGTGGAATCACGGAGTCCAATACCCTACACCCACCACAATGCATTGCTGATGTGACTCTGCAGTGCGCATAACAGAAAAGGTGTCACACTCACCCGAGAGCTGCATCAGAACCAGGGAAAGGCTGTCGGAGGATAGAGCACATTCTGCTGTCATGGAGGTGAGTACGGCATTTGAGGCTGGCATAGAGGCTGGAAAACAAAGTTTATAAAGTGGGAGGTTTTTTTGGTGGGAGGGGGTTAGTGACCACTGGGGGAGTCCGGGGAGGTCATCCCCGATTCCCTCCAGTGGTCATGTGGGCAGTTGGGGCACTTTTTTGGGACTTGTTCGTGAAAAAAAAGGGTCCAAAAAAAGTGACCCAAAATCGCGCTAAAAACGCCTTTTTTTCCGATTATCAGCTAAAGATGCCCATCTCTCCTCAGCCGTTAACCACGCCCCAGTCTTGCCTTCACCACACCTCCGACACACCCCCGTCAACTTTACCCGTTTCCGCGACGGATTGCAGTTGGAAACGGCCAAAATCGGCTTTCGATTATACCGATTTGGGCGCTCACAGGAGAAAGACGCCCATCTCCCGGTTTGGGTCGAAATATAGGCGTCTTTCACTTTCGATTATGAGCTGGATAGAGTTCTATATGGCTTTATAATGTAGCCACTAAATAGGAGCCTATTTGGCCTTCACACTTAGGCTGCCTGTTATAAAATTGCCCCATAAAGAGCAGTTCCATAACTGGGCACCCGATTTGCACATCCCTTGTGTTCATACATTTATACATCCGTGTGCAAATGTGCACTTACCCCGCAAAAGCACTAGAAGGCGCCTAAACACTCTTCTGTAAGGGCACCCAGAAGAGGCACAGCACAGAAATGCAAGAGGGTGTGCAATGAGCAGAGCATGGGTAGGCAATGGGCGGGGCTTCAATTTACTGTAAATTACATACATCCTTGCCACTTTTATGTAACTGCAGTTACACCAAGTCTATGGCTGGTGTAACAGTGGATGTGTACATGAAAAGTTCACCAATGAAGGAATGTGGGCAGGGGAGGAGTGGCCTAATGGTTAGTATAGTGGGCTTTGATCCTGATAACCTGGATTCAATTCCCACTGCAGCTCCTTGTGACCTTGGGCAAGTCAATTAACCCTCCATTGTCCCAGGTACAAAAAACTTAGATTGTGAGCCCCCTAGGGACAGAGAAAGTACCTGCACATAATGTGTACAGCACTGCTTACATCTAGTAGCACTATAGAAATGATTAGTAGTAGCAGCAGCAGGGCCGCCGAGTGACACAGCCGGGCCCAGGGTAGAACCAGTCCACTGCACACCACCCCCCACTCACGCTGCCCACCCACCCCCTTACTTCTCTGTCTCTGCCTCCAAGTGGGGGGGGGGGGGCAGGCCTGGCGCCTGCAAGTCTCTCCTGCCTGCCTACTCCCATGGTCAGTACTCCTGCTCCTGTTCATGCCAGGAGTTGACACAATATCGTGCTAATGCAGTCATCCGGGTCCTGGGCGGCATACAGGAGCAGGAAAGGACAGAACCGGGAGCAGGCAGGGAGGAAGAAGCTTGCTGGCTCCGCCCCCCCCCCCCCCCCCCACCAGCCCTGAATATGGGTGCCCAGATGACATTATAAAACAGGCTCTCACCATACTTCCTTGAGGCACCCAATTAGAGGATTGGCTCCATAATCACCAGATTTTGAGCAGAGAAAATTAGACATTTTAAACCCACTTGAATGTCAGAAGAATTGAAAGAGGTCCTTATCCTGTGCATTTATACCACAGGGGTATTTAAAAGTCTCTATATCTCCCCTTTCCTGCCTTTCTTCCATTTTAGTAGCCACTCTCTGAACCAGCTCCATGAGGTTTATATTTTTTTAAAGATGCAATCTCCAGAACTGAACACAGTGCTCCAAATGAGATCTGACCAGAGACTTATATAGAAGAACTATTCAACGCAGTGTCTTGGTAATGCCAAACTATTCTCACTTTATAGTGATGGATCAAACAGTGCCCCAAGGGATATTGAAACAGACTGAAATTTTCTTATAGCTTCCTTCCAATTTGTAACTTTGAATAACTTTATCCCAGAGTTCTTTCGGCAGCTCCATAATTGGAGTGTTTTGACCTTTGCTTCAAATTTTAATTAAATTTAATTTGGAATGTATATTCTATTTTTATCCTATAAGAGGTTCAAGATGTATTACAATTTAGGAAGATAATAGCATAAACATTGATTTAAACAACAGAATTACAGAATTACAAAACAAATAAAAGAAAAAACAACAGTAGGCTCAATTCTTTGTCTACCTACTGTGATTGTACACAAGTGGTCTCTATTGAACTTATCATTGATCTTGTTAAGACAATATCTGGAAATGGAACTTATTTGGTTTAGTATGACAAAGGGCATGAAGGCTTATGGAGTCAAGACTTTGCAATTTCTTATTCTTAATTCTTGAATATTTCACACTGAATACATAAAGAGTTTGGTGTGGATAAGACACTCTTAGAGCGAGATATTAGGGGAGGTGGAGGTAGGGGTTGTATCTCCCGCTTATATCAGGCACTAATTTTGGTTTTCTCCCCATGGATTATTACCTTCAGTGATGGGAGCAAGACCTGGGGGTGGGTTATGAGCAGAAGAAATGGGAGATTAGTTTTAAATACTTATTTATCATTTCAGTGAGCGCTACGTTACTTGAAAATTGGCATACAATGTTGTATCGTTGGTACTATACTTTGCAATGCCTCCTGCAGGTATTTAAACATGGCAGTGGCCTATGTTGGCGGAACTGTGGTCATACTGGAGACATGTTTCATATTTGGTGGACTTGCCCTCTCATTCAAACTTATTGGTTAGTTATTATGGATTTGGTGCAGCAGATCTTGAGAATACTATATCCCATGAAGGTGGATTATTGCCTCCTACATCATAAACCTGTGGGGATTAAGCCTTATCAACATAGATTTGCTGCACACCTGTTTGCTGCTGCCTGCTTGGTGTTGGCGGCAGCCTGGAAGAAACCAGTGGTCCCAACTTTGGATATGGTCCAATGCAAGTTGAATTACTTTTGCCTAATATCAGAGTTGACAGCCCTAAAGAATGGACACCTTGCTAAATGTCATCGCATTTGGGATTGCTATCAAACCTGGAGATCTGGCACACCTGGTTGACTTATGTAAGGGTCCTTTTGCAGTACCTGTTGTGGATCCCTTTGGCATAATAGAATTTTGCTCCCTTCAGTTACACTGGGGGAGCCCTAGATCATTTGATGGTGGGAAGAAGTTGGGAGATGGGGGGGGAGTGTTTTGTTGTATGCAGATTCTGTTTTACTCTTGCAGAGTTTGGATTTCTATTCTTGTAATTTTGCTTTATTCTGCCATAAGGTTTTGCAAAATAAAAAAAAGAATATTTCACATTGAAAGTGTAATGTATGTTGTGTAGATCAATTAGACAAATTCCTATTTTAATGCATTTTGAATTTTATTTTTCAGACAGCAAAATGTGAAAAACAAGCGAGTAAATAAAGACTTTTACAAGGCTCTGTGTGCAAATATATTGAGCAGGATTACTACTCTATCAAATACTATATTTATTTATTTATTTTAAGTTTTCAAAAATATTAAGATTCAAAGAAGAAAGGCATTAACAATAGCATTGTCACAACCCGCAATAGTGTTGTAGCAAACACACAGCACAAAGCCATTAACAGTAAGCCTACCCCTTCAACGCCTAGACCCCCAACCTGCTACCCTCCCCATAAACCCACCCTCCCCAACCCACTATCAATCCTCACAAAGTAGGTAAAGAAGAATCAGGGCAAGCAGTCCACTTCACATAGGGGTCCCAAATAAGTGAGTAGGCCAACAACTGTCCACTACGCAAAGCTGTTAGTTTGGACATCAGATGAATATGGGCCAATTTCCATTGAATCACAGCAAGTCCCGGTAGAGTAGATTGTTTCCATGCCACAGCGAGCACCAATTTACAAATACTATATTTAGATTTGTAATATACTGAAAATTACCTCAGCACAACCACTGTAAGGTCATGATTCTAAACTGTAATTTCTCATGGACATCTAACTGAGCACCTAACTGTACTAACCTAGAGCACTGTTTTATTTCTCCATGCAGATCTTGAGGATTAAGAATTTCACACCTCTTTGAGCTGAGTTCAGGCATTTCCTGCAGCTTTGCTGACATAGGTGAAGAAGCAGTCTCTGGGATAATCTCAAGGTAATGGATGAGTTCCTGAAACTGATGTATATGAACATTTCCAATCGCCTCAATATGCCATGGGAAGAGGGCAGTTTCTGCACTGACTCGGTGAGCAACATCACCTTCCTGATCGTGGCTTACAGTGCAGTGATTGCCGTGGGGCTGATTGGCAACATTTGCCTGGTTTTTGTGATCATGCGGCAGAAGGAGATGAGGAATGTCACCAATATCCTTATTGCCAACCTCTCCTGCTCTGATGTCCTCATGTGCCTGGTATGCCTACCAGTCACAGTGATCTATACTTTGATGAACCGGTGGATTCTGGGAGAAGCTCTCTGCAAGGTGACTCCCTTCATCCAGTGTATATCTGTCACGGTCTCCATTCTTTCCTTGGTTCTAATAGCTTTAGAGAGGCACCAGTTGATCATAAACCCAACTGGCTGGAAGCCAATTCCTTGGCATGCATACTTGGCTGTGGTTGTCACTTGGACAGTGGCTTGCTTCATCTCCTTACCATTTCTATCCTTTAGCATCTTGACCAAGCTCCCATTCCAGAACCTCTCCTTGCCTTTTGACCCTTTTGTTAACCACTTTGTATGCATGGACAACTGGCCTTCAGAGAATCACCGACTGGCTTATACCACATGTCTTCTCATCTTCCAGTATTGTTTGCCTCTGCTTCTCATCTTGGTCTGTTATCTCCGAATCTTCCTGCGATTGCGTCGTCGGAAGGACATGTTGGAGAGATCCAAAGATGGCTGCCGCAAAGCTAATCACAAGAAAATTAACATCATGCTGGCAAGCATCGTGGTGGCTTTTGCCATCTGTTGGCTGCCACTGACTGTTTTCAATGCCCTTTATGATTGGGACCATGAGAAAATTTCTGTCTGCTATCATAACCTCATCTTCTCCCTTTGCCACCTGACTGCCATGGCTTCCACTTGTGTTAATCCTATCATGTATGGCTTCCTCAATAATAATTTCCAGAAGGAAGTGAAGGCCTTGATCTACCGCTGCCGCTGCAATGGGGAACAGGACAAATATGAGACTTTTCCTTTATCCACAGTTAGCACTGAAGTATCCAAGGCCTCTTCATTACAGAGCAGTGGTTTCAATAACAATGGTTAATTGTAGAATACTCTCTTGCTCAAGAAATCCTTTTTTCTGGTCAATGTCTCATTGAAGACAATGACTTTTACTAAGAGCAAACAGAGAAGCTTCATCTAAATGTCCTGCAAATGATGGGCTTTAATATGATGTGCTCTTTCAGATAGTCCATCATTATTCAATATTGTACCCTCAAGGCTCCTTTGTTTCGTCCACACAGACTGCTCTCCATGTCTTCAGTCTCACATGCCACTAGTTGGCTAATATCCTATATCTCTAGCCACTTACATTCCACACCAGAAGGATCTAAAGAAAAGCGAAACAGGTTAGGCTCTTCAGCTCAGAGAGGAGACTGCTTAGAGGAGATATGAAAGAGATCTATAAAATCATAAGTGGGGTGAAGCAGGTAAATAAAAAACGGTTGTTTACCCTTTCAAATAGTACTAAGAGTAGAGGACATTCCATGAAGCTAAAATAAATTGGAGGGAAATAGTTTTTTTACTCACATAAAGTTAAGTTGTAGATATTTTGCCAGATGATGTGGTCAAGGCAGTTAGCATAAGTGGGTTTAAGTGGGATTTAGACAAGCTCTTGGAGGAAAAGTACATAAGCCATTATTAGCCACATAGGCTTGGGAAATCTATCACCTCTGGGTATGGCCAATCAGGAATGAATCTACTCCTTGGAATCCTGTTGGATGCTTGTAACCTGCATTGGTCACTGTCAAAGAGAGGATGCTGGTCTTGATGGACCTTTGGTACAATTCAGTACAACATATCTTACATTCTTAAATCTATCAAGATATAAGTTGGGAAGACAGAGCCCTTTCAGGGTCATCCTATGTATCTTCTACTGTAGGATAACAATATGACTTTATGAACACCAAGACAATTTTTAAATCACCTTTTTCTTAGCTCCCATCCTAAGGTATTCAGGGGTCTGTAGTCTTATGACCTTAATAGGAAAGAGAACTATATACTCCAAAAATCTTTAGGTCAGTGGTCCCCCAGCCAGTCAGGTTTTCAGGGTATCCACAATGAATATTCATGAGATCTGCATGCACTACCTCCACTGCATGCAAATCTCTCTCATGCGTATTCATTGTGGGTATCCTGAAAAACTGACAAGCTGGGGTGCCTCCAGGACCAGGTTTTGGAACCACTGCTTTAGGATGAGCTTGTTTTCTTAAATTTCTGGAAAGGCAAAAAATATCCCAGTTTTTGAGTCACCTTCCAATTATCTCATTATTGTCCTATCACTGCCCTGTCTCATATCAACCTAGTATGGGAGTATGTGAATATGAAGCTGTTGTGAATATGAAGCTGGGATGCAACTCCCCACATGAGTTACTTCCAGTGTTGTTCCCAGATCAATAGGTGTTGTGCTTGGCTTAGGCCTGTCAAAGGCTTGTGACTGCACACTTTCTCTTCTCACAAGCAAGTTTTTACTGCTGTTTGTTCTGTGGCTACAGGAGGGGTGGGGTACTTGTGCATAAAACACTTTACACACTGCAGTAGCAACTCATCTTCTTAAACTACTGGGGAGAGAGAGTGCTACAGATGAGGTGGTGCAGCCATCACTAGAGTGCTACAGCCGTGTTATGTTCTGGCTCCTGTAGTTGTTATTTTGTTTGTTTGTTTTTTAAGGAAAAACACGTGCAAGATCAACTCGAGAACAGACTGTAGCATGAAGTGCACAGCTGTCATATGTGCATTGGGACCAAAGCCAAAACGCAAATGAAGTTTTGAACATAACCGTGCTGAGCTTACTTAGCTTTAGAATGGGGTAATTTATTTGATTACTAGTAAAAAAGGCCCGTTTCCGAAACCAATGAAACGGGCGCTAGCATGTGGTTTTTTGTGTGTGTGTGTGTATGTGTCACAGAGTTATTTTGTGTGTGTGTGTGTGTGTGTGTGTGTGTGTGTGTGAGTGTGTGAGGGTGGGGTGTGTGTGCAGGTTGTTGATGTGTGTGGTTTTTTTTATTTGTTTTTTGGGTGGGGGGTTGGGGGATGTGCTGTGCTGGCAAAGTGGGATGGATTGGTGTGTGGCTTTGAGGGTGTGTTTCTGTTGTATTGTGTGTGTGTGTGGTTTTGTCTGTCAAGGAGGTTTGTGGAGGGGGTTCTTTCTGTTGGTGAAATGTAAATGTGGTTGTAGGGGGGTCAGCCTTTGCTGAGTGGTGGATTGTTTTTTCCGGGTTTTTTTTTTGTGTTGTGCTGAGGCAGCAGTGTTGTTTTAGATGGGCGGAAGGTAGAAGAGCACGTTCTTGGTCTGTCGGTATTTTTTGGCCGTTTCAGGGCTGCTGTAGGGGAATGCTGGAAGTGAAATGTGCTGTGGGAAGCAGCGCCGTCTTTTTCCGTTGGGCTGGGGTTCTGGGCATCCTGGAGGTGGGAGACGGCTTGCCTGAGGACGGGGATGGTTGTTTTAAGTTGGCGGAAGGGAGAGGAGCACGGTCTCGGGCCGTCGGGGGGTGATCCGGTATGTTCAGTCCATTTCAGTCCTGCTGCAGGGGAATGCTGGAACATTTATGCGCTGCGGGAAGCAGCGCCGTCTTTTCCCGGGTGCTTGGGGAATCCCCGAGGTGGGAGACAGCTTGCCTGAGGCTGGGGATGGTTGGGCACATCCTTGGCCGCTTCGTCAAAAGGGGAAGAGGAAGGGGGTAGGGAGTTACCTGCAGCCGCGCGAGAAACCGGGTATTCTTTGTTTGCTTTGTATTATTAGTTTGCATTTCTGTTGTAGAAAGAGTGGATGCCTTTCGAATGATGGAGGTGGTGCATTGGTGTGCGGTTGTTTCATTAGTTTGGCAGCCAGTCTCCAGCGATTCCTAGGCAGGGAAGGAGTAGGGAAACACGCAGAGCGTGTTTCCCTACTCCTCCCCCTTCCTTGGTCACTGTTTGCTGCTGGCTGGGTCACGGGTAATCCTTCCAGCTGGGCCACAGCTTGTCCTGTTCGCCCACGTCCCAGATGGTGAGGGGCACACTGTTCTCCAGCTCCACCGACTCCACGTCAAGCGAACCCAAATATAGTCTGTGCTATAGGCCCTCCGGCACTCTTCAGTACTGACATTAGGCATTTAAAAATTTCTTCCCCCCCCCCCCCCCCCCCCGGTCTATTTTTGCACATACCCACAGCAGGAATATTCTTCTCTTGTTCCAGCGGTGGTTCTGTGCTCTCCGTGCTGCACAGATGAGCCGTTCTGCTGGTGAATGCTCCTCCCTTATTGCCACGTAGTTTCCTCTGATAGGTCCGTCTTACGTTGCCTAGCGTTGCCTGGGAACGGTTTTGTGATGGTCCTTTGTGTTTCAGAACGTTGAGTGTGTTTTTTCTGATTGGTCCGTCATGCGAGGGCAGGGCTGAGAGACATGGTCAGTGTTGTTGCTTCACCACCATGAACTGACAAACCCTTCAGGGAGTGACTGAGTGACTTCAGAACGTTGTCTTCAGAATGTTGAGGGTGAGTTTTATTATAGTAGATTAGCGTTACTAAAGACGGCACATACAGTATAACTTTCCTTGTAGGCAACTTCTTTGTGCACTAAAAGGCACCACAGAAAGGTGAGGGGCACAGTGATGAAGTCCACTGTCCACCTGAGATGAATCGAACTCCAGCTCTCAGTAGCCTGTGCTGGGGTCCCCCTCAGCCCTTGTATAACACTTCTGCCAGTGACTTAATTCTGCTGTGCTTCCTACAGACATATCCAGAAATAGCAGATAAACATGCTTCCCACCTCTGCTCAGATCAGGCCTTTTTTTTTCCTTTATCTCATCAGTATATCGAGACCACCCTTCTCATCCTCAATCAGCAGAGCTTCCATTATATAACACAGGGAGCTGTGGTTGCAGAGTGTAAGATCTGTGCAGTGCACTTGTCACATTTCATTTGGAGTCCAAAATGTAATATGTTATAGTATATTGTTCTACTAAGTCTGAGAAGTCCTGATGTGAAAGAGTTGACTGGGTTGCTTAGTAATAAGCACTATGTATATACTGAGTCTCTCTTGTAGATTTGATCAGACCTGGGTGTAAAGCATTGTACATATCTTACAGTGCCAGTAAGCAAGTGCCCATCAGCAATTACTTAGCCCAGGGCTTTTCTTTTCACACCCAGGCAAGATTTTCATTTACACTTGTTTGTTCAATCATGCCATGCATGTTTTTTCAGCAGTACAGTGAGTGTGTAAAGCCAGGAGGCTGAGGCCCTCATGATCAAAAGCAAACTCTGGCGCTAGAGGCTGTTAACGCCATACTAGCGCCGGAGTTTGCAGCCGACCCACGATCAGAGCCCTCGAGCACCTGAAACAACGCACTCGAGGGCTCTTAGCACAAGTAGCATGCAAATGCATGCTAAACAGGGCTTCTAGCGCAATTAGCTTGCAAATGCATGCTAATCAGCGCTTAACGCATTCATCCCCAATGATCAGCGTCCAGTGCGCCAAAGATTGGGTCGCTGGCCGCGGCAAAATCAACGCCAGCTCCGAGATGGCGTTAGATTTTGCGGATCATTGGGGAGGAATGGTGAGCCCTGTCCTGCATGCAGTTGCATGCTGGCAGGCCCACGTTCCCCCCCAAAGAAAGCAAACGCGATCAGGGGGCTGGAGGTCCGGTGGACCTCCTGCCCCCCTGACGATCCCACCCCCTCCATGTTCAGGGAGGGCTGGAGATCCGGTGGTTCTCAAGCCCCCCCCCCTAAACACCCAGAAATCGAGAAGTGGCCGCCTCCGGCCAAAGGCTCTTCCACCCTCCCACCCAGCGATGGGGGGGGGGCTGGAGGTCCGGTGGGTCTCCAGCCCCCCAAACCCCCAGAAACTGTTGAGTGGCCGCCTCCGGCCAAAGGTTCTCCCACCCTCCCATCCATCGACTGAGAGGGTTGGGGGCTGGAGGTCCGGTGGACCTCCAGCCCACCCCAACTCCTCCCCCCCAGCGTTCTACTTCGAATACCTGGTGGTCCGTGGTGACAACACCCCCTCTTGGCCCCCCTCCAGGCCCCCCTACCTTTCGTTGGAGGAGGGACGCAGAATGCCTGCCTCCCTCCTCTTCCAGTCCACGCCGATGCAAAATGGCGACGCCCAGCACCGCCCATTGCATCGTGGGATGCGCTGGGTGAGGCTACAGACCATGTAAGGGAATCGCTGAACATGGAGGGAGTGGGATCGTCGGGGGGACCGAAGGTCTACCGGACCTCCAGCCCCCCCCCCCCCATCACTGGGTGGGGGGGTGGGAGAGGGTTTGGCCACGACATTTTCTGGGGTTTGGGGGGGGGGGGGCTGGAGACACACCGGAGCTCCAGCCCTCGTTGTTCGGGCCTCGGCAGGCTGTTTGACAGGTTTGGGCTTTTGACAGCCCAGACCTGTCAAACAAGTGCGGGAGGATTGTGCTGAGCGCATGCTCAGGTGCAATTCTCCCGCACTCAAACATGATAATCAAAGATAATAGCGCTGCTTAGATTTGCATGCATTATCTTTGATCATTGATGCAGAAAAGCCCTGCGCTGTCCCGGCGCTATTTTTAGGGCGCTGTTTGGAACAGCGTGGGGCTTTTGATCATGAGGGCCTGAGTAGGGTCCTGTACTGACAGCCATCACACTGCACGTTACCTAGTACTGTCATCTCACCCAGGTCACCTCAAAGACACTGATCCAGTCCTAGTTTTGCCCTTGTTGTATGCATAGAAATATAGTTATGTTTTCTTAAAGAAATCAGAGCTACAAAATTCCCTGCATGCCTTGGGGAACAATCAGGGCTGGGGTAGACATTCAGGGGCCCAGGGCAGAAAGTAGGAAGGAGGCTACAAAGCCCACCAACAACGTATACCTCCTTTAGCTTAAGGCAGGCTTGCCCCCCCCCCCCCCCCCCCCCCCCCCATGGCTTGGGGAGCCAGAACAATTGCCTTATTTGTGCCACTTTGGATTAACCCAGATGGCATGGCAATACTAACATTACCTGAGAGTCTCATTACTCTAATGTTTATTCCTCACTGATTTTCTTTTCTCACTCTTAGAACCTTACTTAGATACAAATAGGTTTTGGGAAATGTATTTGTTTTAAAAAGCAGGGTTAAAACTGAGCCTAGGTTAGGGTTTAAAAGCAGACTCAACATGATGGCTGGTCAATATTCAAAAGCAGTTCTTTGTTTTTAAAATCCTGCTGGTGAAACAGACAAGTTGAGGGGGGGCTAGGGGCATTCCAGCTGCAGAGCCATAAGTTATACACATAAGGCCAGATTCTATATACAGCACCTAGAAAATCCATGCAGAAAACATTTCTGCCTAAGTGTATTCTATAAGTGGCACCTAGATTTAGGCGCTTAGTTGATATTAGAGAGTTGCACGGGGACAGAAATGCAACTCGTCCCCGCTCATCCCCGCCAGAATCTAACCCGTCCCCACCCGTCCCCGTGAATAATGACCTCCATCCCCGCCCATCCCCGTGAGTGATCTCCTCCATCCCCGCCCGTCCCCATAAAAAAAGGAAGTATAAAGTATAAAGTACTGAGTGGAGTGGACAGGGGGCACACAATGAAGAGTAATACATTTAAAACGAATCAGAGAAAATATTTCTTCACTCATTAATATACTGAATCTTAGAAAAAGGGCAATAAATACATAAAACAGAAGTTTTTTCCACACTAAAATAGAATTATTGGTCACCCAAACAGCACAATGCCCTCAACAAAAGAAACAAGTGGGTATGCTATTGCTTTAGCTGCAGTAAAACAGCTCACAAAGAGCCAGTTCCCACCATGAGAGAAATAAACTGCCTATACACTTAGAAAAAATAAAAGTAGTCAGCTGAGCTCACCTCTGTGCAGTTCTCTTCTGTGGATACCGAGGTCTGGCAGTGCCTGGAAGACTCAATACATACAACTTGAGCAAATCTCCTGCACGTGTTGAACTTGAGTTGAGACAGAGAGAGACCCGGGTGAAAACGTGCAAGTGCTCGTCAGGGACGTCTTTTTTTTTTTTAGGTTATGGATGAAGGAGGTCTAAGTGTTAGGCGCTCAAGTCTCACCTTCGCTATGCCTCCAACACCCCCTTGAAATTTGGCCGTCCCTGCAATGGAGCAGTTAAGGACGCCCAAAATGGACGTTTCTCCGAGAAGGACATCCACGCCTTTGCTCTGCCCAACAACCCCCTTGAAATTTGGCCGTCCCTGCGATGGAGCAGTTAAGCATGCCCAAAATGGATGTTTCTCTGAGAAGGACATCCACGCCTTTGCTCTGCCCGACAACCCCTTGGTATTTGGCCGTCCCTGCAATGGGGCAGTTGAGGGCGTCCTTCTTTTCATATTGGAGGAGAGCTTGGTTTCCGCCCACTAAAACAAAGGTATGTGCACGCGTCCCCACGGGAATCCCGCCAGAACATCCTCCATCCCCATGGGAATCCCACATGTTTGTTTCCATCCCCGCGGCACTCCCGCTGACCCGGAGGGGATTCCCGCGGGATTCCTGCGGACTCCACGGGATCCTCACAAACCCCGTTCCCATGCAGACCTCTAGTTGATATCCTAGTGCCTAAAACACGCCTCCTTTTACACCAATGAAAACATGACATAAATCCCAGTGCGTAGATTTAGGTGCAGAGGGCCCTATTCTATAACAACACGTGTAAATTTTGAAACACCCACAAAATGCCCATAACCATGCCCCTTTTTGCCTATGCACATTAAAATTTAGGTGCACTGCGTTACAGAATACACTTAATAAATTCTAATTATTGCCAATTAGTGCTCATTATTGCTTGTTAAGTGCTGTTAACAACGCTGATTGGCTTGTTAAGGCAATTAAGTTATGTGCGTTGTTACAGAATATGCTTGGATTTTGGCGCAGATCTCTAGGCATGCTATATAGAATCCAGGGGATAGTGGGGATAATAACCCTCCATTAGGCAGATAACTTTATCCATTTAAGTGTATTACACAAATAGTACTCCTAGCTTTGAATGAAAACCTTATCCATGTACAATTAGCGCTGCATATTCAGTGGACAACTAAGTTGGTTACCGGAGCAGTACAAGGGCAGAGTGTGAGCAGAGGAAGAAGTTATCTGGAGAGTGGCGATATTCAACCTGGCATCCAGATAACTATTCAGACAACTTTAGAACAGCAAAAAAGCTTTTCTAAAGTTATCAGGACTAATGTGCAGTTAGCAGACTCAGTTATCTGGAGAGCATGGCTGCTAACTGCTCTGTCTGGATATTCAGGGCTGCTTGCAATCCAGAGAGCAGTGCTGAATACCTGGAATATATTTAAATGCCACAGCCGGAGTATTAAAAAAACTTCCGACCACGGAGTTTCATTATGGTCTTTAGGCAAGACTAGAATACAGTCATCTAGGATATGGCAGTCTATTTGTCCTATTAATGTTACCAGTTTTTATTTCTGAAAGCACTTGCAAATATAAATATATCTGTAGATATCAATGTGTATAAATATATAAAGGTGTATATATAGACTTTATAAAAATGTATTTTCCTGTGGCGTTGTTTTTTCTCTCTGCTTTGCTACAGCTGTAAGAATTTGAAAACAAAATGAAAGCTTTGGGAATTTTCATATAAAGTTCTGGGAATTGTGTTTTTCTACAGGCCAGTGATAAATAAAAGCATAGGTCCATTCCACCAAATAAAAATTCTCTGTGATCTGAAGAATGCTGCCTGGGGGTTTTCTAAACTGAAATGGAGGGGAAAGGGAAGAAATCTGTGTATGGAGCAAAAGGTGAGTTTCTTTGGGACACAGGAAATTTGCTAACTTCAAATTCAGAAATTTCCCAAAATAAAGGGCCCAGTGTTAAAAAAGGCTCAGGGGTTGATATTCAGTGAGATTTAGAGGCTCATTTTCAAAACACATAGAATTACAAAGTTATTACTATAGAAACAAATCTTTTCCAGAGAAGGGAAAACAGTAAAACTAGAGGACATGAATTGAGGTTGCAGGGCGGTAGACATAGTTGTAATGTCAGGAAATTCTTTTTCGCAGAGAGGGTGGTCAAAGCCTGGTATACCCTCCCGAGGGAGATGGTAGAGACAAAAACAGTGACAGAATTCAAAATGGTGTGAGATGAACACAGAGGATCTCTAATTAGAAAATGAATGGTATAAAAAAAAACCCTAAACTTAAATGGGTGCATGTGTGTGGATGTGTCGAGTGACACTTAGATGGCAACTCCGGCTGTGATGAATTAGGGCCAGTGCCGGGCAGACTTGTACGGTCTGTGTCTCATATATGACAATCCAGCTTAGGATGGTCTGCAAAGGGCTTCAACAGCAACTTCAGTGGCTGGAACCCGAGGATAGTGCTGGTCAGACTTTTATGGTCTGTGTCCTGCAAATGGCAAGACAGATGGCTGGAGTGGACTTTGACAGTAATTCCAGTAGTTAGAACGTAAGGAGGGCTGGGTGGACTTCTGTAGTTCATGTTCCAGAAACGCCAAAGAGAGCCATGATCAAGTATTTTACATCACATTCATTGTTGATTCAATCATGAATTGAATGAGTGTGACAGCTGGGCAGACTGGATGGACCGTTCAGGTCTTTATCTACCGTCACCTACTATGTTACTGTGCTTTGAAAATGAGCACCTTAATAAGATAGGAGGGCTCCTACCCAGTTAAATCCTGCTGACCAGGTCTCTTACTATGTAGTTAGTGTCAGGCAGTCCAGGGGCAGAGCAGAGATGGAGACGTGAGTCAAGTGGGCGCCATTGATATTCAGTGCTGATGCCCAGTAACTATTTAGGCAAGTAGAACAGCACAAATGGCAGTCCCAACTGGCCCAGGTAGATATCCAGGTGGCACTGAACATTGGCCATACCTGAATATTTTCTGGCAGCCATGAAAGACCCAGAAATTCAGTGCCAGAACCTGAATTGGGGTCAGCACTGAATATCTGGGGCTAATTTAGCTGGGGGCAGCTACTGCTTAAAAATCACTGACTGCTGCCAGGTAGGTCCTAAATTTGTGACTTATTTTCAGCCATACTTAGGAGCCTAATGTTTTCAGCTGAACATTCGCTTAATTTAGGAACCTGAAAATGATACTTATAATTTAGGCCTTGTTACTGTCCAGTCCAAACACTGTCCAGTGTTACTGACCAGTATTACCTCAGTCAGTTAAACCTCCTCCTCCTCCTTGAGTAGAAAACTTTACCACTAGACTCTCAATTCTTAGGCAAATCTTCTTTATCGCAATTCTCTCAATACACAAAGAGAATCCAATCTACAATTCAGCTGCCTGTAAGAACTATGCCTATTGCAACATGGAGTCCATACCCAGCCACCTCAGAGGCAAGGAGAGAGCCAGATCTCAGCACTGCTGAGAGGCAAAGTTGTAAATTCAAATAGGGAAAAACAAAAGGAAAATGCCTTTTACAGAAACCTAAGAGACATGGGAAAGGACTTGCTCTAAGGAAAGAGCCTAAAGGACAGAGAGGTCTGTGAAAGAGCTAGGAAAACCTTGGGCAGATGATCTACGGGGAAGCGAGTACCCGGGGGAGAGAGAGGAGAGAGAGCTCTGTAAGAGAGTATTTTGAGGAGAGAGAGGAAGGGAAGCAAGGGGGAGACCCTGGCTGGTCAGATGGAGAGAGAAAGAGGAGAAATGCTGGATGAAAAGATGGAGAGAAAGAGGAAAAATGCTGGAGGGGCAGAAAGAGGGAAGACGCTGGATGGAAGAGTGTATAGACAGAGAGAGAGAGATGAGTGGAAAGAAGGGGAGAGAAAGAGGGGACATGGAAAAAGGCAGGAGAGAGAGAAGCTGCTGAGGAGAAGCATGGAGAGAAACTGGGGGAACACCCTAGCTGGTCAGATGGAGAAATGCTGGATGAAAGGAGGGCGAGAGAGGGAAAATGCTGGATGGAGGGGGAAGAAAGAGGGAAGATGCTAGATGGAAGGGTAAGGAGAGAAAGAGGAAAGACACTGGCAGGATGGGGAGAGAGAGGACATGCTGAATGGAAAAGGGTAGATAGAGAACAGGCTAGAAGGAAGGGGAGATAGAGGGAGACAATGGATGGAAGGATTGGGAGAAGGTAGATGGGTGGAAGGATGGGGAGAGAAAGAGGAATGGCACTGGATGGAAGGATATGGAGAGAAAGAGGGGACGCTGGAAGGATGCAGAGAGAGAGAGAGACACTAGAAGGAAGGGGAGAGAAAGATGGGAGATGCTGGATGGAAAGGGGTAGAGGATAGAGTTAGTGAAAGACTGGAGAATAAGAGGAAGGGGCATGGGGAGAACAAAAGTGAGGAAAAGATGAAAAGCCATAGTTAGATGAAGTAAAAAGAGGGAAATTAAAGAACGAATAGTAAGACTGAATAAAATCTGGACAGAGAGAGACAGAAAAATAAATTGAAAACAAAGAAAAAGGAGAGAAAATGACAAATGGACAGGAAACCCTGGCAAGAGAGTTAAGAGAAGACGAAGGAAAGCAGAATCAAGAGACTGGGACCAACACAGTTAGAAAAAGTAAATGGCCAGACAACAAAGGTACAGAAAATAATTTTATTTTAAATTTAGGATAAAATAATGTGGTAGCTGTGTTAATAAAGGTTAATAAATGCAAATAAAACACAAAATATAAAATAAGGTGATACTTTCACTAATTTTAAAACATTTTTGATTAGCCTTCAGAGACCAGCACTTCCTTCCTCAGGTCAGGAAAGGATACCAAACAGCATTATACTGCCCTGACATGACCTGAGGCAAGAGGCTTTGAAAAGGGTATTAGACTAGTAAATAAAATATTTTCTGAAATGGCCATGGGATTGAGGTGTGCCAGGGGGCAAAGCCATATAGAATGGGTGGAGCCAAGGTAGAGTGGGGCGGTGCTGGGGGCATGTACTAAAATCTCCCTCTCAAAAATTGGGACTCCTTGGCAGCTCTGCAATTGTGTGTGAAAAATTCTTGTTTGGGGTCGCAAGATACTGGGCCTGTTGCCTTCCTGGGTCAGCGGTGGTGGTGGCAAAAATAACAAGAAGCATATGACACCTCTAGTTTTGTCAGTGCTGCCCCCTCTGATGTAAACTTCCTGTGTAAAAGGGGCAAGATTAGCAGAGATAGCAGTGTCATGCACAGGGAAATGGTCCTATGCATCCTCCTGTTACTGCTGCTGCTGCTGCTACCACCAATGACCTAGGAAGGTGATAAGAGGATGAGTGGGCAGGAGGGGGAGAGGGAGAGAAAAAGAGGGTGACAGGGGGAGAAGACATGACAATGAGGAGATGCTGCATGGGGGGAGGGGATCCTGAACAAACCCAGGATCTTCAGTTTATCCCACAACCAAATCTGTGATCGAAATTGGCTGTTCGGTTTCAGCAGAAACAGAAACCATAAACGAAACTCTCCCCCCACATCAGACCAAAAGAGTCCAGCTCAACGGTGGCCCCCTCTCTCTCTCTCTGTCCCACCCCCCTACCCTCCCCCTTCTGGGCCTACCTTAGGAAGGCCTGGTGGTCTAGTGGAGTCTTCGGGGGAAGGAACAAACCCCACTCTTTCCTGCCCCATGCCACTGCTCCATTTACAATGGCTATCAAGACTTCTTGCTGCAGCCTCATGAGCCAGCAGCCATTTTGTGAGCCAGCAGTCATTTTGTGATTGGAACCAGCACAAGCAGGAGCAAGTCTTCAAGAGGATGAGCTTTGGAAGAATTTTTCATTAGTTTAATGAAGATCAAGTGAACAAAACAGTGAGTAAGATTGCTAATTCATTTTGTCCTCTAGATTATTGTCATCCATCTATTATTAAAGCTTTAAAATCTTTAATTAGAAAAATATTTACTAATATCATTGATCTTTCTTTTCAATCAAGTTTGTTACCTGCTTCTTTAAAAACTGCAGTTGTTCAACTGTTACTGAAAAAACTTCTTTAGATCCAAATATGGTTGTAAACTATAGGCTGACTGTCACATCCGTCGCTCCCTCCGGCTGCTCCTCTGCGGGAAGCAAGGGCCGGGAGGAAGGACCTGCAGCCAGAGAGGGCTTACCCGATGGTTTCCCGGATGGGCGCCTGTTCCGGGTGCAGTCGGGGCCGAGCCGGGGTCCATTGCGGCGATGGCCAGCCTTCTTGAGGCCGCGACTGAGAGCCGGGGCTCGCCGCGGCAATGGCCGCCCTGTCCGGGGCCGAGCCCATGGGCCAGCGGTCGCGGCTTCCGGGCTCTCGATCGCCAGCCATGGGGTTCATGCTTGCGCCAGCGGGGAGGATGGCGCCGAGACACGATGGCTGGCGTCTCCTCCACATTCGGGCGCGGGAACCCGAAGATCTGCCTCAGAGGAACCAGATTGGGATGCCGATGCTGTAGCCCCGCCTGGGAAGCCGGACGGAACCAACCAGAGGGATTTCTTCAGTAGCTGGGTTCCGATTGGCCGGCCATGTCGGCTGGGGCTGGGCGGTTAAATGCTGACAGTATTTAAGGAGCGGGGCTGAAACAGGACGTTGCTTCAGGTTCTGTTTCCCTAGGCCCGTCTTTGTGTGTTCTAGTTTTCAGCACGTTCCCTTGCTCTCCTGGTTTGATCTTTGGACTGTTTCTGGACTACTCTGCTAGCCACCTGCCCTGACCTGTTGCCTGTTTTTGGACAACGCTGTGAGCTGCCTGCCCTGACCTGTTGCCTGTTATTGGACTACTCTGATTTCCACCTATCTCCCCGCTCCCGGTTCCGGTACTGGGCCAGTTCGTCAACCCCGCGGTTCCGGAAGTCCCGTTGGCCTCCTGCAGCTGGGGGCTCAACCCCCGGTGAACGGCGGTCGCTGCGGGTGAAGACTTGGGGTTGCACGGCTGTCCTCTGAGGTCCTTCGGGGCCTTGCGGGAGCTAAGGGCTCACCTCCTTTCCAGACAAGACACTGACATCTTCATTTCCTTCATTGCCAAACTTATTGAGAAGCTGGTCTATGAACAACTATTAGATTTTGTGGTTTTGTGGAATGCCACAGTATATTAGACATGCATCAATTTGGATTTCGCTCATTGCACGATACGCAGACCTTGTTGATTTTAATTGTTGATATAGTTAGGGGGGGTTTGATATGGGAAAACATTTTCTCTTAGTGAATTTGGACATCTCTGCAACATTTGATAAGATCAACCATAACATACTGCTGAATCTTTTGAAATCCATAGATTTGAGTGAGTTGGTGCTGACATGGTTTTCATCATTCTTAACAAGGAGAAAATTTTTTGTTTTCAAGGATCAGGTTAAATCTGCTGTGGCAGAGTAGATTGTACATTTGAAGTTCCCCAAGGTTCCTCTTTACCAGCAATGATATTTAATATATTTTTGCTACCTTTGTATAGATTGCTTACAGATTTGGTAGAAAGAGGACAATCAATGAGACACTGTGTTAACAGGGTACAAGTTGTATCACAATGATAGAGAGGATCAAATTGAAGGGGGATTGTGCTATATGTTAAAGAGGGAATTGAGTCAAATAAAATAAACATTCCACATGAAACAGCAGCATGGAATCATTATGGATAGAAATTCCATGTGTGAAGGGAAGGAGTATTCTTATAGGGCTGTACTAGCATCCGCCGGGACAGAACGAACAGACGGATGAAGAAATGTTAATGAAATTTGCATTGTCAAGAAAGAGCCAAGGCTCCTTCATTATTCGTAAACCTCTTGGAATACGCTTATTTCTTAAATACTGTAATATGGTAACCTAATGTAACTCATTCTGTATTATACTTTTATTGAGCTAGATAGCCTCAATCCATTTGTCCTCCAAGCTGATTGTTTCATTCTCATTTTCTTCTTCTATACAGGTAGCTTCTTGTAGAAGTCTATTAAGTCTTTCTTCATTGTAATTGAGTACGTTTTCTCAGGGTTCAAAAGACATCACCGTTCTCCAAAGAAGTCAATGTAAACACAGAAGAACACAAGTCTTCGCACACTCGAAATCACAAAGGACACAGAGAAGATGACACAAAGATATGGTCTCTAGATGACGCTTAAAGAGTCCAAATTTATTGAGTAGCTTAAAAAACTCGACACAGCCATGTTTCGGTCAACCGGCCTGCCTCGAGTCTTTACAGTCTAAATTAAAACACAAGAATAACTTATAATATGGACAAATATATGCATTCAAAAATATATATATATATAATAAAACTGCAGAAACAACACAATCCAGGAAATAATATTCGTATCTAACAATAAAATCAAGATGAGGAAAATGAACATATCATAAAAATCAATATAAACAAAGAAATGCTACTTATAAACAAATATAAAATGTGAAAAACTACTTATAAACACAAGTAAAACAAAAACAACAGTCATCACAATTATAAATTGAAGTGATCTTACTAAAATCAAATGGCTCTTGTACTTAAAAAAACTGAACATTTTGAATCAACAAATATGATAAAACAAAGACAGTCAGAACCTCAGTTATAGCTCTTTATAGTGCATCCCAATCTCAGAACAGATATCTGCAACTTATATCATACAGTAAATTTCTTACACCCAACATCATACAAAACATAAAAGACATGCTTAAAGTATAATAGCGCATGATACATAAAATAATGTGTGAAAAACAATGATATGAATAAATATAATCACATAGAACAACAAGTGTATATGTACCTCTCAAGAATGTCTATGGAAAAACTGTAAATCTTTCGATATAGCATCAAATAAAAAAATCTGGTACATTAAAACCTGGAAAAACATAAAACCACATGTAAATAAGTGATAGTCATATTAAAAAAAGGAACAGCTACCTGAGAGCTAAACTAAAGTGCAAAATGTATGCCACAATCTATCATCTGTCATCGAGACTATTCTGTAAAAAGCGGTAAGTTGTATACCCCAAACTAACCAGTATCGGTGGTGTATGGCCAACATTAAACAGACTGGCTGACTACGCTTTGACGATAATCTTGTGCATAAGACAAACCTGCCCAGTGATCTTAAACATTTCATAATCAAATGAACAACATGCAAGAAAAGTGGTAAAGAGTATATGGAAGAAACATGAAAAAAGCTCAGGCAATGCGGAGCCTTCTATTATGGCAGGAAAATAAAAAAGCCGCCAAACTGTGTAGCACTGTGGGAAAATAATATAAAATGTATATGAGATATTAATGCTAATAGCATGTTAAAAAGAAGGGACTATAACTGGTCTCCATAGTGATATTACAGAAAAAAGGGCCCAATGTCAAGAGATCAGTCACCACACTCAAGGGTAAGATGCTCCAGAAAAGCCTTTATTGGGACCCAACACGGTCCGTGTTTCGGCTGTATCAGCCTTCTTCAGGGGTCTACAAAATTGTAAACATATAAAAACATATATATAAAAAAGTATTTTAAAAACTGATCATTTACATAATCATAAATAACCATATATTTATATAATTCTAAAGAATGTTTGTTAAAAACATCACAGATACAGTTATAAAAAGGAAAAAACTATATTCAGGCATTTAAATTGTAATTAAACATAAATATCTTAACAAAACAATATAAATTAACAGAGAAATACATCCATAATAAATCTAATACAAATAGAAACTAATTGAATATATTGCACCAGATAATATTAAATAATTTTATAATTTTATAGTTCTGTAAAATTTTAATATTAGTAAAACAAAGGGGAAAAATTAATTAATCCTATCCTTTTTATAATGTATTTATTTTTCTGTTTACAATTTTGTAGACCCCTGAAGAAGGCTGATACAGCCGAAACACGGACCGTGTTGGGTCCCAATAAAGGCTTTTCTGGAGCATCTTACCCTTGAGTGTGGTGACTGATCTCTTGACATTGGGCCCTCTCCACCCCCTTTTTTTCTGTTGTGTTCGATCGCTGTGGAGAGTGTGAACCCCACTCTGTTTTTCTCCATAGTGATATTCTCAGAAAGTGAATGTAAAGGAAGAAATGGTATAAGGTGAATAAAAGCTAGTGTATCTAACAAAGATCACTGCATTTACCCACCAAAGCTAAAAGGACCAAGCTGTGCAGAATCGATGGTCAAGAGTTACCATCTCTCAAGCATAAAATAACAGCATCTTTGAGTGTGAGTGAAATAAAGCTCATGTAGTGACATGGTATTTTTTTTTATTTTTGTTACATTTGTACCCCGCGCTTTCCCACTCATGGCAGGCTCAATGCGGCTTACATGGGGCAATGGAGGGTTAAGTGACTTGCCCAGAGTCACAAGGAGCTGCCTGTGCCTGAAGTGGGAATTGAACTCTGTTCCTCAGTTCCCCAGGACCAAAGTCCAACACCCTAACCACTAGGCCACTCCTCCACTCTGTGCTGTGTGTCTTAAAACTAATGAGACATTAATCAATATCAGACTAATACCACTGTATATTACTTCTCATATATAGTCCTTCTTATAATAGACCTCAGAGGTGTTGTTGATGTGAATTTCCACTTTGATGTAATAAAACATCCAGAAATCAAACGTATATGCCTCTCGTCATTGGTCAAACATCTATCATTTTTTTATATTTTACTTTTAAATTTTTAACTTTTTGAATAGAAAAATTTCTTTGTACTTAGCTTTAAATAAAGCTTCAAATCATTGAGATTTCTACCACTCCAAGGGCTCACACCAATTTTCTCAGACATGAGAGAGTAAGGTAATAGATCCGTTGTTGAATGGTTATGATATATACAAAATGTATTATATTAAGGTAAATTTTATAATTATTTTTCTAGGGGCATGCAGCCTTGAAAAAGCCTGATGGCGAAACACGTGTCGGTGTGAGCCCTTGGAGTGGTAGAAATCTCAATGATTTGAAGCTTTATTTAAAGCTAAGTACAAAGAAATTTTTCTATTCAAAAAGTTAAAAATTTAAAAGTAAAATATAAAAAAATGATAGATGTTTGACCAATGACGAGAGGCATATACGTTTGATTTCTGGATGTTTTATTGCATCAAAGTGGAAATTCACATCAACAACACCTCTGAGGTCTATTATAAGAAGGACTATATATGAGAAGTAATATACAGTGGTATTAGTCTGATATTGATTAATGAATCGTGAGAGTGCTGTATATATATATATATCATAGTGGGCAATTTTCGATATCAGTTAAAACTAATGAGAACCATGAATACACATATAGAAGAGATGTCTCTTTGGCAGTGGTAGCAGTAGAAGGGCATAAATCTAGCTGGCCAGAGGAATACTTCAGAAGTGAGGTATGGGTGTTGGCTGGCTTAGGAGATGCCTGGTAGATCCTGAGGGGGAAGAGGGGCTAAACTGGTGGGGATAACAGGGGTTGAGATTGCTAGGGGAAGAAGAATGAGGGATTTTGAAAGAGAGAGAGACTAGTTATCATGGGTCACTGGGAGGGGGAGGGCTGGTAAACACAGTCAAACAGCTGTGCATTGTACGTTGAATATTAAATAAAAATATACAATGTGAAGTAAACTAAAATAGACAATAAAAAGGAATAAGGCCCGAGGAACATGTCATAATGAAGAAAAACCTACTGGTCTTATTGTGGAGATGAGAAAAAACACGCAAAATGCAATGCCCTCTCTTTGGTGGAAAACTGACATTTTTTGGCTGAAACCTGAACCCAGATTTCAGGACAGTTTCAGTGCCAAAACCGAAATTCAGTTGGCCTCTATTCCCTCTCCCCACCCACAGCCTCCAGCTAAAAAAAGGAAGGCTGGCCCAATCAAGGGCTGGCTGGCTGTGCTGCAGGACAGTCTCTCATGTCTTGTTTCCAGCTACCCCTCCTCCAAGACTCCTGTTATTTTTGGCTACAGGGATTTTTGCTGGAAGCAGATGGCATGTATCTCACTGTTAAAGCTCACTGTTTGAGTACTATGACCGGTGGTTTTGGTCTTATATTCCAGCAAACTATTTGAGAGTTTTGATGACACCTGACGCAGGCATCGCTGTTGCCGAAACATGGCTGTGTCGGGCCATTGTGCTTGAGTTATGTTATGCTGTTGGGAATAAAGACTACTTGATTTTGGAAGCTGACTGCATCTCCTCACTGTAAGAGAAAGGCATTGTCAGGCCTACTCTTTCTCTTCTCTGCCTATTTCAATCCTCTCCTTCCTTATATCATTGAAACACAGAGGTCAGTGGCATGATGGCATCCCTAAGGATACATACAGGGTAATTTTATAACAGATCAAGAAGGTACCTAGGTGCCTATGAACCTTTATAAAATACAATCGCAAATCCTGCAGAAATTATGGCTAACCAGCCTCATCTACACACACTACTAAGCTCTACAACTCCTTCCTCTCCCTCAGAGATCCTCGGGGCTAATCCGATGCATTCGTGAAGTCTGATAATGTCTCTACCACCTCCACTGAGAGGCTGTTCCATGTGCTCACCAACCTTTCTGTAAAGAAATATTTTCTTAGATTACACCTAAGTCTTCTCCTTTTACCCGTATCATATGCCCCTTTGTTCCAGAGCCTCCTATCTATTCAAAAGGCATGGCTTCCACAGGCCTTGACAAATTTTCTTTGAGTCTAGGAGTCAGCCCAGAAACCTAAGAGCAAAGCTGCTTATAACCCTCCTACAATCCCCTCCATCCTTCCCATGGTTTACCACAACTCCTTTAGGTCCTAATTTACTAAAACTATTTTCCATTTTGTGTCTAGGGGAAAAGAAAGCTTAATAAGTCAGGACCTTAACACACCACTGCACAGTAGTGCCAGCAGAAGCCAGCCCTCCCCTCCCAGTGACCCATGATAACTAGTCTCTCTCTCTTTCAAAATCCCTCATTCTTCTTCCCCTAGCAATCTCAACCCCTGTTATCCCCACCAGTTTAGCCCCTCTTCCCCCTCAGGATCTCCCAGACATCTCCTAAGCCAGCCATCACCCATACCTCACTTCTGAAGTACTCCTCTGGCCAGCTAGATTTATGCCCTTCCACTGCTACCACTGCCAAAGAGACATCTCTTCTATATGTGTATCCATGGCTCTCATTAGTTTTAAGACACACAGCGCAGACATAAAACTGTTGATTTGCACCAGAATTCCTGCACTGCATAACTTAAACCTAATGAAAGTCATACATGCAGGTGTAGAAGAACTGTTTCATCAGCAGCAATTCAGGCTTTAAAAAACATTGAGGGCATGCAATTCTTGGCACCAAAGTGCAATCTTTAGGCACCATTGTTATAAACAGCCCCCAGATAACCTGAGAACTTATACAAAAAAAAAAAAAAAAAGAACTTATAAAACCAGATTTGGTGAAAAAGATATTAATTTATTATTTCAAAATACACCTTTGTAAAGATGGTTGTCTCTAGAAGCAAGAGGCACACCCCTTCTTAATGTTTACAGGTTTTATACCCTTTCTTTATAGTTACATTAAGTATCTGCCCCTAAGTTTTTCATTGGATATTGATCACATTTACATCATTGTTAATTGTCATATGACAGTCCGCTAAAAATTTTCCATCACCCTAGCAACTGAGCCCCTATCCATTGTTAGTTCTGCTTGGTCTGCATTTTTGTATCTTTAAACATTTATGTGAGAACTTTGCATAGTTCAGCACATGGCATAGTCCATCTTCCCCTTTGTCCATAGTCTTACAGCTTCATGGTCTCATGCTTAGATACATTGTTGTTTCAGCTCTTTGGGCTTCTTACCCCTCCTTTCTTCTCTATCTCTCTGTCTCAGCACTTTTATCACTTTGCATACATTACTTTAAACTAACAGAGTTTATTTTGTTAATGATTTTAAAAAGCTATAATATGCTGGTTTCTGTTAGGAAGGGCCTACAGAAGTATAGCCCATCCCTAAAGCGTTCCTTTCTACCAGGACACAAGTTATTTTTGCAATTATGTTAAATGAAAAAGCAATATATTTACATATTTCTCACACCATGGAGACCTGACATCTGGGATTTATTGAGCCCTTTTCTTATCCTCTCCTCCGGTTTAAATCTTTAAGTCAGTTCTCATATGCTTTATGACAAAATCCATTGACCACTTTAGTAGCTGCCCTTTACTGATTCTATCCTCTTTATATTGTTTCAAGATGCAGTCTCCAGTATTGAACATGATACTTCAAATGAGGTCACCAAAGACTTATAAAAAGGTATTATCACCTCCTTTTCCTACTGACCATTTCTCTCCCTATACACCCAAGCATCCTTCTGACTTCTTCTGTCACCTCAACATCATACTATCACCTCCAGGTCTTGCTCTTCTTTCGTACACAGATGTACTTCACCCCAGGGGTGAAATAATAGTGTTCTGGGCCCCTGGGCAATAAAGGCCGTGGGCCTCCTAACCACCTATCAAATGTGATTAAATTAGATTGAAGCTAGGGGAGGGTGCTGCTTTGGGCCTTCAGATACTGCCCTATTTTTCCAATGGTCAGTCCACCCCTGCTTCAACCCCTATACAGTACTGAGTGCAGCCCAATTGTGTGACCCTTCATTTTTTTAATTAAATCTTGGGTGCCAAACTGTAGACCATTCCCTAAGCTTCAGTAGATCACCTCCCCCCCCCCCCCCCCCCCCCCCCCCCATATTATGCACACCTTCCAGGGTGTCTCCCTATTACAGGTTTTGGTACCATCTGCAAAGAGGCAAATCTTTCCTAACAGCCTCTCCAAAATCTCACATGGACCTTTGGCACAACTCGGTATTGTATCAAAGGCTGGTCAAAAAATATACTAAGTACATTAAGCCAATCAGGACCTGAGTGAGCACTATGCTCTAACAGTGACCAGCTATCCTATTCAGCCCTGCCCAGTCCCCAGGACTAGCTTCAGTCATCCTTCTGCAACCAGCATCACACAGCCCTCTTGATTGACTCTGAACTACACTGCTGGTGAAATTTCTTTAGCAACACAAGAAGCACAGGGGATTGTGAGCATTGCCCAGGACAGGAGTGGCCTAGTGGTTAGGGTGGTGGACTTTGGTCCTGGGGAACTGAGGAACTGAGTTCGATTCCCGGCACAGGCAGCTCCTTGTGACTCTGGGCAAGTCACTTAATCCTCCATTGCCTGCCGCATTGAGCCTGCCATGAGTGGGAAAGCGCGGGGTACAAATGTAACAAAAATAAATAAAATAAAATCAGGCAAAGAGATGGGAATGGGAAGCCAAGAAGAAAAGGAACAGAGGGTTTATGTGAAATAGTATTGGAGCAAGAGAGAAGGTGAAAAGATACTCCTCAGGTCAGGGGAGGGGAAGATGCTGAGGTCGAGCTTGGGGATGGGAGAAAGTGGAGTTCTGGAGTCATTCCTAGAGGAGCAGGATCAAGGAGAGAGAGAGAGAGAGAATTTGTGTGTGCCCAGGGGGCAGGTATCACAGACAAAAGTTGATGTGCACCCACTTTCCTCTTCACTAATCCAATGCATTGCCACGTAACTTAAAAACAATTTATGAACTAATTAACTTTCGTAAATCCCTGAAGACCTTCTCTTCAACAAGACGTACCACAACGATCAATAATTGTAATTGTAACACATCACCACTTACCTTACATTCTGACTGGTTCTTTCTATGCTTGTTTGCTTAATTCTGTCATCCTATTCTCTTTGAAACACCAACGATATCTTTTACTCTGGAATGGCGAATGCCATAACGGAACATTGTAAGCCACATTGAACCTGCAAGTAGGTGGGAAAATGTGGGATACAAATGCAATAAATAAATAAATAAATAAATCTCAGAATAGCCACAATACTAACCATATCTGGGAATTTCTGAGTTAATTTTGAGACAGAAGTGTGACCAAGTACCATGCTGGGACATTGGATCATAAGAGTGCCCATTAGCTCCATGCTAAGATACAAGGCCCCTTTTTATGAGTCAAGAGCAATAACATGTTGTAGTTACCACACATGAATGGCCAAAATTAATGCAGAGCAACTGTAAAGCCTCTGCATTAACCGTTGGGGATATGCCCAACATTTTCCCATACAGTAGGGGTGGGCAACCACAGCCCTTGAGGTCCACAACTCAATCAGGTTTTCAGGATTTCCATAATGAATGTGCACCTCCTTTTAGGCATCCCAAGACCATTCCACAGAGCCTATTCTGTTACAGAACCATAGAATACAAGCGTAACCCGATATCAATGTGCCTGCACTTAGCTCATAATGCATTCATAAACGATAGTGCCTATAAAATTGCCCATTAAATCCTACTGACTACAATGCTGTATTGCTCTGGGAAACATTTAAAACCACTCTTAGAGGAGAAATAATCAGTTATACTTCTAAGAAAATAAAACTTGATAATCTTGATTTTAAAACACTTAAAGATAAAATTAAACTTAAACAACACTTAAAGAACTATTTACAATTAAATATCAATATAATAAATTAGCTAGTAAAATAGCTGGTAAAGAAATTTTTATTAAAAAATCTGGTAAATACTTTGGAGATAACAAAGCTGGTCATCCAAATACTTAAAAAGATAAACGTAATATGACTCAAATTTACTCCATTAAAAACAGCAACTCACAAATAGGTACCTCTCAAATAGACATAGAAAATTATTTTGTTACTTTTTGATAATCTTTTTCAATCTGAATCTAATCTTAATACAGAAAAACTTAGAATCACTATTACATCAATGGTGGCAAATAAAATACAAGGCCCAGATGGGCATACTGCAGAATTTTTTTAAAGTTTTCAATCTATACTTATACCCCTGTGTTAGATTACTATAATTCTATATAACATGATCCAATCAATCAATGCAATTTTGCTACTGCTGTTATCAACAGAAATCAAACAAAATAAAACATGGAAAAGAAAATAAGATGATACCTTTTTTATTGGACATAACTTAATACATTTCTTGATTAGCTTTTGAAGGTTGCCCTTCTTTGTCAGATCAGAAATAAGCAAATGTGGTAGCAGATAGTATATATAAGAGAAACATCAAAGATTACTTTGACAGTCTGACAGAGTGGGAGGGTGGGGGTATGCATGGGGACATCAAAGCATTTCATTAATATTCTAATAGGATGGGTGTTGGTAGGTGAGAGGAGGGTGATATACAGAGAAATACAACTTTATGGTTTATAATGGGCTAGAAAACCCAGATCTTTATTAAGTCCTGTCTGTTGGGTGTCAAAATATTCAATCATTCTGATTTCAAAGGTCTTGCGTTCCTGTATTGTTTTAAAGTTACCTTTCAGGATTCTTACTGTGAAATCACTGGTGCAGTGTTCTGGTCAGAATGATTGAATATTTTGACACCCAACAGACAGGACTTAATAAGGATCTGGGTTTTCTAGCCCATTGTAAACCATAAAGTAGTATTTCTCTTTATTTCTCTGTTTATCACCCTCCTCTCACCTACCCACACCCATCCTATTAGAATATCAATGAAATGCTTTATTGTCCCCATGCATACCCCCACCCTCTGTCAGACTGTCAAAGTAATGCTTTGATGTTTCTCTTATATATATTATCTACTACCACATTTGCTTATTTCCGATCTGACAAAGAAGGGCAACCTTCGAAAGCTAATCAAGAAATGTATTAAGTTATGTCCAATAAAAAAGGTATCATCTTATTTTCTTTTCCATGTTTTATTTTGTTTGATTTCTATTGATAACCTTTAAGAGTGGACTAACACGGCTACCACACCTCTTTACTTAAGATGGAAGCTACTGCTGTTATAAGCCTTATTCCAAAACTGGGACAAGACCATACATTACCTAAAAATTATAGACCTATCTTCCAGCTCAATTTGGATTACAAAATTCTCACTAAAACACTGGCACTCAGACGGAATAAAGTATTGAATTCAGTTATACATCCTAATCAAATAGGAATCATGAAAAAAGATTCATAGGTGATAATCTTAGATTATTCCATTCTCTTAATTATATAGCTTCTCGAGATAAAAACTTAAAATGTGGCTCTTCCCTTGAACGCAGAAAAACTGTTTGATTGCACTGAGGGGGTCTTTTACAAAGCAGCAGTAAGCCCAACACAGGCTTACTGCACGCGGCTGCCCAGCAGTAGTACCGGCTGCTGTGCATGCCATTCCTGGTGCTCCAGGAAATGTTTTTCCCTAGCGCAGCGCTAACCTGGCGGTAATTGGGCATCAGAAACAAAAAAAGAGCAACACTGGGCTTCCAGGATCGGGATAATCAATGTCCTCCTTTATTGAATGATGACCCGACATGGGCTGTGTTTCAGCGCACAGGTGCCTGCTTCAGGTGTCAGAAAATACTGTTTGTGACTTTCTCAGAGATGTATGTATAACCAAATAGGCGGGATACAATGTCTCTAATGTAGTTAGTATCTCTTAACTCAAAGAACGCTGTCAATACAAAAAACGCTGTCAGTATTTGGCGGGCTTTTCTGTGCAGTGCTCTTCAGGCAGGCAGACCCAGGTCCACCCCCCCTACCTGTTACACTTGTGGTGCTAAGTGCTGAGCCCTCCAAACCCCCCCAAAACCCACTGTACCCACATGTAGGTGCCCCCCTTCACCCATAAGGGCTATGATAATGGTGTAGAGTTGTGGGGAGTGGGTTTGGGGGGGATTTGGGGGGCTCAGCACCCAAGGTAAGGGAGCTATGCACCTGGGAGCTATTTGTGTATTTTTTAAACATTTTTAGAAGTGCCCCCTAGGGTGCCCGGTTGGTGTCCTGGCATGTCAGGGGGACCAGTGCACTACAAATGCTGGTTCCTCCCATGACCGAATGCCTTGGATTTCGCCAGGTTTGAGATGGCCGGCATTTTTTTCCATTATCGCTGAAAAACAAAACCGGCAATCTCAAACCCGGCGAACTCTGGCATTTGGCCGGGCTAAACCATATTATTGAAAAAAAATGGCTGGCCATCATTTTCAATAATATGGTTCCGGCCAGCTGTTGCGCTGCCGCCAAAATAGATCGCCGGCGACGTTCAATTATGCCCCTCCACGTTACTATGCATTATTCCATCACATATTACTGATTTTAAATTATATTTAGATACGCTACCTTGTTGTGTAATGACAATTATATGGATATGTTATGTCTGCTGTAGAAGTGAGCCCTTAGTTCGTAGAAGCCTACGATAGACTGATCTCTGGCCAGCAGTTCAACATGATCAGCAAAGCTAAAGCACCTGGATCGGAGACCAGAAGGCTGGCATACACAGTAATTGAGCGAGAAGAAAGGCCCCGACTGCCACATGGCCAGACACTGGAGGAGACTCAGAGGTTCAGTCACACACAGAAGCTGGCAGCTGTTCAGGAACCCATTCAGACCCTGAAGTTAAAGGATATACTAGAATCCACTCACACACACACTGAAGCCGGAGGCTTCACTGGAACCTATTCACACATTGAAGCTAAAGGCTTCACTGGAATTCACACACTGAAGCCAAAGGCTTCACTGGAACCCACTCACAGTGTGTGAGTGGGTTCCAGTGAAGCCTTTGGCTTCAGTGTAAGCTGAAGACTTCACTGGAACCCACTCACACACACTGAAGCTGAAGGCTTCACTGGGACCCACTCACACACTAAAGATGAAGACTTCCCTGGAACCCACTCACACACTGAAGCTGAAGACTTCCCTGGAACGCACTCACACACTGAAGATGAAGACTTCCCTGGAACCCACTCACACACTGAAACTGAAGACTTCCCTGGAACCCACTCACACACTGAAGATGAAAGCTTACAGGAACACACACACACAGAAGGCAGGCAGTATAGCTGGAACCGACTCACACAGAAGCTGAAAGTTACTGGAAACAACACACACACACACACACTGAAGATGGGCAGTGTAGCTGGAACCAACTCACAAAGAAACGGAAAGCTTACTGGAACCCACGCACACAGAAGGCATCTCAGAACCCACAGACTTGGAGAAGCACAGATGGCGGCTAACGACACAAAAGTGCCAAAGTCAGGAGCAGAAGGGTTAAATCCCTTAGCATTGGCCTGCATCTGATGTCACCACGACCATGCATGCTGGACCCTCGCCTATGCAGCGCTAACCGATGCTCATGGGGCAGTCTTCCTCTCACCACCTGACTACAATGGGCGCTGGTCTGAGTCACGATAAGATCGTGACAGCATATAAATAGATGGCAGTCATTCTATATGTCACTATGGTACAATCCTAAATTTCTCATTGACCATACTATTTACTGGTCTCTTTGGAACTCTTTAGGAATTTACTCACTGGATCATCCTATGTACAAACCACAATTTTATAACTTTGATGACCTGTCTCTAAAATACAAGTCACTTTCTTCACAATATTTCAAACGGTTGCGACTTACCCAGATGGTCAAAAGAAGCTCAACAGAAATAAATACACTACGTGAAACATCTATACATGTCCTTAGTGCAAAGCTGATGACTGAAGGAAAAATTCATTTATCTACAAACTGATAAATCATTCTATATTCAACTCTACTATTACTACTACTACTACTACTATTTAGCACTTATATAGCGCTACAAAGCATATGCAGCGCTGCACAAACATACTCAGACAATAGATAGATTTCTCATTGGAATATAGAACTGAATTTAACAACATATTCAATACCATGAGAACACTTTTGGACAAGAATTTCTAGACCAACACAATCAACCAGCTTGCTCCAATCTATGTACTTCCTAGCTCATAGAGATTTAAGACCCCAGAATGGAAATATAAAGCAAAGTTACATGTTAATAATCTCTGTTGGCATTGTAAGTCTACGGTTGGAACTTTACATCATATGTTCTACGAATGTCTCATCATATATGACTTTTGGTGCTCTATTTGGAAAACTATACATAAGATTCTGAATATTGTTGTACCAGTCTCATTTTCTGTAATAATTCTTTGATCATTACATCCTAATCTTAACCTTAAGATGATCACGGTACTCTACTGAACTTACTTCTTTCAATTGCTTTTTGAAACATGGAAAAATACAACCACATTAAATGAAACATTTTGGAGGCATTCTGTATGCCTTATATATCAACATAAACTTAAAGCATCAGAAAAAAAACAACATAAGATGATATCTATATGGAAATTCCTGGAACAATAATTAGACATTAGGGTATGAATATTCCATCATTGGAAGTGGGGGGGGAGGGGTTGTCATTGTTATCATTTTATCCTTCGCTTTTTCTCTTTTCTATTTGGTTTACTTTTTATTTTCCTAATCATGTCGTTCATGCTCAATGTTCACCATATATTTTATTATTGAATTGACATGGTTAATCGTTATTTCCAGGATGGTAATTATTGTTATTCAGATTGTTTTGGCTGATTCACCACTGTTTTCTTTATTCGAAAATTCAATAAAAGTTGTTTGAACTAAAAAAAAAAAAATTGCCCATTAAATGCCACCCACTGAGGAAGCATTAACTGCCCTGTGTTATCTTCTGTCTTAACTGTTAACATGCAGTACTGTAGCACACATTAAGTGTAAGGCACACTTCCTGCCCATTCCCCACTCCATTCCACATTTGTCAGTTAACACAGGAATTAGTGCACTGTATTCATTCACCGTTACTACTTGCTAATTACCATGTTAACTGCATATTATATTTGCTAATTACCATGTTAACTGCATATTATACTTGCTAATTACCATGTTAACTGCTTATTACTTTAGTAAAAGGGGCCCAGATTCTTTTTATTGGTTCAGAGAGGGAAGCACACTCTATTGAACCACCATCACTGTTTCCAGATCATTTGCTTTTCTTTGATAGCCTTCCATCCAAGAATAAACCAGGTTCAATTCCTCAGAGCCTGTAAGATTTAGCAGTAGAATAGTCTGAAGTGGTATGATAACAGACAGATTTATATGATCCTTACAGATGGCCTGTCTGATTTGCTTCTAGCTTCCTGCACAGCACCCCAGGTCCCAAGAGGTCTCTTCTCTCAGCTTCACTACTTCTTCAAGGCCCAAGGATGCAGCTGGTTGCTAGGCAACCAGGACTATCAGAATGAGGAAATGCAAAAAGGAGGAGGAGGAGGAGGAGGATAGGGGAGATACAGAAACATTTTTATCACAGCTGTCAGAAAGTGGGAATACAATGCAGCTGAAAATAAGCATTCCTGTCAAGAGGATAAACCATGAGCTTGAGCTTTTGCTGACTGCACTGACTGAAGTAACTTTCCTGTCAGTGCAAGAAGCCTCACTACCTGGTCCTGCAAAGCTGTTTTTCCACAAATAAATCATAGAAAAACATTAAGCAGGAAGATTTGAATTGCATGCTAGTGAGAATCCCTCATGCACCTAGCTCCTCCAACAGGAATATTTTATTTACTTCCTAAAGTAAGAGTGTGCCACCTAGAAGCTCCATGCTGTTGTATTGCTGACGTATTAGAAACAGTCAAATTTCATGACAGATTCATTAAAGAGACATGCAATTCTTCCACTAAGCTAGCTATTTCACAGGAGATGTTACAGGGAAAGCTAGACCTTTTACAAAGTCCCTGCTATGGTAACACCCGGTCCCTTCGACAAAATCCCTGCTATGTTAGCACTGTCATGGCACACATACAGGAGTCCTTCTGCAAATTATTGCTGTGCCATGGTGAAACCTTCACAGGAGATGTCGATGTGCTATAAACTAATTCCACAAGAAAATGCAGGGGAAAGCACCAAACAGATTTCATGAATTACTTTCTTATTCATTATTCTTTGTTATGTATCCTATACTGTTTATTGTAAGCCACATTGAACGCAAACTTGTTTGGGATAATGTGGGCTATAAATGTCATAAATAAATAAATAAATAAAATTGATACTTTGTGTAGCACTGAAGTACATTTGCTAGAGATGTGTGGCAGAAATCACAGCTCAAGGCATATATTAGAGTTAAAAGCAAGCCCTCCAAATGATGGAATGGCATGAAGAAGAACCAGGAATAAGACAAATTTGAGGGTAGGAGAGAAGACAGCTAGAATGTGAAGGAAGAAGCCAAAATCTAATTTAGAGCAGGCAGGCAGTGAGAAGTTGAGCTAGATGAGTGCAGTTTCCGACTAACACAGGGATAGTTAGAACATATCTAGGGCCCTCTTTACTAAGCAGTGTTAAAGGCGCGTTAACGTTTTTAAACCGCGTTAACCATGTACACGTGTTAACCATGTATGTGCCTACAGTATCCCTATAGGCACCTACAAGCATGTGCGCCAGGGGCGTATCTGCGTGGGGCCTCAGGGGCCTGGGCCCCCGCAGATTTTGCCCTGGACCCCCCTACCGCCATCAACCCTCCCCCGCTGCCGTTCTTACTTTTGCTGGCGGGGGACCCCAACCCCCGCCAGCCGAGGTCTGCTTCCACCTGCCGCTGCCTTCAAAACTTCTTCTTCAGCCGGCGGGGGACCCCAAACCCCCGCCAGCCGCCCCGCGCTGTTTAAAATTCATCTTCGGCCTCCGTGGCCGTGCTGCTGGGATAGGCGGCGCTGTTGAAATCCACTTCGGAGTCTGACGTCGTTGTACGTTGTACGTGCTGCGACGTCAGACTCCGAAGTGGATTTCAACAGCGCCGCCTATCCCAGCAGCACGGCCACGGAGGCCGAAGATGAATTTTAAACAGCGCGGGGCGGCTGGCGGGGGTTTGGGGTCCCCCGCCGGCTGAAGAAGAAGTTTTGAAGGCAGCGGCAGGTGGAAGCAGACCTCGGCTGGCGGGGGTTGGGGTCCCCCGCCAGCAAAAGTAAGAACGGCAGCGGGGGAGGGTTGGCGGCGGGAGGGGGGTGGAGAGACTAAGTCATTGGTGGCGGTGGGGGCTCGGCGGTGGGGGCGGCGGCGGCGGGGGGGGGCGCTAAAATGTGCCCCCTCTCTCTGGCTCTGGCCCCCCCTACCGCCGGAGTCCAGATACGCCCCTGATGTGCGCTATGTGTAGGTACACTAAAAACACTAACACACCTTAGTAAATAGGGCCCCTAGTGTAGATACAGAGTTTTCCACAGAATTGGAACACATGCCTTCAGTATGGAGATAACATAGCACACAGGCAATACCTGCAGTAGTACAGGTCCTGGGAAACGAAGCCTATGAAAGGAAAGGGAATGCAGGACAAGGTGAGAAGAGCTACATTATACTGTATTATAACATTCCATTAAACAGCATTAATATTCCAGGTACGTTTAAGAATAGCATCACAGGTCATTAACTTCCTAGGTGTGCAGACAACTCACTGGTGCACTGTAGCTGAGATACAAAAATACACTGGTTACATATTATCTAGAAGAACAAGGTGATCAAGAACTTGGCTGTGTTGAAGTTCTTGATCGCCTATTAAACAAGGCAATCAAGAACTTCAACACAGCCAGTCTCCATAGAGAGGCATAATCGAACGGGGCGCCCAAGTTTTCCTGAGGGCGTCCTCGCAGGATGTCCCCGCGAAGGGGTGGGGAAACCCATATTATCGAAACAAGATGAACAACCATCTTTTGTTTCGATAATACGGTCGGGGATGCCCAAATCTCAACATTTAGGTCGACCTTAGAGATGGTCGACATAAATGTTGAGATGGTCGAACTTAGAGATGGTTTTCATCGATAATGGAAACCGAGGACGCCCATCTCAAAAACGACCAAATCCAACTCATTTGGTCATGGGAGGAGCCAGCATTCGTAGTGCACTGGTGCCCCTGACATGCCAGGACACCAACCGAGCACCCTAGGGGGCACTGCAATGGACTAACTGATGCACTAACTGAACGGAAAAAGCCCTTCCCTTACCAATCCCTTAGCGATTCGGAAAGGAACGGGCATGCATGAAGGAAATTGCATGCAAATGAGCTGCTCACTGTTAGCTCATTTGCACATGATTTCCTTCCTAAGGAGGGAAAGCCAGTGCAGAGCAGCCAGGCGTTATGCGTGGCTGCACTTCGCATGCCAAAGATGGCTTCATACACTCAGACAAGCTGCATGTATAATAGCTGTCTACAACCTTAAATAAATTGCCATCTACAACCTTAAAAAAAACACAAGTCCAGGTGAAAACGTCCAAGTGCTCGTCAGGGATGCCCAAGTGTTAGGTGCCTTCGCTATGCCTCCGTCCCTGCGATGGGCAGTTGAGGACGTCCAAAATGTGGATGTTTCTGTGAGAAGGATGTCCATGCCTTTGCTATGCCTCTGATACCCCCTTTATTTATTTATTTATTTATTTATTTATTTATTTGGATTTTGGATCACAAGTAGCAGCAGTGGGATTTGAACGGCCACCTCTGGATTGCAAGACCAGTGCTCTAACCACTAGGCCATTCCTCCATTCCACTTGCCACTCCTTTGAAATTTGGCTGTCCCTGTGGGGGGGGGGGGCAGTTCAGGACGTCCAAAATGTTTGAAAGAAGGACGTCCATGCCTTCGCTATGCTTCCGCTGACACACACACACCTCCCCCCAGGGACATGCATACTGCTGCGATGGACCGGTGTATGATATTTGAGGCTGGAAAAAAAAGTATTTAAAGTTGTTTTTTCCAGGGTGGGAGGGGTTAGTCACCGCTGGGGGAGTAAGGGAAGGTCATCCCCGATTCCCTCCGGTGGTCATCTGGTCAGTTCGGGTACCTTTTTGAGGCTTGGTCGTAACAAAAAATGGACCAAGTAAAGTCTGCCAAGTGCTCGTCAGGGACGCCCTTCTTTTTTCCATTATCACTCGAGGACGCCCATCTGTTAGGCCCATCTGTTTGGTTGTCCCACCTTCGCTACGCCTCCGACACACCCCCGGGAACTTTGGTCATCCCTGCAACGGGAAGCAGTTGGGGACGCCCAAAATCGGCTTTCGATTATGCCGATTTGGGCGATCCTGAGAGAAGGACGCCCATCTCCCGATTTGTGTCGAAAGATGGGCGCCCTTTTCTTTCAAAAATAAGCCTGATAGTAAAGCAATAGAGAAAGCCAATTGTACGTTCAGTTACCTAAGCGGAGTTATCATCAGCAGGAAAAGGGAGGCATTTATTTGACTGATTGATTTTAAATTATATATATGCTACACTATCTAAAAATCTAGGTGGATCACAATAACATAGGGGTCTTTTACTAAAAATCAGTGCATGTTATCTACAGCAAGGCCTGTAGGAATAAAACGGGTCCTGTGGCAGATAACATTTTCTTTAGTAAAAGACCTCCATCCTATATAATAATACTCACCTCCAACGTTCTAACCTGCCTGGGACCGTGGATCCCTCGGAGGTGGTCTGCTAAGCCACTTAGAACGCAATGACGTCAGTAACGTCACTGACAGCTGATTCCAAGGCAAGGGGATGTTTCCCTACTCCTCCCGCTGCCTGGGAATCAGCTGTCAATGCGCCGCTCCCTGCCACTTCTGAACAAGTGACAGGGAGCTTGGCAACACAGAACCCCCCCCCCCCCCCCCCAGCGCATCACCAAAGCACTCCCCCACACCCAAAGAACATCAACACCCCCGCCCCCCCGCACACACACACGTCACTCCCTCCCTCCCATCTTGTTCAAGGCCCCCTCATGCCCCTCCCACCGAGTTCAAGACTCCCCCCTCCCCCTGAGTTCAACACCCCCCTCCGCGTAACTGACCCCTGGACCCCCGTGCTGCAACCCTCTCGACCCCCCCTTCCCACAGAAAACCCTCCCATGCCGCCGTCGCGTACCTGTGGTGAAGACAGCCAAAGTTCTTTTCTCGTCTGCGCCGGCGATGCTTGTTGAATGATCAACTGTTGAAGTTTCTGTGCGTGCGTCTTGCACGCACAGAAACTTGAACAGATGATCATTCATCAAGCAACACCCTGGCGCAGCCAAGAAGAGAAGTTTGGTTGTCATCAGCACAGGAATGCGACGGCGGCGGGGGAGGGTTTTCTGTGGGAAGGGGGGGTCGAGAGGGTCGCGGCACGGGGGTCCAGGGGTCAGTTACACGGAGGGGGGTGTTGAAATTGGAGGGAGGGGGAGTCTGGAACTCGGTGGGAGGGAGGGTCTGGAACTCAGACGAAAGGAAAGGAAGGAAGGAAGGGAGGGAGGGGTCTGGAGAGAGGGGGTCTGGAACTCGAAAGAGAAGGAGGGGAGGTCTGGAACTCGGAAGGGAGGGGGGGTTACCTTGCTAGCGCCCGTTTCATTGCCTACCAAAACGGGCTTTTTGTACTAGTAGATAATAAATAAGAACAAAGAATAATAAGTAAAATGTACAATTAAAAACTGGTAATAAAATAAGAGGTTACAAAAAAGGAATTCAAAACATACATCAAATACATACATAAAAACAAAGGCAATATCAGTGTGCAATATGCACCACCCACAATATTATCCTTGCCTAGATCACTTGTTTAATTTAGCTTATTAAGCCTGGAGAGGCATTTTCGATATAATGTCCAAATAGTGAAATAAATGTTTTATCGTAAAACGTTTAAAAACTTAAGTCCATAATTGTAGAAAACACGATACATTTTCTGATATTTGAAAATACACATAAAAAACATTTTGAAAAAGGATGTACCGAAAACTTCCTAGACATTCAGAGATTAACGTTTCCGCCAACTGAAAAACACTATCCAATACATTCAATGACGATACTGGTCCCCACATCAAAAATCAGCTGCAGCAACGGCAGGACATTCCTCCATGTGCAAAACGTGCATATATACCACTGCATGTTGGGGAACATTCATCAAAATGCCCAGCTATGTCTCTGAGAGGAGAACCAAATTTCTCTGTAGAGGAGACAGAGCTACTGGTAGTGATATCTGTGAGGCCCCACACCTGCTGCAGGAGGGGATTGAAGCACACAGAGAATGTGCGTAGCTGCTGCGGAACATGCAGCAGGAAGGCCAGGAAATATCTGGCAGCAGCTTCTGGGGATGTGGTGAGATCTCCAGGATTACACGGCAGCCTTGTCAAGCACACTGCTGACACAGCAAGCACTTGAGCCTCGACCTGCAACCAGTGAGGCCACCAGTCCTGCACCAACACCCTCCACACCAGCTGCAAATACCACCAGTGGCCACACAACCCAGCCAAGCTTTGCTGCACCTGCAACCACCCTCAAAACGTCCAAGGATGGGACCCACAGCACCCTAGGCCAGTGGAACAACCGAGAGGCCAGGTCCCTCAGGGCCAGCAGACACTCCCTTGCTGGGTGCTGGGCCCAGTAGCCGATCTGACACCCAGCCAATTGGGTGGCCTGATTTTCAGGGTGAAGCAGAGGCAGCAGGATGGAGTGAGGACAGTGGAAGCCTCATAGAGGAGGACTCTGACGCACTTTCTGATCCTGCTAGGGCCAGGCCATTGCCAGCAGCTCAGGGACAGAGTGGGAGAGGTGGATCCCAGAGGGGATGGAGGAGAGGGATGGGGAAGGGAGGAGGAAGGCTGTAAGCCACTTGTTATACTGTAGAGGAGCTCCCCTCCGGAACAGTGCAGACATCAGAATTGATTCTTGAGCTGGCCAAAGGTGTGTTTATGATGGCGCAGGTGCTCTTATGCCTCTTTTGTACTCCTTCTGCCTCATTTTGGGGGTGGACTATGGGAGTCATGAGCCAGGTTCACTGGGGGTAGCCTCTGTCATCTATGTGGAAGCAGAATCATAGACACTGGTGTGTATTGGCTGGTATGGTGACCTTGTGGAAGTGGGGTTGAGGGTTATAGGGGCATCTAGAGGGAGGAGTGTGCTGAAGGTTAGGAGGAAGGAGGAGGTATGGAATTTGGGAATCCCTGTACTGCTTACCTAGGAGCCAGCTGCTGGTGATCTCCCCTCGGTCAAACCTGCAGTCAATTCCTGATGCTGAAGGATGTAGGCATCGTGAGTGGAGCCTGGATAGCAGGTACACATTCACAATCTCCCCCTGGCCATCACACATGACCTGCATGTTTATGGAGTAAAATGATTTTCTATTCTTGTAGGTCTCCTTGTGTGCCCATTGGGGGGGGGGGGGTCTGAGTGTGATGTGTGTGCAGCCGATGATGCCTATGACCGAGGGGAAGTGGTCTGTGGCGTAGAACTGAGCCATGTTGTCCTGGAGTGCCTGGGCAGTAGTGGGGAGGGTAATATAGTGTGAGGTGTCGGTGAGGAAGGCAATGAGGAATTGGGTAAGGCCACTGGAGATGGTGGGCTGGATGAGGCCTGCATTGACTGCTAGCACTCACTGGAAGGTGCTGGTGGCCAGAAAGGCGAGGGAGGTAGTGACCTTCAGGTGGACTGGCACTGGATTATTCCTGCATGTCCTAGGCTGGAGGGGTTGTAGCTGGTCACAGATATGCTGTATGACAGCCCTGTTGAAGCGGAACCTAGTCAGGCATTCCTGGTCAGTTAGGTCCAGAAAGTGGGTGCTGGGCCTGAGAACTCTCTGATATGAATATCTACTCTGGGTCCTCCCCTCCAAACTCTCATTCACCTCCAGCAAGGCGTGAGCCATCAAAGCATTCAGCACATCCATGATTTGCGTGCAGGTGTCCCACCACCACAGATGCAACACACTGACCCCAGAAACACCACTATGCACATCTCTACCTACTGCACCTTGTGAGACCCAGCCCCAGCCCCCGCACCAGCACAGTCATGAGACACACACCAGCTGCCCAAAACGCTCATTGTTCCACCACCACCACCAAACAATCCAGACACACACAGCTGCAGCTCTAAGCATTCACTTTCCCAGCACCAGCAAACAGTCCTGAGACACACAGCAGCAGCAGCACAAAGCACTCAATCTCCCAGGAACAGCACACATCCCTCACACAAACAGCAGCAGCACAGAGCACAGTGACAAACTGGGAGTGGACAAACAGAGGAATAATGAGAGACAGAGGACAAGCAGGTAGGGATGTGGAATGGGAGGTGTGGGGGTTTGGGAACACTGAGGGTTTGGTGGGGGAAGAGGGTAAGATACTGAGGCAGGGATGGATGTGGCTGGGAGACTAGAAAGTGTGGGCAAGGAGTTGAGGAGATGAAACACAGAGGAGACAAGGCAGGAAATGTAAAGGTCAAAAGGTTCGGACTGGGGCAAACACACAAAGGTAGCAAAGCACTCAGCACCTCTCCACTATTTCTCACAAACAACCACTTCCTCCTCTCCATTCTCCAACTCAGCAAAATCACAAATGGGTCTAAAGACAGGTTTGGCCTTACCCTAGACGCTTCTAATTCTGGACATTTTTCTTTCCACCCCCAGGAAGTTGTTTTGCTATCCGTTATGGGCAGAGGCGTAGCCAGGTTTTGATCTCAGGGGGAGCAGACTTTTATAAAATAGGCGCCGGTTGGTGTCAGCTAGACAGCAGTGTCTGTGTTGTTGCTCAGGGGCTGTGGCGGGCAATGATTAATATAGGCTGTCTCTGTTGCGTCCTGCCTACAAGGAAACAGTAAGTTACATCAGTAGGGACGCAGAAGAGGTTCCTGGACTGGCCAGAGCAAGCAACCTGTCTTCTTAACTTCAAATAAAAATATTCAAATCATGACCATCACCTCAGGAATAGCACACCCAGTCCTTCTACTGCTAGACACCTTGTTGAAATCAGATGGGCTTTTGTTTGTGTGGCAACTCTACAGGATGTGAAGAACACTAGTCTTGAGCATTTTTATTTTGGGTGACCTTTGGTGGCCCTTGCCCCTTGCCCCAGAGCCTACTTTCAAATAGGGCTAGACACTTTGTGAAATAACACAATCCCCTGCAAAAAGACACCCACAACCTATACTGAAAACTTACCACACCAAAACAGCCCTAACCCACCTATGAAAAGACATAGTAACATAGTAGATGACGGCAGAAAAAGACCTGCACGGTCCATCCAGTCTGCCCAAGACAATGCTATAAATATTACAGTGGGACCTAGAGAAGTGTTTCCCTAGGTGGTCCTTGAGTATCCCCTTGCCTTTCAGGTTTTCAGGCTATCTACAATGAATCTGCATGAAAAAGATTTGCATGTAATGGAGGCAGTATATGCAAATCAATGTCATGCATATTGATTGTGGATATCCTGAAAACCTGACTGGCAAGGGGGTACTCTAGAACCAATTTGGGAAACACTGCCCTAGAACTCACCACACCATAACAGCCCTAACCTACCTATGAAAAGACAGTGCCATATATATTACACTGGGCTCTGGAGCACCAGTATACCTACTATTGGGAAACTGGAACAAGCTGCACTGTTACACATTCCTACACAGATACTACATGCTAGCAGAATCCTTCACCTCAGTCACACATGCAGAAAATGGACAGACTCTCATCTATATAACATAAGAGTAGCCATACTGGGTCAGACCAATGGTCCATCTAGCCCAGTATCCTGTTTCCAATGTGGCCAACCCAAGTCACAAGCACCTGGCAGAAACCCAAATTGTGACAACATTCCATGCCCCCCAAGTTCAGCATCTGCCCTGTGTCCCCATCTTCCCCCTTTTTCAGCACAAGCCTACCTGGTCTCCTCATCTCCCACTTTCTAGCATCTGCTGTCCTGGTGTTCCCCACCTCTCCCTTTTTCTAACATTGTCCTGTGTCCCCATCTTCCTGCTTTTTCCAGCATTACCCCCGTTACCATCTTCCCCCTTTTCCAGCATTACCTCTTTGTCCCCATCTCACCCATTTTTCACCATTGTCCCTATATTCCCATTCCCCCTTCCAGTGGTGCCCCTCTCTGTCCCTATCTCCTCCTCCCCTTTCCAGTAGTGCCCTCTTTGTGTCCCTATCTCCTTCCCCTGCCATGTGATAATCTTTGAATAACTGTCTATACTTATGGCTATGATTTCTGAACATGTGGTATCAATAAAAGACAAACGTTTAAATGCCCAGTTGGGTATATATGCTAATCTCAACTTTGTTAAATGTTTCAGACACATCCATCTATTTATTCCCATGATATAACTAAATTCTATTATTCTGTCTCACTGTATTTTAAAATGTAAGCCACACTGAATCCAACTTTGCTTGGGATAATGAGTGATATAAACATATATTAAAAAAATCCTTTATCCTCCACCTTTCAAGACATTGCCTATACTGCTGGATAGTGATGGCACAAGGAAAGTAAGTTTGGCTCCCTTGTTTAAGTGGACTAGATTTACCAGAGTGGAAGTAACACAGTAGATGACAGCAGAAAAAGACCTGCACGATCCATCCAGTCTGCCCAACAAGATAAACTCATATGTGTCTCCCCTCAGCCGTCTCTTCTCCAAGCTGAAAAGCCCCAGCCTCCTTAGTTTCTCTTCATAGGGAAGTCATCCCAACCCCACTATCATTTTTGTCGCCTTTCGCTGCACCTTTTCCAATTCTACTATATCTTTCTTAAGATGCGGCGACCAGAATTGAACACAATACTCAAGATGCGGTCGCACCATGGAGCACTACAACAGCATTATAGCATCCTCACACCTGTTCTCCATACCTTTCCTAATAATACCCAACATTCTATTCGATTTCCTAGCCACAGCAGCAAACTCAGCAGAAAGTTTCAGTGTATTATCAACGACAACACCCAGATCTCTTTGTCCGTAACTCCTAACGTGGAACCTTGCATATGCTGGGAGAAGCAGAGCTCTGTCCCTCATAAGCCTAATGTGATACAGAGAAGCCAGCATGGAAATGGCAGGACTTCAGTTCAGTGATCTGAAACAGGCTTATAGCAGGTCAGACTCTTCTCCAGTATTTGCCCACTCTATGTTCTGAGCAAACTAGGTCTCTAGCTGCAGGGAATCAAAACAGCAATTCTTCTGTAGAAATTCATAAAAAGAAAGTTCTGCTTTTAGCCTCGGGAGATAACTTCAGTAACCTCATACCAAGTGCCTTAGCCCAGCAAATGGCCTTCCAGATGATTGCTCTGAGGACTGCTATACAGAGGAATATTTTTCCTACCATCACCCCTCTTTTTCTGTGGAAGACCAGGTCACCACTTTAAGGACCCTGATGATGGGGATTCTGTCTCAGGTCTGCCTGAGAGCTCCACTATAACTCAAATATCTTCAATTGAGAAAATAAGCAGATAGAGTAGCAGGAGGATATTTCGTATCCAGAGTCCCTGTTTAAGTTGATAAAGGTTTATATATTGGACTTGTGGCTGCAAAGATTATCATAAATGCAATGTTGACTTTAAACATTTTGACTCATCAGTTACAAATGCAGCAGACTACAGACGTTTCCAGGTCCGGAGTGTATAGTAAGCCTATTAAACCTTCCCCGCCCGCTTTCTCCCTTCTCCAGCACCCCTCCCCCGCCCGCTTTCTGCCTTCTCCAGCACCCCCCACCCCCACCCCGAGCATTGCATTTTTCACCTTGTCTTCTGCCCGTCTTCTCCCTCCTGCACTGGCGATTCAGAGTGAACCTTGCTTCTGTTCTGCCGGCGTCGGGGCCTCTTCTCAGGCGCGTCCCACCTCTGCGGAAAACAGGAAGTTGCAATAGAGTAGGCGGGACGCGCCTGAGAAGAGGCCCCGACGCCGGCAGAACAGAAGCAAGGTTCACTCTGAATCGCCAGTGCAGGAGGGAGAAGACGGGCAGAAGAGATAGGACTCAGGGGGGAGCAGGAAAAAAAATTATTGGCACAGGGCGCATAGGCGCCTTTTTTTCGGAACAGCTGTTTGGGGGAGCGACTGCTCCCCCTGCACCCCACCTGGCTACGCTTCTGATTATGGGTAAAAAATGTTCATCACATTACATTGCCAATGTCACACACTGCAACTCCTCCTCTGGGAACATTTTCTTTTGAGCGACTAGCGAACTTCAACAATTTTTTTCTTGTTTGATTATACACTTTGGATGTTTTTCTGTGAGAAAAATGTATACCTACCTGTTATGCCATTTTTTTTTACTTTTTCTGTGTCAAAATTGAGCCCCTTTATGTACCACCCTTCAATCACAAAGTCAGCAAAGCAGTTTGCAATACGTTGTTAATATTCATTTGATCTTTCATTGTTATTCTTACATTCAATAAAATCAGATTTACACTGTTAAAAAAGAAGAAATAAAAGAAACAGAATCAATGTGCCAAACTTCCTCCAGAACCCAGGAAGCCATTCAGCAGTTACAAAAAATTTGGGTAAACAAAAACATTTTTAACTGATGACTGTAATGGCAAAATCAATATGGTACAGCTAAAGCTGAATGTGATATATGGGCTTGGTGATGGGAGGAAGAAGGAACTTTCAGAAGAATTAAAAGACTCATCAGTTTTGGAGGGGTGGGAATTGGGAGGGCTTGGATAGACTTGTCAGCTTTGAAGGAGGGTTTCTGAGGCTCTTATCTGCATGAGGGTTGGTCAGTTAGGGTCTCCATGCCCTTGACTTCTTAGGATGGGTTGGTCCAGAGGCACTTGCAGCTTGCCAAAGGGGTTTGAATGAACCCAGAGACCCTTGTGAGCTTGTGAAAATCCACCTTGAAAATTGTCTTTAGTTCTGGAGGTGTGCCTTCATAAAAACATTTAAAAAATGATGGCAGAGAAAAGCCAATCCAATCTGCCCATATGCACAATTTTAAGCTCTACAATCTCTTCCTCTCCCTCAGAAATCATTTATACTTCTCCCATGCTTTCTTGAATTTTTATACTGCCTTTGTCTCTACCACCTCCACTGGAAGTCTGTCCCATGCATCTACCACCATAAATATCTCTTTACATTACTCCTGATTCTACACCCTTCCTATGACCCCTTGTTCCAGAGTTTCATTTAGACTGCAAAAGACCCACCACCTGTGAAATTATAGCTTGGAAAAATTCAAACATCTCTATCATATCTCCCCTATCATAAGAACGTAAGAATAGTCATATTGCGGCAGACCAATGGTTCATCTAGCCCAGTATCCTGCTTCCAACAGTGGCCAATCCAAGTCACGAGTACCTGGCAGAAACCCAAATAGTAGCAACATTCCATGCTACCAATCCCAGGGCAAGCAGTGGCTTCCCCCATGTCTGTCTCAATAGCAGACTATGGACTTTTCCTCCAGGAACCTGTCCAAACCTTTTTTAATTCCAGATACACTAACTGCTGTTACCACATCCTCTGGCAATGAGTTCCAGAGCTTATCTATTGAGTGAAAAAATATTTCCTCCTATTTGTTTTGAAAGTATTCCCATGTAATTTCATTGAGTGTCCCCTGGTCTATGTACTTTTGAAAGAGTGAAAAATCAATTCACTTCTACCAGTTCTACACCACTCAGGATTTTATAGACCTCAATCATATCCCCCTCAGCTGTCTCTTTTCCAAACTAAAGAGCCTTAACTTCTTTAGCCTTTCCTCATATAGGAGGAGTTCTATCTCCTTTATCATTATAATTATTTTATAGCAATATTCAAGAAATTCTTCTATACGGAAGTGAAGTCTGGATTCTATATAGGATGGAAAAGCATCTCAATGCAATCTCTGAATTTCCAGTTCTGTAACACACACTCTACGTTCCTCAAAAATGGCGCAAAGACACCTGAAGAACAGGAGCAATACTCTGCTTCCACTGCCAGTCACTTTGTAAAGCAATCTTGAAAAACATACTCAGAACCTATATGGTAAATTTGTCATACCATTAACACCCTACCTTTTCTATGAAAGGGCAATGCTGTAAATAGTACACCAGATCCTAGAGCAGCAGAGCACCTCTATTAGGAATCAACAAACAGGACTGCTACAGATCTGCCACATAAACTGCACACTAGCTGAATTCTTCCCCTCATTCTCACATGTGGAACATGGACAGAACTTCAGCTATACAGAAAACAGAACATAAAAACTGCCTGACTAGGTCAGACCCAAGGTCCATCTTAGCCCAGTATCTCACTTCCAACAGTGGCCAATCCAGGTCACAAGTACCTGGCAGGATCCCAGAAAGTAGCAAGATTCTATGCTACTGCCCTCCAAGAATAAGCAAAGACTTCCCCCCTTTTTTTGTTCCTTTCTTCTTTTCTTCCTTTTTTTCTTCCTTCTTCCCTTTCCCCCTTCCCCCTCCTTCTCCCCCCCCCTTTTTTTTTTCCTTTCCCCTTCCTCTCGCCCTTTCCGTTTCAGACTTTAAAAAGCATTCCCTTAAGTACTGGGCTTTGTAATTCAATTAAATACCTGTATAAGGTATTTAATTGCATTACAATTTCCATTGTGTATGTTGACTTTTTGTGTTATACCTTAAAGTTTTTTTGCATTATATCTATGTTGCATGCTTGTACTTGCAGAAATATACTTTAAAATCATTTCTTATATTATTTTTAATTTATTTGCACTTACACTGGATTAGGAACTGGACAGAAGCCAGAGGGTGGTGGTGAATGGAATTCGCTCGGAGGAGGGAAAGGTGAGTAGTGGTGTGCCTCAGGGATCGGTGCTGGAGCCGATTCTGTTCAATATATTTGTGAGTGACATTGCCAAAGGGTTAGAAGGTAAAGTTTGCCTATTTGCGGATGATACTAAGATCTGCAACAGAGTGGACACCCGGGAGGGAGTGGAAAACATGAAAAAGGATCTGAGGAAGCTAGAAGAATGGTCTAAGGTTTGGCAATTAAAATTCAATGCGAAGAAATGCAAAGTGATGAACTTAGGGAATAGAAACCCTCGGGAGATGTATGTGTTAGGCGGGGAGAATCTGATAGGTACGGATGGGGAGAGGGATCTTGGGGTGATAGTATCTGAGGATCTGAAGGCGACGAAACAGTGTGACAAGGCGGTGGCCGTAGCTAGAAGGTTGTTAGGCTGTATAGAGAGAGGTGTGACCAGCAGAAGAAAGGAGGTGTTGATGCCCCTGTATAAGTTGTTGGTGAGGCCCCACCTAGAGTATTGTGTTCAGTTTTGGAGGCCGTACCTTGCGAAGGATGTAAAAAGAATTGAAGCAGTGCAAAGAAAAGCTACGAGAATGGTAAGGGATTTGCGTTACAAGACGTATTAGAGAAGAGACTTGATGACCTGAACATGTATACTCTGGAAGAAAGGAGAAACAGGGGTGATATGATACAGACGTTCAAATATTTGAAAAGTATTAATCCGCAAACGAACCTTTTCCGGAGGTGCGAAGGCAGTAGAACAAGAGAACATGAAATGAGATTGAAGGGGGGCAGACTCAAGAAAAATATCAGGAAGTATTTTTTCACAGAGAGAGTAGTGGATGCTTGGAATGCCCTCCCACGGGAGGTGGTACATAAGTACATAAGTACATAAGTAGTGCCATACTGGGAAAGACCAAAGGTCCATCTAGCCCAGCATCTTGTCACCGACAGTGGCCAATCCAGGTCAAGGGCACCTGGCACGCTCCCCAAACGTAAAAACATTCCAGACAAGTTATACCTAAAAATGCGGAATTTTTCCAAGTCCATTTAATAGCGGTCTATGGACTTGTCCTTTAGGAATCTATCTAACCCCTTTTTAAACTCCGTCAAGCTAACCGCCCGTACCACGTTCTCCGGCAACGAATTCCAGAGTCTAATTACACGTTGGGTGAAGAAAAATTTTCTCCGATTCGTTTTAAATTTACCACACTGTAGCTTCAACTCATGCCCTCTAGTCCTAGTATTTTTGGATAGCGTGAACAGTCGCTTCACATCCACCCGATCCATTCCTCTCATTATTTTATACACTTCTATCATATCTCCCCTCAGCCGTCTCTTCTCCAAGCTGAAAAGCCCTAGCCTTCTCAGCCTCTCTTCATAGGAAAGTCGTCCCATCCCCACTATCATTTTCGTCGCCCTTCGCTGTACCTTTTCCAATTCTACTATATCTTTTTTGAGATACGGAGACCAGTACTGAACACAATACTCCAGGTGCGGTCACACCATGGAGCGATACAACGGCATTATAACATCCGCACACCTGGACTCCATACCCTTCCTAATAACACCCAACATTCTATTCGCTTTCCTAGCCGCAGCAGCACACTGAGCAGAAGGTTTCAGCGTATCATCGACGATGACACCCAGATCCCTTTCTTGATCCGTAACTCCTAACGCGGAACCTTGCAAGACGTAGCTATAATTCGGGTTCCTCTTACCCACATGCATCACTTTGCACTTGTCAACATTGAACTTCATCTGCCACTTGCACGCCCATTCTCCCAGTCTCGCAAGGTCCTCCTGTAATTGCTCACATTCCTCCTGCGACTTGACGACCCTGAATAATTTTGTGTCATCGGCGAATTTAATTACCTCACTAGTTATTCCCATCTCTAGGTCATTTATAAATACATTAAAAAGCAACGGACCCAGCACAGACCCCTGCGGGACCCCACTAACTACCCTCCTCCACTGAGAATACTGGCCACGCAATCCTACTCTCTGCTTCCTATCTTTCAACCAGTTCTTAATCCATAATAATACCCTACCTCCGATTCCATGACTCTGCAATTTCTTCAGGAGTCTTTTGTGCGGCACTTTGTCAAACGCCTTCTGGTGGAAATGAAAACGGTAACAGAATTCAAACACGCGTGGGATAAACATAAAGGAATCCTATTCAGAAGGAATGGATCCTAAGGAGCTTAGCCGAGATTGGGTGGCAGAGCCAGCTGGTGGTGGGAGGCGGGGCTGGTGGTTGGGAGGCGGGGATAGTGAAGGACAGACTTATATGGTCTGTGCCCTGAAGAGGACAGGTACAAATCAAAGTAGGGTATACACAAAAAGTAGCACATATGAGTTTGTCTTGTTGGGCAGACTGGATGGACCATGCAGGTCTTTTTCTGCAGTCATTTACTATGTTACTATGTTACACTACAAAAGTATTATACATTGACCGTTTATATGGTTCTTTTACTTATTTACATGCTTGTATCTGTCTATATTTTTAAAGACATATATTTTTTGTCTTCTGTTAATTTATTTACATTTGTCCATAAACTCCAAAAGTACTGTGTTTACGCAAGATTATATAACTATGCTAAAGGCATATGTCATTTATATGTTTCTTTGATTTATTTATGCTGTGTCAACATTAAAGCTTTTTTTGAGTGTTGTAGAGTTTATTTTATATTTATTTATATATGTGTTTTTAGACTCCTGAGGAAGGACCTTGTGGGCCGAAACATGACTCGTGTCGAGTCTTGGATGATTAATAAAGGTGATAACTGTGACATCATCGTCTGCTGCCCCTTCTTTTGTCACCCTTGTTGTGACTGGTTTGTCTGTTTGCCACAAGGGTTCTTCTGTTGCCTTGCCATTATTTTCTTTCTACCTTTGTTTTTCTAATTGTGTTGGTACCAGTCTCAGTTTTCCACTTCCCTTATGTCAATCTTCTCATAAGTTCTTTCCCAGGGTTTCTGTGCCATTTCTTCTCTCTGCTCTTATCTTCTCTTTTATCTCTACATCTGTCTAACACTGATCTCTCCCTTTCATCTTTTTTTCTCCATGTATCTCTTCTCTGGCCCATTCTCTCTTTTTTTCACCATCCAGTCCTCAGTCTCTCTTTTTTCACTTGTCACTACTATCTATTTCTCCTTTCCCCTCATACTTGCCCATTATCTTTCACCCACTCCCTAGTCCCCCATTTCCATCCTCTGTACTCATTCTCCACAGCCTTCATCTACTTTTATCTACTCTCCTTTCCTTACCAGCCTCTTTCTCTGTATGTTGACCTTTCAGTGCCACTTAGCGGGAAAGATTCTTTACACCAGTAAGGTAATGGTGGGAGGAGACTCCACTTGGAGGAAAATCTGAACTGGCATAAATATCCCAGCCCAAAGCAAGGCAGTTTCCTGTCTTTGGCTAAAGCTGTCATTGTACCAGTGGGGAGGTTGGCTAACTCAACCTTTAAACCAGTTCAGCAGGTAGTGAGTGATAGCAGCAGCAGCTACTGTACTATACTGCTTAGGAGAAATTACACAATTTCTTAACTGAAGAGAGCTTCTGAATATCAAGATGCATTGTTTCCAGAAATAGGATACAGCAGATACAGGCGGCCACATCTGAGTCCAGACTCCAGAGCTCCTTAAGTTATTAGTGGGATGGAGAAGGACACAGGAGGTTCTCCAAATGAAAAGGAGAGTCCCGCAAGGGAATGAGAAGAGACAAAAGCAACAAAACCTCTCCCTCCTTAAATTACATCTTTTTCGTTTTAAGATGACACTACAAAGTTTAGAACAACAGAACTACTCTTGCTTTGATTTCTGTAAGTAGGCCTTTATTATCAGCAATATCATACACTGTGAGCATGTGCTATACCTATTAACTCAAACTAGTTGTTCATAGCAAGCATGTTCAAAATAAATCTCCTCAAGGTGTTCTGTCCGTCTCTTCCTTTTAGCTGCTGCTACACCAGGCACTGTGCATTTTTTTTTATATTTAAAGCTGGCTTGCATAAATTATGAGATAAGGATTCTCCTCCACGTTTCTGAAAGTAGCCACCAGATGGCAATATAATGCAGACAGCTGCTTAACTTTTCCCACATCAAGTGACACATGTCTACCTACTACTACTACTACTACTTAACATTTCTAAAGCGCTACTAGGGTTACGCAGCGCTGTACAATTTAACATAAAAGGCCTGTCCCTGCTCAAAGAGCTTACAATCTAAAGGACAAGTGAATAGTGAGTTTGATAGGGGCAGTCAAATTGGGGCAGTCTGGATATCCTGAACAGTCTGATAAAAATGTGGTTTACTACATTCCAGTTAACTGCAGTAGAAAGGTGTGATATTAAAGTTATTCTCTTCCAACCTGGATGCACAAAGATACAGATAAGCCCGGGGACATTTTTCAGAGGACACTAAGGAAGGAATATTTGTATGGTTTTATAAATCCAAGGGATCATCTGACTATAATTATTCCTTATGATTGGGCATCACCCCATTCACCCCATTCACCCCCCCAAACCCCTTGATTCTTTCAAGGAAACAAAGATATTGATATAAAAAGATCATTTGTTCCACCCGGTTTACCCATTTGTACTTGCCTGCTATGCAGTCACAGGTTTTACTTGATAGTTGATACACAGTAACATAGGTAGTAAATGATGGCAGATAAAGACCTGTACAGTCCATCCAGTCTGCCCAACAAGATAAACTCATTTTACATGGTATGAGATACTTTATACCCGAGTTTGATTTGTCCTTGCCATTCTCAGGGCACAGACTGTAGAAGTCTGCCCAGCACTGTTCTTGTACTAAGTTCTGAAGCTACCATTTGCTTTCTTAGCTACCATTGAAACCCCTTGAAATTTACACTCCAGCCCATCCATATCTATTCAGTCACAATCAGGGCGTAGACTGTAGAAGTCTGCCCAGCACCGGTTTCGCTTCCCAATTACCAGCTTCGCCGCCTAATCTCCGCTAGAGGTTTGTCAATTTTGTTTGAAAGAGAAGAACCTCCAGCTGACCACGTAGACCACTTAAGGGGGGGGGGGATACAGGTGGTTGCACCCTGCAGCTCCCTCCTCAGTCCCCCCACACATTATTCCCCATACATATAATCCTTCAAATGCGTGCATACACACACACACACACACACACAAACATACATTCTACACTGTGCAGTATCCCCTTCATCCTATAACCTGTCAGCAAAAGAGAAGCACAATTTGCATTTTTAAATTATAGAGCACTAGTACTTACACAAATGTGAAAAATTACAAGAGGACCTTACGAGACTGGGAGACTGGGCATCTAAATGGCAGATGACGTTTAATGTGAGCAATTGCGCAAAGTGATGCATGTGGGAAAGAAGAACCCAAACTATAGCTACGTAATGCAAGATTCCATGTTAGGAGTCACCGACCAAGAAAGGGATCTCGGCGTCATTGTTGATGATACATTGAAATGCTCTGCTCAGTGTGCTGTGGCGGCTAAGAAAGCAAATAGAATGTTAGGTATTAATAGGAAAGGAATGGAAAACAAAAGTAAGGACATTATAATGCCTTTGTATCGGTCCATGGTGCGACCGCACCTCAAATATTATCCACGAAAGCCGGCCATCTGGTAGCCATGCCCATGCCCGCCCATGCCCCGCCTTCGCTAACCAGCCGACATGCCCCCTTGAACTTTCGCCAGCAAGGCGACGGGAAAGCGGCAATGCAGTCAAAAATGCCGCTTTCGATTATACCAATTTCGCCGCTTTTGAGAGATCGCCGGCTATCTCCCGATTTATGTCGGGAAATGGCCGGCGATCACTTTCGAAAATAAGCCTGATACTGAGCCAAATTGACCAATTAAAGAGTAGTAAATCACCTGGACTAGATGGCATACATCCAAGGGTATTGAAAAAACTCAAACATGAAATTGCTGATCTGCTGTTAGTAATATGTAAACTGTCATTAAAATCGTCTGTAGTAGATTGGAGGTGGCCAATGTAACGCCAATTTTTAAAAAGGGTTCCAGGGGTGATCAAGGAAATTACAGACTGGTAAGCTTGATGTCAGTGCTGGGTAAAATAGTGGAAACTATTATAAAGAATAAAATTTATGGAACACATAAATAAACATGGTTTAATGGGACAGATTTCATGTGCACAAACTTGTCAATACTATGAGTTCAAATCTTTAAATTATTCATTATCAACAAAATCAAACCGCACTTAGCTTAAATGTGACGGATCCAAGGGGAATATACAATCCGACATGATACCATGTTTCGCCTCCTGGCTGTTTCAAGGATGATTCCCATATCAGCATAGTCTAGTTTATCAGCTAATGAGGATCAGTTTCAGAATTTAGTGTCATCCATTATTTTAAGTCAATTAGATTACTGTAGTGTTGCTTATTTGAGCTGCACAAAGTATTTACAAAAAAGGATTCAAACTATCCAAAGTATAGCTCTTCGGCTCAGATAGATTGTGTCAGTATGACATTAAGATGCACTGGTTGCCAGTAGAGGCAAGGGTTTTATTTAAATTGTTCTTTTTTTTATATAAAGTCCTATATGGTCTAATTCCTTCCTATTTTCATATAATTTTAAGATAGTAGAAGGTAAGAAGGAGTGAAAAAGACAAAGAATTTTGATTACCTTTTGGCTTTCCAGGACGCAAAGTTTGGGAAAGATATTTCGCCTATTATTAGTCAATCTGCTACATATGAGGAATTGTGTAGAAATGTTAAAACATTTGTTATGATCGTGGTCAGAACCCCTCTCAAACTTACCTTTTTCCTGGGGGTCAGCTTCTTAGCTGGCTTCTGTTTCTTTTGTCTGTCCTTTCTGAGCTAACTCTCTCTCTCTATGCTGGCAGCTTCCAGCAGCATGACTCTAATTGTTTCACTTTACTACAGCTGTGTGTGTGGACTGAGTTAGCTCTACCTCTCTCTGGGTGTACTGGCTTCAAGTGCTTCACGGTGCTGCATTGGTGTGGGTTGGGCCTCTCTGGGTTTCAGTGTACTGTCTGCCTGGGTCTAGGGAGTGTGACATCATCTGGGAGGGCCTTTATAAGGAAGTGGTGTTCTTTCCTTCAGGGCCTTTGCAACGTTTGCTTTAGGTAGGGTGGTGCAGTGTGCACTTCTGACTTTGTGTCTAGTTTCCCTGCTTGCTTTTGCTAAAGGTCCAGGTTAGTGTTAGTGCAGTGTGCACTTGTGACTGTGTGTTTAGCTTTCCTGCTTTTCCCTTGTGGTTCCCCCGCTTTTCCCTCTTGGTGCTTTGGAAGCATTGCTGTGTGTAGGGCTTTGGAAGCTCTGTTGCTGTTAGAAGTACTTCAGGGTTTGGTGTTGTTAGGAACACTGCAAATTTGGCTGTTAGAAGTACTTCTGGTGTTTGTGCTGTTGGGAGCATTGCAGTTTTTGCTGTTTGTGTTTGGTGCTTTGGAAGCACTTTTGGCTTACGTGTTTAGCTTCCCTGTTTTTGCCCTAGTGGCTCCCCTGTCTCCCCTTTTAGTGCTAGGAGCTCTTCTGGTTGTTTGGTGCCTGGGAGCACCTTAGTTAGTTTAGAGTGGTAGAGCTTCTGTAGCTTGGTTCTCAGAGCACCTGTGTTAGGTCAGTGCCTAGGGGCACTCCTGTTAGTATAGGGCTTAGGAAGTCCTTTTGTTAGTTTGCTGTTAGGAACACTTCTGCTGGTTTAGGGCTTGGGAGCTCTTAGGTCAGTTTAGGATTTAGGAGTACTTCTGTTTCCAGTCCTGGTCCCTGTGTCATCCGGTATCCAGTAAGTTCTGCCGGCCACTCAAACCCAAGGGCTCAACCCTGGGGGGGGGCAGTGGCTAAGTGCAGGTGAAGCTGTACGGACCAGTCCAGTGTGTTCCAGTCTGGTGTGCTCCAGTCCAGTGTGTTCCGGTACGTTGTGTGCTCCAGTCCAGTTTGCTCCAGTCCAGTGTGTTCCGGTCCGGTGTGTGTTCCAGTCTGGTGTGTGCCAGTCCAGTGTTCCAGTCCTGTGTCCTCCAGTCCGGGGGATTCCAGTCCAGTGTTCCAGTCCTGTGTCCTCCAGTCCAGGGGATTCCAGTCCGTGTGTTCCGGCTCGCTGGGCGGTGCCTGCAGTCCTGCCGGTGTGCTTGCCCAGTGTTGGTTGGTGGGTTTTGCCTGCTGCTGTCGCTCCTCATCAGCAGCCCAAGGGCTCACGTTTGCTCCAGAGCCCGGTCCCGCGGGCTCTGAACCTGAGAACCTGACAACATTTTTATTTAGGAAATTAGATGACTTATGGCCATTAGCTTGAGTCAGGAAAGAGGATGGACTTTCATATAGCTTTAAAGATAGATTATCAAATTGAGATCTAATACACTTAGTGGATTTCTCAAATACGCCTAGTGGCCATACCTGTGCCTAACTGTAGGCGCATCCATTTATGCCAAGTAAAACTTGTTGTAAATACCAGCACATAAGTTAAGCACAGAGTAGGTCTATTCTACTACCCTGTGCATAGATTTTTTGAATACCCACAGCCCACCTATTCCATGCCCTTGGTCATGCCCCCTTTTTGGCAGCGCATTAGAATTTATGTGCACCACTTTACAGAATACACCTAGCAAGTTGTGCGCATAAATTCTAATTAATGCCAATTAGTGTTAATAATTGCTTGTTAAGTGGCAATTATCAGTGCTGCTTGGCTTATTAAGTAACTAGTAAAAAAGGCCCCTTTTCTGACACAAATGAAACGGGCGCTAGCAAGGTTTTCCTCGGAGTGTGCATGTTTGCGAGAGTGTATGTGAGAGTGCCTATGTGTGAGAAAGAGAGTGAATGTGCGAGTGTGTGTGTGTGTGAGAGAGAGAGAGAGTGAGTCTGGGTGCGAGTGTGTGTGTGTGAGAATGAGAGTGTGTGCAAGTGAGTATGTGAGACACAGTGTGAGAGAGAGAGTGTGTGTTTCACACAGATACAGTGTGTGCGAGAGAGTGTGTGTGAGACACAGACTCTCTGTGAGACTGAGTGTATGAGACCAAGCGAGTGTGTGATTGACTGTGTGACACATAGAGAGTGAATGTGATACAGTGTGAGACATAGAGAGTGTGTGAGAATGAGAGAGAGAAAGACATTGACTGTGAGAGAGAGAGACTGTGTGAGAGAGAGTGTGTGTGTGACAGAGATACCCCCCCCTTCTCTGGTGTCAGCCCCCCTCCCCCCCCCCCCCCCCCCCCCGCCCTCTCTTTCTCTGGTGTCTGAGCATTACTGTGCAGGACGCTGAGCTCTGGCTGTGCTTCAAGGAACTGACCAATCCTATTTAATAGAATGCACCTCCAACATTCTGAAGCCAAGAAACCTCTTGTGGTTGGTCACTTCTGCTTGTAACGAACCCGGAAGTATGTGATGTCAATTCAGGAGATGGATACAGAGAGCAGGAATGCCTCAGCCATGCAGTCAGCTTCAGAATGTTGGAGGTGCGTTTTATTATATAGGATTAAATTGTGCGTGCACACCCAGAACACAACTGGATTTGTGCACGTAATTTTGTTCACACTATATAGAATTTGGGGGATAGGACCCAATATTCAGTCAGTACGGATCAGCGTTTTGCTAATCGCCACCAGCATTAAACACAGAAATTCAATGCCAGGCTATGTCCAGGCACCGGCATGAATTTCCAGATTTGTGGAGCCGGCTAAAACAAAGCTGGTTAAGTGCAGTATTAACCTAGCTAGTTAAGTGCTGAATATCAGCACTTAACCGGCCAAGTGCCAACTCTGCCCTGCAATGCCCCAAAAATAGCTGTTTTTCATTTCTGCCCTAACTGGTTATTTTCAGTCGGCACTAGCCAGTTAAGTGCTGCTGAAAATTAGTGGTTAGCCTCAAATAGGTGATTTAACCAGCCAGGAGCCATTTCTGGCCAGTTAAATTGCTTTGAATACCAACCCCATAGTTGATACCACATCCTGAATGCCTTAATCACGCCCCTTCCACTCTACATATTCCCCCAGATTCTATTAAGATCGCCCAAATTTGGGCACTGACAAAATAATTAGTTAATGGGCTCCAATGATTTAATTATTGGAAATAACAAGTGTCAAGACATTCAAGACTTGTTACTGTAAAGTCTTGATATCTTGGAGTATAACCTTGGCACACCAGCACACACCTGAAGTCTCTATTATTTTTCTGAAGTTTCTTTATTTAATAAATCACAGATTATTTACTCACAGTCAGATGTTCAGTAGTATTGCTCCAGGGCACAGAGACTCCGTAATTCTGAGAACTGTAGCAGTGGTTGGAGGTAGAAGTCTGAAGAGAAGCAGCTTTATTGCAGAGGTGAGAAATAGCTGAACAGAAGTATCTCAGAGCTGGGTGACTGGAGTGTGTGATATCTCATTAGGGAGGAGATATTTTCAAGGTAAAAAATCAAGTTCGTTCCAGGGAGTTTGAAGCAGGACAAGTGCTGGTCTGAAGCAAGATGGAGAATGCCTCATGGCGAAAGGGACAGGGAAGTCAAGAAGGCTCACACAAGCCCAGGGAGGAGCAGGTAAAGACAAATGGGGACAGAGCCTGCCATCAGGTAGCAAGGGGTGGTCTTAGAGGACAGCCCTCAATTGGAGGGAAAGGTCGTACCTGGCTGACCTCTCAGGACAGAGACAGTAAGAATGACCAGGAAATGATAGCAGGTAGACAAAGGAGCCAAGCTTGGCAGAGAGAGAGAGGAGGTCTGGGCAGCCGCACAACCAGTGGTAACAGTTCTTATACAGACAGACAAGCTTGGCTGCATTGCCTGTGAACTACATTACACACAATGTATTGCTCACGTATCTTTGCAGTGGGAACTGCAGCAGTGAAAGTCCTTAGAAATGAGAATAACAGTAAAGGCATTAACACATTTTAGGATCACATTATAAACTAGTGCGAGGCTGTCAGAGGACAGAACAACAAGCACTTATGTGTCAGTAGTTATGATTTGGGCACCAATCTGGCTGTGCATTATTCTGTAACAATAGGCGCTAAATTGGATCACACACAGCTCAAAAGGGGCATGGCTGTGGGAGGGGCATGGGCAGGTCAGGGACATTCACATAAGATTCTCGCAATCTGCACCCAATTTGCATGCCAGGATTTACACCAGGTTTCAGTGGCATCAACCCTTGTACCCAAAGTTGAAAGGCTTTTATAAAAGAAGTGGTCATCCCAAAGTGCAGAATGTATAGAATCTGGCCCACAGCTCATGGAAAGTACTTCTGTTAAATATACGCTAACAGTTACCCACCTATTACATGGATAAATCATTCCAGTAATGGCATATATGCACATATATGTGCACATACATGAATAAATGCCAAACATTTTCCTAAGCGATAGACATGCGTATAGGCGGAGTCTGGACGGAGCATGGCAAGAACACACATTTAACACGTGTAGCTTATAAAATGCTAAAAGTTACATGCTTATCACTGGAATTTAGGCGCATGTTTAACTGTACAGCGCTGCGTAACCCTAGTAGCACTCTAGAAATGTTAAGTAGTAGTAGTAGTATGTGCTCTATACAGCTCTAAGGCTGGCATAAATTATAGGCCTGCATTTAAACTATTGATCTAGTGCTCTATACAGGAAAATTGGCACCTATGTTCCTTTATAGAATGGGCTCCTATTTATAGAATTACCTCCTATACATCAGCAGGTTATAGCTCTGTACATATAGCGCCATCTAATATTTTAAAACAGCGTAAGTACATAAGTATTGCCACACTGGGACAGACCAAAGGTCTATCAAGCCCTGCATCCTGTTTCCAAAAGTGGCCAATCCAGATTACAAATACCTAGCAAGATCCCGAAAAAGTTCAATACATTTTATGCTGCTTATCCCAGAAATAAGCAGTGGGTTTTCCCCAAGTCAATTTAATAATGTTCTATGGACTTTTCCTTTAGGAAGCCATCCAGACCTTTTTTCAACCCCGCTAAGCTAACCGCCTCTACCACATTCTCTGGCAATGAATTCCAGAGTTTAATTACACATGGAAGGGCATAATCGAACGCGAACGCCTATCTCCATGGGCGTCTATGTCCGTAAACGGGTTCGTGAAGAGGCGGGACGGACCGTATTTTCGAAAAAATGGATGTTTTTCAGCTGGGCGTTTGTTTTTTTTAGCGATAATGGAAACTAAAAACACCCAGCTCAAAAAAGTCCTAATCCGAGCCATTTGGTCATGGGAGGGGCCACGATTCATAGTACACTCGCCCCACTGACATGCCAGGACACCAACTGGGCACCCTAGAGGTCAGTGCGGTGGACTTCAGACAATGCTCCCACATGCATAGCTCCCTTACCACGGGTGCTGAGCCCCCAACCCCCCTCCCCCAAAACCCACTACCCACAAATGTACAACACTACCATAGCTCTTAGGGGTGAAGGGGGCACCTACATGTGGGTACAGTGGGTTTTGGAGGCCTCCCATTTACCAGCACAAGTGTTACAGGTAGGGGGGATGGGCCTGGGTCCACCTGGCTAAAGTGCACTGTGATACCCACTAAAAGTGCTCCAGGGACCTGCTGCATACACGCAGGCCTCTAGGACTTGTTGCTGCTATATAACATTGGCGCACCAGTTGACACCTGAAGACTAATCTCTCCGAAAACGTCCTTTATTGCAATAAGCATGCTTACTCACAGTTAACTGCAGATCAGAGGTTGTGCCCCACTGGCAACGAGTCTCCCTGGTACTGAGATTAGCAGTAGGTCAGAGCTGGCAGAATGCTGTACAATGCCCTCTTTCAGCCACATTCAAGGGAAGAACTAAGTTCTGTAACGTGGTTAACACGTGAAAGGGATCTAAAACTGGCTTTAAAAAATGGCCACTACCTCATGGACTACCAGAAACAAAACAGGGCACACTCTGACCCAGTAAGCAGGGGGAAAAGCACCATGGGAGTAGAGCCTACCAACTACCAACTTCGTGAGCATTTGCCACAAGCTAGTGGAATCACGGAGCCCAATACCCTACACCCACCACAATGCGTTGCTGATGTGACTCTGCAGTGCGCATAACAGAAAGAGTGTCACACTCACCCGAGAGCCACATCAGAACCAGGGAAAGGCTGTCACAGGATAGAACACATTCTGCTGTCATGGAGGTGGGTACGGCACTTGAGGCTGGCATAGAGGCTGGAAAAAAAGTTTTTAAAGTGGGGTTTTTTTGGTGGGAGGGGGTTAGTGACAACTGGGGGAGTCCGGGGAGGTCATCCCCGATTCCCTCCAGTAGTCATCTGGTCAGTTGGGGCACTTTTTGGGACTTGTTCGTGAAAAAAAAGGGTCCAAAAAAAGTGACCCAAAATCGCGGTAAAAACGCCTTTTTTTTCGATTATCAGCTAAAGACGCCCATCTCTCCTTGGCCGATAACCACACCCAAGATCCACCTTCACCATGCCTCCGAAACACTCCCGTCAAATTTACCCGTTTCCGCGACAGATTGCAGTTGGAAACACCCAAAATCGGCGTTCAATTATACCAATTTGGGCGCCCAGAGGAGAAAGACGCCCATCTCCCGATTTGGGTCACAATATAGGCGTTTTTCTCTTTCAATTATAAGCAGGATAGACATTTAGCAACAAATTCTAAGCACTTTTCAATATAAGGCTCCAATGATGTATTTTTACAGGATCATTCTGGGAGGGGTGGTGTTAGGATGATCATTAAAATTTGAGGTGGGCACTGGGTGGGTGGGGGGGGGGGGGGAGAAAGCAAGACTGTAGTGGTCCTATGAATTAATACTAATTATTAATCACACTGTAACCCCAGAGTGGCCGGTTCCAAATGAGCCAAAAGCCTGAAGGAGCAACAGGAAACTGCCAGACCACAGAAAGAAAGCAAACACCATGAACATTTGTTCAGAATAACAACCTGAAGTGACTGAAACTAATCTAAAATCATTCAAAAATTGTCTGAAAGCTGAGAAATAGATGCAAAAGGTTGGGCCAGTATAATGCTTCAGATCAAGCCTAATTCATCCCTCCTAGGTGTCAGGTATTGTACGCTTTTGTCAATGCTCTTTCTATGGGCTGTGTCTCTTCATCTCTCCAGGGCAACTTGTTTACACCAGCTCAGCCTGTTCTCTCCTGATGGGCCAAGTTCCCTTCTCTGGTCCTTTTTTTTCCCCAACTCATCTTCTCTACTGAGCCCAGTGTTTGCACAGCTGCCATAGTGTTTGATGTACAGCATTGAGGCAATTAGGGTAGCCAGTATTCAGCTTTATGTATCTGCAGCCTCGTTTAAAAGAAGAGGTTATTCATGAGCACAGACAAAACAGAGGTGGCCTCGATTAGTCCTACAGGTATGAGGAATGTGATGAAATGAGTCAGACAGCACAGCAGAGGGAAAACAGATATTCAAACCAGGGGAGTGGTCTTGGGTGGGCCTGGGCCCCTCCAATTATACCTCTGGCCCCTCTAGCAACTGGGTGCACCACTGCTGTAACTGGCGGGGATCCCAAGCCCCATGAGCTGAGGAAATCTAGAGGCAAGTCAGTAGAAGAAATCCAGAGGCGAGTCAGCTGAGCACTTTAGAAGCGCGGCAGTTGGCAGCAGCACTGAGCCTCTGATTCCAGCACTATAAGCATGTTCAATTCTCGTGGGAGCACTTCCTGATGCTATCCTGCCAGCGTTCAATGTGCTAGCGGTGCCGGCGACAGTGGCTCATAGCGCTGCCACTGACTTCTGTGCTTCTTCCATGCTCAGCTGACTCACTTCCAGATTTCTTCTGCTGACAGGACTTGGGGATCCTCATCAGCTAAGCTATTTCCAGAACTTTTTTTGAGTGGGTACTCAGTACTGGCACCTTTTCCATTGTCTGCTAAAATTGACCCATGGACCCCAAGTTTTAATAAAAGAGCTCAGGCTCTACACACCACTTCTGCCTTGTCATAGATTATGTGACTGGTTGCAGGGATCTTGGCTATTGTGGGGTGGGCCCCTCAGTGATCACCCCACCCCTGAAGAGTGGCCTAGCATTTGAGTACCGGCACTTTTTTTGCTAGAAAAAAACGCACTGGTTATTTCTAATTTGAATTATGCTGGAGAGTTGGGGGAGAGAGGAAAGAGAAAGCAAAGGAAGGCAGAAAAATGGGGTGCTTGGAGCTTAGTGCCCACCCATGTCAATTTTTGCCTACCTCACTGTACTTGAAGTAAGCAAACTGGGACAGGGATACCTTATGTTTCAGAGTTTATGCCAAATGTTGTAGAGGGGTGGAAAGTCGAAGGTAAGACACTAAGGAGCCCTTTTACTAAGCCGCGCTAAAAAGTGGCTGGTGCTGTTGTTAGCATGTGGGTTTCCCCATGCGCTGCGGCGTTTTAGTGCAGCGGTAAAATGGCCGCACGCTAATTTCCCAATTAGCATGTGGCCATTACCGCAGGAACCCTTACCACCACCTTTTTGTAGGCACTAAGGGCTCCCGCAGTAACTGGCAGTGTGGGGCAATGTGCCCATGCTACCCGATTAGTGCAGGGCACGCCTAATCTCCGCCCATAGTCACATCTCCTGTACTGAAAAATAAAAAATATTTTTCAGCATGGGATTAGTGCACGCTGATCGGCACACTCTCACGGGACACCTCAGTGCATCCCATAGCAGTGCTTTTGGCATGTGGTAGGCATAATGAGTGGAGTTGAACGGGTAGATGTGAAGCGTCTGTTCACACTTTACAAAAATACTAGGACTAGGGGGCATGCGATGAAGCTACAATGTAGTAAATTTAAAACGAATCAGAGAAAATCTTTCTTCACTCAACGTGTAATTAAACTCTGGAATTCGTTGCCAGAGAATGTGGTAAAGGCGGTTAGCTTAGCAGAGTTTAAAAAAGGTTTAGACGGCTTCCTAAAGGAAAAGTCCCTAGACCATTATTAAATGGACTTGGGGAAAATCCACTATTTCTGGGATAAGCAGTATAAAATGTTTTGTACATTTTTGGGATCTTGCCGGGTATTTGTGACCTGGATTGGCCACTGTTGGAAACAGGATGCTGGGCTCGATGGACCTTTGGTCTTTCCCAGTATGGCAATACTTATGTACTTATGTAGGCATGCACTAGAACCTACCACAGCTTGGTAAAAGAGGAGGTTATTTTAGAAGCATCTGCACATCTAAACAGCGGCACTTACACGTGTAAATCACACACACGTATAAATGGTGATTTTCAGATAGCCACTATTTATCTGTGGAGATCCAAATCACACCCAGATTTTAAGGGGGTGTGGTTTGTGCATGGCCTTGGCAAGCCAAAATTCTGCACATGTATTCCCATCTTCCTAAGGGGAAAGAATTCCCTGTGGGGTTTCACACAAACTCAGGGGCATATACTGCTTCAGTGCACAGCTAGGCGCCAACAATTACAACTGTCATTGACTTGACATAACTGTTGGCGCCCTTTATAGAATAGCGCTAAGCACCAGATTTCCAGGTACCTACTTTTTGACACCATTTACTGAATCCGGCCCTTTATTGCCATGGCTTTTAGTTATTTCGCTCCCTTGTTATGGAACTCACTATTTTTGGTACTCCAGCTGGAGTCTTCTCACTGCAGATTTAAGGTAACTCTGAAGACCTGACTATTTTTACATGTCTTCCCTGACTCTAAACCTGCTATTTAATTTCATGGCTGCTTTTCTTGATCAGCTGATCTTTACCAGCATCAACATTCTTCCCTTTCCTACTGTGTCCCGCTATCCTGATTTTATCATTAAGGTGATTGTTGTTGTGCAATGCGCTCCCTTCTCTTTCTTATATGTCATCTTATCTTATGTGTTTTTGTTTTTATTTTGTTTTTAGTAGAATAGCACTTCTTTTATTTTCCCATTTTTAATCTTTGGTTCTGTAAACAGCTATAATGCCAGTTGATTATTGAAGTATACCAAATTACATAAATATATAAATATTATTTTGTCTGTACTCCTGAGGCCCAACTATCTTCTACCAGCCTATCTTTCAGGGATCCTCCTTGTTCCTGGTCCCCTGCTGAGAAGGTCTCACTCCCATCATATAAGATGCTTAATCAGTTTTCTGAAAAAAAAAAAAAAAAGAAAGATACTTATCTCCACACCTATGCTGGATAGTCTCTCCAAAATTATTTTAACCAGGTCTTTCAGAATTTTTCAGTATTATGTTGCACTCCACTGTTTGTATATGCCTCTCTAACCTCTGTATCATTGCAGCTTTTTTTCCATGTATGTTGATGCAATTTGTAGGATCAGCGCCCTGTTTGTTTCTTTTTTTCAGACTTCTCTGGGAACTGGAGATGCAAAGATTTCTCCATTTCCTTTACCTCATTGAAACTAATGAATTCCCTTTTTCATACCATCCTCAGCTTAGCTGGAAAGATCATCATCATCTGAATCCCATGCATCTACAGCCACGTTTTCACCTCTCTGTGCCAGGTTATCTCTGGGCTAAAGTCCGGGAAGATCAATATTGATTTTGATTCCTTTGTATTCTAGCCTGCTTGATTTCCTTGCCAAAGTCAATATTGTCTCCTTATGGTGAAAATTTTGTGTCTTGGCCTTTCACCCACCTGCTCTGCTTTGCCTGGAGCTCTGTGCATTCTTTCTACTCTAAGGTCTGCAGGTAAGGCCTCAGTCTTTAGCATTTCCCATTAGATCTTCTTTATGAAGCCTGCCATAGGCCCAGTTTCAGATCTCGCCAGCTCTCCCCAAATTTGTGTGTTTCCTAATTTTTGTATTTCCATTTTGTGTGATGCAGATTTCTTTTTTTTTTGTAATAGAAACAGTCATTCCTTGTGGCAGAAATCCATTTCTCTGCCTTTCCGACTCTGACTGCTATTTCTTTCCACTTTCACTAGGTCTGTACTTTTTTTCACCTGTTGGCAAAGGCATATGGTTAGTATTACCTCCATGTCATTGTCCATGACCTGCCTGCACACAGGTTCCATTGTCAAGCAGTGGTTGTGCTTGATGCCAGGAAAAGCCAAGTTTGCAGAGGCAGAGGTGCCATCTTGAAAAGGAATGCACTCCTCCATGGTTTGCTGCCACACTGTTTTCACTGTTTTGGAGCTCTGCCCTGTTGTTTTATTTTGCTTCTATTGCTCAGTTCAGATCAGCATGCCTTTCCACTACTGCAGCTGAGTTTATTTATTTTATTTATTTAGATTTTGCTCACACCTTTTTCAGTAGTAGCTCAAGGTGAGTTACATTCAGGTTGGGAATCATGTGGAGATTCATTTCTTCATCCCTACTCGGTGGGAGCACCATGGATCAGGTCTTCTCTGTCAGCCAGGAATCACATGACTTCATTCCTAGGATTTAATTTTTTTTTTTTATTTTAACATCCATTCAGATTTTTTAGAAAGTTGCAGTAGTACAATAATCAAAGAAAATACAAATGAAAGAAAATGCACCTGACACAAGTCCACTTCAAGGGAAAAGAACCAGCTTCTAAAAATGAAAATGATATTAGGAAAATTCAAGGGCTAGAATTACCCATATCATCTTACAATATATGTCCCCAGATCCCCCCAGCTTCAAATGCTACTCATCAAACTTTTTATCTAAAAGAAACCTTTCCAGGGATCCAAGATGGCCACTGTAGGTAGACGTTAGGCTAGCTGCTCCCGTATTCTCATCTTTCTGAAGAGTTTTGATGTTGTTACTATCCCGAAGACGAGGGAAAAAGTGAAGGTTGCCTTACCTATTATATGGCATCGCTCAGCAAGAAAATACAGGTGGACATCCTGCTGCTTCGATGGGACAGAGGGACAAGTCATGGCTAGGGAAGAGTGTTTCACTCAGCCCACCAGTCCATAGACCTCCACAGCCGCTGGCATGCGTTTCCTCAACAATGCAGACAGCTGCTCTTGGTCACAGAAATGTAGTACTTTCAGGCGAGAAAATCTGTGCGGAGTCAGCTGGAGTTTCATTGTCTGGAGCAGTCCTTCTCTGTTTGGGGAACACCGTGAGTGGATTTGGAGTAGCATGTTTAGAGCCACTGTTAGGCTCAGGGGTTCCCCTGGAGGTTTGAATGTGCGAGAGCAAGAACTGGAGTATATTTCAGAGGTGGAAATTCCAGAACAAATCATGTTGACCTCTATCTGGCAGACTATTATTAATCTCACTAAAACTAAGTAATCAATGGGTAGATGATCAAATTTCCCACGCTGTTTTGAACAGCGCTCTAAAATTAGCACCAGAACAGAGCAGAGAAATAAAACCCTGATGGTCAAAACTAATAGCATGCAGAAGTTGTTTGGCAGGTCCAGGCTGTCAAAAAAAAAATCCAAACCTGTCAAACAGATTAATACAAGGGGCTAGAGGTCTGGTGGACAATCAACCTCCCCCCCCAGACTCGGACACAAGGAGCTGGGGACTGGGGGTCCAGTGTGCACTATCCCCACCCGCCCTGGTAGTCTAGTGCCCTCCCCAAGCCCTGGTGGCCTAGTGTTCCCCAAGGCCCTGGTGGCCTAGTGTCCCCCAAATCCCCTTCATGTACCTTTTGAAGCAGGAGAAGGGAGTATCACTCCTTCCTCCTGGGAGCAACACCTTTAAAATGTCAGCACCCTGCCTGTTGCATCCTGGGATGCACTGGGTGAGGCTTCAATACCATATAAGGGAGTTTATCCTTATATGGTATTGAAGCCCTACCCAGCACATCCCAGGATGCACCGGGCAGGGGGCTGCCATTTTGAAGGTGGCGATCACAGAAAGAGGGACTGCTACTTCCTCCTCTTGCTTCAAAAGGTACTGGGGGGTTTGGGGGAGGGCACTAGGCCACCAGGCACTAGGCTCACCTTACTGAGAGAAGAAATTAAAGATTTAAGGGAAGGGTAGGTGAGATTGATGAAATCTTCACTGGACTTGCAATATAAAATGGAATGTGTGGAAAATTCTTTGCGAGTTTACAATTTAAGATTCTTGAATGTTCCAAAAGATCAACTTTTTTCAGCAAGAGAACTTTTTAAGGCATATATGCAAGAACTTTTACAACTGCCTAGTGAATCCTTGTCCCAAGTGAATAAAATCTATTATATCCCATATAAGAAGAGAATGTCATCTGAGATGGTGGACCAGATTGGAAACAGTACAGAGGTTCCAGTCTTTCCTGATAGTTTGAACATCTCTGAGGTTTTAGAAACATTGCAAGATATTGTGGACACCTGTGCTATGCTCCTAGTCTCATTCGTGTTTGAAGATTATAAAAATGTAGTTCTTCAGTTTTAGTTCAAATTTAGAGATTCTTTGTTTAAGGGGCATAAAGTATGGTGTTTTCCTGATGTTGATAAGGAGACCCAGTGGAGGTGCAAGGCCTTTTTGGAATTTTTCCACAATGTATGCAGGGACTTGTAGTTTTGATTTGCCCATTGCATTCTCTAGGAAATGCTAGACTACAAGATGGTGTATAGGATTTGCAAACATTTAAAATTACATTGCCCAAATTAGTGATTTATAAATGTGTATAAATAAATAAAAATTACAATTGATCCAAATCTGGCTCCTATATTTTGGGGCTGGCTTCTAGATCCTAAGAAAATTTGTCGAGGCCTGCATTAGACCCTGCAAAGACAGAACAGCATTTAAAGTTTGTAGTGGGGGAAAGCCAATAGTCACATGGTTCAGAGTATAGTCTCTTCAAAGGATACTGTGAAACAGGAATATTAGAGTATCCTGATAGAGCGGATGTAGTAACAGTAGAGGTAAGCTCAGGTGGATATAAATGAAAAATATGAAGATTCCAAATGACCTGAAGCAACTGCTGCTAATAAGCAGGTTTTGCATGGAGAATTTAAAGCAAAAAGCTATGTGTAAATACAAGAAGTCCACAAAGCAAGAATGGAGAGTTAGAAAGTATGGCACCAAATAAAGAAATAGACATAGAGGTTTCTTTTCAAAAGATTTGTCCAGACAAATATTTGGCTTTTCAAATCCCTCCACTCAGCATTTAAGTTTTATCTGGCTATCTCATCAGCTGTACTAAATTTAGCCACCACAAAAGAGATGAAACTGGAGGTGTTCTGGGACCATAATTCAAAATGCATGGGATAAACACAAAGGAATCCTGTATGGAAGGCATGGAACCAAACTAACTTAACGGTGATTAGATGGCAACACCAGTAATTGAGAAGCAAAGCCAGTGCTGGGCAGACTTCTATGATCTGTGCCCTGATCATGGCTGGACAGATTCAGCTTCAGTAGTTGGAGAGCAAGGCCAGTGCAGGGCAGACGTCTACAGTCTGTGCCCTGAAAATGGCAAGGACAAATCAAGATTGAGTATACATATGTAGTATCACATCATACCTTATACTATGAGTTTATCTTGTTGGGCAGACTAGATGGACCGTACAGGTCTTTATCTGTAGTCATCTTCTATGTTACTAAGTAAAGCTATCTGGTTAACTTTAACCAGATACATTCAGTCACAGGCTTATCTGGATAAGACCCCCTGAATAGTGGGTTAAAGCTACTGGAATAACTTTATTCAGGTGATTTTATTGCTTGCTGCACTGCTGAATATTGGCCTTTATAAATGGTGTCTGAAAGACTTCCAGAGGCAGCCTCGCGAGACTTCTGCTGAAGTCTTGGCGGCCATTTTGAAGCATGAACCGGCAGCACCAGCGGGGGAGAGTCAGCGCTGGCAGCGGGCAGGCAAGACTGCTTGCCCCGAAGAATTTGAAGAGTCAGGTCGGGTCGGTGACGTGAGGGACCGGATCCAGAGGGAGGAGAATTCGCCAAACAACTCGGGAGGGGGTGGCAGGGGAGAGAAGGGAGTCGCTGGGCATTTTTGGATGGAGGGGAGAGAAGGGTCACTGCTGGACATGGGTGGATGGAGGGAAGGGGAAAGGAGGATCACTGGGTATGGGTGCATGTAGGGCAGGGGAAAGGAGGGTCGCTGGGTATGGGTGCATGCAGGGCAGGGGAGAGAAGGGTTGCTGGGTATGGGTGCATGCAGGGCAGGGGAGAGAAGGGTCACTGCTGGACATGGGTGGATGGAGGGCAGGGGAAAGGAGGGTCACTGGGTATGGGTACATGTAGGGCAGGGGAGAGGAGGGTTGCTGGGCATGGGTGCATGCAGGGCAGGGCAGGGCAGGGCAGGGCAGGGGAGAGGAGGGTCGCTTGGTGCATGTAGGGCAGGGGGAGAGAAGGGTCACTGGACATGGGTGGATGGAGGGCAGGGGGAGAGAAGAGCAGTGACGTTCCTAGGGGGGGCGGTGGGGGCGGTCCGCCCTGGGTGCACGCCGCTGGGGGGGGGGTGCCGCGCGCGCCTGCCCTCCGTTGTTTCATGCTTCTTCTCTGCCCCGGAACAGGTTACTTCCTGTTCCGGGGCAGAGAAGAAGCATGGAACAACGGAGGGCAGGCGCGTGCGGCACCCCCCCCCCCCCGGCGGCGTGCACCCGGCAGTGGGGTTCCTTCACGGGGGTGTCCTTTCACCGGGGGGGGGGGGGTCCGCGCTGGAATGGGGGGTCGGGGCGAATCGGCGATCCGCCCCAGGTGCCAACCCCCCTAGGAACGCCAGTGGAGAAGGGTCGCTGGACATGGGTGGATGGAGGGCAGGGGAGAGGAGGGGACAGAGAAGAAATGCTGGACATGGATGGAGGGGAGGGAAGAGTGAGGAAGGAGATGAGATGAGGGAAAAGGAAGAGAAAAACTGCACATGGATGAAGAAAATAGGCAGAAGCTGAGGACCAGAAATGAAGAAGAAAGGAGGAAAGGAAAGAAATAAATGGAAAGGAAGCCCTGGAATCGGAGTTAAGAGGACAGATAGCAACAGAATCTGATACTGGGCCAGCATGATCAGAAAAACAGTCACCAGACAACAAAGGTAGAAAAAAAATCATTTTATTTTCATTATAGTGTTTGGAATATGTTCACTTTGAGAATCAGGTGCTCAACATTAAAAGTTTATATTTATTTACGGCATTTTATTTTATGAATTAGATTGGAACCTGGGATCATTAAATTTTTTTTTCCTGGAGTAATGCATTGCCACCCCCCCCCCCCTTGCTCTCTCCCCAGCTATAGCCAGCTCTGCAATTTGGGGGGGGGGCGCAGAGGGGGACCGGGGAGAGAGCCTGTTGTTAAACATTTACCAGCACACCACTGCATACTACACTCATTTATTTAGTTAGTTATTCATTCATTCATTTATTTTATATTCCAACTAAAAACTAAGCAGAGTATAGTGAAACACATTAAAAAATACATACATCAAAGCAACATGCATCAAAAGAGATAAAAGAGCATGCTAAAATGTTTCACGTTACTGTGTCAACACTCTGCTTCAGTCCCCAGGATATACAAAAAAAAAATGGGTCTAGAAATTTCTTACAAAGATGAAGATATCCAGGCAAGTGATTCTACAAGAGTGGACCTGCAATTGAATAAGCAACTGCCCTTGAATCAGCATATCGTATCTTCCCCAGAGGCACAGCCTCTAAATATTTTGTACCTGCAGACTGCAGTGAGTTTGATGGTTGGTACACTTTCAAGATCAGCCTAATGTATCAGGACTTTAAATTGTATCCTGCTGGTCACCAGTAACCAATGCAATTGCTTCAGTATGGGTATCACATGCATATACTTGGAAGCTCCAGATATCATATCTTTGATGGTGGGGATGCTGAAGCCCCACCAGTCAAAGAATCCACTGCCAAAGTGGCCCCCTTCCTCCTTGTGCTGCCTCAGGAGCGAGGAAGTCAGCAGTGTGCCTCCAGCCACCGATGCCAACACTCTCTGAACATGCTCAGTTCATGCACCAACTGAGTATGCTTGGGGAGTGCAAGTTGGTGGCTGGTAGCTGCAGGCACCCCACTGACTTCCTCATTCCTGAGGCAGTTTGTGGAGGAAGGTGGTGACTCAGGCAGTGAATTTCTTTGATGAAGCTACAAAGTAGCAAATTTAAAACAAATCGGAGAAAATATTTCTTCACTCAATGTGTAATTAAACTCTGGAATTCGTTGCCAGAGAATGTGGTAAAGGCGGTTAGCTTAGCGGAGTTTAAAAAGGTTTGGTTAGCTTCCTAAAAGAAATGTCCTTAAGCCATTATAAAGATGGACTAGGGCAGTGGTCGGCAAACTCATTAGTCAACAGAGCCAAATATCCAGGGCCGGTCTTAGCAAGTGCGGGGCCCTATGCAGACCAATTTGGCGGGGCCCCATCCTAGCCCCGCCCCACCATAGTCCCGCCCCAACCGTAGCCCCGCCCCTACCCTAGCTCCACCCCATTGATAAGATTATTCCATTTTTAGAACATTTTTTATTTATGAAATTTCAAATAAAGACAAATGAAGCTAAACTTGTACAAAAAAACTGATTGAAATAATAAGCACAATGCTATCATGAAACCTCCCCTCCACAGAAATTATTCAGTTCAAGTCCACTACAATTAGTAGTTCCAATTCTCATAACAAAGGAGAATAAAGGAAAAATATTAAGAAAAGATTCAGTACTTTCAAATTCCCCTATTACTCTGTAACCCATATATGCAATAAAATAAAAATGAAATGAAAAGATATACAATAAAATAAAATGATGTGTGAAATATAATGTACAATATAAAAACATATAGACCACCAAGGTATTAAAATTGTTTTAAAATATATACCACAGCTCTCTGACTCAAGAAGACTCCGACTCTGTCTGTCATCCATAACTGCCTGACAACACACAGAAAAAAAAATAAGTAAAAACAAATTGTCACAATTAATACCTTATACACCAATATACCAGCCATACGGAAAATGCAGACCGTCAACAATATGAAGCTAGCAAGGGATCATAATACCACAATTCTCATGCAGAGCCACAAAACACCCTTTTAGAGGTAGTGTGTCATGATTTAGGCTCTACATGTGAGGCCCCCCCAGAATTCTGTTTTGTAGGTGCAACAACTCAAACCCTGATGTTTGTAATCGTGGCAGGTAAGGGTTTTGCACCCCAGAATTCAGGGAGGTCCAGAGAAACTAACCTCGCTGTACACTCTCAAAGAGATGTACAGGGAAAAAAAACTAAAGGACTATTCCTGAATTTGAGAGAACAAAATCACGACTTTCTTATCAATAAAATAACATTTATTTTCTTTCTTTAACAATCCAATAACTAATAGTTAATTCTATTTTAAATTGTACATTTAATGTTTCTGTTTATTATAGGTTTATTCTACTCCGGAGCACCTCCCTGCACAGACATCAGATAAGTATTCCCCTCTCTAACACAAAAAATTATACCCTTTAGTTAAAGTAAGTTTCAAAATGTCTCTATTAAAAAAAAATGATACTTTGTGTGCAATTTTTGTATTTTTCAGGTCACGTGACAGCTGTACCCCAAGGTAAGTTTGATGTTGTATGTTTGTTTGTCTGTTGGTTATATTCACCACTGCCGCCGCTGCTGTGCTGGATATCTGTCTTGCGCTGGGGCCCGAAGTTCCAGATTTTCTGTGCACGTCTTTTCTTCACCTAAACCTAACACTTAACAACTGAAACGGAATAAAAACCCTAACTCCTTAACAAATCCCTTTTCCCCACACTAGATGACTTTAACAATATAACATTTGGACAATCTAACTATATAAAAAGAAAATAACCAAACAACCCTTACCTAATTTTCCTAAACTCAAACTGTATTCCCTATTCTATAGAGCTTTCACATATATACACCACCTCTGCCATCAATCATAAATGTACTTTCACTATAAATTAAACTCATTCATAAAACTACATCAAATTTTCCCAAACACTCTCCCACAGTAATCAATCACCCAATTCTACTCTCTTACACTTAACTCACTCACTTCCAATTCTCCAAAATCACTCTTAAAGCACCAATCTCACCAGCTCACATAAAACACCTCCTTTCTCAACCACCGTCTCCAACGCTCTCCCAACTGCCTTACTGAACATCTCCTAGGCAACCGTCCCTTGGCTTGGAATTCTAATCCCAGCTAGCCAATCGCAGAGCCTGCCCAACATTCCAAATCCTCCTGCTGACCAGCGGAATGTTGGGCAGCACTGCTAAATCTCCATCTTTATTGGAGAAATCCCATTGAAGTCAATGGGAATTTCTCCAATTAAATAAAATAACCATTACATTTTCTTCAAAAAATGTCCAATTTTCCCAATTAATAAAACTTCTAATTCCCTATTAAACTATGGTTTTAACATTTAAAAATACCAAATTTCAACCCCCGCCCCAAAATAAACTTCCCAAATTTCCCAAAAATATTTCCAAAAACTACAAAACCACTTTCAAAAATTCCATAACCATTCCCCGGACCTGCTGCGTCGAATTTAAAAAATTAACTCTTTCCTAACCCTATTAAACCCACGCCCATCAAAAACCCCTATTTAAAAATTAATAATTCAAAAACTGACTCACCACAAAAATTCTAAAAAATTCCCCGAGCACAAAACCGAAATCAGAATTTAAATAACATTAACCCTTTATTTTTTAAAAATAAAAGAACACATTTACACAATTTAAAATTAAACTAATTAAAAATTTTAAATAAAAACCCCCTTACCTTGAAGATGATTTTCTCCACACGTGTAGACTGCCATTCGTTTCGATCCCGGACGTCCACCAACGAAAACGGAGCTAAAAACAAAAAAGCTCCGAAGCCGGCCCGAAATTTAGGCCTACACGGAGCTTCGCGCGTGCCGCCTCATGCACACGCGCGCCGACGTCTTCTGGCCGGACTTGCTCCTCCTCCCTTCCCCTGCCCGAAACACCGCGACGCCGTCTCCCTGCTGCCCCGGCAGCACTGCCTCCCCCCACGAGCGGCCCAGCAGGGCCCGAAGAGACCGGAAATGCCCGGTTTGTGAACCCAGGTCAGGGGACGTGCTCAATCGTCCCCGGACCTATCCAACGGACGCGCTGCCTCCCGCAGCGCTTTTTCTGGCCCCAACTCGGGCCCGAAATCCTCTTCGCTCCCGGAGACGTTTTCAAACGTCTCCGGGAGTCCAAAAATCCATCGCTCACTCCCGGAGCGCCCGGTTCCCTCCTTCTCGCCCCCAGCCCCAGGTAAGTAAAAAAAAAACTTTTTTTTTTTTTTTTTAAACCCCTGGTTACATACACCCTTTCTGATGTTTGGTGCCACCTTAGTAAGGCCAACACACAATCTCTCCACTGCAAAACACTATTCACAAACTTACGCAAAAACACACTCATAACCTTAACAAACCATAAACAGCACTAATTCCAAGGACAGAACGAGCTACAACCTTATGCGTGGCGTGGAAAGGCAACTGTAATTACACCTGGCTCTAAAACACCAGTGCACAACCTAGTGAAAAAAACCAAACAAAAAGGGATTCAAACTATACGCTAGCAGAATACTGCACCTTCCTTGATCACACCTGAAAAACACATGAAGGCAAAATACTGAACTGGAAAGTTACCTCAAGAAGTCAGACTCAGCATGCAGCAATACTACAAAAATTGAAACATACATGAAAAATATCACAGATGCACATTTCCAAAAACTGGCATATTTCAATTAATAAATCCTGAAAAAAATAGTTTTTTCTACCTTTGTTGTCTGGTGACTTTGTTTTTCTGATCATGCTGGCTCAGTATCTGATTGTGCTGCTATCTGTCCTCTAAACTCCGTTTCCAGGGCTTCCTTTCCATTTATTTCTTTACTTTCCGCCTTTCTTCTTCATTTCTTGCCCTACATCCGTAAGTAAAAGCTGGGTCCTCCGCAGACTTGACTGTTCAGTGGATCCAGCTTCTGCCTATTTTCTATATCCATGTGCACATTTTCTCCTCTCTTCCTTTTCCCTCACCTCATCTCCTTCCTCACTCTTCCCTCGCCTCCATCCATGTCCAGCATTTCTTCTCTCTCCTCCATCCACCCATGTCCAGCGACCCTCCTGTCCCCCCTGCCATCCATCTATGTCCAGCAACCCCCCCTGTCCCCTCTGCCCTCCCCTACCATCCACCTATGTCCAGAAACCCCCCTCCCATGCCATCTACCCATGTCCAGAAACCCCCTTCCCCTGCCATCCACCCATGTCCAGAAACCCCCTACCCTGCCATCCACCTATGTCCAGAAACCCCCCTCCCCTGCCATCCACCCATGTCCAGCAACCCTCCTGTGCCCCCTGCCCTCCACCTATGTCCAGAAACCCCCTCCCCTGCCATCCACCCATGTCCAGCGACCCTCCTGTGCCCCCTGCCCTCCACCTATGTCCAGAAACCCCATCCCCTGCCATCCACCCATGTCCAGCGACCCTCCTGTGCCCCCTGCCCTCCCCTGCCATCCCCCTATGTCCAGAAGCCCCCTCCCCTGCCATCCACCCATGTCCAGCGACCCTCCTGTGCTCCTGCCCTCAACCTATGTCCAGAACCCCCCCTCCCCTGCTATCCTCCCATGTCCAGCGACCCTCCTGTGCCCCCTGCCCTCCACCCATGTCCAGCAATGCGACTCTCCTCGTTCCCCTGCTCCCCCTCCCTCCAGCCACCTGAGCCCCCCTCCCCTCCCTGACCCACCAAACGACCCTCTTCTACCACCCGACCCGCCCGCACCTCACCTGACCCAGCATTTTTAAAAAAGCTACAAGCGGCAGTGCGCCTCGCGTCTGTAAAAGAAGAAAAGTCGCTTCGTCCATTGGCCGGCCTTCCCTCATGTCCCGCCCTTGCGGAAGTTACATCAGAGGGCGGGACATGAGGGAAGGCCGGCCAATGGACAAAGCGACTTTTCTTCTTTTACAGACGCGAGGCACTGCCGCTTGTAGCTTTTTTAAAAATGCTGGGTCAGGTGAGGTGCCGGCGGGTCGGGTGGTAGAAGAGGGTCGTTTGGTGGGTCAGGGAGGGGAGGGGGGCTCAGACGGCTGGAGGGAGGTGGAGCAGGGGAACGAGGACTGGAGAGTCGCGTCGCTGGACATGGAGGGCAGGCGAGCAGTGGCGGTGGTCGGAGAGGCGAGGCAGACTTGAGGCGGGCCGCGCGGGGCCCCCTTAGGCGCAGGGCCCTATGCGGCCGCCTCTGCCTAAGACCGGCCCTGCAAATATCAACAGTACAACGATTGTAATTTCTTTTGAGAGCCAAATTTTTTAAACTTAAACTATATAGGTAGGTACATTGTTATTAACTTAATTAGGGTACTCCTAAGCTGGCCTTTGCTAAAAACTCAGTCCTGGCCAGCATTGTGCAGTAGGACTGAACTCACTCAGTTGTCTTGGCTATTTCAAAGTGCAAGGAACTTGTGCAAACAGTATCTACCATTCACTACTTTTAATAGAATTACAGCATTAAAACCAACCATTCAAGGAAACTGTATAACTCCACCCCCACCCCACGCAGCATGAGTTTGAGGAGCACTGCTACCCAGCCCTGCCCCCACCTGCCCACCACCCTCAGCTCCCCAACAGCCCTCCTCTCTCCATTCCTGCCGGCCGTGGCCACCCAGAGTTTAAACCTTACCTTTTTATTTTAAGTCGCAGCAACTGACGGCTCACTTCCAGGCTTCAGCTTTTCCTTCCCTGCTCAGTGACTCCCGCCCGCCCTCGCGGAAACAGGAAATACCTCATCAGAAAGGTGGGGCATTGAGCAGGAAGTGAAAGGCTGGAGGAGGTGAGCCATCGGCCCGTCGCTGCAACTTAAAATAAAGAAGTTTAAACGCTGGGCGGCCACAGGCAGGAACGGAAAAAGGACGGAGGGCTGTCGGGGAACTGAGGGCGGGCGCCTATGGACTGACTGTGAGCGCCGGACAGTGGCGGGGAGCGGACTCACAGGAAGAGCCACACTCAAGGGGCCAAAGAGCCGCACATGGCTCGCGAGCCGCGGTTTGCCGACCACTGGACTAGGGCAATTGTGCTTGGCTCTCCGGCCAGACAGAGCCCTGAGCCTGCCAGAAGCTGAAGAAGGCGCAGCCTGGTAATAGGCTTTGGGGTCCTCTCCTAGATGTCTGCCCTGGGCCCCAGCCATGTCTAACACCAGCTCTGGCAAGATGTACATGCCAAATCTGACATATTCTAATCACAAAATAGAAAATAAAAATAATTTGTGTACCTTTTTGATGTCTGGTCATATTATTTTTCAAATCATATTGGTCCCAGTCTCTGGTTTCTGCTTCCCTCTGTCTTTCCTGTCCATTTGACACTTCTTCTCTCTCCATGTCCACCATCTATCACCCATCTCGGTGTCCCTATATTTCCTTGTCCAGCATCTCCCGTGTTCATATCCCCACATCCATTATCATTCCTTTGTGCACCCATGTACCCCATGCCCAGCCTCTCCCTTCTGTTTTCCTATTCTCCCCCTTGTCTGGTATCTCCCCTCTGTGTCCATTGTAACTCTATTCCCATATCTCTCTCCTCATGTCCATTGTATCTCTATTCCCATATCTCTCTCCCCATGTCCATTGTAACTGTATTCCCATATCTCCATCCACCCTCCCATGTCAGGCATTGCCCCTTTGTGCCCATATTCTATCCCAATACAGCATCTCACTTGTGTCCCTGTCTCCATGCTCCCACCCAATGCTCATCATCTCTCGTTTCTCTATACCCCCCTATATCCCCTTTCTTCCTCCCCCACACCAATGTGTCCCTCTCCTCTCTGACCTCACCCCAACCAGCTCCTATCCTTCTCTCTTCCCTTCTCCTCATGCATCTGGTTCATTCTCCCACTGTGGGTTCAGCATTTGACCCCCTCTTCATTTATCTCCTTGGTCCAGCATCCCTCTCCCTTCTCTCTAAGCCTAACCCCTCCCCCGTTCATAGGTCCAGCACCTCGTTCCTGTTGCTCCATCCCCTTTTGTAGGTCCACACCTTTCCCCCTTCCCTCCAGCCCTCCCCTGCATATCCAGCACCTCTCTCCCTTCACTCCAGCCCCCCTTGCATGCCCAGCACCTCTCCCCCTTCCTGCTTGCCCTTCCCCCACATATCCAGCACCTCTCTCCCTTCTCTCCCACCCCACCCACCTACCTAACTATCCAGCACCTCTCTCCCTTCCCTCCCCCTACATATCCAGCACCTCTCTCCCTTCACTCCCCCTACATATCCAGCACCTCTCTCCCTTCATTCCAGCCCCCCTTGTATATCCAGCAATTCTCTCCCTGCCCTCCCATCCACATATCCAGCACCTCTCTTCCTTCCTTCCTTCCTTCCCTCCCACCCACATATCCAACATGTTTCTCCCTTCCCTCCCCCTACATATCCCTTACCTCTCTCCCTTCCCTTCCCCTACATATCCAGCATCTCTCTCCCTTAACTCCAGCCCCCCTTATATATCCAGCAATTCTCTCCCTGCCCTCCCATCCATATATCCAGCACCTCTCTTCCTTCCTTCCTTCCCTCCCACCCACATATCCAACATGTTTCTCCCTTCCCTCCCCCTACATATCCCTTAGCTCTCTCCCTTCCCTCCCTCTACAGATCCAGCACCTCTTTCCCTTCCCTTCCCTCGCAGTTCCACATCTCTATCCCTTCCCTCCAGCACCTCCTTACATGCCCAGCGCCTCTTCCCTTCCCTCCAAAACCCATATGTTCAGTGCCTCTCTCCCCTCCCACAGTTCCAGCACTGCCACCTCCATGTCTTCCTTACCCTCCCCCCATCCCCACTGCAATGCTTGCACTTTATGCTATCATCGCCACCCAGCAGGAACTCCACACAGGCCTGCATGCTGCGTCGGGGCCTTCTCTCTGCTGTATTCCACCCAGCCTGCGTAAACAGGAAGTTGCATCACTGGGTGAGACGTGGTAGAAGGAAGGCCCCGATGCACTGTGTGGAGCTCCTGCCCGCTGGCATGATAGCATCAAAGTGCAAGTGCCGCTGTGGCGGGGACGAAGGAGGGTATGAAAGACATGGAGTGATGGAACTGCGGGAGGGGTGAGAGGCACTGGACATGCTATGGTGGAGGGAAGGGAAGAGGTGCTCGACATGCGGGAGGTTGGAGGGGAAAGAGGGAATGTTGAATTTTCATTGGCTGGGCCCACCTGTAGCTACACCCCTGAATCACACACAGTCTATCCATCTGTCCAGGTCAGATACAGTCATGATAATGAGGGGCCTTGTGGGCATATAGCATTTACAGCTTATCAGTCAGTACTAAACTCCCCTCCATGGTTCACAGATGTTCCCGCAGACTCTGTCTTTGTGAGGCATGCTCCTACACACCTTCCCAGGAGATAATTGGAAGGCTAGTGCATGTAAACACGTCCTTGGATGGTGAAGTCTCTAGCACAGCTGTACAAAGAAGTACTTTTTGTTTGAAAAACTGGTTCATGTTGTATTGAGGCCTCAGGCTGCAGCGTCCATATTGGTTCAGCAAAGATGGTTCAGGCCTAACCAGGTCTCAAACCAGCAAAGGAGAGACAGCAGGAAAAGACCCCTACAGACAGCTGGCATACATTGCTGACAAAATTTTCTGAATCCAACCTAACCAAAGCCTGCCCACATGACTCTCTTTGACGATTGTTATACATTCACCTTGCTTCCCATTATCCTTATTGCTACCCCATATCCATTCCTATCTATCTTCCTACGCCTACCTCCCAACGCTCATTTCCTCCTGCACCCAATTCCTCCTATATTCTATTTACTTACCCGTGAACCCCATTAATATTGCGTTTACTCAAATTGTATATTCTTCTTACGACTTTGTAATTCTTTATATTGTTACTATGTAAGTCGCATTGAGCCTGCCATGTGTGGGAAAGCGCAGGGTACAAATGTAATAAATAAATAAGTCACTTTGTTCAACTGTTGCAAGCGGCATCATATATTCTGCAATCATCAACAAGAATTCATGATCAAACTGTTTCTGTGAAATAGTTCCTTGTCTGGGCAGAGAGCTGTTTAGTGGAACTTGGATACATTTTTTCACTTGTGGCTCTTGTTGCTTGGATTGATCACCTCCTTCAGCACTTTGCTTCTTGCTGTTCGTTGAACCTTGCATGATGACTAGAATATTGTTATTGTTTTAATGCAATGTTCTGCACATAAGTTAATTTATGGAAGTTAGACTAAGAGGCTCGTTTTCAAAAGAGAAAAATGTCCAAAAAGTGGTATAAATCTGCATTTGGATGTTTTTCTCACAAAAAAATGTCCAAATTGGTATTTTCAAAACCAATTTGTAGATGTTTTTCTATGAAGTCAATCAGAATTGTGTTCAAACCACAAGGAGGAATGTCATGGGCGTGTTAAGGGCAGGATCTGGGCATTCCAAACATGGATGTTTTGCTGCCATAATGGAACAAAACAAAAATGTCCAGGGCTATATGTTGGACCTGTTTAATGAATAAGTCACAAAAAAGTGCCCTAAATGATCAGATAACCACTGCAGGAATAAAGGAATGACACCCCCTTACTTTTTCAGTAGTCAATGACCCCCTCCCAACAACCACAAAAATGTAAATGAAACAGTACATGCCAGTCTCTATGGCAGCTTCAGATGTTATGCCCAGTCCTATTAGAACAGCAAGTACGTCCCTGGAGTAGCCTAGTGGTCAGTTCAGTGTAAGGTAAAGAGCAGAGGCGTAGCCAGGTTTTGATCTCAGGGGGAGCAGACTTTTATAAAATAGGCGCCGGTTGGTGTCAGCTAGACAGCATTCTCTGTGTTGTTGCTCAGGGGCTGTGGTGGGCAATGATTAATACAGGCTGTCTTCTGTTGCGTCCTGCCTACAAGGAAACAGTAAGTTACATCAGTAGGCAGGACGCAGAAGAGGTCCCTGGACTGGCCAGAGCAGGCAACCTGTCTTCTTAACTTCAAATAAAAATATTCAAATCATGACCATCACCTCAGGAATAGCACACCCAGTCCTTCCACTGCTAGACACCTTGTTGAAATCAGATGGGCTTTTGTTTGTGTGGTGGCTCTACAGGATATGAAGAACACTAGTCTTGAGCATTTTTATCTTGGGTGACCTTTGGTGGCCCTTGCCCCAGATCCTACTTTCAAATAGGGCTAGACACTTTGTGAAATAACACAAACCTCTGCAAAAAGACACCCACAACCTATACTGAAAACTTACCACACCAAAACAGCCCTAACCCACCTATGAAAAGACAATGCTATAAATATTACAGTGGGACCTAGAGAAGTGTTTCCCTAGGTGGTCCTTGAGTACCCCCTTGCCATTCAGGTTTTCAGGCTATCCACAATGAATCTGCATGAAAAAGATTTGCATGTAATGGAGACAGTATATGCAAATCAATGTCATGCATATTTATGTGGATATCCTGAAAACCTGACTGGCAAGGGGGTACTCCAGGACTGCCCTAGAACACAAAACTTACCACACCATAACAGCCCTAAACCACCTATCAGAAGACAGTGCTATATATATATATACAGTGGTGGAAATAAGTATTTGATCCCTTGCTGATTTTGTAAGTTTGCCCACTGACAAAGACATGAGCAGCCCATAATTGAAGGGTAGGTTATTGGTAACAGTGAGAGATAGCACATCACAAATTAAATCCGGAAAATCACATTGTGGAAAGTATATGAATTTATTTGCATTCTGCAGAGGGAAATAAGTATTTGATCCCCCACCAACCAGTAAGAGATCTGGCCCCTACAGACCAGGTAGATGCTCCAAATCAACTCGTTACCTGCATGACAGACAGCTGTCGGCAATGGTCACCTGTATGAAAGACACCTGTCCACAGACTCAGTGAATCAGTCAGACTCTAACCTCTACAAAATGGCCAAGAGCAAGGAGCTGTCTAAGGATGTCAGGGACAAGATCATACACCTGCACAAGGCTGGAATGGGCTACACAACCATCAGTAAGACGCTGGGCGAGAAGGAGACAACTGTTGGTGCCATAGTAAGAAAATGGAAGAAGTACAAAATGACTGTCAATCGACAAAGATCTGGGGCTCCACGCAAAATCTCACCTCGTGGGGTATCCTTGATCATGAGGAAGGTTAGAAATCAGCCTACAACTACAAGGGGGGAACTTGTCAATGATCTCAAGGCAGCTGGGACCACTGTCACCACGAAAACCATTGGTAACACATTACGACATAACGGATTGCAATCCTGCAGTGCCCGCAAGGTCCCCCTGCTCCGGAAGGCACATGTGACGGCCCGTCTGAAGTTTGCCAGTGAACACCTGGATGATGCCGAGAGTGATTGGGAGAAGGTGCTGTGGTCAGATGAGACAAAAATTGAGCTCTTTGGCATGAACTCAACTCGCCGTGTTTGGAGGAAGAGAAATGCTGCCTATGACCCAAAGAACACCGTCCCCACTGTCAAGCATGGAGGTGGAAATGTTATGTTTTGGGGGTGTTTCTCTGCTAAGGGCACAGGACTACTTCACCGCATCAATGGGAGAATGGATGGGGCCATGTACCGTACAATTCTGAGTGACAACCTCCTTCCCTCCGCCAGGGCCTTAAAAATGGGTCGTGGCTGGGTCTTCCAGCACGACAATGACCCAAAACATACAGCCAAGGCAACAAAGGAGTGGCTCAGGAAGAAGCACATTAGGGTCATGGAGTGGCCTAGCCAGTCACCAGACCTTAATCCCATTGAAAACTTATGGAGGGAGCTGAAGCTGCGAGTTGCCAAGCGACAGCCCAGAACTCTTAATGATTTAGAGATGATCTGCAAAGAGGAGTGGACCAAAATTCCTCCTGACATGTGTGCAAACCTCATCATCAACTACAGAAGACGTCTGACCGCTGTGCTTGCCAACAAGGGTTTTGCCACCAAGTATTAGGTCTTGTTTGCCAGAGGGATTAAATACTTATTTCCCTCTGCAGAATGCAAATAAATTCATATACTTTCCACAATGTGAGTTTCCGGATTTAATTTGTGATGTGCTATCTCTCACTGTTACCAATAACCTACCCTTCAATTATGGGCTGCTCATGTCTTTGTCAGTGGGCAAACTTACAAAATCAGCAAGGGATCAAATACTTATTTCCACCACTGTATATATTACACTGAGCTCTGGAGTACTAATATGCCTACTATTGGGAAACTGGAACAAGTTGCACTGTTACACATCCCTACACAGATACTACATGCTGGCAGAATCCTTCACCTCAGTCACACATGCAGAACATAGACAGACCCTCATCTATCTATATAACATAAGAGTAGCCATAGTGGGTCAGACCAATGGTCCATCTAGCCCAGTATCCTGTTTCCAATGTGGTCAACCCAGGCAGAAACCCAAATTGTGACAACATTCCATGCTACCAATCTAATGCAGAATAGGGAGCCACAAAAAAAAAAAACCCAAAAAAACAACAAAAATTGAAATAGAGACAAGGAAGCCAGACTCTAAACAGTGCAATACTGGTAAAAAAAAAAAAAAAAAAAAAAAGACAGAAATGCATTTTCTCCTGTACTTTGCAAAATAAAAATACAAAAAATGTACATTTTACAAAGCAGGTACATCTCAGTGCTTACAAAGTATTAAATAAAAATAATTTTTTCTACCTTTGTTGTCTGGGAATAGTCTTTTTTTCCACGTTCCATGAGTCAGCCTTACAAATTCTTTTCCAGGTTGACCTTTCCATTTCTGCTCTCGCCTCTTGTCTTCTTCCTTTCATTCTCTACATCTGTTTGGCACTGATCTTTCGTTTTATGTCCCCACTATCAAATAGCTGTGTATAGAGCTGCCAAGTGATCCAGTTCCAGAAGGGAGATTTTTCAACCAGTCCTAGTGTGAACTCACATCCCAAATTCATGTGGGATTTGCAGTCCCTGATTCTACCCATCAAAATCTGTGCTGCAGTACATCCAAAATGACTTGAGAAAATGCACTCGGACCCCTCTACTGTTTGAACAATTTATTTTCTCATTTGCTTTGGTCCCACTGTCTCTTTTCTGTTTTTCTCTGTTTCTTCTGCCTTTACAGGGTGTCTTGCCCATCTGACATTTCTTCTGTTTCCAAGTGCACCATCCTTTTTTCCTCTGCACCACTATTTGTCCTGTCCAGCATCTCCCTTCTGTGTCCCTTGTCCCTATCCTACCCCCAAGTTCAGCATCTGTCCTGTGTCCCCATCTCCCCCCTTTTTCAGCACAAGCCTACCTGGTCTCATCTCCCACTTTCTAGCATCTGCCGTCCTGGTGTACCCACCTCTCCCTTTTTCTAACATTGTCCTGTATCCCCATCTTCCCCCTTTTTCCAGCATTACCCCTGTTACCATCTTCCCCCTTTTCCAGCATTACCTCTTTGTCCCCATCTCACCCATTTTTCACCATTGTCTCCATATCCCCCTTCCAGTGGTGCCCCTCTCTGTCCTTATCTCCTCCTCCCCTTTCCAGTAGTGCCCTCTTTGTGTCCCTATCACCTTCCCCTCCCATGTGATAATCTTTCAATAACTGTCTATACTTATGGCTATGATTTCTGAACATGTGGTATCAATAAAAGACAAACGTTTAAATGCCCAGTTGGGTATATATGCTAATCTCAACTTTGTTAAATGTTTCAGACACATCCATCTATTTATTCCCATAACTAAATTCTATTATTCTGTCTCACTGTATTTTCAAATATAAGCCACACTGAATCTGACTTTGCTTGGGATAATGTGTGATATAAATATAAAAAAAATAAATTCTTTATCCTCCACCTTTCAAGACACTACCTATCCTGCTGGATAGTGATGGCACAAGGAAAGCAAAGTTTGATCCTGTGAAGACTAACTCAAAATAACTTATTCCTTAGCTGGGCCCTAGTATTACCATATTCTACTGCAACAATAATTTTTTTTGTATATATCATCTTTATTAAACAAATCAATCAGTGCATATTGCTTGCCATTTCACATATACCAACAAGAAAATCTTCCACTCCAGTCAATTAAACCTCCCCCCCCCCCCCCACGGCAGCTTTCTCCCTTCTCCAGCCCCCCCCCCCCCCCCCCAGTGTTGCATCTGTCACCTTTTCTTCTGCCCGTCTGTCTCCCGTCCGCACGCGTGGTCACTTTGTACTTAACTGAAGCCTTCTCCCTCCTGCGTCCCACCTCTGCGGAAAACAGGAAGTTGCAATACAGTAGGCGGGACGCGCCCGAGGAGAAGCCCCGAAGCTGGCAGGCAGAAGGCTGATTGAATCGCCGGTGCTGCACGCAGGAGGGAGAAGGCTTCAGTTAAGTACAAAGTGACCACGCGCGCGGACGGGAGACAGACGGGCAGAAGAGACTGGAAAACATTGACTCAGGAGGAAGGGAGCAGACACACGGGGTGCATAGGCGCCATTTTTTGAAAACAGCTGTTTGGGGGAGTGACCGCTCCCCCTGCACCCCACCCCACCCCACCTAGCTACGCTTCTGGTAAAGAGGGGGGACCCAGGCCTATAATCCATTCTATTACCCGGTCCCCAAAACCTACTATACCCACATATAAGTGATACCTCCTGCCTTAAGGACTATTGTAGTGGAGTATAGTTGGTACAGTAGGCTTTTGGTGGGTTTTGAAGGACTCACCATACAATATCAGGGGGTAAGGGTGAGATGCATACCTGGGACCTTTTATGTGGTCCACTGCAGTGACCCACTGCTCTGCTGGGATGATTATGTGGCCAATCTACTAGGAAAGCTGGCTCCTCCTACATCCCAATGACTTGATTTTGTATGCACTAAGCACAACGACACCTAGGAAATGACCATTTTCAAAGAAAAAGATAGACATTTTCTGGTTTGAAAATGGTCATTTTCACTACTCGATATTTGGGCATTGTCAGCAAAATGTCCAAAGTCGGATTTAGACATCACTCTAAACATCCTTAGTCTCACCGAAGAGAATATCTAATGCATAAATGAAGGAATGCAATTAAGGGAGAGATTAACGGGCTCATTTTCGAAAGAGAAGAACGCTCATCTTTCGACACAAATCGGAAGATAGGCATCCTTCTCCCAGGGTTGTCCAAATCAGTATAATTGAAAGCCGATTTTGGACGTCCCCAACTGCTTTCCGTTGCAGGGACAACCAAAGTTCACGGGGATGTGTCAGAGGCGTAGGGAAGGCGGAACTTGGGCGTGCCTAACACATAGACATCCTCGACCCATAATGGGGAAAAAAGGGTGTCCCTGACGAACACTTGGATGACTTTACTTGGTCCATTTTTTCTTAGACCAAGGCACAAAAAGGTGCAAAACTAACCAGATGACCACTAGAGAGAATCGGGGATGACCTCCCCTTACTCCCCCAGTGGTCACTAACCTCCTCCCACCCTCAAAAAATATCTTTCAAAATATTTTTTGCCAGCCTCAGATGTCATACTTGGTCCATCACAGCAGTATGCAGGTCCCTGGAGCAGTTTTAGTGGGTGCAGTGCACTTCAGACAGGCAGACCCAGGCCCATCCCCCCCTACCTGTTACGTTTGTGGAGGAAACTGCGAGCCCTCCAAAACCCACCACAAACCCACTGTACCCACATCTAGGTGCCCCCCTTTACCTGTAAGGGCTATGGTAGTGGTGTACAGTTGTGGGTAGTGGGTTTTGGGGGGGGGGGGTTGGGGGGCTTTGGGGGGCTCAGCAGACAAGGTAAGGGAGCTATGTTCCTGGGAGCATTTTATGAAGTCCACTGCAGTGCCACCTAGGGTGCCCGGTTGGTGTTCTGGCATGTCAGGGCGACCAGTGCACTACAAATGCTGGCTCCTCCTACAACCAAAGGGCTTGCATTTGGTAGTTTCTGAGATGGGCATCCTTGGTTTCCATTATTGCCGAAAATCAGAAACGACCAAGTGTAGGAATGACCATCTCTAAGGACGACCAAAATTTCAAGATTTGGGCGTCCCCGACCGTATTATCGAAATGAAAGATGGACGTCCATCTTCTTTCGATAATATGGGTTTCCCCGCTCCAAAATTCTTACATTAACCCACAAAGTGCAATATAATAGATCTCCTGCTTCTTTGGTAATCACTTATACACCTTCTCGAACAATGCGTTCTCTAAATTATAACAGATTGGTTCTCCCTCATGCTTCTCAGGTAAGATGGGAATCAACAAGATCAAGTGCATTTTATTTCCTGTCCCCAGCACTCTGGAATTCCCTAGCACAGCACCTTTGCCTCGAAACTTCCTATGACTCTTTCAGTGCCCTTCTGAAGACTCATCTTTTTCAGCAGGCTTTTTCAATATAACTACAGCTGATCCAGCAATGATAGACCAAGAATTGCTAGAATACTTTACGACAATTATTTGACTGATTGTCTTCCTAACATCTATTTATATATTTTAATTTTGTTATCTCCTTCATGTCCTGTATGAATGTAGTTCTTTCCTACCATAATTTGGTGCCCTTTTCTATTCTACAAGCTGTACCCATTATTTTTAACTGTAAACTACTTTGATTTGGTCACAACTAAGAGGTATAGCAAACTCAATAAACTATAATGCAGTTTCTCATTTTATTCAATGACAATGCTTCTTTCCTTTCCATCCAATCCCAGTGCTGCTTCTCATTTTATCCAATCACAGTACTTCCTTATCCATCCAAGCCCAGTACAGTTTCCCATTTATCCAATCACTTGCTCCAGAATCAAAGATATTATATCACAAGAGAACTGCATTAGCTGGGGTCAAGGAAGTTAGATTGAGACATGAGACATGCATGATGTCAAAATACTGAAGCCAAGGAGGTTAGTCTCTCCTTCCCTCTAGCGTACCTAGGATGGGGCAATGGGGGCAGTTCACCCTAGATGCCAATAGTGAAGGGGTACACGGAGCAGGCATGTGCTGTCAGCTCTGCTGGTCCCTTGCCCTAGAACAGGAAGTTGGCATCTGAGGGGGCAGAGGCCTGGCAGAGCTGACAGCACACGCCTACTCCATGCACCCCCTTGTTTGAAGGTGGGGGGGTGTGTTCCCAGAAGGGTGCACTGCCTCGGGTGCCAAAAGGTAGGTACATTGCTGCCCCTTCTGTCTCCCCCATGCAGCTGTCATCCCCGTACACCCAAAACAAACCTATGAGCTACTGCATTCACATTGTCGTTCTTTATTGTTGGCAACATTTTTATTTGATCTCACTTATATTTTGAAACATGCCAACGTGTACAGTATACGGATGTACACAGAGGAAGTATCAGTTTCATCGGTTAGACTAGTAATTAGTTCTAAATTGTAATCATTGTGCCATTTGGAGGGGCTGGTTATAGGGACTCCCTGTATTCGTGCAGAGATGCTTTCATCTTGTAAAGGGCCACCAAAACAGACATAAGAATCATGTGCTCAGCAATCAGAGTTACTATTTATAAGTACAAAGAGATTTGTAAACATTAATTAGGTTGAAACCGGAGAGCATTTAACATCTTTTTTTCCTGTGCAAACATCAAAAGAAAAAGATGGTATGTGGGAACTTGCGCCTTTTGTTTTGTACAATGCAGTGGTATATTATAAAAATGCACTTACTTTTTTTATTACTACCATTTCACAGAGAGGTATTGAATAATAAGGGAAGAGCCTCCTTCATGCAGAAGTTCTGTCCAGAATGAGTCAAAATGTGCTAACATTATCCCAGTGGCTTAGCAGGGGCGGCTGCCACCCAGGGCGGATCGCCGCTGCACCCCCCCCCCCAGGTGCAGACCAACACGATACCCCCCCCCACCGGCATAGCACCACCCTGACACGGTCCCCACCTGTCTACGAGCTCCATCCATCTGCAGCGCTGCTGTAAAAATTGCTTCGTCGGCCCTTCCCTCACTCACTGTGTCCCGCCCTCTGACGTAACTTCCTATTTCCTCAAGGGCAGGACACAGTGAGTGAGGGAAGGGCCGACGAAGCGATTTTTACAGCAGCGCTGCAGATGGATGGAGCTCATAGACAGGTGGGGACCGTGTCGGAGGGGAGGCGCTGTGCCGGGGGGGGGGTGGACGGATGCACCCCCCACCCGTTGACACCCGGAGCCGACCGCCCCACCGCCCCGCCCTTGCTACGCCACTGCATTATCCAGTTCAGCAACACACTAGCAGCAGGTCATGTTTATCCACTCCTACACTAGCTGAGACAATATTTAACCATCTCTCCGACCTCATGTGCAACTTTCTTTAAATTAGTCACCTTATTTTCTAACTCTTCTTACTCTCTTACCTATCTATATGTTCCATCTTTGCTTTACCCTTCACTATCAATTAAAATATTCTATTACGTATTGTGTTGACATTGTAAGCAGTATACTATGCAATACTTTGTATTATTTGAATACTTTTACTGCTGTAATTGCCTATTGCTCATGTTTGCTCTATTCTTACTGTACACTGCCTTGAGTGAATTCCTTCAAAAAGGCAGTAAATAAATTCTAATAAATATATAAATATTAGCCACCAAGTTCATACAAAGTTAATTATGTTTAGTGGAAAATAGATCTGTTGGCTGCCTGCTATGTGAATATTCCATCACTGTTTCATTATTGCTACCAAGTATTACATATTTTGGGCATTTGCTTTAAGATTTGATAAGTACATAAGTACATAAGTACATAAGTAGTGCCATACTGGGAAAGACCAAAGGTCCATCTAGCCCAGCATCCTGTCACCGACAGTGGCCAATCCAGGTCAAGGGCACCTGGCACGCTCCCCAAACGTAAAAACATTCCAGACAAGTTATACCTAAAAATGCGGAATTTTTCCAAGTCCATTTAATAGCGGTGTATGGACTTGTCCTTTAGGAATCTATCTAACCCCTTTTTAAACTCCGTCAAGCTAACCGCCCGTACCACGTTCTCCGGCAACGAATTCCAGAGTCTAATTACACGTTGGGTGAAGAAAAATTTTCTCCGATTCGTTTTAAATTTACCACACTGTAGCTTCAACTCATGCCCTCTAGTCCTAGTATTTTTGGATAGCGTGAACAGTCGCTTCACATCCACCCGATCCATTCCACTCATTATTTTATACACTTCTATCATATCTCCCCTCAGCCGTCTCTTCTCCAAGCTGAAAAGCCCTAGCCTTCTCAGCCTCTCTTCATAGGAAAGTCGTCCCATCCCCACTATCATTTTCGTCGCCCTTCGCTGTACCTTTTCCAATTCTACTATATCTTTTTTGAGATACGGAGACCAGTACTGAACACAATACTCCAGGTGCGGTCACACCATGGAGCGATACAACGGCATTATAACATCCGCACACCTGGACTCCATACCCTTCCTAATAACACCCAACATTCTATTCGCTTTCCTAGCCGCAGCAGCACACTAAGCAGAAGGTTTCAGCGTATCATCGACGACGACACCCAGATCCCTTTCTTGATCCGTAACTCCTAACGCGGAACCTTGCAAGACGTAGCTATAATTCGGGTTCCTCTTACCCACATGCATCACTTTGCACTTGTCAACATTGAACTTCATCTGCCACTTGCACGCCCATTCTCCCAGTCTCGCAAGGTCCTCCTGTAATCGTTCACATTCCTCCTGCGACTTGACGACCCTGAATAATTTTGTGTCATCGGCGAATTTAATTACCTCACTAGTTATTCCCATCTCTAGGTCATTTATAAATACATTAAAAAGCAACGGACCCAGCACAGACCCCTGCGGGACCCCACTAACTACCCTCCTCCACTGAGAATACTGGCCACGCAATCCTACTCTCTGCTTCCTATCTTTCAACCAGTTCTTAATCCATAATAATACCCTACCTCCGATTCCATGACTCTGCAATTTCTTCAGGAGTCTTTCGTGCGGCACTTTGTCAAACGCCTTCTGAAAATCCAGATATACAATATCAACCGGCTCCCCATTGTCCACATGTTTGCTTACCCCCTCAAAAAAATGCATTAGATTGGTGAGGCAAGACTTCCCTTCACTAAATCCGTGCTGACTTTGTTTTAATTTGTTTATCCACACCTTAAATGCACATGGTATTGTTTTTTAAACCCAAAGGCGAAACCTAAGAGTGGTTGAACAATTAGATATAAGCTGTGCTGTTTTTGACTCACCATGCATCAAAATTTTACAGCACAGGAAGTAAAACCATAACAGATCTTGCAACTCAAATGGCGACCCCTTACGAACCATGGCCTTAATTGAACTAGGCATTTCCACATCCCACAACAGCGTAAAAGAAAGCAACATGATCTGACCAAGGTACCGTGGAATCAAGAAATGTATTGTTATGTCCAATAAAAAAGGTATCATCTTATTTTCTTTTCCATGTTTTATTTTGTTTGATTTCTATTGATAACCTAGAATGAAATGAGAAAGGGCTGAAAAACTAAATTTAAAAACAATTTGAGACTGTCTGAAATGTATTTGTTCTTCAATATCTGAATTCAAACATCAGCCTGAGATCATGAACATTTTTTACAACATGGATATCCCCAGAAAATAATTATGAAAGCCTACATTGGGCACATCGAGATTACTTGTTGTTACCCTCTGCCGAAACACAGTCTGATGGGATCACATGTGTATTGCCCTATTCTCCTGCAGTACAAGTGGTTAGATTTGTTATTTTTAAATATTGGCATGTCTTGGGACTATATCCCTGTTTGGAGTAGCCACCTTTTTTTGCCTTCCGTGGAGGGAACAATTAAAAAAAATTTTGGTTCCCTTTTTTTGCCATCTGATTTAATTGTTCCGTCAGTTTCCACCAAGAAAGGTCATTTTCCATGCACCAAATGTAGTGTTTATTATTTTATTTATTATTTAGGATTTATTTACTGCCTTTTTGAAGGAATTCACTCAAGGTGGTGTACAGTAAAAATAGATCAAACATGAGCAGTAGGCAATTAGAGCAGTAAAAATATTCAAACAACAATACAAAGTATGGAATGGTATACTACTTGCAATGACAATACAATATGTACTAGAACATTATAATTAGTAGTGAGGGGTAAGGCAAAGTTGTAACTTATAGATGAGTAAGAAAGTAGGAAGAATTAGAAAGTAAGGTGATTGATTTGAAGAAAGTTGCACGTGAGGTCAGAGAGATGGTTAAATATTATCTCAGCTAGGGTAGGAGTGGATAAACATGTCCCGCTGCAGTATGTGCAGCATGAGTCAATCCTTGTGTGTGTGAGTGAGACTAACAAGTTAGTTACTTCTTCCATTAACGGCTTGGTTGAAGAGCCAAGCTTTCACCTGCTTCCTGAAGTAGAGGTAGTATTGTGTTAAAAGGAGCCTTTCAGGCAATGCATTCCAGAGTGTGGGGGCTATTCCGGAGAAGGCTCGCTTGCAGGTATCACATCGTGTAATGTCTTTTGGAGAGGGTGTAGTTAGTGAAAGTCCTTGGGATGACCTTAGTTTCCTTGGTGGTGTGTGGAGGATCATCCTATTCTTCAGATACTCGAGGCCATTTCCTTTCAGGGCCTTGAAGATCAGACATAGAGTTTTAAATTCAGCCCTGTATTGTACTGGTAGCCAATGAAGTTTTTGCAAAAATGGTGTGATGTGGTCACGTCGCTTGCAACCTTCTATGAGTCTTGCTGCTGCATTCTGAATCAACTGGAGCTGGTGCAGGCCCTTTGTAGTCAGACACCATTGAATAGTGCATTGCAGTAATCCAGTCTTGATGTTACCATGGCATGCACAACTGGGATAAGATTTACCTTCTCGATGTAAGGAGAGAGGCAGCGTAGCTGTCGCAAATAGTAGAAGCAGCTCTTGAAGGTTGCTTGGATTTGGGGAATTGGTGTAAGTGTTGAATCTAACTGTATTCCAAGGTTCCTGACTTGTGATTTGAGGGGGAATTCATACTTCCCAAAAGGGATTTTTATGTCAGGTATATATCCACTTGTGTTAGGGACCCAGAGAAGCTCGGTTTTACTTGGGTTCATGCAAAGTTTGTTGTGTTTAGCCCATTCTTGAATTGATGTTAGACAAGTGATCAGTTTATTCAAGGCTGTAGGTAAGTCAGGTTCAATGGGTATGAGTAGCTGCACATCATCCGTATAGATGTAGAACTGAGTGTCCATTGACCGAATCAGCTCAGCTAGTGGCTTAAGGTAGATATTGATCAGAATAGGTGACCCCGCAGGTCAGTGTCCATGGTGGTGATGAGTTGCTGCCAATCATTATGGATTGTTGCCTGTCTGATAGATAAGATCTGAACCAGGCAAGTAGTATACCATTGATACCTGTTTCTGTCAGTCGTGCTAGCAAGATATCATGATTCACAGTGTCAAAAGCTGCTGAGAAATCTAGCAGTACTAACATCGAGGCAAATCCCTTGTCTCGGTTTCTGTGAAGATCATCTAGCAGGGATACGAGGACTGTTACTGTTCCATAACCAGGTCTGAATCCAGAAACACAGACTGTTTGTTCTATGAGTTTCCCTAGAAACGGGATGTTGGATACTGGCCTGTAACTTTCAAGTTTGTCCTGGTCAAGGTTGCTTTTCTTCAGCAGACGGCGAACCACTGCCCTTTTTAATGCTGTTGGTAGTTGCCCATTAGAAAGAGAGGTGTTCACAATTTTTGTGGTGCCTTCTATAAAGCCCATACATGCCTGCTGCACTATCTTTGATGGGCAGGGATCGAAGGAGCAGGTAGTTGGTCGAAGGTCTCTTAGGAGTTTGTCAAGGCTCTCCTCTGTCATTAGGTTAAAAGTATTCCATCTGTGTTAGGAGGGGGCGAGTTTGTGCACCCCTGGTTGACTGGTTGGGATTGCCTGTAAATCCTGTTGGAGACTTTTAATTTTGTTGGCAAAGTATGCAGCAAAATCATTGCAGTTCAGTTTAGACTGGGCAGGCTAGTTTTGTTGTGGGGTTTGCAGTAGGCTGTTTGCTATACTGAACAGCTGCTTGGTTGAATTGGCAGCCTGTGCAATGCATTGAGAGAAACACTGTTTTTGTTACATTTGTACCCCGCGCTTTCCCACTCATGGCAGGCTCAATGCGGCTTACATGGGGCAATGGAGGGTTAAGTGACTTGCCCAGAGTCACAAGGAGCTGCCTGTGCCGGGAATCGAACTCAGTTCCTCAGTTCCCCAGGACCAAAGTCCACCACCCTAACCACTAGGCCACTCCTCCACTCCTGGTTGCTGTTAAGACTTGGCGGTACTTTGCCATGTGCTTCCTGCAGTTTAGCCTGTCTTCATCCAGGTGAGATTTGTGCCATCTCCTTTCCAGTTTTCGTCCTTCGCGTTTAAGGATCCGAAGTTCTGGAGAAAACCAAGGTGAGCATTTGTGAGTGGGGCATAAGACCTTTTTTAGTGGAGCTGTTTTCTCTAAGGTCTTGGCTAGGTGTGTATTCCAGATGTCAACTTGTTCTGACACTGTTGTCTTTTCATCTATATGCGGATAGTCCAAGGCCTCTAGGAAATTCTCAGCGGTCAGCTTTTTTTTGTCTCTGATCTCCCTCCAAACTCTGGGAGGTGCCATTTGTTTCCAATGGTCACTTATTTATTTATCACATTTGTATCCCACATTTTCCCACCTATTTGCAGGCTCAATGTGGCTTACATAGTACTGTAAAGGCGGTCGCCAAGTCCGGTAGATATACAAATACAAAATAGTGTAGTGGTCGAATGAGGATCGTCTGTTTCAGACACAATGGGGGTCAAAGAGAGGAAGGGTTATATAGCATCCAATACGATTTTTGGTTTTGCTGTGTTGCAGGATGTAGGCATTTATGTTGGGTCAGTGGGGTATGCCTTTTTGAACAAGTTGGTTTTTAGTGATTTCCTGAAGTTGAGATGGTTGTAGATTGTTTTCACAGCTTTTGGCAATGCATTCCATAGTTGTGTGCTTATATAGGAGAAGCTGGATGCATAGGTTGCTTTGTATTTGAGACCATTGCAGTTTGGGTAGTGGAGATTTAAGTATGTTTGAGATGATCCGGTTCTGTTTCTGGATGGTGGGTTTATTAGGTTTGTCATGTATCCTGGGGCTTCGCCGTGATAGGGGTGTTATTTCAATACTGTTATCCCAGAATTCTGGGATATCCACCCCTTTGTAGAATACCAGGTCTAGTATGTGACCCTTTTTGTGGGTTGGAGAATTGATCACCTGTGTAACTCCTAGTGCTGTCACCATGTCCAGAAAGGCAGCTGTGGTGGTATCTGGGGTTTTGATGTGTAGATTGAAGTCTCCCATGATCACCAGCCTAGGATAATTCAGGGTCACTTGAGTAATCAGGTCTAGGAGTTCTTGCATAGATAATGTGTTGTTACGAGGTGCTTTGTAAATCATGAGCAGCCAGATTGGCTTCTCCTCTTCAACTTGGATTAAAAGAGATTCTGATCCATGTAGCTGGGGGATGGATATTCTGCGCAGTTTGATTGTGTCCTGAATCAATACTGCTATCCCTCCACCCTGTCTTCCTGGTCTTGGTTGGTGTTGGATGTTGAAACCTGTTGGGCATAGTTCAGCCAGTGGTAAACCCCCACTTTCATCTAGCCAGGTTTCACTTATTCCTAGGATGTCACAATGCTGTTCATTTATGGCATCATGGATCACCGAGGATTTCTTTGCAGGTGATCTGGCATTCACTAATCCTATAGTTCCCAAGGGTGGTCAGGGGGTGCTATGGGTAGCTTTGGTGTGACAATGAGGTGATCTTTTAAGTACAGTTATGTAGGTGTTTGACCTCTTGCACTTTTGCCTTCTCCCACACACCACTGGGATGTTTTCATGACACATTTTTGTGTCAGAAGCTAGTTAGGCAAAATTTCACTGGGTGGCGCTGCAATCCACTCTTTGGAGTACACCCTGTAGATCAGCAGTCTTCCTAGCTGGCAATACAGGGTTAAGGCTTTAATAGCTGAAAGAACAGACTTTTTAAAGTTGTAAATTCAGACCAGGCCTGTGAGATCAAAGTCTTCCATCAAATAGAGAAATAAATGGCTGCACTTAGCACTTCTATGTGAAATTCTTGGAGACAGTGCATAGGTTTCCTTTAGTTTTAAGGAATATAAAAGATTCATAGAAGTAGATTATGTAGTTAAAATAAAAAAAATTTAACTCACGGATTGCAGGTATGAACTTTAGAGTTTCTGGTTCTGATATCCTTGGATGGTCCAATTGATGCAGGTTCCTGTAGGCTTTTTCTTTATTGTTCCAGAGGAAGGATAGATATAAATAAGGATCCAGCTCCAATCTCAGAGCATGAGGAGAGTTATTTAGGGGAGATAAAATTTCCTTTCTCCAGCCAAAAATAAATGGAAGAAGTTCCGAGGAAAATTGAGGACTGGTACCTCAACATAGACTGAGCAGAAGTCAGTAAAAGTTTGGGTTGTAAATAAGCAGAAGATAAGCAGAAAATGTAGTTATTTAGTCTAAGTTGCAGAGCCTGATGTGAACCCAGCCAGCCCCCTGTACCTTTCTCCAGGACATCCCTTATTTTGAACTGTCATCTAGTACGTTTGAGATATTTCACTAATTGCAACTCCGTGGGGGTTGTATATGCCATTTGATGTCCATGCCAACTGGTTTATGTGGGCAAAACTTTACATCACATTAAGGCACGCATTTTGGAACATAGAGTCATCTTAAGTGCCAAGATGCAGCAGCAGCACCTCTAGTAGAACATTGTTTATCTCAACAACATTATTTTTATTTTCAATTGTCTTTTGTAATATTAGAACAAGTTGTGCAACATCCATGAAGAGGTGATGTGAATGCCCTACCTTGCTATAAAGAACGTCGTTGGATCCATCATCTTTCTACAATTGAATTGAAAGGTATAAATGGGACACTGGACACTTGACCAGGGAATGTGTCACCAGTGAATGGATGTATGGGCTGATGCCACATGGTCTCTTTTATAGATACTCTTTTCATAATATGATTTCTGTTATTATTATTTTTATTTTCCTTCTATCTTCTTTATTGGCATTTTTAATTTTCCTTCACAATGCATTGTTTGGCTTGATAGCTTTTCTATTCCCTTCAGTTTTTGGATATTATTTTAACACCTTTTAACATCTCACTGATGTTCAGTTTAGACATGGGGCATTTTGTAGATGAATGGACTTGTTACGTCCATCATCATAAAGTTGTTGTACTCCTGACGGAACGATGACGTTCACTTTAAATACCGGGAGATGAGTTGCCCCGTGCCTTCTAGCATTGCATCTTTTTGTTAGTTGCCACTTATACATTGTGGCTTTAAACTGTAAGTAGTTCTATGAAGTTGCTTGATTTATTTTGTAATTTCCATTAATTGCTTTTTGAGCACAGTGGTGAAATGGTTCTTTTTGCTAATATGTTGGCATTCTGTTGTTTTTAAATTTGTTTTTTCAGCCCTTTCTCATTTCATTCTAGAGTTCAGCGATCCATTCAAATTTCCCCTGGAAGCAAGTTCTCTTGAACTGAAATGCCATGCTCTCCTTCTAGTGGGCGTCTTTGATTGGCTTTTCTATGTTTATAGACTTACGTTTCTCACCACTTCTGCTCAGGTGTACTACTCCTTTTGTTTTTTTCAATTTCTTATTGAGCAGTGACAGTTTTTCCCTCTCAGTTTTGTAGCCAACCTAAACATGACATTAAAAATAACAAATCTTGAACAACCAACTCAGTAGCTACCATATCAACATCCAAATTAAAAATCACTGTATTTTCTACCACAAATCCTGAAGTACTAAGAGCTTCAACAAAAAAAGAAAAATCCTAGTATATAACACCATGGTAAAATTATGTATAATCATACCTGATAATTTTCTTTCCATTAATCATAGCTGATCAATCCATAGACTGGTGGGTTGTGTCCATCTACCAGCAGGTGGAGATAGAGAGCAAACTTTTGCCTCCCTATATGTGGTCATGTGCTGCCGGAAACTCCTCAGTATGTCGATATCAAAGCTCCATCCGCAGGACTCAGCACTTAAGAGAATTACACCCACGAAGGGACACTCTGCCCAGCTCACCACCGCCGAAACGGGGGAGGGGAATTAACCCAGCTCATCCCCACACAAGTGGGGGAGGGGAATCCGTCCAGCTCATCCCCGCGGAGCGGGGGAGGGACACCACACCCGCCGATGCGGGGGGATCTGGCTTATCCTGCAACCGCAACCGCGGGAGGAGCTGACTGACCCTAACACCGCCGAAGCGGGAGGGGTACAAAGCTGCCCTACAGCCGCACGAAGCGGGAGGGAGTGCCGGCAGAATTTATGTCTCAATCCAGCCCCGTAAAACGGAGGGGAGAGGAATGCAGCAGCTCACTGTAACACAAACTCGTCTCAACTCTTGAAGAATCCAAGTGAAAGAACTTGAACACGAAGTCTTTCTGAAATAACTGAAGACTAAACTTGAACCTGAAATGCAACCAGAATAAAAACAGAACAGATATCTGGGAGGGGCTATGGATTGATCAGCTATGATTAATGGAAAGAAAATTATCAGGTATGATTATACATAATTTTACCTTCCATATCATCAAGCTGATCAATCCATAGACTGGTGGGATGTACCGAAGCAGTACTCACCCAGGGCGGGACATTGAAATCCCTGACCTCAACACTGAAGCTCCAAACCGGGCCTCCGCCCGTGCAGCCACAGTCAAACGGTAATGCTTGGAGAATGTATGAGCCGAAGCCCAAGTTGCCGCCTTGCATATCTCTTCCAAGGAGACGGATCCGGCCTCTGCCATCGAGGCCGCCTGAGCTCTCGTGGAGTGAGCCTTCAGCTGGATAGGCGGCACCTTCCCCGCGGCCACATAAGCCGCTGCAATGGCTTCCTTGACCCATCTTGCCACTGTAGGCTTAGCAGCCTGCAGACCCTTACGAGGACCTGCAAACAGGACAAACAGATGATCCGATTTCCGGAAATCATTGGTCACTTCCAAGTATCTGAAGATGACTCGTCTCACATCCAGATATTTAAGAGCAGAGTACTCCTCTGGGTAGTCCTCCCTACGAAAGGAAGGGAGACAGAGCTGCTGATTCACATGGAAGCGAGAAACAATCTTGGGCAGGAAGGAAGGCACTGTGCGAATAGTCACTCCTGCCTCAGTGAACTGCAGAAAAGGCTCTCGACATGAGAGCGCCTGGAGCTCGGAAACTCTTCTGGCTGAAGTGATAGCCACCAAAAAGACTGCTTTCAACGTCAGGTCTTTCAGAGATGCCCTCGACAAGGGTTCAAAAGGCGGCTTCTGCAATGCTCTTAGCACCAGGTTGAGATTCCACGCAGGCACCACTGAGTGCAGAGGAGGGCGCAGGTGATTAACTCCCTTGAGAAAGCGCACCACATCTGGCTGCGAAGCCAGGGAAGCACCCTTCAGGCGGCCCCTGAAGCAAGCCAGAGCCGCTACCTGGACTTTAAGGGAACTGAGCGACAGGCCTTTCTCCAGACCTTCTTGCAGGAACGTCAACACTGAAGAAATTGGAGCAGTGAAGGGAGAAAGTGAGCCTGCTTCACACCATGCTGCAAAGATACGCCAAACCCTGGCGTAAGCAGTAGAAGTAGAGCGTTTCCTCGCTCTCAGCATAGTGGCGATGACCTTGTCTGAGAAGCCCTTCTTCCTCAGACGCTGCCGCTCAATAGCCAGGCCGTAAGACCAAAGGGAGAGGGATCCTCCATCACCACGGGACCCTGATGTAACCGGCCCTGCTCCACTGACAGCCGCAGAGGATCGTCGACTGAGAGCCTGATCAAGTCCGCATACCAGGGACGTCTGGGCCAATCCGGACCCACCAGGATTACCCTGCCGGGATGCTTTGCCACCCGGTCTAGCACCCTGCCCAACATGGGCCAGGGCGGGAACATATAGAGGAGCTCTTGTGTCGGCCACTGTTGGAGAAGAGCATCTACTCCCAGGGATCGAGGGTCCCGTCCTCTGCTGAAAAAGCGCGGCACTTGGCAATTGGCCGATGACGCCATCAGATCTAGGCTCGGCTGGCCCCAGCGCTTCGTGATGTCCAAGAACGCCTGAGCAGATAGTTGCCACTCTCCGGGCTCCAAGGTATGGCGACTGAGAAAGTCCGCCTTGACATTCATGACTCCGGCAATGTGGGCCGCTGAAAGCTGCTCCAGGTTCGCTTCCGCCCACTGGCAAAGACTCATAGCCTCCTTGGCTAGAGGGGCGCTCTTGGTACCTCCCTGGCGGTTGATATAGGCCACAGCCGTGGCATTGTCCGACAGGACCCGTACAGGCTACAACACCAGTACCGGGATGAACTCCAATAACACCAACCGAATGGCTCTGAGTTCCAGGAGGTTGATAGACCACTTGCCTCTGCAGGAGACTAGAGCCCCTGCGCTGTCCTTCCCAAGCAGTGGGCTCCCCAGCCCAGCAAAGAGGCGTCTGTCGTGACGACAATCCACTCCGGGGTCACCAGAGGCAATCCTGCAGACAACTTGTCTGTCTGCGTCCACCAGCTCAGCGCCTTGCGCACTGCTGGGTCCACGGGAAGGCGCACAGCATAATCCTCCGACATCGGAGTCCAGCGCAGCAGCAGAGATAGCTGTAGTGGTCTCATATGAGCCCTGGCCCAGGGCACTACTTCCATCGTGGCCGTCATAGAGCCCAACAGCTGCACGTAGTCCCAGGCCCGAATAGGAGAGGCTACTAGGAACTAGTCCACCTGAGCCTGAAGCTTGACAATCCGATTGTCTGGCAGGAACACTCTGCCCACTTGGGTGTCGAATCGAACTCCCAGATACTCCAGGGACTGAGTTGGGCGCAGCTGGCTCTTCTTCCAGTTGATGATCCATCCCAGGGAGCTCCAAGAGCAACTACCCGGTCCATAGCTTTGCCGCACTCTGCATAAGAGGGGGCTCGGATCAACCAGTCGTCCAGATAAGGATGGACTTGTACTCCTTCCTTTAGCAGGAAGGCCGCTATGACCCCCATTACTTTGGAAAAGGTCCGCGGAGCAGTGGCCAACCCGAAAGGGAGGGCTCTGAACTGGAAGTGTCGTCTCAGGACTGTAAAACGCAGAAAGCGTTGGAGAGGAGGCCAGATGGGAATATGCAGGTACGCTTCCTTGATGTCCAAGGAAGCCAAGAACTCTCCTGCCTTCACTGCCGCTATAACAGAGCGGAGAGTCTCCATGCGAAAGTGCCTCATTTTCCAGGCCCGATTGACCCCTTTGAGGTCGAGGATAGGCCGGACAGAACCTCCTTTCTTTGGAACCACAAAGTAAATGGAGTAACGTCCCTTGCCAATCTGATTTTTTGGCACCGGAACGACCACACCCAGGCGGATCAGGTTGTCCAAGGTCTGCTGCACTGCCACAGCTTGACCGGAGACTTGCAGGGAGAGAGTACAAACCCGTCTCTTAAGGGTTGGCAGAACTCTAGCTTGTAGCCGTCTCTGATGACTTCCAGCACCCACGCGTCTGAAGTTATAGTGGTCCACTCGCCCAGAAACGAGGACAGCCGTCCTCCAATCTGCACTGGGGCGTGGACCAAGGCCCCGTCATTGGGTACGAGACCCTGGGGGAGGACCGGAGGGAGCACCTCCGGGACGGCGGTCTCTGCGAAAGGAATGCTGCTTGGGGGAGAAATTCCTCTTGAAGGAAGAGGGGGCAGAGGAACCCGACTTGCCCGGGCGGTACCGACGGGCTTCCAGCAACCGTCCTCTGGAGGTACCGGGACGAGTACTAGCCCGAGCCCTGACCTCTGGTAATTTCTTGCCCTTAGACGTGCCGAGATCGGTCACGATTTTGTCCAGCTCGACCCCAAAGAGCAGCTTGCCTTTAAAAGGCAATCTAGCCAGGCGGGATTTAGAGGCGTGGTCAGCAGACCAATGTTTCAGCCAAAGCCACCGCCGCGCAGAGACTGTCTGAGCCATGCCTTTAGCTGAGGCTCTCAAGACATCATACAGCAAGTCTGCCAAATAGGCTAAGCCCGATTCCAGGGCCGGCCAATCAGCCCTCAAGGAAAGATCCGAGGGGGAAGCCCGCTGCACCATAGTCAGGCACGCCCTGGCCACATAGGAGCCGCAAACTGAGGCCTGCAAACTTAAAGCAGCTGCCTCAAAGGACGACCTTAAGGCCGCCTCCAAACTTCTGTCTTGGGCGTCCTATAGGGCCGTGCCACCTTCCACCGGCAACGCCGTTTTCTTAGTCACCGCAGTGATTAAAGAATCCACGGTAGGCCACAGATAGGCCTCACGTTCACTCACAGCCAAAGGATAGAGGCGGGACATAGCCCTAGCCACTTTAAGGCTCGTTTCCGGGACATCCCATTGAGCCGCAATTAAGGTGTGCATGGCATCATGCACGTGGAAGGATCTAGGCGGGCGCTTCGTCCCCAGCATAATGGCAGAGCCAACAGGGGCTGAGGGAGAGACGTCCTCCGGAGAGGAAATCTTCAAAGTGTCCATGGCCTGTAAAAACAGGTTGGGCAAATCCTCTGGGCTAAAAAGCCGCGCTGCAGAGGGGTCATCCGCTCCATCCGAGCGGGGATCTATCTCCTCCAAGGAATCCGCAAAGGACCGTTGGGAGACCTCAGACACGCTGCCCTCATCTACATCGGAGGAGACAAAGTCCTCCAAGGCCTGGAAATCAACCCGAGGGCGTTTACCTCTGGAAACCTCAACCTCTTTATCAGAAGAGGGAGCAGGGGCAGCGTTTGCATGAGGAAAGCCTGATGCAGCAGCAAAACAAACTCGGGGGAGAAACCCCCCAGACTGTGCACTTCCGCAGCCTGGGCAACAGCCCTAGACGCACTCTCAACCGGCGCTCGCAATAGCGGGGGAGAGACATGCTGCGCATCCAAAATGGCGTCCGGCGCAAAACTCCGCGAAGGAGCCGCGCGGGAAGAACGGCGCTTAACTTTAGCCGCTTGTGCCGTCGCCCAAATTAAGGGCGTTCATGGCATTAATGTCTCCAACCTCAAGGGCGGCCCACGAAGAAGCCGTCCGAGCCGCGTGGCCGGCCAAGATGGCGGAGGCGAGGAGCGGGGGATGGGCGTTTATGGCGGGAAAAAACCGCCACGCCGGAGGAACGACCGGGACATTCATCGGTCACTAAACTGTCACCCATCAAGGGCGAATCAGGTTGTAAAACCCCCGCATCCCCTCTAGAAGCGCTCCAGCGATCCGGGGAGCGACCCTTTGCCCCCTCGCCCTCCGACGCCATATGCCACGAGGAGAAGAATCGGGGAACCCCCTGCCCGCTATAAAAAGGTAAAATTACCTGCTTGCCGCTCCGAGCTGTAACGAACTGGTGTCCCAGTGAGTAGCTGCAATGAACGTTTAAAGAAACGTCGAATTAAACGCCTTTAAAGACGTTTAAAATTTTTTTTTTTTTTTTTTAAACGGAGCCAGCGGGAGGGGGGAGAAAAGGAGGGACCTGGCACCACCAGGTTTGCACTTGCTCAAAAGAGCCCTCAACCCCAGGCCTCAACAAAACCTAAGGATTAGGCTTGGAGGCCTAGCCAGAGCTGCTGCTGTGTGTGACCACCACCTGCTGAGATAGAGAACATACTGGGGAGTTTCCGGCAGCACATGACCACATATAGGGAGGCAAAAGTTTGCTCTCTATCTCCACCTGCTGGTAGATGGACACAACCCACCAGTCTATGGATTGATCAGCTTGATGATATGGAAGAGGACAATACAACAAAAGAAAATTTACAGAAGCAGACTTCAAAAACAAAAATTCAACAGAAGAATAACAAAACCCTCCAAACCTGACCAAAAACCTACTGTACTCAGCTATACACCACTACAATAGCCCTTATGTCTGCAGGTGTCACCTATATGTGGGTTTTGGAGCACTCACACTTTCCACCACAAGTGTACCAGTTAGAGTGGGATGTGGGCCTGGGTCCATTCTCAACACTACACTGCACCAACCACTAGGCTGCTCCAGGGACCTGCTTGCTGCTCTAATAGGAACATCTGAAGCTGTCATAGAAGCTTATATGTACTGTTTCTTTCACAACTTTGGAGGATGGGAGGGACAAAATGACCACTGGGGGAGAAAGGGTGGGGGGGGGGGGGTCATGTCTTAATCCCTCCAGTGGTCATATGGTCATTTAGGGCACTTTTTTTGTGACTTGGTCATGAGTCAAACAGATCTAGACCAAAATGTCTAACTTTTAGCCTTCGGCATTTTTGCTTTGTTCCATTATGGCAGAAAAATGTCCAAGTTTTGGGAATGCCCAAATCCTACCCACAACAAACCTCTGACACTCCCCCTTGTGGTTTGGACACACTGGAGATGAATTGCATAGAAAACTTTAAAATGGGTTTTGAACATTGTGATTTGGACTTTTTGGACAAAAAAAAAAAGTCCATCTGCCACTTTGTGCTGCTTATTGGATGTTTCTGTGTTTCAAAAATTAACCCCAAAATATATTTTGGATATTGATAATCTTGATCATATGTTTTTCTGGTGTCAGATATGGAAACAAATACAAGAGATACTTCATTTTTCTGAACCTATATCTTATGTAATGGTGATATGCAACTGTTTCTTAAACAACTAATTCATTAACGGAAGACAAATATCTTGTTTGTATTTATTTATTTTATTTGCTGCATTTGTATCCCACATTTTCCCACCTATTTGCAGGCTCAATGTGGCTTACAATGATCAGTATTGTCAGAGTCAGGTGTAGTGAGGGAATAGACAAGAGAAAGGAGAAAAGGCAAATGGACAGCAACCATTTCAAAGAGAATTAGCAGACGACAGACATGAAAGCAGAAAAGGAAAACTGGAACCAATATGATGGAAAAATAAAATGTCTAGACAGCAAAGGTAGAAAAAAGCATTTTATCTTAACTACCATTGCACTACAAGCCATTTTAAGATCCTGGAAAAACTTATAGACATTAAAGGTCCTTTTAGACACTCGACAGAAACGGAACTCACTAAAGTCTGTAATGATCTGTTCCTTGCCAAATCCAAAGGTCACTACTCCATCCTCATCCTCCTCGACCTATCCGCCGCTTTTGACACTGTCAATCATAATTTACTTCTTGCTACACTATCCTCATTTGGGTTCCAGGGCTATCATGGTGGGGGTGGTAGCAGCCTTCATCTTCTACTCCAGCTGAAATAGAGAAAAGCAAGCAATCACAAGAAGGCTTCAGGTCATCAGTCTCAGAAAAATCACTACTAGCTGTCAAAGACACATACAGACGTTATGGAGATTGGCAAAGAGTTACAAAGGGAGCTACAGAAGCTGATAGGCAACCATGGCAGCTGCTGCAGTATATATAGAGACCTGTGCTCTGGAGCTATGCAGGATATTGTACAGAGCTGTGCAGTGAGCCACTTGAGTTGCCACACAAGCTGACAATGAAACGGTAGCAGCAGCTGTGGAGGGTATAGAGATCTACACAATTTGTGGAGGCCATTAAGAAACTGTGCAGATTGCACGGGACTTCATGTGGGATCTAGAGACTAGCACAGACCTGACATGCCTGGCATTGAGCTGTCCAGAAGTTGCAGAGAGCTGAAGGGAGCAGAACATGGAGTTGTCAAGCCTGATAGGGTTCTATACCAACAAGAAGATGGTTGTAAATATTGCAACAAACAGTAGCAGAAATCTTTATGACTGCACCTTGAGTATTGTGTTCAATTCTGGTCGCCGCATCTCAAGAAACATATAGTGGAATTGGAGAAGGTGCAGCGAAGGGCGACTAAAATAACGAGGATGGGACGACTTCCCTATGAAGAAAGACTAAGGAGGCTAGGGCTTTTCAGCTTGGAGAAGAGACGGCTGAGGGGAGACATGATAGAGGTATATAATGAGTGGAGTGGAACAGATGGATGTGAAGCGTCTGTTCACACTTTCCAAAAATACTAGGACTGGGGGGCATGCGATGAAACTACAGTGTAGTAAATTTAAAACAAATCGGAGAAAATGTTTCCTCACCCAACGCATAATTAAACTCTGGAATTCGTTGCCGGAGAACGTGGTGAAGGCGGTTAGCTTGGCAGAGTTTAAAAAGGGGTTAGATGGTTTCCTAAAGACCAAGTCCATAAACCGCTACTAAATGGACTTGGGAAAAATCCACAATTCCAGGAACAACATGTATAGAACGTTTGTATGTATGGGAAGCTTGCCAGGTGCCCTTGGCCTGGATTGGCTGCTATCGTGGACAGGATGCTGGGCTCGATGAACCCTTGGTCTTTTCCCAGTGTGGCATTACTTATGTACTTATGGCATAGCAGCTTTGTAGGAAAAACATGTAGACCAGTTGTTCCCAAATCTCTCTCAAGAATATTCATTATGGATATTCTGAAAACCTGACTGGCTGGGGTGCCTCCAAAACCAGGTTTGGGAACCACTGATGTAAGCTACAGCAGAAATTGAGCAAACTGGCTGAAAGTCGCAATGGCCAACCAGACTCTACCCAAGGAGCTGAAAAGGCTGATAGGGCAATGTGACTGTAGTTTTTCACTTTGTTTAGCAGAGTTTAGAAAGCAGTCAGCTATCCAGCACACAAAATAACTGTAACTGAATCAGTTATTTAATTTAGTTTGGCTTGGCAGCACTGTCTGATCCCTTTGCATGTCCAACTCAATCAGTAGATATCCTAGCTAGATCTGGTACTATAGGCCTGCATTCATCACTGTTCTGTTTTCACATTTGCATTCCCTTATCCAAATTGTGATTTTTGATTTACTCACCTTTTCTAAATCATTTTTTTATATGTCACACTGAGTAACTGACAGGGGCTACAGCTGGTCCTAGAAAAAATCCCCAGCTATTCTGGTTTTCACGATACCCATAATGAATACATAGAGGCAATGTGCACTGCAAGTTGTATGCAAATCTCTTATGTATAATCATCATGTATTCCCAGAAAACCAGCCTGGTTAGGCCCAGATTGCACAATATTATAAACCTGGTACCTTCACACTTTAAAATTCCACAGATAGATAGCACTGATATCTAATGGCTGGTAACTCTCCTACCTCAGCACTGTAAATGTAGCCTTTATTCTGGTACAGTGGAGGTAGACTTCATCAAAAGGACATACAGGTAGCACAAAGACATATAGTTAAGATACGCCAATAGAGAGATTGCAGTAAAGACAAAAGTAAACTGGGTGCCTTTAAATTAAGAGCAGAGGGAGATTTATAGATTGCAAATTACACCCCCCCCCCCCCCCCCCGACAACTGCTAAACTGGTTGTACATTAAACAAAAACACACACTGAAATAGTGTACAAATACTCCAAACCTAAACAAAAATAAGATGGGAGAATTGGAGTATAACACTAAATAAAGAAGCAGATACATATAGAGAACTGGAAGAAGGAAAATAACCAAGGGGCCATTGTGATACCAGGATACAAATAATAATGTGCATCAACTTGGAGGGGGGAGGTGCTATGCGTTAAAGAAGGCATTGAGTCAAACAGAATAAATGCACTGTAGGAAATGGATTGTAATGTGAAATCTTCATAGATAGAAATTCCATGTGCTAGAAAGGGCACACCCAGCTAGTTGGGTGTTTTCAGCATATCCTGAAAACCCCAACTGGTTGGGTGTGCCCCAAGGACTGCTTTAGAGGCTAGCTCCAGAAGAAGCGGGAGCCAGATCTGTCTCAGCCAATAAAGAATAATCAGAATCATCGTTCCTTAGTCCTGTTGGAGTTTCAGGAGAGTTTTCACTATGAGGGACATTGGAGAATAAGTGAACAGAAGGCCCTCGCTCCATTTCAGGAGAAAGACATCCAAGATGTGTGTTAAAACAGAACTGAGAGACTTTGTTGAGATGAGTGGCAAAAAGGTCTAGAGGGGGTGGCCCCCACTCTCAAAAGATCTTTCTGTGCAATGCCCATGGCTCGGAGACCACTTTGGCAGATAGACTTGAGTTGGGATCATGCATCCTCATAAGAGTTGTCTTTCCCTACCACATATGTGTTCTGAGCATCACCCTATGAGGGATGGCCCACTTCCACATCCTGACTGCTTCCCAACATTGGTCATCTCTCATACCTCCCTGCTTATTGACATAGCTCAATACAACCTGATTGTTTTCCAAATAGCTCTTAGCTCCAAGAGATGTTACTGATGAAGTCTCTCCTGAACAGACCATTCTGCGGAACCCAAAGTGTCCCATTTTATATAGAGCTCAGATTTGATGGTAATATTCCTTAGCCTACTCTCAACTCCAAAGATCTTTTGGCTACCAGAAATTCCATGAGTTGTAATGGCTCAAAGAAAACATATTTCATCGATACCGGATTATGCATTTACATGGGTAACGCAAATAGGTCGCACCAAGCTGAAGAACTCCTGGCTTAAGCAGTAAGAACTGCCTACGTCTTTTCCGAGTCTCTTTAGAAACATCCGGGAATATACATGTTATAAGACCAATAGACCAATAAATTCTTTATCTTGATTAAAAAAAAAAAAAAAAAATTCATAATCCAAACTTTGTCAAGAGTTAAGGCCACAGTTGCCAATAAAGTGGAAGAAGTTACTAAATCAGAACCTGATAATTCCAAAATTGCTGACACATCCAACGAAGGGTCAGATTGTTGTGCGGACAATTAGGTTCCTGTTGGCCTACTCAGAGGTAATACACTTGGGAGAAAGGAGGGATAACTTCTTCCTTAGCTCCAACTATGTCTTTTATATATCTGTTCAGCATTTCCCTAGGAGTAACCGACGGTACTCTAGGGAAATTCAAAAATCTCAAGTTATTAGATCTCAGGGAATTTTCCAAAAACTCTATTTTCCTTCACATGTATGTATTATCTTTTATTATAGTTATCTGAATTTCTTGAGTTTAGGGTAGATCTTTCTACTTTCTCCGATAATTTCTTCATCTCCAAATGTTTTTTTCCTACTTGTTTTCTAATTTTTTAATTCGTGTCTCCAAAATTTGTGTTTGTGGACATAAAGCTTTACCCAGATTCACTATTAGGGCCCACAAATTGTCCAGGGTAACTTCAGCTTGTTTCGCCTCTAAGAAATTTGGAAAATTTAAAGATTGTACCTGGTCCGTTGAGACATTACCAACAGCAATCTCTTCACTTGTAGCCAAATGGTCTCCCGCAGAACTATCTAATTTCTCCAAGGCTTGTTGAGAGCTAACAAAGCTTGTCATTCCCTTGCTCTCCGGTGGTTGTTCTTGGGATCCCTGGCATTCCACTTCGGCTTCACTTCCTGACTGCCGAGGGAGCGACACCAACAATGGGGAGCTGGAACTCTGGGACTGCGGGGGAGGAGCTCTGTGATTGGGGCTTAAGGTAACATCAAGCACTAGCGGCATCTCCAGGTTTCCACTCGTCCTTGGCGTTGCAAGTGTGCCACCCTCCGATCGTATTGACACTTCGGATCTCCACAAAAATGGTTCAATTGAACCCACGGTTGGTACGGGAGGCCAACTAGGGGTCCCCATGGTTGTCAACCTTCCCCTACGCTTCGGCATAACAGCAGTAAGAAAGAGACATGGAGATCTACAACAGGTTCAGTCCGCCATCTTGAATCATCCTCCAGTCAAGACCCTCTTGATGAGGTGTCCCCAGTGTTTGATGCACCACCTAGAACCACAGAAACCTCCGATACCAATGGACCAGATTTGTGAGAAGCAGCACAAAAGGCTTTTTGGTGCCGAGAACCTTGGATGCCTCTTTCTTCAGATCTGCAACCTGAGTTTACAAGAGGAAGAAATGATCAGGCCCCAGGCACTGCAGGTACCAGTTATGAGTCTCCCTAATGGACATAATCCTTTTGTACTGGGTGCACTTTTTAGCAAAAATGGGGAAAACATCCCCAGAAAAATCAAAACATCTTGATGATCAAAAATCCAGCTAACCAGGTGATCACATCTAATTTTTTATTTAACTAAAGAGATTAGTAGAAAGTCACTCCATATATCGACTTACACACTAAGACCTGACAAAAAGGCTCAACAACCACAACAAAGATGAGGAGATTTGAGTTGTGTGGGACGATCAAGTGCATTCTCACTGACCGCAGAAAATGAAGACCGAGCTGGGCCCATATGACGACGGCAGGCAGGAAGGCACACTTGTGCAATGAATGGCTGCCAAGATTTCTTGAAAAGATGCTGGGGAGCATTCCCACACTGGGCACCACCAGATGACCACCACCCAGGATGTGATCTTGTTAGAATTGATAGCCCTTGGAAAAAATAAATTTGCACTAAATGTAGGGTTAAGCTCTGGAACTCAATAGCAGATGATGTGGAAAAAGATTTCACGTAGCCAAGTTAAAAAAAAAAAAGTTTGGGAAAATTCTTAGACGTACATAAATGTATTAATATAGACCTGGGAAAAGCCACTGCGTATCACTGAGGGGTTGCAGGCATGGAAGCCTGCTATTTCTGAGATCCTGCCAGTTCTGGACCTTTGCTCTGACCCAGTATGGCAGCTCTTAAAAGCACAAATACAGCATAGACAACAGAACTTACAAGCCCTAGAAAGACATCAAGCTGATTTATATAAAGCATGAATAGCTAAAGAGGTACTTCAAGTAAAACTACATTTTAAAAACATAAAAAGCTGTCTCATCACCAAATCTTTCTTTTCAAAAGTCCTCATTCTGCTGGCAAAACATTCTTGGAAGATTACAGGTTACAGTAATAAGTGCAAAGAACTATATCAAGCAGAACACACACCAGTCATACAGGTTCAAATAACCATAAAAAAACAAAAAAAAAAACTCTACATTTTATACAAATGATCAAGACAATAGTTTTCTGTTTAACTTTTCAGCATACTTTATTTGTTACAAACATACATTTTTTAAATATATAGGCTGTAAAACTCCATTTGCAAAAATCTGCTATTGTAAGGAGTGCTCACTAGCATAAGGAGTTCTGAACATTACACTGAATTTTATCTTTTTCCCCCACTCGTTAGCTAGTGGTAAATCCAGGACCTGCCTTTATTTGCCAACAGCCGTCTAACTTCAGGCTGCATGAACTTTGCCCTTCTCTGATTTTTAAAGAGCCTTGCTAGCCTCAAAGTAGGGGAGACAGTAGCACAGCTGACTCTGGCAGGCAGTATGAAAATGAAGGGAGAGAGCAGGGGTAGCTTATCCTCATCTAGCTGGAGATGTCAATTCCAGCACTCGAGGGGAGGGCACATAGGCATAGGATTCTTCAATTATGGATGCCGAGCTAGAGGACTTTTTAAAACCTATTTCCTAACTAAGATGGCCAGTGTAACTTTGCTAGATAAAGTGCTTAGAAAAACAAACATTAAAATACAAGAACTAAATCTTGTCCTTTAATCATTAAACAAGACTCTAAAACTGTTGATTTCTCTCAGCAGGTATCCCTGAATCTACATTTTTTTGTGAAAGCAGGTTGCTCAATTTGCTGCTTGTGTGTGGCAAGTACTAAATCTTAAGGAATGAGTCGGCTCCAATTATGACCCAATATGAATTAAGAGAGTCCAAATGCCAGTGATGATCACAGACACCCGATACAATTCCAAAGTAACGTGATGAAAAATTGTTTTACAAGTTACCAAACCTTCTCCTGGCTGAGTACCTCCTAATTACCATCTTTCATAAACTTCCATGTAACAACCTCTTCAGGCAAGAATGACTCAGAAGGGAATCACATACCTCTGTTGATAAGATCTAACTTCAACTTGTCTAGGTAAGGTTTTTATATTCCGATATACTACTCATGCAAATTTCTTGGGTAGATGAAAGTTCTAAAATAGTGCAATAGAAAAAGTGGATGATCTGAATATGTATGTATTTTGTTCTGGGTTTTAAATGAAAAAGTATGTTGTAGCATTCAGAAGTTGAGTGGAGTAGCCGCATAATGGTTAATGCAGCAGCCTGACATGCTGGGGAACTGGGTTCAATTCCCCTTAACACTTCCTTGTGACTCTGGGCAAGTCAATTAAACCTCCACTGTCCCAGCTAGAAAATAAGTACCTGTATATAATAAACCACTCTGTAATCACAGAAAGGCAGTATATCAAATCTCACCCCCTTTCCCTTAAACTAGCAATATAGCTTTTTATAGTCCATTCAGTAGTGTAAGGTGCAACAGGTAGCCTATTTTCTCTCTCCCCTCTGTGATGTTCATTCTATAATAAAACATTCACTGCCTGTTCAATCCTGGATTTACCGTTAAGCCAAATGTCTTCCATAGACCAGGAAAATCAGATGAAGACAAGATTCCTTTCCAATAGTCAGAGGCACAGAGATCTTTAATCAATACAGGCAGCTCAGGCTCTCCAAACTTATTCCATGGCAACTGTGCAGAATATTTCATAGCATAGCAACCCCCACACTAAAATTCAGCAATAAGTGAATACACCCTACAGTTTCTGGGGCAGTGCCTCCATTATATAGGACGCCACAGATTCCAGACTATAGCTGGCCATTAGTCATGTTTTGTCAAGAACTTGCACAGATCAATAAATATGCATTTATATTACGGCTTTAAAAAAAAGCCCAAACAATGATTTATTTTCCAACAGAGCTGGGTAACAAGGAAATCCTTATTCTATGTATGGTAGTTATAGAGTACAATGTTCTCCCCAGAAATTTTTGCTAGCCAAGTGGTATGAAAGAGTAGCTGGGTGGGGGCAGAAGAGTACTATAGAGTATTATACAATTTTTTGTTAGCCAAGGAGAAGGCATGTCAGTAAAATCTGCCAATGACATCCAGTCAAGTGAGGTAAACACTGTGGGTAGGGGTGGGGGGTGAGGAACAGCATTCTTTCAATGCATGAAAGTGGGAAGTGCTCTGCAGGCAACCAGTATTTGTCATAATGCTAAAAAGGTTTAAAATTTGGAGCTCAAAGTGCACAAACGTGATATCACCTATTTCCAAATAAAGACATATACATATCACCCAAGGAAAATATTCAAATACTGTACTGCTATGAAGAAGCACTTCAGTCAAGCACAGCAAGTGGTACATCAGAGGAAGTAAAACTACAAACATGACTTTTCCCTAAATCCTGCAGATTAGTGCCTGACATTTACCTTCTAGGCGATGGAGTATGGAGAGACCTTCAGGGTACCTGTGTATGCACTCAGTGAGTTTCACTTCAAACTTTCAGTTTACTGAAGTCAGTTTGTTACACACTGATTGTGTTGAAGTAATTAATGAGACATAAGTAAAAATATAGTTCCCACCAGGCTTGCTTATTTGCACAGTAAAGAGCATGGCCCCAACTTATCAGGTTGCTGTGTAAAAAAAATATTTTAACTAGTTAGAATAAGCTGATCTGATATGAAAATGACAGCAAAAGCATATGGAAAAGTGTTTTTATGAACCAAGAAAATATTTATTCTTACCTATAAGTTTGCTTCTGTACTAAAACTGCTGAACCATTAAAAAAAAACAAAAAAAACACTGTTGCAGGAGTCATCTTGTTTAGAAGTGGTCCTCTGCCATTAGGAAAAAGGTTGCATTTACCAGAGGGATGTCATCCTCCAAAGGAATCTACATTCATCACTCGCCTCTCAGCTTTTCACTATTTTAAGGCCATTCCCTGTAAGTCTGCACGCTCTTCCTAAATTCAAGCAATATTACTTATTTTCCCCCTCTCCTTTAACTATAGGTAAGAGAAAGCAGAGAAAGAGGGTCGGGACTGAGGGTACCCTAATCACAATGCAAGTCTTCACTCCTATCCTAAAGGAAAGAGCTATATCTAGCCTATGCTACCAAAGAGCTACAGGTTTTTGTCTCCATACTGTGAAGGCACTGGAGCAGAATCTGTAACTTTGGTCGCTCTTTCCTCTTCCCAAAAGGTAGTTATACTATTCATTTTCTGAGCTTTACATAAACCATTATTATAAGAAATAGTTTCCTCTTGCAGAAAAAAAAATGTTTAAGTTGAAACAAAGGCATTTATCACTGCCAATGGAAGTCAAATACACAAAAAGAATACTCTTCACTGAGCTAATTTATCATATTTGATAGTGATATGCTTTCAGATAAGCTAGAGATATTAACCCATTATGAAGAACAAAATATATCTAAAATGTTTCCATGCTTATCTTTACTCTACCGTTATAAGCCCTGGTAGGCTCCTTTTGTTATATATTACTATTGTACAAGTATACCTTTCTATCAAAGCAGGCAAGACCAATGAACTTTATAAAAATAAACTTTCTAAATAAAAATCAATGCATAAATAGCTTCAGAACTGATCTGGAAGGTACAGACCAAGGGCCAGATGTACTAAGAATCTGTACTATAGATCTGGAAGGTACAGACCAAGGGCCAGATGTACTAAAAATCTGTACTATAGCCACAAAGGGGGTCTTTTACTAAGGTGCACTAAAAATCAGCTAGTATTAAATGCTGGGACACCCACAGGAAAATAATGGGCATCTCAGTGTTTAGCACCAGACAATTCTTAGAACAAGCTAAAAAACGGTAGCATCCTATAGTAAAATACCCACAAAGGGTCCTAATGGGTTAAAAGGGATTTTTCCCCTATTCTACACCCATGGGAAAATGTGAACACAGGTCCTGGACTGGTAAAGTTCTTTACTATTTCCTTAAAGCAGAAAATTCAACATAAAAGTTTGGATTCTTATAAATCACCAAGTATTTTCTCTGCGACTGTCACCAAATTCTCCTACTGCTCAACCACTGCCATATCTAGTGTCAAATATATACTGCATTATCCATGAAACAGGGACAATTAAACCCATATTATCGAAACAAGATGGGCGGCCATCTTTCATTTCGATAATATGGTTGGGGACGCCCAAATCTCAACATTTAGGTCGACCTTAGAGATGGTCGTCCCCGGTTTTCAGCGATAATGGAAACCAAGGGCGCCCTGCTCAGAAACGACCAAATCCAAGCCATTTGGTCGTGGAAGGAGACAGCATTCGTAGTGCACTGGTCCCCCTCACATGCCAGGACACCAACCGGGCACACTAGGGGGCACTGCAGTGGACTTCACAAATTACTCCCAGGTGCATAGCTCCCTTACCTTGGGTGCTGAGCCCCCAAAACCCACTCCCCACAACTGTACACCCTACCATAGCCCTTAGGGATGAAGGGGGGCACCCACGTGGGTACAGTGGTTTTTGAAGGGCTCACATTTACCACCACAAGTGTAACAGGTAGGGGGGCCTGGGTCCGCCTGCCTGAAGTGCACTGCACCCACTAAAACTGCTCCAGGGACCCACATACTGCTGTCAGGGAGCTGTGTATGACATTTGAGGCTGGCAAAAAATATTTTAAAAGGTTTTTTTTATGGTGGGAGGGGGTTAGTGACCACTGGGGAAGGGGAGGTCATCCCCGATTCAATCCGGTGGTCATCTGGTCAGTTCAGGCACCTTTTTGAGGCTTGGTCGCAAGAAAAAATGGACCCAGTAAAGTTGGCCAAGTGCTCTTCAGGGACGCCCTTCTTTTTTCCATTATCGGCCGAGGGCGCCCATGTGTTAAGCACGCCCCAGTCCCACCTTCGCTACGCTTCCAACATGCTCCTGTGAATTTTGGTCGTCCCCACGACAAAAAGCAGTTGAGGATGCCCAAAATTGGCTTTCGATTATGCCGATTTGGGCGACCCTGGGAGAAGGATGCCTATCTTGCGATTTGTGTCGAAAGATGGGTGCCCTTCTCTTTCGAAAATAAGCCTGTTTGTAACCTAATTCTTTCAATTACATTAGAAAGTCCTTCTTCAAACCATAGTGTGTGCTTTGTTCTCAGTTATGTTCAATTAGTTTATAGGCTTTTATTTTTGAATGGTCAGTTTGTCTTCCCTCTACCCACAAGGAGCACAGTAGTCAAAATACCTATCCTATCTAGTCTTAAAACTGAAAATTATTTGCATTTAATAAATGGGCATCAGTTCTTTTGACTTGTTCATGCATTCCTTGCAGGAAACAAAATGCAAATTTTAAGTATGTAGCAGAACCAGTTTATATTGGAGTAATGATTTTGCTACCTACTTTAACAGCTGTTCTAAAATGGCCTCCAATACAGTTTAATAAAGACTTTAATCTATAATCCCAATGACCCTAAAATTATGCTGCTTTTCACAACACCTAAACAGATTTTTGGTATATAATCTCATCAAAAAACCCCTTGACAAATTTACTTCTCTGCCCATCAATCCCAGAAACTAGTGTTCCACTTCTGCTTTCCCTTCTGACAACTTTTTTTTTCCTTATTGATGGAAATTTGTTCCCATCATGTCCTTCCCACTTTCAATTTCCAAAAGTTGAACAGAATCTTGGACTAACCATTCATGGGATATAGAAGACCTAATTAAAAACAATACTTTATATCAAAATTATTTTTATTGCTGACAACATGGCAACTGCAGAAATTTCTGCTACCTTAGTCTTACATGGAATAGCTTTTAAAAAAGCATTGAATGGCCCTTACCTGCTCTGCCTTCTCTTGGGCTTTCACTTCAGAATGCAGCGGTCAGGTAACCAAGTTAGTCTACTTGAACATACAGAAATAAAGGTCAAACTTAAAAGTGAAACTTTTTAACTGGACTAAATTAATACACTTTTTACTAGATTTTAGGATTGACCAATGGAAGGAAGTATTAACTCCTGAAAGCTAGTCAAGAAATGTATTAAAAGTCCACTAAAAGGTTATCAGTTCATATATATACTTTTGTTGGCCTTAAAATTTCTGCACATTGCAAGATGAGACTACTCCACCAAACTGCCATTCTGCAGGTAAGAAAGGCCTGCCCTAGAACATGTCCAACTCCCACTCATACATCTCTTGGTTGCTGTGGTATCCAGGTATTTGTGTACAACAGTTTTGACAATTTACAGAAGGGATTACAATTTCTAACTTTAGATTACATCCACTTAAAAATTTAGTGGAATCCCCACTGAAATAAATGGAATGTTGATCCCATTCATTTCCACTACAAAGACCAAAATGAGAAGCATGCTAAGAAGCTAGTAATAAGCCAGACCCTTCATGCTTTACACCTCCACAAAAAGTGCTCATTGCTCACTTATAACTAAAAGTTCTTTAAAAATATAAACCTGCTGTGCTTAATTTCACAACAGACAAATGTCACTCAGTAACATTTGATTTCTCTTGATTAGAAGTGCTAAGAAAATTAACATGTAATTGAACCCACTTCTTCCCCATTCCACCAATGTCCTGCTGCCTTGCAAGAAATACCTGCTGAGAGATTATATCATGCACCTGATAGTACAGCCAAAATAAGTACTAATACTATACCAAAGCAAAAACAACAACAAAAAAGTTTACAGGTAGTTGTGAAACTAGTTTGTTTTACAAAAAAAAATCAAAGCTGGTAGGCTTGATAAGTCATTCTCTGAGGTACAGACCCCAGAGGACTACATCCCAACAATATCTGGAGAATAAAAGGCCAATTTAACCATTTAAAACTGTGAAATGTGCAGTCATTGACAGACTACTCAAGATGATTTGTAAGCAGCCTTGTGCCCAATTCCCTGAGCATCCTTAAAAACAGATTGTCAGGGCTCTGTGTATTTGTTTGTTTTTTAGGTGGGGGGGAAGGAGATAGAATCTCACAGAGGGGATGTGTAATGTGTTACCAATTTGTAGCTGGTACTGTAAATTTGCTAAAATGATTCCTATTTCTAACTGCATAGGAACCACTTAATAAGGAACTGGCTATGGATACAAGAAATCACCGACTTGAACCTAAATTCAAAACTATGATTTATACCTGCACATCTTAAGTATTTACAAAAATGTTATGTCTTAGACACTATACAAGATTTACATTTTCTTTTAACATCTGATCTGGTAGACATACTTGCATATCTGGAAAATCTAGGTATCAATCAACTAGTGTGGCTTCTTAGTTGATTACCTCTCCAGAATGGGATAGTTAAATTTGGTACCAACTACCAAAAAGGAAAGGGCGCTAAATTAAGTTCACACATTAATTTATGGGGATAAGGTAGTACAAGTGTTCAGTTCCAATCGACAGCCAGCCAAAGATAGTCTGGTTTTCAGAACAAATATGTACACTGACCCTTTCCTCAACCACAAATGTTTAATATTCACTGTGTGGATCCTGAAAAGCAGTCAGGGAGGACAAGAAATCCTGATGTAATCCTAGATTTCTTGCGTTCTGGGATTTGCAGCTTTGCTTTTCTTAACAAGAAAAGGATTCAAGTCCAAACAGTGTAGGGAAAATTGGGATCAAGTTTTCTACCCATTCCTGATGCCATCTAGCCACCATATATAGGGAATCTTTAAATGCATTTCCCCTGCCCCCCCCCCCTTCTGCAGTGATTTAACAATATAAGTTAAGACTATTATAACATTAGCTAGATTTGTTTGACTTTTAAGGCAGGCCAACTTTCTCTGTATCTTATGCATGGACCCTTTTGAAATATGTGGTGGGAAGAATTACCAGATTTCTCTTTCCAGATCATATACTTTTAGAAGGCATTTTCTTTACAGTCAACTGGTGACCAGAGCAAATGCCATAGACAGCTATGCTCATAACAAACCATATATGCTTTTGTCCACTTCCCAATACTTCCTAGGTAGCAGCTAATTATAGCTCATGCATACTGGCAAGAGACCCCCCCCCCCCCCCGTCAGTACCACATCAGAACAGGAAAACCATGGCTAGTTACTGCTATTGCACCTAAAAAGCTCCTGGAAAAAAGATGAGGTACTACTACAACTTTGGAAAGAAGTTACGGGTCGACTGGCAGCAGCTGAGAAAACACAGAAGCAGCAAAATAAATTCTTGGCCTTTACATTAAATATACTTTTTCATTATAAACAAGTGGAAAAAAATATAGTTTACAACAAAATAATTTGCTGTTTTAATTGCTGCCTCTGAATTCTGTTTACCTAAGTGAAGTATTTTCTGCAAGCCTTAAACAGATCTCTGAAGTACAGAAATCAGAGGGACAAGAGCAGATTTGGGGGCTTGTTCTCCGCTGCAAAGAACTGAACATAGGTGAACGAAATACATGTAAATACAGCAGGACATTATTGAAACAGCTGCCTTATAGGTACAAAATACAGTACAAATATATGGATGTAATTGAAACATCAATACTATTGCTCCCATACAAGTTTAGGAAACAAATTCTTTGCAACGGAGATAAACAATATTTCTAGAACAATGTATTGCATTAAAATTTAATGTGGATGTTGGAAGCTGAAAACGTGTAAATGAACAGGGGTACATGTGTGACAAACAAATCAGCATAAAGGTTTTCAGTGAACTTGGTTTCCATTTTTTAAATGATCTTTAACACACACACCTTCCCTCCCCAAAAAGCTAAAGGCTTTGTAGATTGCTTTCCTTGACAAGAAATCAGCCACAAATGCATACACACAAAGCCTTGTTCTGTGAATGGGTCTCATCTCCAATAAATAGGTAACAGATATGGATTAAGAAGCATCAAAAATAAGCAATGAAAAGGGAGATAAAATAAATTAAAAAGGCAGCTCTATGGGAAAAAAAAAAAAAAAAGAAAAAGACAGGCATGCAGTTTGAAAACACTTAAGATTGCTGAGGAGGTAAATCACCCCTCTGCTTAGGTGTTGCACCAGTAATATCTGACACTTTGGAATGAACAGTATATAGCCCACCTATTCAGTTCTAAGGTGCCAGGTATAATATATGTCTCAAATACTTTTGTTAAAAAGGGGGTAGACAAATTATGTAAAGTGAATCCATTTAAAATAGAGATCACCTTGAAGACCTCCTGATTTTATTCTTCAAAACAAAACTGGACAAACCTTGCCACAGCCAAGTCCAGGTAGAGATTTTTGGTAGTATAAAATTTTGCCAATGTGTATATATATTTATATTTATATATATATATATATTTTTTTTTTTAAATCCCCTCAGTCATTGAGCTAATTTGTCTTCGCTTATATTAGTTTCAGAAATGTTATAGGCTCCCAAAAAATCTTGTTGCTTTTAACCATCCATCTTTTTCACAATTCCGCTTTTCATTTGTTTGAGAGATACAATTTGAGGTACTGAGAAAATGGATTGTTCAAATATTTTGTTTAAGATAACTTATGCTGGGTTTATGGACCTGAGATTTTACTTAAAATTTGTCTTAAAGTCCACTTGCAGAAACCAAACTGTATCCAAAACTTTTTCCATTCTTCCACAGACCAAGCTTGTATCCATAATTTTACAAGGTATTTCTTCCCAATGGATAGTTATTCTCACAGAATACAGGTGTCACCACCAGCTTTCTGAAAATCACTGTATTTTGTCACGTGGTGGGGTTAGATTTTAAAAATCAAAAGTTAAAATGAAGAGGTGGGAATTTTTATTTAAATGAAACCATTTCTGATAGACCACCATATTTGGAGAGGATGGATTTTCAAATAAGCCATTGTTAATCCATAGAGTTTTCCATGGGCTTTATTGTCTGTTTCTTGTGATATATTTTTCTCATCACAACGTATCCAAGAACTTTACTTCCCATGAAATGTATCTACAGAAACAAAAAAAAGGTGCTTTCCTCTACCTTTATAAATTTTTCAACATAGGACATTATCTACCCACCTCTTTAATAGCTAGAGACGTGCACAATCGTTACCACAGCAGGGAAGAGTTCTTATGACACCCCTTCCATAAGAGGATGGCATTATCTCCTCTAAGCGATAAGTAAAGAATCCATATTCCACTGTGCTGGTCTGACAATCTTGGGGGGGGGGGGGGGGGGGGAGATTATTGAGAAAGGTAATGGAGATTTTAACCCCTCCCCTAAAATTCACTGGTTTTAGTATAATCCCACTCGAGTATACTTCTTCCAAAACTAGAAACATTTGAGTCCTTCGTTAATTTAAATCGAGTCCATTCATATTTTCGCTTCCTCCTCCACAAAAATAAACATCTTGATTTTTTTTTCTGTCGTCACAAATTCATGCAGGTTAAAGCTCCTTTCCATCATCAATTTTTTTTGTTTTATATTTTTGCTATTTTTTTAGCTTTTATATTTAACTTTGTGGTCTTCATCATTATCCTCCTCTTGAAATCCTTATCTGATGTAGGGTCATTTCCCTCTCTCCGTCCCACTCTTGGCTCTGGCTTTTCAGTCGTCGTCCACATCCTCCGTCTCCGACTCGTCGCCACCCCCACTGCCACCGCCTCCTCCGCCGCTGCCGGGTCCGCGGCGCTCATACAGCTTGTCCCGCTGGCGCTCCTGGATCTCCTTCATCTCATCAGCGTAGCGGCAAAAGGCACCACCGAACTTGCCCCAGGCCTTAAGAGGCACGGTGATGGAGTTACGGTAGCTGGGCTTCACCTCGCTCACCCTCAAGAACACACCATACTTGTTGCAGCCCACATCGAAGAAGAAGCGTTTGGAGTCTACAGTGATAGACGTGCCCTCGGGCAGCTCACCGTACAGGCCTCCGCCGGGGCCGCCTCCCCCACCAAGCTCGTCGTCGTCGCCACCATAGTCGTCGATAAGTTTAGCCAGGGCATCGCGGAACTCGATGAGGCCCTGCGCGGGAAGCGCAATAGTCTGGCCGCTCTGCAGGCCGGGCCCGCCACCGCCCGTGCCGCTGAAGCCCGGTCCCCGGTTGATAGTTTGGCGGATGCGCAAGAAGCGGCCACGCAGATTCTCCTTCAGGTCCAGGTAGTACTTGCGGTTCTCGCGCACCAAGAACTCGCTCTTTAGCGCCCGGCGGGGACCGGGCGGGCCTGCCCCGTCTTCGCCCGATGATTGAGCGATCTGCTCTGGGCTACTGGGCCCCAGCTGCGCGTAATGCTCAATGAAGTCACCCAGGTAGTCACGGAACTCGGCCGCCACGGCCATGGAAAGAGTAAGGCGACTCTTAGAGCCTCCGGCGCCCACTTCAGCGATCTTTATGAAGCGGCCTTTGGCGTTCTGCTTCACATCCAGATAGAAGCGCTTATTCTGAATGTCCAAGCGCTTAGAGGCTAGTTCCTGCGTTTCTTGTTCCCGAGACAGGTGTTGGAAGCCGCCACCGCCGCCCCCTCCGCTGCTGCCCCCTCGCTCGCTCCCGCTGTCTCCGTCCGCCATCTTCTTCTCACACCAACAGTCTCTCTCTCTCTCTCACGGCTGCCTCTCGCCGTTCACGCGCGCACCCGCGCGTCCGTTACTGCCGAGCCCCCTCGCGCGTTCTTCTGCCGTCTCGCGCCCACCCGGCCGCTGCCGCGAGCTAAGGCCCTTCAGCCTCTGAGGGTGCTCGCGCTCCTTCTTCCTTCCACCTGCCTTCCTTCCCGCCTCTCGCTCGCGCTCGCCCTTCTTTCCCCTTCCTCCCCAGGTTCCGGCGCTCGCGCCCCCTCTCGCTCCGCCCACTTCTCTAGCGTCTTTCCCCCTCGGGGCGCGCCGTTGAGGCGTGCGCGCCCTCGTCCGCACACATCTCTGTCTTGGCCCTCTGCGTCGGCTTCTAGCCCAGGCCAGTAGTCACTGAGGTCTATTTGATTGAGGGAAGTCCTGGCCCCACCCCCCATTCATTTTTTTTTTAGGTCGGAGTAAGGACACGTGTTTAAAAGGCTGCCAATTGGCTCTGCTTTTCGGGACAAAATGTTCCAGTCCTGGTTTTACTTTTTTCCACGTACGGATTTCTAATTCCAAGAAAAGGGCTAAAGGGAGAGAGAGGCCCCAGTTTCATGCGGAAGATTTTTCAAGGTTCTGCTGCAAGAAATAGCAAGTTCTGTGGCAATTATTTGTTATATCTGCATATATTTGAATATTAAATAACAGTAATGTGAAGCTTACTTTTTAGAAATAGATATGTTTTCTGTTTTGGAAGGACCAGGAAGGGATGTAGGAATGAAGGAAAATAAAGAACAGCTAGGGAAAGGAACCATTGGAGGAAGCTGGATAAAGGACTATAGGGGATTGTTGAGCCACAGGAGGTGAAAAGAGATGGTGAATCAGAGAACAGAGAGAAGGATCCTAATGAGAGGAAGAGGGAATGAGGGAAAAAGAAATTGGAGGTACCATGGATCTGAGAGGATCAGTAAAGGGAAGGAGTGAAGATCCACTATAATACATCTACTCCTGACATTGATCCATTCCTTCATACCCTTTGTCTGCCAAAGATACTCTAGATTATTCACAGCTTGCACCCCTCCTATCCCCTCACTCAGTTTTACCCTTCACATGCCCCTGACACTCCCTCCAATCCCATCAATTCTCCACATTCAGTCACATCTCCCCCTTCCCTTGAGCTGCTGTCAACATGATCTCCCTCACACTTCTCATCCCCCTTCCTGTAAACCCCAGTGACTTAGTCTTCTTAACCTTTCCCGATGATTCATTCTAATTATCCCTTTCCCTGTTATCTCCCCTGATTCCAATAGCACATTCATCCAATCCTCTCTTCCTCCTCTTCCCATACAAGATACCCTCCCCCATCTCTCTTCTTTACCATAATAGTACAACATATTAAACAGAACAATATTTGTATTATTCCGGAAATATATGCAGGTACTTTAATGCTTGGCTCCCATTAGCTGTAGCACCCCAGTCCTGTTGGCCATGTGAACACTGTAATAACATCGTAATAAAAATCCTGTGGTTAATGGCAACACTAAAATGATTTAAAATGTAATGATGGGCTACATCTTTATTTAATGGGAAAAAGGATTCTTGGGGAGAAATTCAGACAGTATGTTTCTAGACATTTAAACTAGAGGGTGGGGGTGACAAAAGGAAACGGGATTTCGGAAAGTCACCCCCAGAATAAACATGATGGCAGAGGGAAAGGTCATGTAAATATATTTTTAAAAAACCCAAACTCAGCTTGCTAAGTGCACAAATGCTCATAGTCTAAGTAAAAAGGTTCAAGATTTGCAAGCCCTGATGTCTGAAGAAAACTTGGATATTGTTGCTATTACGGAGACGTAGCTCAACAATTCTCATGAACGGCATGTGACCTTACCGGGCTATAATCTTTTTAGGAAGGATAAAGAGGGCCGAAGAGGTGGAGGAGTGGCTCTGTATGTGAGAGAGAATATCAGAGCGGCTGAAATGCGGGGAACCTGGGGAAAAGAAGCTTTATGGATCGTCCTGGAAAGAGAAAACGGAACCTGTATCCACACGGGAGTTATCTACAGACCTGCGCAAATGGAGAAGTTAGGCAAGGATCTGATAGAAGATATTCAAAAGATTGGTATGAAAGGGGGGGTGTTACTGTTAGGAGATTTCAATTTGTGTGACGTAGATTGGAACGTCCCGTCTGCAGAATCAGAAAGAAGTACTACTACTACTTAACATTTCTAGAGCGCTACTAGGGTTACGCAGCGCTGTACAATTTAACAAAGAGAGACAGTCCCTGCTCAAAGAGCTTACAATCTAATAGACAAGTGAACGGTTTGTCCGATAGGGGCAGTCAAATTGGGGCAGTCTGGATTCACTGAACGGTAAGGGTTAGGTGCCGAACGCAGCATTGAAGAGGTGGGCTTTAAGCAAAGACTTGAAGACGGGCAGGGAGGGGGCTTGGCGTAAGGGCTCAGGAAGGTTGTTCCAAGCATAGGGTGAGGCGAGGCAGAATGAGCGGGGGAGTGGCCTAGTGGTTAGGGTGGTGGACTTTGGTCTTGGGGAACTGAGGAACTGAGTTCGATTCCCGGCACAGGCAGCTCCTTGTGACTCTGGGCAAGTCACTTAACCCTCCATTGCCTGCCGCATTGAGCCTGCCATGAGTGGGAAAAAGTGCGGGGTACAAATGTAACAAAAAAAAAAAATAGCCTGGAGTTGGCGGTGGTGGAGAAGGGTACTGAGAGGAGGGATTTATCCTGTGAACGGGAGATTGTGGGTGCCTGTTGTCTTGTTGCTCAGACAAATGGTGACGGAACCCACGAAGGAAGGGTCGATGCTGGATCTAGTGCTCACTAATGGAGGTAGTGTTTCCGAGATCCGGGTGGGTGCCCACCTATGTAATAGTGATCATCACATCGTGTGGTTTGATATAAGGGTGAAGGCAGAGTGTGGATGATGATGTAACGATCTTCATCCCATTCAAGCAAGACCTAAGGGAAATCTCTAATGAAATCAACCAAAGCCTACACATCATGAATTCCTGGGCAGATGCATTTCAGTTGAAACTAAATGCAGAAAAAACCCAATGCCTAGTACTCACCTCGCAATACAATAAGAATAAATGTACCACCATCACCACACCCAAATTAAGTTTACCAGTCTCGGATACCCTAAAAATTCTTGGAGTTACCATTGACCGACACCTAACACTTGAGAATCATGTGAAAAATGTAACTAAAAAGATGTTTCATTCAATGTGGAAACTAAAAAGAGTTAGACCATTTTTTCCAAGGAATGTCTTCCGCAGCCTAGTACAATCATTGGTACTCAGCCATCTGGACTATTGCAACTCAATCTATGCCGGCTGCAAAGAGCAAAGACTCAAAAAACTCCAGACAGCTCAAAACACGGCAGCCAGATTAATATTCGGCAAATCTAAATACGAAAGCGCAAAACCCCTGCGAGAAAAATTACACTGGCTCCCACTCAGAGAACGCATCACGTTCAAACTGTGTACCTTAGTCCATAAAATCATCCATGGAGATGCCCCAGCCTACATGTCAGACCTAATAGAACTTCCACCCAGGAACGCAAAAAAATCTTCTCGCACTTTCCTTAATCTTCGTCCTCCCAAATGTAAAGGCCTGAAGTACAAATCAATGCACGCATCTACCTTTTCCTACATGAGCACGCAGATCTGGAACGCGTTGCCACGCAACTTGAAAATATCTACGAACTGACCAATTTCCGCAAACTATTGAAAACTTATCTCTTCGACAAGATATATCACAAGGATCAACACATTTAACAGTATAGTCTTTGATTTATCCAGAAGTGTTCTATACTATATTTGCTTCAATACTATCAGTTTACCCAAAACTCCTTGTAACCAAATGTATTTTCTCTTCTATTTCCCATATCCTCGATGAATTGTAAGCCACATTAAGCCTGCAAAAAGGTGGGATAATGTGGGATACAAATGCTATAAATAAAATAAATAAATAAATGCACAAAACTCAAAGTACTGGATTTTGGACGTACTGGTTTTGATAAATTGGGGGAATACCTGAAGGAGCTGTTAGTATAGAGCGCTATGGACAAACAAGGTTGCTAACCTCTGAAATGCCTTATCATTTAGTTCTGATTGCACCATATTACTTAACTGAACTGGGATATACATTTGAGGTACTTTGGCTTTAGCCATGAATTTACCTACAAGGCTGGAGAATATCAACGTAAAATATCTCTCTATATGAAAGGCAACCCCAACGTTCTGAAGCCTCCACGGAAGTTGAGGCGCCCGAGATATCCGGTGTGCACTGGAGTGTCTGCACCGCCCTCTCGTCAAAACGTCATGACATCGAGGGCGGAGCTATGACACTCGACGAGGGCCGAAACGGAAACGCCACAGCGAACAAGGCAAGTAGCTCGGAGGGAGGGAGGGGGCCCCTTGCTAGCGCCCGTTTCATTGCGCTCAGAAACGGGCATTTTTTCCTAGTAAAGAATAATAATTCCAATTATGACCACCAGTATTTGAACTATCTTCCTTCCTTCTAATCACTTATCTTTTTTTTTTCTGAAGTTCTAGATATCTGCAGAGTTGACTTTGCATTTGTTAAGAGTCATATGCTACCTACTTTCTTATTCAAACATTCAATCCTTATCCTGATAAAACTGTTTTTTTTTACATAAACAGGTAAATACATTTAAGAGTCCATCCTGTCATGAGTTTACCACTCCACAGGTAATTAGTAAATAAACCCTTCACTTATTCACGAAATTACTCTTCCATAGCGTCCCCAGATCAATCCAGAGACTTGTGGGTTATGCCCCTCCTCTAGCAGGTTAGATAGAGAGAACTCAGAAGTTTGCTACAATAGAGCATGTGCAGCCAGCCTCACTTCAGTATTCTCTCTATCTAGCAGGTAGAAGGGAGCATAAAGTGCAGCTCTGTGGCCTGAGGCTCCTATCCCGTTCCCTCGGGTGTGTTGAGCTTTCTCTGGGATTGAGGTGCTGGAACACATTCTGGGATACACCTGGTGGTGCCAGGTCCCTACCCTTCTCCCCCTGTCAGCCTACTTAAATTCTGTTGAAGATTTTGGCTGTATTCCTCTCCTGTCTCTTAAAAAAAAAAAAAGCACCTGACGGAACGATTCTCCAGTCCAGCCTCATTTTGGCTTGCTTGGCCCTTGGAACAATTCTCTGTTCAGCTTAATTGGAACGTGAGCAGGGCTGGGACTGCGGAGAAGGTAAGGCTTTTGGGGCTATGTCCGTTCCGTTGGAGTCCGTTAAGTGCAGCTCACGCTGCGGGGCACGGTGGCACGTTGCTTCCCTGCGAGTTTGTTCCGCGACGGTAATGAGTCATAGTGCGGATCAGGGGATCGCGTGTTGGGCACCACGGCGCCAAAAGGTATCGTTTCTCGCTTGGCGGGAAAGTCTGTGACTGGAACGGTTGATCCGCCGGTGCCATTTTCTCGCTAGCGCTGCGGTCTCAGGATGCGGCGGCGGGATCTGCTGGGGCTCCCTCTGACAGAGAAGCCTCGATTTCTCTCCCGGAAAAGGCTATTATGGGGGCATTTCCCCCGGAGTTTGTACTCTTTTGCTCAAAGCGTTTTTATTGCGCTGAGGGAGAGGGACAGGAGGCGGCCATTTTCGAGGCTCTGCTGCCTCGGGCTCTGAGTTCGTACAGAAGCCGCCTAAGACGGCCCGGTTGGGTTTAAGGGGCCGGTAGAGTGGAGGAGTAGCATAATGGTTAGTGCAGCAGGCTTTGAACCTGGCTGTCTGGGATAGTTTCCCTCTGCTGCTCCTTCTGTCCGTGAGCAAGTCACTTAGCCCTCCATAATAACCCTGGGATGACATATGGATTCGGAGGGTGTCCCAGGGTCAGGGAAATCCTTTTCAGGGCACCTTGAACAGAGGGAGTTGCCCGCGGGTGAGGGAGTTGACCTCACCGCAGCCAGGCTCTTTAAAGGGAAGAACTGATTCCGTTCTTTATACAGACATTGTAAGTGCTAATTTTATATCCTCTGCGGTTAGCTCTTCCATTTGGTAGGGCACTAGGAGCCGGTGGAAGCCTGTTAGGTTCATGAGGCTATTCTGTTCTTGGGTGCATGTGCGCGCTTGATTATTAGCATTTGTATGCACTACCAAACACTTGCAGCGCTGAACACCTGACATTTATTTATTTTATTTCTTTAGTGCATTTGTATCCCACATTTTCCCACCTATTTGCAGGCTCAATGTGTCATAAAGAGACAGTCCCTGCTCAAGAGCTTACAATCTAGTATAGCTCCATCTTTATTGCCACTCCACATGGCACTGCTGAGACCCCAGTGCTCCCCTGGGTTCTGATGTGCTTGCAAATTCAGGCAGTTTTATTGGTAGATCTTTCAGGAATGTGATTGGGAACCTAGTGTGGAGCACTCCAGTTTCTGCATATTGGTTTTCCACAGCTTTGAGTCTTTCTCAGCTTTCCAGGGGCGTGGTAGGTGACCCTTTAGTCCCCTGCAGCTGTGTGTGACAGTGAGAGCCTTATGCTGCTGCTTGGAAAGTACTGCCTATCTGAAAGTCTCCTGGTAGAGATGCCTGTGCTTCTCAAGGTGAGTTACAGTAAGACTATTTCTGGACCCTCCTTGAGGAGGTTCAGGGGGTGTGTACATCTTTAATGGAAGGGAGGAAAGGATCAGGATTAGGGATCCTACCCTAGGTTTTCACTCTTCCACTCTTCTTCTTTCTCAGACATGGCAGTACAGTGTTTTAGTAGTCAGGCTTAAGGCTGTGAGAAATGTTACATTGTGAGGCTAGTGCAGGCCTCTCAGGTTTCTCTCGGTTTCCTTGGTAACCCTGCACCCTCTGGGCTCCCCTGGTGGCATTTGCGCTGTGGGTATTGTTTACATCAATCTAGTTTTATTGAGGAGGGCTGCTGGCCTTTCAGCCTGAAGGTTATAGGTTCAAGGCTGGTTTTTCCATCCTATTAGATACTATGGGCTCAGCTAGATTTCCAGTGGGGCATATTTTATTTCATTATCTCTTATGGCTTGCTTGGCCAAGTAGTTCTTACATGACTGGAACAGTTTTCAGAACTCTTCAGTTTTAAATTTTGCTCTCTCTCTCTCTCAGCACACTGATACTGGCCACACTTTTACATATTAGCCTCAGCTGCCTGGTACTGCAGCGTTCCCGGTACCTCTAATTGCTTCTTATGGGGTACCTAAATTTCATGAGGAGTGGCCCAGGAGCTACTTCAGTGTAGAGATAGCTTAATAGTGGTTGCAACCAGCTGAGAGTAAGCACTGAGCTCTAGGGGTGCAGCTTCACGACCCACTGTAGCTTGCTTTTTGTAGCATGCAATGGTACTACAGACATATGCTGCTACACCATCTGTCTCTAGTGTACCTGGTAGTACGACTGATACCCGTCAGGGGGGAGTTTTTCTTCCGGAACAGCGACGGGCGAAGCTGTGCCAAGTTCCTTCCCTCATTCGGCTGAAGGCTTAACAGCGTTGGACTATGTTCAGGGGTCGTTCCTTGGGCCCGGAGCCGCATGTGGCCTTTGCAATGGTATCTACTCAGCCGTTGGTCTTTCCTTTCCAAGGTTCTTCGATTTGTTTTCCCTGGACACCGCGAGCTTCTTTTGCTCTGCGGTGTTGGCTCAGGTTGGATACTGACTCGAGGCATGCCTCTCGCCGCGTCGGGGTGGCGTGTGGTTCTCGGCCACTCAGCTCAGGGGAGTTGGTCCCCCTCGGAGTCCAGGTTGCAGTTCAATCTCATGGAACTTCGGGCGTTTCGGTTGGCGCTCCTAGCTTTCGAGATGTTGTCCGAGTTCTATGCGTCAATGCGATGGCGGTAGCGTACGTCATTCAGCAGGGCGGAACTCGAAGTGCTCCGCTGGCAGAAGAGGCATCCGTGCTGTCTCTTGGGGCAGAGAAGCGTCAAGTTCGGTTGTCGGCGGCTCACATAGCGGGAGTGCTAAGTGTACAGGCCAACTTTTTCAGTTGCAATCGCTTGGATGCCGGGTAATGGGAGCTCTCTCCGCTGGCTGTCAGCCAGATTTCGGATCACTGGCGGACTCCGGTGATGGATTTCATGGCTTGATTCTACAATCCCAAGGTGACCCGGTTCTTCAGCAAAATGCAGCTGTGACCAAGTGGTAACAGCGCTGGTCTTGTAATGCAGAGGTAGACGGTTCAAATCCCACTGTTACTACTAATAAAGCTGTGAGCAACAACAGTTAAGAGGCAGAGAGTTTGAGTCCAAAGGAATAGACGCTATTCTTCAGCCGTGGCCGTTGGAGCTTCTATATGTCTTTCTTCCGTAGCCGATGGTCGGTCAAGTAGTGGGGAAATCTCTCGTCTTCCGGGTCCGGTAATATTTATTGCACCGGACTGGCCCAGATGTCCTTGGTATGCGGGCTTGATTCGCCTCTTGATCGACGAGCCGTTCCACCTGTCTCACTGGACGGATCTTATCCATCAGGGGCCGGTAGTCATGAAAGATCACGCTCCATTTGGGCTTATGGCCTCGCCTTTGTACGGTCGCGTCTGAGGTGTCCAGAATAGCTGGAGGCAGTTTTTGGGACCATGTTACAGGCACGCAAATGTTCCACTTCTATTGCGTATGATGGAGTGTGGAGGTCGTTTGTGGCTTGGGGTTCCTTGGCAGGCATTTCCCCTCAATCAGACCCTCTTGGGTCCGTTCTGGCTTTTTTGCAGGAAGTGATGGTTAAGGAACTCTCGCTAAGTACTTTAAAGGGTCAGTTAGCGGCATTGGCTTCCTGGAGGGGTCGTTCGGGGAGCCACTCCTTAGTGTCTCTTCCGGAGTTTGTTCGTTTTCTTCGTGGTGTAGGGCATCTCAGACCTCCTTGAGTTCCAATGGTGCCGGATTAAAATTTGAACCTGGTCCTTAGGGTGTTCCGGCGGTCTCCTTTCAAGCCCCTGAGTAAAGATCTTGAATGTTTTCAAGTTGAAGACTGTGTTTCTTCTGGCAGTGGCTTCAGCTAGGCGGGTGTCTGAGCTTCAGGCCCTTTCATGCAGAGCCCCTTTCTCCGTATTTTCGGAGGCGGGAGTGACAATTCGAAGGGTGCTGTCCTTGGTTTCTAAGGTAGTCATGCGTTTTCACGTTAACCAGGGAGTGGTGTTGCCATCCATCCGTCAAGCAAGAGGATTTCCCTCACAATTTTCGAGCTCTACGGGGTTTAGACGTTAGGGGACCTCTGATGTGTTATTTGGAGGCGACTAATTCGTTTCGAAAGCAGATCATCTATTTAGGCTGTTCACAGGACATAAGAAAGTGAAAATGACCTCTAAGGCCACAGTCGATCGGTGGCTTAGGGAGGCTATTGCGTCGGCTTACCTGTTGTTGGGGGATTCTTTCCCTATTCGCATTCGGGCACTCTCCAAGAGGGTTCAGGCTTCTTTTGTGGAGTGTCGTCTGGTGTCGTTGGAGGACATTTGTTAAGCGGCGTCTTGGTCGTCTTGGCATTCCTTTGTTATGCATTGCTGTCTTGATGTTGCTGCGCGTCGAGAGGTGCTTGTTGGGACTTCTGTGTTGGCGGCCGGAGTAGGCCGGGCCCACCCTTGATGAGGATTGCTTTGGTACATCCCACAAGTCTCTGGATTGATCTGGGGACACTATGGAAGGTAAAATTATGTCTTACCTGATAATTTTCTTTCCATTAGTCCCTCAGATCAATCCAGAGCCCCTCCCTGGAATTCGCTTTTGTAATCTCTGATCGGATTCAGTATACTTCAGTCGGTTCTGTTCACGTTCTCTGGACGGGTAAGGCTGTTAGGGTGTGTTTATATTTACATTTCTAAGTTATAGCAGCTCGGAGAGTTTCTTCCAAGTTTATGCTGCTTTTGCAGAGACAGGAGAGTGTTCTATGGTTCTTACTGCTTTGGTATCGTTATACTGAAGTGAGGTGGCTGCACATGCTCTATTGTAGCAAACTTCTGAGTTCTCTCTATCTAACCTGCTAGAGGAGGGGCATAACCCACAAGTCTCTGGATTGATCTGAGGGACTAATGGAAAGAAAATTATCAGGTAAGACATAGAAGAACCTAAGGATAAGGTAAAATTAAGAAAGGCTTTGACCAGTGCAGGCTAGGTTTTCTCCGGACATCTTCAGTCAGTTCCCGCATGTAGAGGTATTAGGAATTTGGGTGACCATGCTGTAATCTGTCATGCTTTCAAGTTCAGCATTCCATTCCCCAATCCAGAAACTTCTGCCTCTTGGTGAAGAAAGTGGTTGGGCTTTACTCCTGAGATAGCATCTGTTGAATTAGCTATGACCACCCCCCCCCATCTTACATCAGCAGATGATATTTTCCTTTTCTTCACGGCACTTGTGTCAGGACTCTTGTCAGCAAGGAGAACAAGGAGAGAGAGAGGGGCATAATCCAAAGGGGTGCCCAAGTTTTCCTGAGGATGTCCTCGCAGGACATCCCAGCGGAGGGGCGGGGAAACCCGTATTATTGAAACAAGATGGGCATCCATCTTTTGTTTTAATAATACGGTCGGGGACGTCCAAATCTTGAAATTTAGGTCGTCCCTAGAGATGGTTTTCCTTAGACTTGGTCGTTTCTGATTTTCGGCGATAATGGAAACTAAGGACGCCCATCTCAGAAACAACCAAATGCAAGCCCTTTGGTCATGGGAGGAGCCAGCATTCGTAGTGCACTGGTCCTCCTGACATGCCAGGACACCAACCGGGCACCCTAGGGGGCACTGCAGTGGACTTCAGAAAAAGCTCCCAGGTTCATAGCTCCCTTACCTTGTGTGCTGAGCCCCCCTAAATCCCCCCAAAACCCACTCCCCACAACTGTACACCACTACCATAGCCCTTATGGGTGAAGGGGGGCACCTACATGTGGGTACAGTGGGTTTCTGGTGGGTTTTGAAGGGCTCACATTTACCACCACAAGTGTAACAGGTAGGGGGGGATGGGCCTGGGCCCACTTGCCTGAAGTGCACTGCACCCACTAAAACTGCTCCAGGGACCTGCATACTGCTGTCATGGAGCTGGGTGTGACATTTGAGGCTGGCAAAAAATATTTTAAAATTCTTTTTGAGGGTGGGAGGAGGTTAGTGACCACTGGGGGAGTAAGGGGAGGTCATCCCCGATCCCCTTCAGTGGTCATCTGGTCAGATCAGGCACCTTTTTGTGACTTGGTCGTAAGAAAAAAAGGACCAGGTAAAGTCGTCCAAGTGTTCATCAGGGACGCCCTTTTTTTTCCCATTATGGGTCGAGGACACCCATGTGTTAGGCACGCTCAAGTCCCACCTTCACTATGCCTCTGACACATCCCCATGAACTTTGGTCATCCCTGCAACGGAAAGCAGTTGGGGACACCCAAAATCAGCTTTCAATTATGCTGATTTGGGTGACCCTGTGAGAAGGATGCCCATCTTGCGATTTGTGTTGAAAGATGGACGTCCTCTTTCAAAAATAAGCTTGAGAGTCTCTTAAAGTGAGTAAAAAATAAGGAACAGACATCAAGGCAGGATGGAGATACAGTGCAATCCGCTTAAGTGCAAGGGTCTGGAACCAAAGAAATGCATGCAGTTAACCAGCGCGTGCATGTAACCGTTGTGACCCAAAGAAGCTTGACATCTGATAAACATATGTACAGTACTATTTATTGTACGTACAGTATACAGTCTCCGTTAACTGACATTAGGCTTACTTGAAGTAATCAGTTATAGTCCTCTGTACACTAATGGGTCTGTGAGTTCCATAGACTACGTCTGCCAGGTGGTAAAAACTGTCATAGCACTGACATCCAGTGGCCTCCAGATAGGCCCGCAGGGTGTTGATACTCTCCAGGAGGTTGGAGGTTGTTGAATTTTGTCAGCATGTGCCTCGCTGCTCATTTCATCCTCTGTTTCATCATCAGCCGTTGTTGCTTGCATGTAGGTGCATATCTCCACATCAGTGCTGTCGTCAGCTGTTTGTAGTTCGTAATCAACAGCTACGTAACGATGAAACTCCTCTTCAGTAACACCGGCTGGGATGTCAATAACCTGTTCATCTGACACATTTGCAACAGCTGCATCTATTTCGTCCCTCTCCACATCCTTAACAAAGCTTGCCCGCTTGTAGCAGTTCACAATGGTTGCTTGTGTAACATGATTCCAGGCTTCTTTCTGCATACGTAGGGAATCCAACAGTGATAGATTATGAGCCAGTTCAACAGCACGTTTATCCTTGCCAGTCTGGTCATCCATAACGCTCATCAGATGACTTAGCACAAGAGCCCGATAATGTTGTTTGAAATTGGCTATTATGCCCTGATCCATAGGTTGGATCAGAGAGGTAGTGTTTGGTGGCAGGAAGACCACCTTGACTTTAGACAGCCTGACATCATCCCTTTGTGCAGCACAATTATCACAAAGCAACAAAATCTGACGCTAGTGTCTAACTTCTTTAGCCACTGCTTCCAAATCTCCCCAGTAATCCATGAATTTGCATTAGCCTCGTATGACACAGGAAGTTGCTTACCTTCTTGAAGCAACGGGGCTGTTTGCTCTTTCCAATGACGAGGGGTTCCAACTTCTCTCTCCCATCCACATTGCAGCAAAGGAGGATCGTCAGTCGGTCCTTCGACATTTTACCTCCAGTAGTTTCGGCATGTTTGAATGCAAGTGTTCCATTAGGAATCGCTCGCCAGTAGAGACCGGTTTCGTCAGCATTGAAAATGTCACGAGGTGCAAACTCATTCAAGATGGTAAGAAGAACTGAAACAACCCAATTTTCAGCACCAAAGTCATGTGTCTTTTTTTCTCTCACCATGCTGTTTCTTGAATTTTATGTTGTGCCTCTCCTTCCATCTTTCCAACCATCCAACAGTGGCTTTGAATTCAGTTAGTCCAAGACTTTCAGCTAGCTGGTTAGCTTTCTCCATAAGCAGTGGACCACTGACAGGAAACTGTCTGCTCCTGGCTCTAGAAAACCACCGAAGAAGAGCATCTTCTACCTCCTCAGCTTTTCCTGCCCATTTTCGTTTCCATTGTGGATTTGTATTGTTTTGCCAGTCTTCCAGAAGCTGGTCTTTCTGCTTCAAGACACGTGAAATTTGACTGGGATTGACACCATATTCTTTAGCAATAGATGCTTGACTTTGTTTGTTTTCTAATTTTTTAAGAACTTCTATTCATTCAGCCAGTGTTAAAGTCTTACAGTTCTGCCGTGACGACGACAACAACTCCAGTGTACACTCTAACAACATTCTTTCCCTTATTCTGCCTGTGGCAGCTAAAGGGGTGGTAAATTTGAAATCTCGTTGGTTGTCACGTGCCAATCAGCTTCCATATTCCGTGCGCGCGCTTATGCGGAGTCTTCCCTGCAGGGGAGCGGTCTTAAACCATGCATGTAAGCGAATCTTGCACTTATCAGTGGTGCGCTAAACCGAAGCTTGTCCCCATAGAAATTGATGGCACCAAAAACGGGACTGAAGTACGGCATGCAGTTAAACAGAGCATGCGCTTATCTGACGTGCACTTAAATGGAGTGCACTGTATATAGTTTTCTAAAATTACATCCATTTAAAACACATATTTTCTTCAGCTGACCTAGCTCTTTATTTTTAAATTTCACAAGCTTAGTAATAATTCTAGTAATTCATACAAAACAATACTTAATGCTGAAGAAAGGAGTAAACTCCTGATGCAGTAAGTAGCAAACAAGGAAAAGTCTTTAGCTTCAAGAAAAATAAACATAAGCTATCAAGCTGTACTGTTCAGTCTTTCAAAATCTTTGGGCCGTGTACTATGCCACGCTAGAGGCACGTTAGCATTTTTAGCGCACGCTATTATTTGTAGATACCTATAGTATTCCTATGGGTATCTAGATGCTTATTGCACACTAATTTTAGCATGTGCTAAAAATGCTAGTGCACCTTAGTAAACAGGGCCCTCTGTCTATATCATGTTAGGTTTCATTTCCATTGTCTGGAAAGTAAGTGTAATATTTACTTCCAATTAAGGCACACACTTTAGAGTCTAATACAAAATCTTAAACTATTCTAATGTTATTACTTTAACTGCCTCAGTTCCTTTGATAAGTGTTTTATCCTTCACAGGTATAGTTCAAGTTTCTCTCAATAACAAGGGGCAAATTGTCTCCTTATTTCAACAATTCTACCAAACTCATACACTGTTTACATTCAATTCTATTCTCAGCATTTATATCTCACTTATGTCAACATGGAATCAAAGCAGGTTACAATGTAAGTTACAAAATAACCTTACTAAACAGACTTAAACGAATCTTTGAAACTGTCTGAAATATCAGATTTGTCGCAATATTCTACAGGAGTTCTAACCTATTTTATTTATTTCATAAAACTTGATGTACTGCCACAGCCTCATAAACAGGCATAAAGCGGTTTACAAAATGGAAAAAATAAAAATGATTAATGGTATACAATAAAAACAGAGTAATAATTTTAATATTAAATTACGTTATATTACATCATGAGGTAGAAGGAAAGGTCAACGTGAATAGATGGGTCTTCAGGGCTCTTTTAAAGGTCTGGCGAGAAGGCTGATTACGGACACTTGAGGGAAGATTGTTCCAGAGTTTGGGCCCAAGGTAACTAAAAATGATGTCATGTGTAGTTAAGCGGAGTTGTGTAGGGGAGGGAAGGATAAGAAAGTTGTAGTCAGTTGATCTTAGCGCAGAGATGTGTAGGACATTAAAAAGATAAGCAGGTGCAGAGAAAAGTTTGGTCTTTTAAACGAGCATAAGAATTTTGAACTGTATACATGCCGATCATGGAAACCAATGTTCAGTATCCAGAAGAGGCATAACATGGTCAAACCTGCGTGCATTATAAAGAAGTTCTAACATATGCCTACATACAAAGAGCTACAATAATCAATTTAAGATATATATAGCTTAAACCCATAGGAAAAATGTTCTGGAAAGAGAAAGATCTAACTTCCCTTATCTGACACAGCTATAAAAACACTTTTCGTACTTATTCACCTAACAGGGGATCTAAAAATAAATCCTAAAACTCTGGAACAACATTTCATAATTAATTTCTACCAGTCCTTAATGTATAAGTCTTAGAAACTCCAATAGAGCATTATTAAAATATAACAAATTTGAATTATCTTTAGCCATCGAAGTTAGAAATTCTTTATATTTTGACAAAGTGTGGTTGCCTTTAAAAAAAACTTATCTTTCTTTAAACAAGAGTTCTCCATAATATTTGAGTGTAAATTGCAGGTTCTGTTTTGAATCTATTTATAATTTGCTTTCCCCTAAACCCCCCCCCCCCTTTACCTTCCTACCTTTCCCTCCTCTGTTACTTATATATGACTAGCCGTAAGCCCGTAAAAACGGGCAAGTACTGCAGCCCTCCTCTCTCCCCTGGCCTCACCCTGTCCACCGATCCTCCCCCCCATGTCCAGCAACCCTCCTCTGTGCCCTGCTTTCACCCCAAGTCCAGCAACCATGGCCTGTCCCCCCTGCCCTCCCCCCATGTCCAGCTACCTTCATCGCCGCCGCTCCCTCCCCCTCGCTCTGCTGCTGCCTGCAGCGCTTCCACACAGAGGTGAGAGGCGCTGTCAGGTCAGTGCAGGGGGCCCGATATGGAGGGGGGCGGGAGTGGTGGCAGGGATGGGGGGGAGGGGGGAAGGTGGAGGTTGTTTCGCGCGATGTTCCTTTCCAGGCGGCAGCGTCCGACAATTTGACTCCGTTTCCCTCTTTGTTCCGCCCTCTGACGTCATGATGTCTTGATGCGAGGGCGGGACAGAGAGAGAAGTCTGTACTGCGCATTTGCAAGTGAGTACGGTCACTTGCCATTTATATGTTTGATATTTTTTGATATGACTATTTGATTATTCCTTGTATTTTGCATTTCTTATCTTTGTATCGTTATAAATTAATAAAAAATTTCAAGACAAAATATAACAACTTAATATTTACAGAACTGTCAACCTTTCTCAGAAATGTCCCAGTAACCTATACTTACTGTTATTCCTTTCTAAATCCTATCATACAAGAAATGTGAATTGGTGAAAATATATCTACATAACAAGTAACATGATGGGCTTTGAGTACTTTCTTATTTATGCAATACAGATCTCATAGGGAAAGGAAAGGGGAATGGTATTTCATATCTCACCTTTCTGTGGTTGCCATCTAAGTATTTATCTCGTACCTGAGGCAACTGAGGGTTAAAGGACTTCTCCGAGGACAAGCAGGCTGCTTGTTCTCATGACTGGGTCGACACCCATGGCAGCCCAAAAATGACAATTTTTCCAAGCAAAAATAGGCAAAGCTTTTCCAGAGCGTGAGGTGCGCACACCGGGCATTCGCAGCTATCTTCCCGCCTGTCGCATGAGAGTCCCGCTTCAGTTTTTTCTTTCTTCGAGGACAAGCAGGCTGCTTGTTCTCTCGACTGGGTCGATGCCCACGGTAGCCCAAAAACAGCAATTTTTCCAAGCAAAAATAGGCAAAGCTTTGCCAGAGCCTTCCAGAGCGCGAGGCACGCACACTGCACATGCGCGGCCATCTTCCCGCCTGTCGCACAAGAGTTCCGCTTCAGTTTTTTCTTTTCCGCGGTTGGAGAGTGGCAGCTTGTCTGCCTCTCTCCGTTCGGCCTAAAGAAAGAGCCTTCGTTTTGAGCTTGCTCCGTTTTCTCGTAGTCCCCTTTTCCTTCTATTTCATTGTTTTCCTTCAAATTAAAAAAAATTCCCTTATTTCTAGTTTTTCCTCCTTTTGAGTTTTCTTTCGCTTCCGTCGCGGCCTCTCATTTTTGTGACCTTTCCTTTGGCACCATCGAGAATTTTGACTTCGCCGCCACTATTTTTCCGTCCATGTCATTGAGGACTCCCAGCGGCTTCAAGAAGTGTTCGGGGTTTAGAATCCAACTCCACCCCCCCGGCCCATTTTTATTCTGTTCCAGGCTGCACTCTGAGTTAGATGTTCTAGTTCGTAGGTCAATCTTTGTTATGTCCTCGCCATTGCGAGGCCCAATTGACCTTTCTTTGTTGTTTTGAGTGAGCCTGGGTGCTAGGGATACCCCAGTCGCGAGAACAAGCAGCCTGCTTGTCCTCGGAGAAAGCGAAGATACATACCTGTAGCAGGTGTTCTCCGAGGACAGCAGACTGATTGTTCTCACAAACCCTCCCACCTCCCCTTTGGAGTTGTCCTTCTCCTTGTTATTGCTTTTTTATATAACTGAAGCGGGACTCTCGCGCAGCTCTGGCAAAGCTTTGCCTATCTTTGCTTGGAAAAATTGCCATTTTTGGGCCACCGTGGGCATCGACCCAGTCGTGAGAACAATCAGCCTGATGCCCTCAGAGAACACCTGCTACAGGTATGTATCTTCGTTTTTCCCAAAGATAGGGGGAAAACACTGTTAAATTAAATTGACCAGGGACAAGATGTTTCTCTGAACAGGATTAGTGATGTCTCTTCTTACAAAAAGCTTATTGATCAGGCAATGGTCCTAAATAGTCCTAGCATAAGAGATCTAGCAAGCCATCGCGTATATGGTAAAAGATAAAGCATGTAAACAAAATTAGACTAGGCAGTTGCCTAGAGTGGTACTTTCTTTTTCTTTTCTGGAGCAGCATAAAGTGGTTCCAGTCAAAACAAAGCAACAGATCCTAACAACTTCATAAACTTAAAAAAAATCTTAAATGTATATTCTTCCTGGTGGGTACTTTTCTCAGGCGTCTCATTTACCTAGGTACATAAGTATTGCCATACTGGGACAGACCAAAGGTCCATCAGGCCCAACATCCTGTTTCCAACAGTGGCCAATCCAGGTCACAAATACCTGGCAAGATCCAAAAAAGTACAAAACATTTTATACTGCTTATCCCAAAAATAGTGGATTTTCCCAAGTCCAATTTAATAATGGTCTATGGACTTTTCCTTCAGGAAGCTGTCCAAACTTTTTTTAAACTCTGCTAAGCTAACCGTCTTTACCTCATTCTCTGGCAACGAATTCCAGAGTTTAATTACACGTTGAGTGAAGAAAAAGTTTCTCCGATTCGTTTTAAATTTACTACTTAGTAGCTTCATCACATGCCCCCTAGTCCTAGTATTTTTGGAAAGCGTAAACAAATGCTTCACATCTACCCTTTCCACTCCACTCATTATTTTATAGACCTCTATCATATCTCCCCTCAGCCGCCTTTTCTCCAAGCTGAAGAGCCATAGCCACTTTAGCCTTTCCTCATAGGGAAGTCATCCCATCCCCTTTATCATTTTCGTTGCCCTTCTCTGCACCTTTTCTAATTCCACTATATCTTTGAGATGCGTCGACCAGAACTGAACACAATATTCGAGATGCGGTTGCACCATGGAGCGATACAAAGGCATTATAACGTCATCATTTTTGTTTTCCATTCCTTTCCTAATAATACCTAACATTCTATTTGCTTTCTTAGCCGCAGCAACACACTGAGCAGAAGGTTTCAGCGTATCATCAACGACAACACCTAGATCTCTTTCTTGGTCAGTGACTCCTAATGTGGAACCTTGCATGATGTAGCTATAATTCGGGTTCCTCTTTCCCAAATGCATCACTTTGCACTTGCACACATTAAACATCCTCTTGTAATTTTTCACATTCCTCCCGCGATTTAACAACTTTGAATAACTTTGTGTCGTCAGCAAATTTAATGACCTCACTAGTTACTCCCATCTCTAGGTCATTTATAAATATATTAAAAAGCAGCGGTCCCAGCACATACCCCTGGGGAACCCCATTAACTACCCTTCTCCATTGAGAATACTGACCATTTAACCCTACTCTCTGTTTTCTATCTTTTAACCAGTTTTTAATCCACAATAGGACACTACCTCCTATCCCAATTTCCTCTGGAGTCTTTCATGAGGTACTTTGTCAAACGCCTTCTGAAAATCCAGATACACAATATCAACCGGCTCACCTTTATCCACATGTTTGTTCACCCCTTCAAAGAAGTGTAATAGATTGGTAAGGCAAGATTTCCCTTCACTAAATCCATGTTGGCTTTGTCTCATTAATCCATACTTTTGAATATGTAATTTTTTTTCTTTATAATAGCCTCTACCATTTTGCCCGGCACCAATGTCAGGCTCACCGGTCTATAATTTCCCGGATCGACTCTGGAACCTTTAAAAAAAAAAAATCAACGTTACATTGGCCACCTTCCAATCTTCCGGGACCATGCTCGATTTTAAGGATAAATTACATATTACTAACAATAGCTCTGCAAGTTCATTTTTCAATTCTATCAGTATTCTGGGATGAATACCATCCGGTCCAGGAGATTTGCTACTCTTCATCCGCCAAGTATATAGAGAATTCATTCTCAGACTCGTCAGCTTCGAATACCACTTCTGGCTCCAGTATCTCTCCCAAATCTTCCTTGGTGAAGCCCAAAGCAAAAAATTCATTTAATCTCTCTGCTATGGCTTTGTCTTCCCTGATTGCACCTTTTACCCCTCTGGGGCTCATTTTCAAAGCACTTAGACTTACAAAGTTCCATAGGTTACTATGGAACTTTGTAAGTCTAAGTGCTTTGAAAATACACCTCTCTGTCATCTAGCAGTCCAACCAATTCTTTTGCCAGCTTCCTGATTTTAATGTACCTGAAAAACTTTTTACTATGTGTTTTTGCCTACAACGCAATTTTTTTTTTTTCGAAGTCCCTCTTAGCCTTCCTTATCAGTGCTTTGCATTTGACTTGAAATTCCTTATGCTGTTTCTTATTATTTTCAGTCAGTTCCTTCTTCCATTTTCTGAAGGATTTTCTTTTAGCTCTAATAGCTTCCTTCACCTCACTTTTTAACCATGCCGGCTGTTTGGTCTTCTGTCCTCCTTTTTTAATACGCGGAATATATTTGGCCTAGGCTTCCAGGATGGTGATTTTGAATAGCATCCATGCCTGATGTAAATTTTTGACCCTCACAGCTGCTCCTCTTTTACTTTCACCGTTGTTCTCATTTTATCATAGTCTCCTTTTTTAAAGTTAAACGCTAACTTATTTGATTTCCTATGTATACTTACTTCAAAGCTAATATCAAATCTGATCATATTATGATCACTGTTATCAAGCGGCCCCAGCACCATTACCTCCCGCACCAGATCATGCATTCCACTAAGGACTAGGCCTAGAATTTTTCCTTCTCTCGTCGGCTCCTGTACCAGCTGCTCCATAAAGCTGTCCTTGATTTCGTCAAGGAATATTACCTCCCTAGAATGCCCTGATTTTACATTTACCCAGTCAATATCAGGGTAATTTAAATTTCAACTTTTTTTATTGATGACACTTCAAGAAATATCTCTTTACATTCTCATAACTAATATAACTGAACCAGGGGCGTAGCCAGACACCCAATTTTGGGTGGGCCTGGGCCCAAGATGGGTGGGCAGTAGAACCTCGCCCAGTCCCACAGGTGATTTGGTCTCTCCTTCTCTCGCCTGCATGCCATATGGTCTCTCATACATCCCCCCTCTCCCGTATACCTTTTAAATAGCAGATTTTTACCAGCAGCGAGCAGCAACTAATACACACTGCTCATGTTGGCCCCACACCCTTCCCTCTTTTGCAACTTCCTGTTTCCACCTAGGCAGAAATACATCAGAGGGAAGGCTGTGGGGCCGGTGCGAGCAGTATGTATGTCACTGCTCACTGCAGGCGAAGATCTGCTACTTACAAGGTATGCAGGAGGGACACTTGTTGGGAGTTTTCGGCTGGTGGGGCTTGAGGATCCCTGCCAGCCACATCATAGGTATGCTGCTACTGGGTGGGCCTGAACTCAAAGTGGGTGGGCCTGGGCCCACCCAAGCCCACCCTTGGCTACGCCACAGAACTGAACATATTCTTGAGAGCACTAGAGCAATACAACCAAAATAACATATCATCAACATTTTCCACTTACTTCCCCCTACCTATCCTACTCCCTCCCTCCCTCCTTCCCACCCCTTATTTCCCAACTTTGGTATGCCAACAGTTTTTATTGTTAACAAATCCAGTTACTCTTTTCCATATAGAATTCCATTAGCAGGTCATACATAACAATATGAGTACATACCGACGGTCATCATATTGTTACAAGTTGCCTCCCCTTCCCCTGCCCCTTATTAAACCCCTAGCCAAAGGCCTCTAGCCAAAATTAGTTATAAGATCTGTATAAGCCCTCGTTCTGGGGGAAGTCTTAGGGCCTGTGTTCTGATGACTCCTTCCCCTATTCCGGAGAGCGTCGCTCTTATTGTGGCTGACTTATACTGCTGAATACGAATCAACCTTATACACTGACTATAACAGGACCTGATAACATTTATGTATGGTTGAGTGTTTATACAAAAACCACCTTAGCTTAACTTCCATGACCACTTAAATTAAAACAACCCAGCCTTCTCCCTCCTATCCTCCCTCTCTACCCACCCTTTTATGTGCCTAAATAAATAAATGGAAGAAGGACTTTTTGATCCCCCTCCCCTCACCCACCCTACTTAAAATCCCCCTACAAAAAAAAAAGGAAGAAGAAACCCCAGTATTGTGGAAACTTCATAGACGGTTGAATATTGGGGTAATTTAAATCACCCATTATTATTGTTGCCCAGTCTGTTTGCGTCCCTAATTTCCTTTAACATTTCTGCATCTGTCTGTTCATCCTGGCCAGGTGGACGATAGTACACTCCTATCACTATCCTTTTCCCCTTTACACATGAATTTCAATCCATAGTGATTCCAAGATGTGTTTTGTTTCCTGCAGAATTTTCAATCTATTTGATTCAAGGCTCTCCATAACATACAATGCTACTCCTCCACCAATTCAATCCACCCTATCACTATGATATAATTTGTACCCCGGTATGACAGTGTCCCACTGGTTATCCTCCTTCCACCAGCAGGCTAATTTTCGAAAGAGAAGGACGCCCATCTTTCGACACAAATCGGAAGATGGGTGTCCTTCTCACAGGGTCGCCCAAATCGGTATAATCAAAAGCCGATTTTGGGCGTCCCCAACTGCTTTCCATTGCGGGGTTGACCAAAGTTCACAGGGGCGCGTCGCGTAGCGAAGGCAGGACTTGGGCATGCCTAACACATGGACGTCCTCGACCCATAATGGAAAAAAAGGGCGTCCCTGATGAGCACTTGGACGACTTTACCTGGTTCTGTTTTTCATACGACCAAGGCACAAAAAGGTGCCCAAACTGACCAGATGACCACCGGAGAGAATTGGAGATGACCTCGCCTTACTCCCCCAGTGGTCACTAACCCCCTCCCACCCTCAAAAAAAAATCTTTCAAAATATTTTGTGCCAGCCTCTATGCCAGCCTCAAATGTCCTACTCAGGTCCATCACAGCAGTATGCAGGTCCCTGGAGTAGTTTTAGTGGGTGCAGTGCACTTCAGACAGGCAGACCCAGGTCCATCCCCACCTACCTGTTACACTTGTTGTGGTAAATGTGAGCCCTCCAAAATCCACCAGAAACCCACTGTACCCACATCTAGGTGCCCCCCTTCACCCATAAGGGCTATGGTAGTGGTGTACAGTTGTGGGTAGTGGGTTTTGGTGGGGGATTTGGGGGGGCTCAGCACACAAGGTAAGGGAGCTATGTACCTGGGAGCAATTTATGAAGTCCACTGCAGTGCCCCCTAGGGTGCCTGGTTGGTGTCCTGGCATGTCAGGAGGATCAGTGCACTACGAATGCTGGCTCCTCCCATGACCAAAGGTCGTTTCTGAGATGGGCATCCTTAGTTTCCATTATTTTCGAAAATCAGAAACGACCAAGTCTAGGGATAACCATCTCTAAGGATGACCTAAATTTCAAGATTTGGGCGTCCCCGACCGTATTATCAAAACGAAAGATGGACGTCCATCTTCTTTCGATAATACGGGTTTCCCCGCCCCTCCATCGGGATGTTTTGCGAGGATGTCCTCAGCAAAACTTGGGCGTCCCTTTCGATTATGCCCCTCCAGGTCTTAGAGATTATATCTAATATTATATCTAATTTTTCATTTAGTGCAATATATTCTAACTCTCCCTTCTTATTTCTTAGGCTCCTGGCATTCGCATATAGACATTTCAAACTAGGTTTGTTGTTTCTGTTTACATCATGCTCAGTACTTGGCAGTATTAATTTGCAATCTTTTGACTGATTTTTATTTTTATTTAAGGACACCTTATCTACTACAGTCTCTTTTGCAACCTTGTTATCAGGATACCCTGTCTTCCCTGTTTTGGTGATATCTTTGCAAGATACCTTATCCTGAACCATGCCTTTTGAGCGACTGTCGGCCTTCCCCCAGTTTCTAGTTTAAAAGCTGCTCTATCTCCTTTTTAAACGCCAGTGCGAGCAGCCCAGTCCCACCCTGATTAAGGTTGATCCCATCCTTTCGGAATAGGCTCCCCCTTCCCCAGAATGTTACCCAGTTCCTAACAAATCTAAAACCCTCCTCCCTGCACCATCGTCTCATCCACGCATTGAGAGTCCGGAGCTCTGCCTCAGGGACGGTCCTAGGGTCTCTGGTGCCCCCCAGCAGACTGAGTTGGCGCCCCCCCCCCCCCAATCTCCTTTCTCTCTTCTCCCACCCTGCCCAGCGATTCTCCTTCGCCCCATCCCCCGCCATACCGCGCCGCCCTTGGTACTTTAAATCTTTAATTTACCTCCGTTCCAGCAGCCACGTCATTTGAAAGCCCTGCCCTTTCTCTAGCCTTCCTTCCCTTCGTGAGTTCATTCCCTCAGAGTCCCGCCCTCGAGGAAATGACATCAGAAGACGGGACTGCGGAACGAACTAACGAAGGGAGGGAAGGCTAGAGACAGGGCAGGGCTTTCAAATGACGTGGCTGCTGGAACTGAGGTAAATTAAAGATTTAAAGCACCAAGGGCGGCGCAGTATGGCGGCGCCCTTGAAGGCAAGCGCCCCCCTGCGGTGCTTACCCTGCTTACCGGGTTTGACCGGCCCTGCTCTGCCTGTCTCTTGGGCCCTGCACGTGCAATGGGTAGCACTTCAGAAAATTCTACCCTAGAGGTTCTGGATTTGAGCTATCTAAGAGCCTAAATTTGGTTCCAGAACCTCTCTCCCACATTTTCCTATGTCATTGGTACCCACATGTACCAAGACAGCCGGCTCCTCCCCAGCACTATCTAAAATCCTATCTAGGTGACACGTGAGGTCTGCCACCTTCGCACCAGGCAGGCAAGTCACCAGGTGATCCTCACGTCCACCAGCCACCCAGCTATCGATATGCCTAATGATTGAATCAGCAACTACAACAGCTGTCCTAACCCTTCCCTTGTGGGTAGCACTTGGAGACATATCCTCGGTACAAGAGGATAGGACATCCCCTAGTGGGCAGGTCCTGGCTACAGGAGTACTTCTACTTCACCAGGGTGATGCTCTCCTTCTAGGAGACCTCCTTCCTCCAAGGTAGCACAAGGGCTACCACGGGCTACCAGACTGGAGGTGGGACTTCTCTACATAGAGGAGACCTCCCTGTAGGTCTCCTCTATGTACCTCTCTGTCTCCCTCAGCTCCACCAAGCAGTGGCGTAGCCACAGGTGGGCCGGGGCCCACCCACTTAGGGCTCAGGCCCACCCAACAGTAGCACACATTTAGCGGTAGCTGGTGGGGATCCAAAGCTCCGTCAGCTGAAGACTTCCGCCTAATGGTAACAAAAATGCTACTCTCAACGATACTGGAACCTGCGCATGCTCAGTTTTCAGCGCATGCCTTCTGCAGACTGCCAAGGTGGAAAGAAGCGTTTTCCTGCCAGCTTAGATATTTTTTTGGTGGTGGTGGTGTGGAGAACACTTGGTGCCCACCCACTTCTTGCCTAGGCCCACCTAAAATCTGTTGTCTGGCTACGCCCCTGCCACCAAGTCTGCTACTCTAGACCCGTTCTCTGAGAGCTAGGAGCTTTTTGCATCGGGCACACATATATAACTGTTCACCATGTGACACTCGATGCAAAAGACTGGATAGCACCCCTCTCGCTACTGGACTGCTGACTGCATCTTAGTATTTTTGAGTTTTTCAATAATTTAAAACTTGCTAAAGTATTAATGGTATTAGCCTAATATAAAAATGGCTTTTAATTTATATGGTATATTGTGAGATTTATTTGTGTTTCCTTCTTAGATGGTCATGAAATATATTTCAAACTCTCTAAGAGCACACCTTGCTTGTTATCCTAATTGAGGGAGGACCCTGACTCAGAGCTACTCTCCCCCCTCCCATCTCCTCTGCTTATTATCTTATCAAAGCCAGGATTCTGAGCCCTGAAGATCCTCTGGGCAAGGAGGGTGGGAAGCAATTAGTTGTTTAGAGACTGATTGAGGGAGGACCCTGACTCAGAGCTACTCTCCCCCCTCCCATGTCCTCTGCTCATTATCTTATCACTGAAAACTGATCTATTACTGATCTCAACAGCTTGAAAGGCAGACCCTCTTCTTAAGTCAGTGAAGCAGTGGCGTTCCTAGCCTGGATGGCACCCGGGGCGGATCGCCGATGCGCCCCCCCCCCCCGGGCGAAATGACACCCCCCCCCGGGTGCACGCTGCTGGGGGGGGGGGGGGTGCCGCGGCGTGCACCTGTCAGCTCCGAAAAGTTCACTAACTTCGTTCATTCACTGCAGCTTCCTCTGCCCCGGAACAGGAAGTAACCTGTTCCGGGGCAGAGGGAGCTGCAGCGAATGAGCGAAGATAGCGAACTCGGAGCCAGGCGCGCGCCGCGGCACCCCCCAGCGGCGTGCACCCGGGGCGGACCACCCCCCACCGCCCCCCCTTGGTACGCCACTGAGGTTAGGTATAATAGGAGAAATAGGAATCACAATGGCATTTAAAGCATGCAGATCTTGCACAGATCTATATGTCTTGCCATCTGCTTTCAACACAGGAAAAATGGGAGTATTACATTCAGAGGTGGTAGGATAAATGACATCTTGATTTAGTAAATCAGCAATGATAGGTCTCATTCCTTCCAGGGTGGATTTTGATAGGGGATACTGTCTGACCCATTGTTTAGGTTTCGAGGGATCAAGTTTAATACGTATAGGTGGTACCCTCCAATCTTCCAATATTCACTCCCAGATAGGCCCACAAGTGAGATGGTAGGTCGTTCACTTCTGGTTTGTGTTACATCAGAGGAAAGAGAGTGCAACTTGGAGCACCAGGGTCATGCCAAGACAGTACAGCATAGGCTTGTTACAAGAAATTGACGGATAGATTATCACTCACCAGCAAGTTCAGATGATATATCTTTTCTCCTGTGGTCACAGGTACTTGAGACAGCTTTCTGTGCGGTATTGGAAGTCCTGCAATGCCTTCAAACTGGATAACAGGCACTGTGGTTACAGCAGAAGAAGTTGCTCCAGAGTCTATAATAAAGGTTGTCTAACAGTGTCCAATATATCCTTCTATTTCCTTAGGGATCAGAGTGAAGGCAGGAAATAGTCATTGTGATTTGTCTATGGTATAGTTAATATCATCCTGATAATAATTAGCAACCATCAAGTAAGGAATATGTTAGTGGGACTGCCACCCCGGTTTACCCTGTGGGTGTAGCATATTACCACCTGAGGAGCTCTCTCGCATCCCCATGTGACTGTTGTGTCTGAGTACCCCCCCCCCCCCCCCCGATGGGGGCAATTACGTTGTAAGTGTCTGGGTTGCCCATATGCATAACAAGTGCGTCCTTGGTTAGACGGGGGAGCAGTTCCCTGTCCCATACCACCTCGGGCTCCTCTGCTTCCTCCCCTTGTATTCTGCTGGAGAGTGGCTATCTGCAAATTTAGCAAAGTTTGGCATTGTTTTTCCTGGTGCCCTTTCTGATCAGCATGGGCAGCCAGTATTTTTTGCTCGCTATGTCGAGCAGCTTCAAGGACTGAATCCAAGGAATGAGTAGGCCAGTCAATCATACAGTTTTCTAACTGATTCTTAACTTCAGGTAAAAATTCATGCACAAAAATAGTCACCAAACCTACAGGGGTATCTGTTCCCTGGGCTACAGAAAAATCCTAGAAGCCCTGGGCTAGAGAATGACACAGGGACAAAGTTTGTCTCCATCCCCGCCCCTTCCCCCCTGGGTTCCATCTGTGTTCCCACCCCATCCCTGCAGATTCTGTCTCCGTCACCACAGCTCTGTCTCCATCCCCACCCCATCCTCGCAGGTTCTGTCCCTGTCCCCTTGGGCTCTGTCCTCATCTGCAGAAGCCTAGAACAATTATGATTTTATAAAGTATAAAAAGGAATAATATACTGTGCAACTATTGTGTATAAATTATAAATAGAAAACAATAATAACAGCGAGCAGCTATTATAACTGTCCTGACCACCACCCTCTACCCTTCCAACCCCAACAATAGCTGATTTCTAATACCCCAAGGAATCCTAAGCCACCCTGTTAAAATGTCCATGGGTACAAAATACAACCTGTTCTGTATGCCCTAGAGGGGAGATATATGCCCTATGAAGCACTGTTATGATTTTTTAATCTGTGGATGAATAAGAAGTCATTGACAATCTCAAGATTCAGTCTAGCTCTCCTGTCTTCTACAGTCCTTCCGGCAATAGAAGATGTTGTCTTAGAAGATGTGCTGGTAGCAGGATGTACAGGATCCCCCATGCAAATTTTGCTAGTTGTGGGCAGCACGTTTGCTTGTTTTTCCAAAAAATCAAAATATTGTTGTCTGCATCACTCAAATATAAACAACAGTCCAGTTCATTAACAGGCTTCAAATTAGAAAATGACATGGGGACAAAGTTTGTCCCCGTGCCTGTTGGCTCTGTCCCCTTATCTGCCTTGTTCCCGCCCTGAACCCGTGGGATCTGTCCCTGTCCCCGCAAACTCTGTCCCCATCCCTGTGGTTACTGTGGGTCCCTGTGTCATTCTCTACCCTGGGCACACCTAGCATGAAAAGTTGTAACACTTTCACCCTTCTCCTGTTTTAGGGACATCAGTTTGCTCCAATCACATACTGGTAAACACATAGCCTTAATACCAGTGGTGTAGCCAGACCTGACATTGTGGGTGGGCACTAGGTGTGAGTAGTGTTTCTTGGGATACTCCTTAATAATGCCTTAGAGTGCACTGGATGATGGATTTCTAAGTAAACAGTCTGTGCAACAGCTCTCCTGCATTAACACAAACCACATACCTAGTTCATGGAACACCGACATTTTATCCCATATCTTAAACTTGACCAAATATGACTGCTATAAGGCAAACATGTCAATGGCACATATCCTTCAAACTTTGCTTTGTAACAAATGCAAATGCCTGATTAAACTGTATTCATAAAACAGGTAAATTCTGAAAATGACGTTTCCATTTAAAAAGCCAGAGAAGTCAGACTCATATAGATCCCCACACAAAGTACATGCACACAGAATCTTTTACATCGGTCACATGCAGAACACAGACCACCCCTTACCAACTGCAGAATAAAAGACAAAAAATTAGAAATCGCAGAGATGCCAAGAACACAGACCACCCCTTACAAATTATAGAATAAAACACAAAAAATTAGAAATCACAGAGATGGCAAATTACCCAGTTCCAGGCTTGAGATGTTGTGCAGTCCTGATTTAAACTTTATAACCCAAATCAGTGTGGGATTTGCAGTGCCTGATTCTGCCCATGGAAATCAGTGCTGCAAGTCCCATAACAATGGGGTGGTCAGAAATGCAGGACTGTCCCAAAATCTCCAGCCTGGAACTGTAGCCCGGCTTCAACCCTGCCCTTCCCCCTCCCCCACAGTTTGGCATTAGCCACGGGAGAAAAGGCAGCGACAGCGATCAAAGTGGCGTACCTAGGGTAGTTGACACCCGGGGCTAGTCATTTTTTAACACCCCCTCCAAAATCCAGTACTAGGCATACCGAAAATACAAAACACTCAGGACCTATAGAGTGTAACCAGGTACCTCTATGTGCAGCCAAGGATAGAACAATCTCCTCCAGCCACAGGCTCCTGGTACAGTCAAGAAATACAAGTCCACCAGCAACTTCAGTCTTAAGGACTTTATTCCATGCAGGTTTCTAATAGACCTGATACACAGGTCCAACAGCAGCATTCGCCTTCAATCTTAAGCACATATAAGCCACCTGAAAGTGTGTGGCAAATAGTCCCCTTTAAGCAGTGTAGGCTATCAGCACCTACCAGGATTCAATACAGGCTCACAGTCAGCTTCAGTCTGGGCTCTTTATCCAGTGCACAATAAACAGTAGTTCAATTCCCAAGACAAACAGTTCAATCAGTTCATCATCCCAGTTAAATCACAAAGCAGCCTTTACTTTCAGGAGGTTTCAATACTTTAGGGACTTCCTCACACCCAAGGGATTTCAGCCTGCTTCAGTACTTTAGGGACCTCTCTTGCCCAAGGATTTTCAGCCTGCAACTGCCTGTCTCCTCCTGAACTGCACTCCTGAGACGCCTTCCCTGCTGCCTAATCAATCCCTGGCTTCTGCTCTCACAACCAATCATTCTCCTTCCATTAGCTTCCCTCACACCCATACCAGCTGAGTTAAGCATTAGACTAATGATGAGCTCCTACACCGAGGGTTTCCAAACACTCTTTCCCCCTAGTGGCAGCCACTCTACACATCCTGCCAGCTTACACCCATATCTTCCCCTATTGCAGCTAGGAGTCCAGTCCAGGTTCTTCCTCTCACCCCCCTGGCTCCTTGCCTGCAATGCCTTCTGGGGCTTGTATTTCAGACTGAAACTGCTTTAACCCAACTATCCTGGATGTGACTTTATCACAAGAGCAATTCTACCATACCATAAGCAGTAATTTCTAAGAGTCACACAAGGAAAAGGAAAGCATCTTAAACACTACTCAATTCACCTATTGTAAAATGAAACCAGACAGAATAGTACAGATCGTCGATCCTGCACAGTCAATGCCAACTGAAAGCCATGTCTTTTTCACAAACACAGATACACCCTAATCCACTATAGAATAAGTAATCATAAACTTTCTATTTAGACAAAAATTAAACTGAACCCCCAAGATGCCAGACTCTGCATACAATGCAACAACACAGAAACAGAAAATGTCCCCTAGTACTGTGCAAAATATAAAGACAGCAGATGTAAATTTGAAAAAAAAAAACCTAACAAATACCAATCACCACTTTACAAATTAACAAATAGAAATAAAATATAGAAAATAAAATAATACCATTTTATTGGACTAATACATTTACCTTTCAGAGGCCAAAACCTCCGTCCTCAGGTCAATGCAGTATAGTGCTGTTATAGTATCCTATTCTGAGCTGAGGAAAGAGGTTTTGTTCTCCGAAAGTCAAAATGTATTAAAATTAGTCCAATAAATTGTTTACATGTTCTATTTATAAACATTTATTAACACATCTACAATACTACTTTATCCTAAAGCAAAAAAATAAATTATATATATTTTATTTACAGTTTGTTGTCTCTGGTTTCTGCTTTCCTCATCTTCTTTTCACCGTCTTCCTTCCATCCAGCATCTGTCTTCGCTCTCTCTCTGCCATCCAGTGTCTGCCCTCTCTGCCGTCCCTTCCATCCACTGTCTGCCCTTTCTCTCTGCCCCTTCAATCTACCATTTGCCCTCCCTCTCCCAGCCATCCAGGGTCTGCCCTCCCTCTTGCTGCCCCTTCTTTTCGGCCCCCAGTTCCAGCCCCATTATCCCACCTGCCCCTAGTTCCAGCCCCAGCCCACATCTCCCATCTGCCCCTCCTTTTCAGCCCCCAGTTTCAGCCCCACTATCCCACCAGTTCCCAGTTTCAGCCCCAGCCCTTTTCTCCCACCAGTCCGGAGCTTCAGCCCCCAGCCACTTCTCCCTGTCCCCTTTTCAGCCGCCAGTCTGCATAGTTTCAGCCCCTGCCCCTTTTCAGCCCCCAGTTCCAGTACTAGCTCCCTTATCCCACCTACCCTCCTTTTTAGCCCCCAGTTCACTTCATCCATATGCCTTGCGTTAGGGCCCCCCTTTTCAGCCCCAGACCCATTCTCCCTCCTGCCCCCTTCTCAGACCCCAGTTCCCTTCTCCCATCTGAGCCCACCCCACCCAAACCCAGTCCCCTTCTCCCATCTGAGCCCCCCTCCCTGACCCAGTCCCCACCTGTTACCAGCTCCGTCAACGGACAGATGACCCTCTTCTCCTGCCACCCGGCACCCAGCCTTAAAAAAAAATCGGTGAAGCGCCTCGCGTCTGCTCTGCTACTGTAAAGCAAGCAAATTGCCTCATCGCGTCGGCCCTTCCCTCACTGTGTCCCACCCTCGTGGAAATAGGAAGTTACGTCAGAGGACGGGACACAGTGAAGGAAGGGCCGATGCGACGAGGCGATTTGCTTGCTTTACAGCAGTAGTGCAAAGCAGACGTGAGGCGCTTCACCAATTTTTTTTTTAAGGCTGGGTGCCGGGTGGCAGGAGAAGAGGGTCGTCAGTCCATAAATGGAGCTGGTAGGCAGGTGGGGATTGTGGCGCCAGCGGAGCTCCCCCCCACCTGCTGACACCCAGGGCGGGGCAGACCGCCCTGCCCTTGGTACGAGGATGTTGGCTGGGTGGGCCTGGAGGGAAAGTGGCTGGGCCTGGGCCCGTCCAGGCCCGCCCGTGGCTATGCCCCTGCTTAATACAGTCTAACAATGAGTTTCTTCTGTACCAAAGGTGCCCAATTGTGGATCGGTGGCAGGTGACTGAAGGGGTTCTCTGCTGGCCAATGTCAATTATCAGCCTTTGTAGGGTGAGTAACCTTGTGGTAATCAGAGGGATTAATAAAAACTGCACACAACAAATTAGTTATGTCTGCCCAGGAATTATTATAGGTTTGCATTATTTGTTGCTAGGATGTTACACATTTGTTAGGGTTTTCTCTAAAATCTGGGAGACCCTTAGCCACATCCAGCACCTCCTTAGGAGACTAATTGATTGGAACGGTCATAGTAGCATCCTGTCCTTCAGGGAATGTCTGCAGTGGGTAGGCTGTGGTATTATTACCAAGAGATCCCAACCCCTTCTTAGGGGTTAGATTTTATACAACAGTATCACTTATTCGACCCTACAAGACATGGTAATGTGCATGTTCTTCTCAAATATTCTCATACTCCAACTCTAGTGCCTGCCTGACTTCCTCTATATCCTGCGATTCAACATTCTTTTCTTTCAACATATCAATTGTTCCCTTTAATAACTGCCAAAAATGATGTTCCCTACCTGCCCACACACCATCCAAATTCTTTCTTAACTTATCCAATAGTTTCTTCAATTGACTTACATTTAACCTACATAAGTTGCCCACATCAGCTCCTAAACGAGAAGCCACCTTTGTTATATCTGACATAAGGTTCACGCACCTAATGTGGTCTGCATCATTTACAAATTCTGCAGTCTCTGGTTGGTTATAAGGGGGAGGTGGCACTGATTGAGCTGACGTGGGGTTAATCTCACATCAGATTTGGATAACTTATACCAGGCCAATGACCCAAGTGTGTTGAAGACATGGTGGGAGGAATTGGATCACTGTCAATGATTGCATGTTTCTTGGCCAGGAAGGATTCATGCTATTAAGTACATAAATATTGCCATACTGGGACAGACCAAAGGTCCATCAAGCCCAGCATCCTGTTTCCAACAGTGGCCAATCCAGGTCACAAATACCTGGCAAGATCCTGAAAAAGTTCAATGCATTTTATTCTGCTTATCCCAGAAATAGCAGTTGGTTTTCCCCAAGTCAATTTAATAATGCTCTATGAACTTTTCCTTTAGGAAGCTGTCCAGACCTTTTTTTAAACCCCGCTAAGCTAACCACCATTACCACATTCTCTGGCAATGAATTCCAGAGTTTAATTACACGTTGAGTGAAGAAAACTTTTCTCCAATTCATATTCAATTTACTGCTTTGTAGCTTCATTGCATGCCCCTTAGTCCTAGTATTTTTGGAAAGAGTAAACAAACGATTGACGTCCACCCGTTCCACTCCACTCATTATTTTATACACCTCAATCGTATCTCCCCTCAGCCGTCTTTTCTCTAAGCTGAAGAGCCCTAGATGCTTCAGCCTTTCCTCATAGGGAAGTTGTCCCATCCCCTTTATCATTTTCATCGCCCTTCTCTGTACCTTTTCTAATTCTACTATATCTTTTTTGAGATGCGGCGACCAGAATTGAACACAATATTCGAGGTGCAGTCGCACCATGGACCAATACAAAGGCATTATAATGTCCTCAATTTTGTTTTCAATTCCTTTCCTAATAATACCTAACATTGTATTTCCTTTCTTAGCTGCCGTAGTACACTGAGCAGAGCAGTGGCGTAGCTACAGGTTGGCCTGGGTGGGCTACAGTCCACCCAATTTGAACTCAGGCTCACCCAAAATTGTGGCACTCTTGCTGTGGCTAGTGGGAATCCTTCTCCTCAGGCAGCCAATGCTCTTCCAAATGGCATCTGGCACCACACACTGGCCCCTCTGCACATGCTCAGTTGTCACCCATGCGGAAGCATGTACGGACTACTGGCAGCAGCGTCAGCTCAAGTTAAGTGCTGCCAGCTGCTGTTTGGAAGGAGGAGGAAATCTTCAGCTGGTGCAGTTTGGGAATCCCCACCAGCTCAGGTATTTAATATTTTGTGTTTGAGGGTAGGGAGAGAGGCAGAATGCAGAGCTTAGGGGGGCCAGGAGGGGCTCAATTCCATGCCCATCCATTTTGGCCTCAGGCCCACCCAAAATTGTCTGTCTGGCTACGCCCCTGATCCATACTAAGATTGCAAAACTGCCCTGGCCCAGAAGTAAGAACTTGTTGGTAAAAGCCACAATGAATGAATGGCAGTTTTATTTGGAGAACAGTGGAGTCAGAGTTTAACACATTATAATGAAGGACACAGACTTTCTGTCTTGACTGTCGGAGGGTTATTTCAGGAATGGGTGGCAAAAGGGATTACAATGGTTAGGAATGTGTTAGAGAAGGGGGGAGGCATGTTAAGCTATTTGCCAGCTCCATTTAGTGCACCACGTTTCTCATAGGCAATTGTATGTGCTTTTGCACTTAAGACATGATGTCAGGTTCCTAAAATGGGATTTAGAAATGATATGGAGATGAGCAGATGTTCATAGAGAATAAGTAACATGGGTAAAGGCAGAAACTCAGTTTCACAATAGTATGCACACTGTGCATGACTGCTAATACAAATTTGAAGGAGTTGGAAGGGTGAACAAAGGGAACTGGGTGGTGAAGTGTCTATAAGAGATATTCAGTGCTTTTTCCAAAATATGCACATTACAACTGTGAATGAAATGGAAAATACAGTTCAAAATAAGCCATCGTTGTTACATAGAAAGTGTAAAGTGGCACAGGATGGGATGACCGAGAAGACAGACTTTGATAAGTATGAAATGGAGAAGGGAAGCCTCATACTTAAAACAGTAACATCCTATATAATAAAACTCACCCTCAACGTTCTGAGGACACTGACGTCACTGTCTGTGCCTCCGGGCACTTTAGGTTCGAAGGGTTCGTGGTGGTGAAGCCACCGAATCTCACTGTGTTGGGGCCCCGCCCTCGCATCAAACGTGATGACGTTGAGGGCAGAGCAATGGCGTCAGTGGCTTCACAAACAACGACTCAGCACATTGAAGGTGGCGTTGGCGTGCATTGACGAGTTCCGCAACAATGGCGGTCAGTGCCTTCACAACGCCAAAGGGGTGAGCAGGGAGGGAGGGAGGGCGGGTTCGGGAGGAAAACCTTGCTAGGGCCCGCTTCATTTGCGCCTGAAACGGGCATGTTTTAGTAGTAGTAAATAACGGCCCAGAAAGATGGCCAGAGTTGTACTTACAATTCCAGGTCTGTTATCCCCCTTTGTCATTAGGATTGTAGCTGATGCCAAATGCAGTCTAACCCCATTATGCCTCTTTTATTTCTTATGTGAAAGTTTTTAGGGTGTAATAGCTGACGATAATATTCAGCTGGCTGTGGCTAGCTAAATTAACCCTGGATATTCAGTGCCAGCCAGTGTGTGGCACTGGCACTGAGTATCTGGTGCTAATTTCAGTGAGGCTGGCTGCCAGAGCTTACATTGGACCTGATTGAGATTCAGCTGGGGCCCACATAAGACAATTATGCAGGGCCCAGATGAATATTGGCTGGGACCCGCAGAACTATAGAATAGATGACTGGAGTCTTCCAAGTAGAGAATGACACGGGGTTGGGGATAAGCAGTAAACTGTGGGGATGGGGACAGAGCCCAATGGGCAGGAATTGGGACAGAACCCACAGGGTGTTTCTCCATATGTCATTCTCTAAAAGCTTGAGACTAGCCTTAACAGGATGTTCCAACTAGATGAAACAGCATCTTTAAAATGCTAGTATCAATATGTAAAAACTTAGCACATCTTGGACAACTGGCAACTGAATTCAATGATACGAAAAACTGCAGAATCAGCTTGTGGACACTCAAAGAAGTTATATGGAAATACTTTTAAAACAAATAGGAGGAAATATTTTTTCACTCAATTAATAGTTAAGCTGTGAAACTCTTTGCCAGAGGATGTAATAACAGAGGTTAGCATATGTGAGTTTTAAAAAAGGTTTGGACAAGTTCCTGGAGGAAAAGTCCATAGTCTGCTATTAAGACAGACATGGGGAAGCCATTGCTTGCTCCAGGATTGGTAGCATGGAATGTTGTTACTATGGGTTTCTGCCAGGTATTGTGAGCTGGCTTGGCCACTGTTTGAAACAGGATACTGGGCTAGATGGATCATTGGTCTGTCCCAGTATGGCTATTCTTATGTTTTAAGCACATCATTTGTGACTTGTCTGCATTTGTTGTGGCAACAAGACTCCTACCATCTGCCATGTCCTTCCATCACTTGCCCAGTTGCTCAGGCATCTTACTGTTAATGTAACAGATTCATTCATTGTTGCTGGCATCAAAGAGCATTTTCAACACTTAACTGACACAGGGGCATTTTCGAAAGAGAAGGGTGCCCATCTTCCGACACAAATCGGGAGATGGGCGTCCTTCTCTCAGGGTCGCCCAAATCGGCATAATCAAAAGCCGATTTTGGGCATCCTCAATTGCTTTCCATCGCGGGGACGACCAAAGTTCCTGGGGGCGTGTCGGCAGCATACCGAAGGCGGGACGAGGGCGTGCTTAAGAGATGGGCATCCTCGGCCGATAATGGAAAAAAGAAGGGCATCCCTGATGAGCATTTGGCCGACTTTACTTGGTCCATTTTTTTTCATGACCAAGCCTCAAAAAGGTGCACGAACTGACCAAATGACCACCGGAGGGAATCGTGGATGACCTCCCCTGACTCCAACAGTGGTGACTAACCCCCTCCCACCCTGAAAAAAAGAACTTTAAAAACTTTTTTTGCTAGCCTAAAATGGTCCATCGCAGCACTATGCAGGTCCCTGGGAGGGGAGGTATGTGTGTGTCAGCAGAGGCATAGCGAGGGCGTGGACGTCCTTCTTTCAAACATTTTGGACGTCCTGAACTGCCCCCCCCCCCCCCCACAGGGACAGCCAAATTTCAAAGGAGTGGAGTGGAGGAGTGCCCTAGTGGTTAGAGCATTGGTCTTGCAATCCAGAGGTGGCCAGTTCAAACCCCACTGCTGCTACTTGTGATCCAAAATCCAAATAAATAAAGGGGGTGCCAGAGGCATAGCAGGCATGGACATCCTTCTCACAGAAACATCATATTTTGGACATCCTCAACTGCCATCGCAGGGATGGAGGCATAGCGAAGGACATCCTTAACTGCCTTTGCATAGCAAAGGACGTCCTTCACCTATACTCTTAAAAAGAAAAAGACATCCCTGACAAGCACTTGGACATTTTCACCTGGACTTGTATTTTTCTAAGGTTGTAGATGGCACTTTATTTAAGGTTGTAGACAGCTATTATACATGCCGCTTGTCTGCATGTATGAAGCCGTCTTTGGCATGTGCAGAGCAGCCATGCATAATGCTTGGCTGCTCTGCACTGGCTTCCCCTCCTTAGGAAGGAAATCGTGTGCAAATGAGCTAACAGTGAGCAGCTCATTTGCATGCGATTTCCTTCATGCATGCCTGTTCCTTTTCGAATCGCTAAGGGAAGGGCTTTTTCCGTTCAATTAGTGCATCAGTTAGTCCACTGCAGTGCCCCCTAGGGTGCCCGGTTGGTGTCCTGGCATGTCAGAGGAACCAGTGCACTACGAATGCTGGCTCCTCCCACGACCAAATGAGTTGGATTTGGTCATTTTTGAGATGGGTGTCCTCGGTTTGCATTCGCCGAAAATCGGGGACGACCATCTCAACATTTAGGTCGACCATCTCTAAGATCGACCTAAATGTTGAGATTTGGAAATCCCCGACCGTATTATTAAAACGAAAAATGGACGCCCATCTTGTTTTGATAATACGGGTTTCCCCACCCCTTCGCAGGAACGTCCTGCAAGGACACTCTCAGGAAAACTTGGGCGCCCCGTTTGATTATGCCCCTCTTATTTTCCTCTTCATCCACTACACAGTATTGGTTTTCTTCTAGACCTATGTCTGAAAGACAATCTAATTATCTTCTTAGATGATGTAAAAACACAGGCATAGGTGCCCGGTATAAGAGGCTTGGACAGGCTAAGCCTCCCCTGCTGTACTCTGAGGTGTTTAAATTGTCGATTTACCTCCATCCTCACAGCAGGAGCTGCAGTGAAAGCCCTCTAGCCTTGTCCAGTTGTAGAAATTGGTTTATAGTTTGTTTACCTTACTGCTGGGAGAGCGGGGGGGGGGGGGGGGGTGTTGGCTGGAGGTGTCCTGGGTTGCCAGAGAGATATTTAACGAGGATGACTTCCTGACCTGCACTGAGGACAGATAGCAGCAGAATCAGATACTGGACCAGCATGATCAGAAAAAGTCACCAGACAACAAAGGTAGAAAAGATCATTTTATTTTCATTATAGTGTTTGGAATATGTCCACTTTGAGAATCAGGTGCTCAACATTAAAAGTTTATATTTATTTACGGCATTTTATCCCACATTAAACAAGAATTAGGGTGTTTTTTTTTTTAGTTACATTTGTACCCCGCGCTTTCCCACTCATGGCAGGCTCAATGCGGCTTACATATTGTATACAGGTACTTATTTGTACCTGGGGCAATGGAGGGTTAAGTGACTTGCCCAGAGTCACAAGGAGCTGCCCGTGCCTGAAGTGGGAATTGAACTCAGTTCCTCAGGACCAAAGTCCACCACCCTAACTGTGGCTCTACATGAGAATTGTGATGATATGATCCCTTGTTTCATATTGTTGACGGTCTGCATTTTCCGTATGGGTGGTATATTGGTGTATTAGGTTCTGCCCAGTGTAATATTTATGGTACAGTAAGGTTCTGAGTGTGTTTTTGCACAAAGTTGTGCATAGTGTTTTGTAGTTGAGCGATTGTGCTTAGAATATGCTTTGAGCAACCACTTTTTTCTTTGACATATGATACATATCTAATATCTAAATTTAATAAAAGGTATTAATTGTGATTATTTTTTTTTATTTATTCTGTGTGGTATCAATTATGTATATAAGCTCCGCCCCATGGCTCCACCCCCTAACCCCACCCCCTTTAGCCTCCCCAAACAGTTGGGCCACCGACCGCCTATGAACACAGGCAAATAAATCTTTGAGAAAGCTGTACCAAAACCAGATCGAAATGGAAGGCTCAAGTCCATCAACATCAACAACTCAGGATTCTTCACAATCTACATTCCCAAAACGGTCACATCTGTGGAAGAGCCCCCTCCAAAAGAATGAAAATGGATGATAGCATTTTTCTGAGTGACTTTTATGGAACAATGCCTCATTTGAAGACTATTGTTAATGAATTGGACAGTTATTTATGTTCGAGTGATGCAGATGACAATGTTTTGATTTTTTGGAAAAACAAGCAAAAGTGCTGTCCAAAACTGGCAAAACTTGCACAGAGGATTCTGTGCATTCCTGATACCAGCATGGCTTCTGAGGAGACATTTGCTATTGTGGGAAGGACTGTGGAGGACAGGAGAGCTAGACTGAATCCTGAGATTGTTGATGACTTATTATTCATCCATAGTGCTTCATTCATAGGGCATATTTCTTCCCCACTAGGGCATTCAGAGCAGGTTTATTTTGTTGGGGTTGGAAGTGTAGAGGGTAGCGGGGGGGGGGGGGGGTATTTCAGTTGCCCATTGTTATTATTGTTTTCTATTTGTGATTTATAAACAACAGTTGCACAGAATATTGTTCCTTTTTATACTTTAATAAAAAAGATTTAAATATAAAATCATAAGTGTTTGAGGCTTGTGCAGATGGGGACAGAGCCTGTGAGAACGGGGACAAACTTTGCCCCTGTGTCATTCTCTACCACTGAGCCCCTCCAGAAACAGCCTCCCTTCTCCTATTTACCCTCCCCCTTGAGTAAGGGCTCACTTTCCCCTCCCAATCTTGATAGGCCCCCCTGGCCTCCCTCTTTTCCATGGTTGTCCAGTGAGGGTGATGGCGGCAAGAGCAAAGCCCACTCGCCCCTGCCCCTTGCGGCTGCCAAAAGAAAATGGCTGCCGCAACCTCTCACCAACTCCATCCATCTCCCCCAAGACACTCTCAAAACTCCTTAAGCCTAGCTGGTAGTAGGACCCCTCCCCCTTTTCTCCATTTAAGTCACCTTAGTGTTGCTCCAAGAATGCAGCACTATGCTATCTGGGCTGATTACTTCCAGCATAGCTAGCCTAGCATTGTCATATAAACACACAGCACCAACTTGCAAGCAGGTAAGGGGGAGTCCTGGTTCAGCATGGGAAGTTTAAAGGGGGTCCTGGGCCAGACAGGCTGACTAGAGGCTCAGAGTTATGTATTGAGATACAAATTCAGTAGGAGGTAGGCAAGATCCAGGCCCAATCCAATCAAATTGTAGTTGGTGGATAGAGGGGGCCCCCAGATCCACCCTAATTTTTGTAAACATGAAACAAAACTGACAGCGATAACAGAAAATCTAACACAATTTATTTATTATTTTAGATTTTGCTCACACCTTTTTCAGTAGTAGATCAAGATGAGTTACAGTCAGGTATACTGGATATTTCTCTGTCCCAGGAGGGCTCACAATCTAAGTTTGTACCTGAGGCAATGGAGAGTCAAGTGACTTGCCCAAGATCACAAGGAGCAGCAGTGGAGTTTGAACCTGGCACCTCTGGATTCAGGGCCGTGCTAACACGGTAAGCGAGGTAAGCATGGCAGGGGGGCGCTTCCTTCTGGGGGGCGCCGCCGCACCATGCTCACCTCGCTCGCCTTCCCGCAACATCCCTTTTCTTTTTTTTTCTTTTTAAATTTACCTCCGTGGTGGCGGTTCCGGCAGCGCAGCGTCAGGGAAGGAGGCGGCGCTCCCGACGTCTAGCCTTCCCTTCGCTGTGTTCCGCCTTCTTCTGACGTCAGAAGAAGGCGGAACACAGCGAAGGGAAGGCTAGCCGTCGGGAGCGCCGCCTCCTTCCCTGACGCTGCGCTGCCGGAACCGCCACGGAGGTAAATTTAAAAAGAAAAAAAAAAGAAAAGGGATGTTGGGGGGGAGAGAAGAGGGTGGGCAGTTGAACAATGGGAGCGGGAGGGCAGGGGAGAAACGACAGCATGGATGCGAAGGGGGGGGCCATGGATGCGAAGGGGGGGGAGAAGAGGGCGGGCCAGGCTGGGACATGGGAGAGAGAGGAGCATGGATGCGAGGGGGGGTCATGGAAGGGAGAGAGGGGAATTGCTGGAAAAGGATGAATGGAGGGGCAGGGGACAGAGGAGCATGGATGGGCATGGATTGGGAGGGCAGGGCTCAGGGAGAGAGGGAAATTGCTGGAAAAGGATGAATGGAGGGGGCAGGGGACAGAGGAGCATGGATGGGCATGGATTGGGAGGGCAGGGCTCAGGGAGAGAGGGGAATTGCTGGAAAGGGATGAATGGAGGGAGCAGGGGACAGAGGAGCATGGATGGGCATGGATTGGGAGGGCAGGGCTCAGGGAGAGAGGGGAATTGCTGGAAAAGGATGAATGGAGGGGGCAGGGGACAGAGGAGCATGGATGGGCATGGATTGGGAGGGCAGGGCTCAGGGAGAGAGGGAAATTGCTGGAAAAGGATGAATGGAGGGGGCAGGGGACAGAGGAGCATGGATGGGCATGGATTGGGAGGGCAGGGCTCAGGGAGAGAGGAGAAATTGCTGGACATAGAGGGGAGGGAAGAGAGATGAAGGAGATGAAATGAGGGAAAAGGAAGAGAGGAGAAAAACTGCACATGGATGAAGAAAATAGGCAGAAGCTGATGACCAGAAATGAAGAAGAAAGGAGGAAAGGAAAGAAATAAATGGAAAGGAAGCCCTGGAAACAGAGTTAAGAGGACAGATAGCAGCAGAATCAGATACTGGGCCAGCATGATCAGAAAAAGAAAGTCACCAGACAACAAAGGTAGAAAAAAAATCATTTTATTTTCATTTTAGTGTTTGGAATATGTCCACTTTGAGAATTTACATCTGCTATCTTATTTTGCAATGTATAGCAATTTCTTTCTAAGAATATTGCTGACAATTCCTGTCAGTGTGGCAAGTGGTGAGCGATCATTTTCACGGGGGGGGGGGGGGGGGGGGCGCCGCCGCCGCCGCCGCCAACTGATAGTCTGCAGGGGGGCGCCACAGACCCTAGGCACGGCCCTGTCTGGATTACAAGACCAGTGCTCTAACCACTAGGCCACTCTTCCACTCCAATGCAAGGACAATTAACAAAAGAACAGAAAGTAAACTATTTTTTCTCTGCAAATCTCTAGTGTACAGCCTGGTACTTCAAGCCACACCCCTGTTCCAGCCTTACTGTCTTTTGATTCTTTTCTCAACATGGCAGCTATTTCTGCCATGAGACCTCTATATATGGAATTCTCATATATTCATAATGTCTTCCTCTCTGTCCTCACACTGTAATCTTGATGAGACAAGCTGTTCTGGGTCAGCGGAGGGGGAAGGGGGGGGGACAGACTGCAAAAACACCAGCAGGAGGTCTGTGTAGACAGTACTGCTGAATTCCAGGCCACAAGTTTGTGTGACCCTAAATTTAGCAGCTGTCAGAACATTTGTCCCCAGTTTTCCAAAGCAACCAGCATGTTCACCTCATACAACTGCAATGGGTCAAATTTGACAGCACTGGATTAACTGTTCACTATATACAACACAGATGCACAAAGGCTAAGGAAAAAGCAGCTCTCCTTCAAAATACACACTAATTCCAACTTTTTACAGGGAACACATGATTTTAGGATAAGGAAGAGACAACTCTTTAACACTACACTTTAATACTCATTGTCCCCTGTTTTTCAAGATTCTGCAGCAAGAGTGCACATGTTAATTATGTGGTATTATTGCAGACATGTACATATATTTGCATATTGAAGTATGATTTTGTAAATGTATTTATAAATAAAGTCATTTTATCTGGCATTTTTTGTGTACCAAATTAATTTATTTGGTATTTTTTTTGTGTGTGGAGGGGGGTGGAGTGGAAAGAGAAGATAAGTACATAAGTGTTGCCATATTGGGACAAACCAAAGGTCCATCAAGCCCAGTATCCTGTTTCCAACAGTGGCCAATCCAGGTCAAAATTACCTGGCAAGATCCCAAAACAGTACAATACATTTTATGCTGCTTATCCCAGAAATAAGCAGTGGATTTTCCATTTTAATAATGGCATATGGACTTTTCTTTTAGGAAGCTAGCCAAACCTTTTATAAACCCCGCTAAGCTAACTGCTTTTACCACATTCTCTAGCAATGAATTCCAGAGTTTAATTACACATTGAGTGAAGAAATATTTTCTCAGATTCATTTTAAATTTACTACTTTGTAGCTTCATTGCGTGCCCCCTAGTCCTAGTATTTTTGGAAAGAGTAAACAAGCGATTCACATCTATCTACCCATTCCACTCCACTCAGTATTTTATATATCTCTATCATATCTCCCCTCAGCCGTCTTTTCTCCAAACTGATGGACCCTAGCCATTTCAACCTTTCCTCATAGGGAAGTCATCCTATCCCCTTTATAATTTTCCTCGCCCTTCTCTGTACCTTTTCTATTTCCACTATATCTGTTTATTAGATGTGGTAACCAGAATTGCACACAGTATTCAAGGTGCGGTCACACCATGGAGTGATACAAAGGCATTATGTTTCAATAATTTTTATTGATGACTTAAGAAATCAGCCAATACAATTATTTAGGAAACAGTCAAATTCAAATCACAAGAAAAGAAGAAGTTCTTCCACATTTTGATTCTCCAATCATTATCATCAACTCTTTTATCATTTTATATCCCCCCTCCCCCCTCCCTTTATGGTTCCATAAATTTTATTGGAGAGGCAGAAAACATTTTTTAACATACAAATGAGTCTAAGTAATTAACTAACACTGTATACTGAATGTTTTGTTCGGCATAACTCGTTACCCTTCATCCAACAACGAATGGTTCTCAGCTATCAAGCCTACCCGAATGACTCTTCCTTAACTTTTTACAGTTCTCCCCCTATGCTTCACCCCCCTCTCCTCTCCCCCCAACAACCCCCCCCCCAAATGCAGCATTTAGTCACAGTCCTCTTACTCTAACTGCTGTAGTAGCGCCTGGTGCCTGTGTAGTTTACATGTTCATTATGTGCCCTCTGGCATAGGGTGTCAGTGTGAGCCAAAACGGCATCCAGCATTTCCAAAACGTCCTGGCGCTTGATGGTCTCCGAGTTCGCAGACTCGTTCGTTCTGTGATACAAAGGCATTATAACATCCTCGTTTTTATTTTCCATTCCTTTCCTAATAATACCTAACATTCTATTTGCTTTCTTTGCTGCCGCAGCACACTGAGCAAAGGATTTCAAAGAATTGTCAATTATGACGCCTAGATCCTTTTCCTGGTTGGTGACTTCTAATGTGGAACCTTGCATCACGTAGCTATAGTTCAGGTTCCTCTTTCCCACATGCATCACTTTGCACTTGCTCATAGTAAACATCATCTGCCATTTGGATGCCCAGTCTTTCAGTCTCATAAGGTCGTCTTGCAATTTTTCACAATCCTCTTGCTATTTGAATAACTTTCAGGCTCATTTTTTAAAGAGAAGGACGCCCATCTTCAAACACAAATAGGAAGATGGATATCCTTCTCACAGGGTCGCCCAAATCGGTATAATCGAAAACTGATTTTGGGTGTCCCCAACTGCTTTCTGTTGTGGGGACGACCAAAGTTCATGGGGGCGTGTCGGAGGCGTAGATAAGGCGGGACTTGGGCATGCCTAACACATGGACGTCCTCGACCCATAATGGAAGTCCCTGACGAGCACTTGGACGACTTTACCTGGTCCTGTTTTTCTTACGACCAAGGCAGGAAAAGGTGCCCGAACTGACCAGATGACCACCGGAGAGAATCGAGGATGACCTCCCCTTTCTCCCCCAGTGGTCACTAACCCCCTTCCACCCTCAAAAAAAATCTTTAAAATATTTTGTGCCAGCCTCAAATGTCATACTCAGGTCCATCACAGCAGTATACAGGTCCCTGGAGCAGTTTTAGTGGGTGCAGTGCACTTCAGGTAGGCGGACCCAGGCCCATCCCCCCTACCTGTTACACTTGTGGTGGTAAATGTGAGCCCTACAAAACCCACCACAAACCCACTGCACCCACATCTAGGTGCCCCCCTTCACCCATAAGGGCTATGGTAGTGGTGTACAGTTGTGGGTAGTGGGTTTTTTTTTTGGGGGGGGGGTGGGGGGCTCAGCACACAAGGTAAGGGTGCTATGTACCTGGGAGCAATTTATGAAGTCCACTGCAGTGCCCCCTAGGGTGCCCGGTTGGTGTCCTGGCATATCAGGGTGACCAGTGCACTACAAATGCTGACTCCTCCCACGACCAAAGGGCTTTCATTTGGTCGTTTCTGAGATGGGCGTCCTTGGTTTCCATTATCGCCGAAAATCAGAAACGACTAAATCTAGGGACAACCATCTCTAAGGATGACCTAAATTTCAAGATTTGGGTGTCCCCGACCATATTATTGAAACAAAAGATGGACGTCCATCTTGTTTTGATAATACGGGTTTCCCCGCCCCTCCATCAGGATGTTTTGCGAGGACGTCCTCAGCAAAACTTGGGTGTCCCTTTCGATTATGCCCCTCTTGGTCTTCCTTCCTCTTTTTTTAATAAATGGAATATATTTGGCCTGGGCTTCCAGGATGGTATTTTTGAACAGCATCCATGCCTGATGCAAATTTTTGACTTTTGCAGCTGCTCCTCTAAGTATTTTTTTCACCGTTCTCATTTTAGCATAGTCTCCTTTTTGAAAGTTAAATGCTAATGTATTGGATTTCCTGTGTGTACTTACTCCAGAGCTTATATCAAATCTGATCATGTTATGATCACTGTTATCAAGAGGCCCCAGCACCATTACCTCCTGCACCAGATCATGTGCTCCACTAAGGACTAGGTCTAGAATTGTTCTGCCTCTTGTTGGCTCCTGAACCAGCTGCTCCATAAAGCAGTCCTTGATTCCATCAAGGAAGTTCACCTCTCTAGCATGCACTGAAGTTACATTTATCCAGTCAATATCGGGGTAATTGAAATCACCCATTATTATTGTGTTCCCCAGTTTGTTAGCCTCCCTAATTTCTGATAACATTTCTACATCTGTCTCTTCATCCTGGCCATGGAATTTCAATCCATAGGAATTCCAAGATGTGTTTCGTGTCCTGTAGAATTTTTAGTCTATTCGATTCAAAGCCCTCCTTAATATACTTTGTTTGTCAAAGTGCAGGGCCATGCCAATGCGGTAAGTGGGGTAAGCAAGGCAGGGGGGTGCCTGCCTTCGAGGGGCGCTGCTGCCCTGCGGTCCCTGCCTTCCACTCACTTGCAAAATCTTTTGCCTGAAGTTGCGATCGCCCCTGCCCTCCTTTTCATGGCAAACTGGAAGTGAAAGCAACGCAGCGGTATTCACTGAGGCAGGCAGGCTCTTCAAGTTATTTGAGAGAATGCAACCAAATTGCTATATATGCTGTGGTTTGGGGCTAACTCCTCACTCAGGGTGAGCTTCAGAGCTTGAACAGCATTCAAATTAAAGAGAACCTGAAATTTTAAAAGTGCTAAAAATAAGTTTTAAAAGTATTTGTATTAAATCTAATTGCAGAATTCAGGTGCTGGGAGTCTGTACTTGGTTGTCATATGCTCGGATTTGTTTAAATCATATGCAAATTAGTCCGTTTTTGGGAGGTTCTCATTTGCATATTTATGAATAAAAAATTATGGAAGTGTTTACAGCCTTAATGTTAGGGCATGGCTCTGATCAAAAGTGTGAAGTTTGGTCCAAAAACGAAGGGTTTATCTAGTGTTTTTCACTAAAACTTCCCATTACAGTGTCTGTATGTTAATCTGCATTCAAATAGAGCTCTCTGATTGGATGATCAGCTTCTGTTAGAAATCTGCCGGGAAGGGAACAGAGTGAGACAGCAACTGTTTGGCCAAGAGAGACATGCAGCTGTGAGTTCCTGTGTGTGTTGACTGAAATTATAAAAGACTGCCAGATTATGTGGTAAATGAGAAAATATGAATGAAAAGAGGTTGGTGGAGATTGAAGTTTGAGGTTTCTCTAGTGAGAAAAGGTTCTGAATATTTCAGGATTACTTGAAGTTTATGAAGAATAGAAAAGGGTGAATTTCAGTTTAAGAGTGTTTAAATCCTATAAGCTATATAAAGGCTAGGTAGATTTAAGTGACTGTAAGCAAGGAAACCTTAATATTTGATCTGAGATAGTTGATCAGAGATAAATGTTTGATCTACTACTACTACTACTTAGCATTTTTATAGCGCTGCCAGGGTTACGCAGCGCCGTACAAGTTTAGACAAGGGGAAGGACAGTCCCTGCTCAAGAGAGCTTACAATCTAAAGGTAATAAGCTATGTAGTCAGTGTATGTATCTGGAATGGGGAAGGTGGTTAGGCGCCAAAAGCAAGAGAGAAGAGATGGGCCTTGAGTAAGGACTTGAAAATGGGCAGGGAGGGCGCACGGCGTATGGGCTCAGGAAGTCTGTTCCAGGCATAAGGTGAGGCGAGGCAGAAGGGGCGGAGTCTGGAGTTAGCGGTGGTGGAGAAGGGTACAGATAGGAGTGATTTGTCCTCAGAGCGGAGGTTACGGGTGGGAACATAAGGGGAGAGGAGGGTAGAGAGGTAATGGGGGGCTGCAGATTGAGTGCACTTGAAGGTCAATAGGAGAAGCTTGAATTGTATACGGTAGTGGATCGGGAGCCAGTGAAGCGACTTGAGGAGAGGGGTGATATGAGAGTATCGGTTCACGCGGTAGATAAGACGTGCGGCGGAGTTTTGGACAGATTGAAGGGGGGATAGGTGGCTAAGCGGGAGGCCAGCGAGGAGAAGGTTGCAATAGTCAAGACGAGAGGTAACGAGTGAGTGGACGAGAGTTCGGGTGGTCTGTTCAGAAAGGAATGGGCGAATTTTGCTAATATTATAGAGGAAGAAGCGACAGGTCTTAGCTGTCTGCTGGATATGGGCAGAGAAGGAGAGGGAGGAGTCGAAAATGACTCCAAGATTGCGGGCTGAAGAGACGGGGAGGATGAGGGCATTGTCAACAGAGACGGAGAGTGGGGGAAGAGGAGAAGAGGGTTTGGGTGGGAAGACAAGGAGCTCAGTCTTAGCCATGTTCAGTTTCAGATGCCGGTTGGACATCCAGGCAGCGATGTCGGAGAGGCAGGCTGAAACTTTGGCCTGGGTTTCGACTGTGATGTCGGGAGTGGAGAGGTAAAGCTGGGTGTCATCAGCATAGAGATGGTACTGGAATCCATGTGATGAGATCAAGGAGCCCAGGGAAGAGGGACCCCAACAGAGAGCGGGACGGGGGTGGAAGAAGAGCCATTAGAAAATACTCTGAAGGTGTGATGGGAAAGATACGAGGAGAACCAGGAAAGGACGGAGCCCTGGAATCCAAATGAGGACAGTGTGTCAAGAAGTAACTTATGATTGACGGTGTCAAAGGCGGCAGATAGGTCGAGGAGGATGAGTATGGAATAGTGACCTTTGGATTTGGCAAGGAACAGGTCATTGCAGACTTTAGAGAATGCTGTTTCTGTTGAGTGTAGTGGACGAAAGCCGGATTGAAGCGGGTCGAGGACGGCCTGAGAGGAGAAGAATTCAAGGCAGCGGCTGTGGACAGCACGTTCAAGTAATTTGGAGAGGAAGGGTAGAAGAGAGATGGGGCGGTAGTTGGAGGGACAGGTGGGGTCAAGCGATGCTTTTTTGAGAAGTGGTGTGATTACAGCGTGCTTGAAGGTGTCAGGGAACGTAGCAGTGGAGAGAGAGAGGTTGAGGATGTGACAGATTGAGGGGTTAACTGTAGGAGAGATGTTGGTAAGCAGGTTGGTGGGAATGAGATCAGAGGAACAGGTGGTGCACTTAGAGGAAGAAAGAAGGCGAGCAGTTTCCTCTTCGGTGATCTGAGGGAAGGAGGAGAAGGAGGCCAGGTTAGGTTTGTTGAGCCTTTGGTGCAAAGGAGATTAGAAAAAGAATCTTTGGAAACTAAGAGGACTTTGCTCACATTTTGAATTAGCATTCCCATTTTGAGTTGGAAATCTTTGAAGTGTTATGAAAATACATTTTGCTTTAATGAAATTGCTAAACTTTAGAGTCAGAGACTTATCAATGAGGGATACATACAGTGCTATTTTTTCCTGAGGTCCGGCTTACTTGCCTGCTCCCTTCTGTTCCTGCTCTGCTAGACGGAGGAGGGGGGGGGGGCGCCAACTGATAGTCTGCAGGGGGGCACCAGAGACCCTAGGCACGGCCCTGTCTAAGTGCTTTGAAAATGAGCACCATAGTAACCTATGGAACTTTGTAAATCTAAGTACTTATTAGTGATTGATATTGGGAAAGGGAGAGGGGGATAGAGAATAGGAAAAGGATAAGCGATCTGCGGCAGAGGGAAGATGGTGGAATCTCAGCAAAGGGAGGGAGAGAATCTCAGAGAAGCAAAACATGAGACATCACAGATAAAAGAGAAGGAGGCACAGAGGAAAGAAATGATAAGGAGAAACAGGGAGAGGAGGAAGGGGGCAGGGGAAATCCATTCAGACCCAGCCTCCTGGCAGCGATCCCTTCTGTCACTCACACTTCTCACCACCTTCAGTTGTTACTCATGCTCACCCCACATATCATTTACACTTCACAGCCCCTCCAATTATCCTCTCAGTCTCTCTTTACACCCTCTTCTTGATCCCCTCACTCTTTCCTTAGAGCTCTTCCAAACCTTGTACCAATTCTGTCAACAATCAAAAAAGGCGCAATGATATACCAGAGTAATACATTTTGTGGGCTAGTTCTAGAGTCTAGTATGTAATCCTGTGAGGGACAGGGAGCCACTGGTGCTCCTCTCTCCCTAATATGGACCCTTCCAATTTACTTCTTTTCTCACCACTGCTGTCCCCCCATCCCCCCCCCCCAAATCTTTATACTTGGCCTTCTCCCCCCACATTTCACCTTTACAGGAGTAGCAGGGAAAAGAGCAAAGCTTTACCGTGGGCATGACAGCAGTAACAGTATGTGAGTGATCACTGGGAATAGGCAAGCATGTGCTTTGAATGGGGCAGATTAATGGTTAGAGTTGGAGAGCAATCTAGTTACCCAGTTCCAGCAGGAAGATTTTATGCCAGTCCTGGATTTCTGACAACTCTATCCTGGTGTATTATGAGCCCTGAAGTGCTAGAATCAGGACTACAGATAGCACACTGAATTGGGATGTAAGTTCAAAACCAGAACTGACCAAAACGTTTCCCTCCTGGAGCTGGGTAACTCTGCAGCAATGGGCTGAAACCCAGGGAAGCTGGACATCATTTATATCCTACACTGCCTTTGGTACAAACCAGAGATGTCAAGGGTAAAGTACCCTAAGGAGTGAGATTTATGCATAATGAGTCTGAAGTATAAATTTACCAATTTTTATATGTGAAAAAGCTTCACAAATAAAAGAAGCAAAATAAAATATGTAGCTTTCTTGTTGTTTCTGAAGGCATATAGGCAGAGTGGAGGCAGTATCAGGACAGTGTTCAAAGGAATTTGCCCAGGTAACTTAACAGTTCTGGGTAAATTTCCCAGTCTGAAAACTCCTCTCCACTTAGGACTGCACAGGTACCAGAGGACTTCTTCACTCCAGCCCAAATTTTCAAAAGGAAACTCTTATTTATATGAGATTGTCCTCACCAGAGACACAAATATACACACATTTATTTATTAGGATTTATTTCCCGCCTTTTTGAAGGAATTCACTCAAGGCAGTGTACAGACATGCACATAGCCTTTCACACTAGCTAAACTAAAGATAGACAAAGCAATGGGGCCAGATGGCATATATCTGAGGGTACTGAAGGAATTTAGGGAAGTTCTGGCAGCTCTGCTGTCTGACCTTTTCAATGCTTCTCTAGAGATGGGAATGATCCTAGAGGACTGGAGAAGTGCAGAAGTAGTCACGAGAAGAAGAAGGAGGTTGGAAACTACAGGCTGATTAGTCTGACCTCTGTGGCAAGTAAATATATTAATGGAAACACTTCTAAAACAGAAAATAGTGAGGTTTCTGGAATCTAATGGTTTGAAGGACCTGTTACTAGAGGCAGGTCATGTCAGATAAATCTGATTAATTTCTTTGGTGACCAGAGAGTGAGGGAGAGTGCTAGATGCGGTACACTTAGATTTCAGCAAAGCTTTTTGTTCCACTTAGATGACTTATAAATAAACTTAGTTCCCTCAGTGTGGCTCTAAAGTGACTGACTGGGTTAAGAACTGGTTGAGTGTAAAGCAATAAATGTTCCCTCTAAGCTGAGCGAGTCTTCCACCTACAGCCCTGACAGTGTATGTGGGTGGGGGTGGGGGTGGGGGGGGGGGGGGGTTGCTGCTTCACTATCACATTTTCAATAAGGAGGGACTCCAGGGAACCTGCCTGACTCTAGCAATTGAAAACACAATATTGAAGCACCGCCTTCCACTGGCAGCAATGCAATTGGAGGACTCTAATTCAGTTTAGAGGGAACAGTGGCAATAAAGGGTAGTAGTAAATGGAACTCACTCTGAGGAAAGGGATGTTACAAGTGGTGTGCCCAAGGATAAGTTCTTAGTCCTGTTTTTTTTTACCATTTTTGTAAGCAATATTGCGGAAGGGCTATAGAGTAAAGTGTGCTTCTTTGCAGATGATACCAAAATTTGCAACAGGGTAGACATCCTTGATGGTTTGGATAATATGAGGGACTTAGCAAAGCTTGAAGAATGGTCCAGCTAAGATTTTTTTTTTTTTTTAGTATTATAATCATTTATTTATAATTTTTCATTTTACAAGGGTCACTTGCAAACAGTAATACAGAGATGACTGTACAATAATACAATATTAGAAGATAAATGGATTATATACAATCTTTCTCTTTCTTGGACCACAAAATAAATAGGGAGAGTGAAACAAGACAAGGAGATCATTATTCCACATTGATCATCTGGTTGGCTGCTTCAAACCCAAGACGGTGTATAGTCAATTAATTTCATTGGAAACATACTTATTGTCCAATATTAGTGGAAAAAATACACCTGATTTCATTTTTTTCTTTTAAAACCAGAAATTATTTAACAATACAAACACCTGAATCTCTAAACCAATTCCCACTGATTAAGGTAATCCCAGTTTCACAGGCTTCACTCCTTTTGAATTAATATGAGGAATCATTTTAGAGGAAAAAAAAACTTTAGGAGTCATACCTGGAACTCTGGGAAAACAACAATCTCGATATTAATCATCTGTAATAATATTCATTTTGTTCAAATTTTTCTGGTCTATTAACATTTTCAAAATCTTAACTGTTTCCTATTCCTGTAGAACTTCATTTGCTGTATCAATTTTTCATTCTCTAAGGATTCGATTAGATTATCCATGTAGCTCACTAATAAGCAAAATTATTTACTACCACCGTTAGGTCCTGGCGCGCCTCCAGATGATATTCAATGTAACCTCCACGGGAGCCAAAAACTCCAAGCTGATAGCTCTTACGGGTTTAGGAGTGGCACCGCCGACACGGGTTCAGCTGTACATGACTTCCGTTTCAGCATACACTCCTAACTCACTCCTCCACTCCTTTGGGCATGGTGGTTAAATGATTTGAGAGCGATGAAGTTGTTTCCAGGTCCAAGAGCATCGATGCTCCTTCGCTGGTGCTAATCAAAGGACTCATCAACCCAGTCATCTGTGGGCAGCTCGTCGCGCTGCGGTCCCACACTTGCTGCACAAGGGACAAAACGCTGGCCATCGGTGGCTGACCCCCCCATTGTCCACTTCCTCTCAGTTAAGGCAACTGCAAATGCAAAGAGGAAACTTCAGGTAAACAAAGACAAAACTTCAGAGGACAGCTGGGCCGTTGAGCGTACGAGCCTCAGGTCACCATCTTTCCACTCTCCCTAGTTTTGGACACTCTTTGTCTGGTTTCTCCTCAGAGGCCTGTCTGATATGGGTAACCCTTCAGCATAGCCCCCTGAGTCATTGAAACACGGAAGCCCCTCCACCACTACAAGGTGGTGTCCCTTTGGAGGGGGTCCAGCTAAGATTTAATGCTAAAAACTGCAGGGTCATATATTTGGGCTACAAAAACCCAAAGGAGCAATACAGAATAGGGGGTGAAGTACTTCTGTGGAGCAGAACTTGGGAGTGATCATATGTGATGATCTTAAGGTGGCCAAACAGGTAGAAAAGGCTATGGCAAAAGCCAGAAGAATGTTTGGTGCATAGGGAGAGGAATGGCTGTCAGGAAAAAAGAGGTGATAATACCTTGGTATAAGTCCCTGGTGATACCTCATTTAGAATTCTATGTACAATTCTGGATCCCCATCATCAAAAAGATATAACTAAGATAGAGTTGGTCTAGAGGGCAGGTACTAAAATGGTCAATGGTCTTCATAAAGCATAAGGAGACAGACATAAAGATCTCAATCTCTCAGATACTAAGCTGGTGGTGGGCAGCGCTTTTGCTGTCCGCTGCTGGCGTTAAATCCAGATATTCAATGCCGGGCTGTTTCTGATGACCAGCACTGACTATCCGGTTTCATTTTTGACTGTGGCAACTTAACCAGTTAAGCTGATATTCAGCATTAACTGGTTAAGTGCCTAGCAGTTAAAGATAAGCCTGCTATTTATGCGGCCTACTTTAACTGCTAAACATAGCCAGTTTGGCGCTGAATATCCACGTCTAACCAGCTATGTTGTGCGATATAGCTCGTTAACGGTTAGCTGCTGCAGATATTCAGTGGGAGATAACCGGCTATCTCCTACTGAATATCCGTGGTTAGGCACTAAAATGCTATTTAACCAGCCAGGAGCCATTCCTGGCTAGTTAAATAGTTTTCAATATTGGGCCCAATATGTATAGTTTGGAAGAAAGGTGAGAGAGGGGAGATATGAAAGAGACATTTAAATACTCTGTGGCATAAATCAAGAGGAGGTGAGTGTCTTTCAACTGAAATGAAGCTTTGGAATGAGGGTGCATAAGATGAAGGTGAAAGGAGACAGACTCAGGAGTAACCTAAGGAAATACTTCTTTATGGAAAGGGTGGTGAATTTGTGGAATGGCATCCTGGTGGAGGTGGTGGAAACAAAGACTTTATCTGAATTCAAGAAAGCTTGGGACAAGTACATAAGGGGGTTCATTTTCAAAGCACTTAGACTTACAAAGTTCCATAGGTTACTATTGGGCTCATTTTCGAAAGAGTAGGACGTCCATCTTTCGACATAAATCGGAAGATGGACGTCCTTCTCCCAGGGACGTCCAAATCGGTATAATCAAAACCCGATTTAGGATGTCTCCAACTGCACTCCGTCGCAAGGCCGGTCAAAGTTCAAGGGGGCGTAGCAAAGGCGGGACTTCGGCATGCCTAACACTTGGACATACTTGATCCATAATCAAAAAAAACAAGGACATCCCTCATGAACACTTGGACATTTTCACCTGCACGTGTTTTTATTATGACTAAGGCACAAAAAGGTGCCCGAAATGACCAGATGACCACCGGAGAGAATCGGGGATGACCTCCTGTTACTCCCCCAGTGGTCACTAACCCCCTCCCACCCTCAAAAAACATTTTTAAAAATATGTCGTGCCAGCCTCTATGCCAGCCTCAGATGTCATACTCAGGTCCATGACAGCGCATTCAGGTCCCAGGAGCAGTTTTAGTGGGTTCTGCACTGCACTTCAGAGAGGCGGACCCAGGCCCATACCCCCCCTACCTGTTACATTTGTGGATCAAATAGCGAGCCTTACAAAACCCACAAGAAACCCACTGTACCCACATATAGGTGCCCCCTTCACCCATAAGGGCTAAGGTAGTGGTGTACAGTTGTGGGTTTTGGGGGGGCTCAGCATACAAGGTAAGGGAGCTCATGTACCTGGGAGCAATTTATGAAGTCCACTGCAGTGCCCGGTTGTTGTCCTGACATCTCAGAGGGACCAGTGCACTACAAATGCTGACTTCTCCCACGCCCAAATGGTTTGCATTAGGATGTTTCTGACATGGACGTCTTTGGTTTCGAAAATCACCGAAAGTCAGAAATGTCCATGTCTAGGGACGTCCAAATCTAGGGACATCCAAATTTAAGGATTTGGACGGTATTTCGAAATGAAAGATGGACGTCCAGCTTGTTTTGAAAATACGGGTTTCCCCGCCCCTGGATTTCGCCGTTTTGCAAGGACGTCCAAATCGCAACTTGGATGTCCCTTTCTAAAATGCCCCTCCACGGGGCTCATTTTCAAAAGAGAAAAACATCTAAAAAATGGCATAAAGCAGCATTTAGATGTTTTTCTCACAAAAACATCCAAATCAGTATTTTCAAAACAAATTTTCAGACATTTGTCTATGCTATTCTTCTGCAGTGCATCCAAATCTCAAGGGGGCATGTCAAGGACATGCTAAGGGCGGGATTTGGGTATTCCTAAAACTTAGACATTTTTCAGCCATACTGGAACAAACCAAAACCGTCCAGGACTAAAACTAAGATGTTTTGAGCTAGACCTGTTTTTATAACGAATAACGCAGAAAACGGTACACTAAATGACCAGATGACCACTGGAGGGAATCAGTGGTGACCACACAATACCCCCCCCTGTGGTCATTGACCCCCTCCCACCCCCCAAAAATGTGAATAAAAATATAACTTACCAGCCCTATGACAGCCTCAGATGTTAAAAGTCAGATCTATTAGAACAGGTTCCTATATCCCTCTACCTGTCACACTTGTGGTGGAAACTGTGACCCCTCCCAAAGTCACCAAAACTGTAATGTACCCACATATAGGTGCCTCTTCTCCCATAAGGGCTATTGTAGTGGTATACAGTGAGGGGTAATGGGTTTTGGAGGGCTTAGGGGACAAGATAAGGGAGCAAAGATGAGATGTGTACCTGAAAGCATTTTTATGAAGTGCACAGAAGTGCCCTCTAGGGTGCCCCGTTGCTCTCCTGAGATGTCTGGGGGTCCAGTCTACTAAAAGTGCTGGCTCCTCCTACATCCCAATGGCATGAATCTTTACATTTTGCATTTATTCGGGGGGGGGGGGGGGGGGGGGGTTAATGAACCAAAAAAACAAAACGTCCAAAGTACAAAACCTTGTTTGAAACAGTATTTTTGAAAAAAAAATACACATTTTTATTTTTAAAAAATGACCTTCTTTCCTATTCGGATTTTGGATGTTTTGTGCAAAATTTCCAAAGTCGGACTTAGACGTCATATCAAAAATGCCCCTCCACGTAACTTTGTAAGTGTTTTAAAAATACGCCTCCACGTAACTTTGTTAAGTCTAAGTGCTTTGAAATTACACCTCAAGATCTCTTAGGGAGAAGGGATAATAGATTGTATGGATGAGGAGACTGGATAGGCCATGTAGTCTTTATCTGCCTTCATTTTAATTTTCTGTGTTTTTTCAGAAACACCCATGCTTGTCTCCACCAGAGACGCAAACATACAAACATGCACGTGCATACATTCTTCAGTCATACAAGCATGGACATGAATGCACTCTTTCTTTTTTTGTAGCACTGGTGTTTACGTGGCTGTAATCACTGCCCGGTTACCACCAGGTTAGCACAGGAGCCCTTACCACCACCTCAATGAGTGAAGGTAAGTGCTCCCCCCTGAAATGTCCATGTGGCAAGTGGTTCACTTACCGCACAGACATTTCTTACAAAAAAAAAACCAGACAGCCTGTTACCAACTGCGGTAAAAGGGGGCCTCAGCACATATCAAAAACACGTGCTGATGCCAGCGCAGGCCCCCTTTTTCCGCAGCTTAGTAAAAGGGACCCACTAATCATTAGTATGTGCTAAATCCATCAGTGTGTCTTAGTAAAAATACCCCTTAGACATCTATGCAAGGTAAGTATTTAAATATCAGTTTATGTAAGTCTCAAAAGCAAATAGCCCTTCTAAAATGACTGCCTTAGGGGCCCTGTTACAAAGCAACAGTAAACCCAATGCAGGCTTACCGCTCGCTATAAAGGAAATACTGCAAGGCTACCACAGCAGCCCAGAGGTACTTCCCACCCCCAGAACGCCATCAAATCTGGTACTACAAAAATACTTTTATTTTTGTAGTGCCGGTGTGTACCTGCTGGTAATCAGGCAGTGCCGCGCACTGCCTGGTTACCGCCGGGTTAGCATGGGAGTTCTAACCGCCATCTCAATGGGTGGTGGTAAGGGCTCCCCCCTGAAATTGCCACTCGGCAAGTGCTTCACTTGCCATATGGCCATTTCCTGAAGAAAAGAAAGATCTACCTTTTACCCACTGCAGTAAAAGGGGGCTTTGGCACACATCAAAAACACGTGCCGACACCAGCGTAGGCCCCTTTTGCCGCAGCTTTGTAAAAGGGGCCCTTAATCTCCTCTGAGATCCTATTTCGGAAGTATTTCAGGGAGATTTTACACCTAGGGAATTCTGAATCTATTTCCTTTACTAAATGTTCCTATATTCCAAGTTTAATTGTTGGGACTTTGGAGGGGCAGGCAGTGGATGCTTACTCAAATGTGGAGTTGGATTGGTCTTTCACTTCTGAACCAGATAAGTGGCTCATTTTGAGATCTTGCTTTAAAGCTAAGGCATAGTTATTTTGTGGACACCCAATGCAAATTTTTCCCAATGTCTCATATCCTACCCAGAGCATAAAATATAATTTTTATCTTTATAATCTAACATTTTAGAATTAGGTACAGTTTTTCCTTCGAGATTTCCCTGTTGATGTGTGATTACCTTCCAAAACAAGAAACATATTTTCTTTGATTCGTTACATTACTTTGTGGTAAATGAGAAAATCCGCCGCGAGGAAGAGAACTCAAGACTCCCCACGGAAAACAACAACGTAAAATAAAAGTGGGAGGGCGACCAAAGATGCCAAAGACTGGTAAGATGTGTAATAAAAGAGAAATTTATTGAAGTATGAAGACTCGACACAACGTTGTGTTTCGGCCGTTAGGCCTGCATCAGGAGTCTATAACCAAATTTAAATACATAAATTATAAAAGACAATACACAAATAAATAACATACAACATTAGAATAGATAAAAAATGTGTATGTAAGGTATAACAAAATAAAAATCAATTATATTTTAATTCACTCAATGAACAAATATAGAAAATGACAAATCAATGATAAAAAAGAATTTAAAAATAGTATTTAAATTCAAACAAAATATATTTAAACAATATCGCATGCACTAAAAACATGTTTTAACAGGAAATATATGTTTAAAACAACATAGCTAATTGTTGGTGTGCATGTACTAAAATAGTTTTAAACTAAAATAAAATCTTTCTTAGTTACTTGATTTTATACAAAAACAGATGCATTACATTTAAAAATACAAAACATACATTTGCGCTATTTGAATCAGCAGATAATACTTATGAACTGTAAATTAAAAGAATGAATTGACTAAAAATATATTGGAAGAGAATAATAAATGGCAAACTTAGTGGTATAATCATGCATGAGACAGAAACAAAAAATAGGCAAAGATCTGCCACAGAAATGGCAAATCAAAAGAAAAAAAGCAGATCAAAAAAGACAAAAAAATAGAACAGGAGGGTAACAGAAGAAGTGGTTTATTACAAGTTACCCAACGTGGCCACGTTTCGCCCTCAGGCTGCGTCAGGGGTAAAAAAACTACAAAATAAAAATACATAATGAGTAAAACATAAACTTCACCATTGTATATTTGATAATAAAACATATCTAAAAACACTATCACATCATATAAAATAAAAACAGATCAAATCTAAAAACATAATACAATAGAATATAATATCAAATCAATATCAGTTAAAAACATTCAGATTAAATATGCATACAATAAAATAATAATTTTAATACAAGACATGATATCAACACAAAATATAATAATATCAACACTAAATGTATATCAATAGAACTGCATCGGACAGATAGGTGGAGATATACAACACTAAAATAACTGAATGACCATACATACTAAATATCACCTACCTAATAGGGGTAAAAAGCAAAGTGAACCCCTAAAAGTAGTCATACAACCACCTAAAAAATACAAAATAAAATAAATAAATAAAATGTCACAATGCTTGGCCTCAATTGCCGTCTTTTATGCACATTCAATGATCTAAAAATATTGAAATTAATATTCACTTTGTTAAAAAGTGAGAATCAGTGGGTTTCCATGTTCTAATAGATAACAACTCAAATCAATAGAAATTGATACAAAGTACCTAAAAACATCATACTGTTCTATGACAATCACATGTATCCTGATGATGATATCATTCAAAAGAACTCCACAGTGGCCATGAAAAAAACTGATTACAACTCACAGGCAATCCAGCACTCATTGCTGTTGTTTGAATGTACAAACATCAATTGAAATTGTGCTGTTGCAACGCACCAAACGTACTTACCCTGATACTTATGTCATTAGAAAAAAACTATGTAATGGATGTAGCAATACTGATTCAGAGGCGCTCAGCCACTCTCTCTGCCCCTATTCTTGACCTATCCAACACTGAGGTTCTCTGTCTCTGTCTCACTCATGTGGCCGGCATCAACCCTCTGTCTCTACCCCCCCCCCCCCATATATCGAGCATCACCCCTCTATGTCCCTTATCCCTCCCCATGTCGAGCATTGTCCCTCTGTATCCATTATTTCTTCTCATGTCACAAATCTTCTCACTTTTCCCAAATTCTCCTGAACTACCTCCCCACCTTTTTGGAGCCAGCATGGCTATATCTCTTTTCCTCCCCTCCCCTGGGGCAGAATGTCTCCTTCTTTTCCTCCCCCTGGGACCAGTATGTCTCCCCATCTGTTCCTCCCCTCTTGTTCCCCTCCCCCAACCCTGGGAACAGGATGTCTCCCTCCCTCTCTATTCCTTCCCTCTTGTCTCCCTCCTCACAACCCCGGCACCAACATGTCCTATTCTCTCTTTCTTCCCCACAGACCCTCTTTGGGTTTCAGCATTTTTCTCTCTCTCCTCCCCTCTTCTGCCCCATCTCGCTGGGAATCCGACAAGTATCCCTTTCTCTTCTCTCTTTCTCCTATTCCCACCTCCCTACCTTCTGTGAGTCCAGTATGTTTTCTACAGGTCCCAGCATCATCCCCCATATGGCCATCTCTCACTTTTTCACTCTACCTTCCCGGTCTGGCCAACTCTCATTCTCTCCACTGTGCCTTTCCCCCCCCCCCCCCCCCCCAATCCGGCAATCTATCACTCTCTCCGCTCTGCTTCCAAGCTTGCTCCACCCACGCTGTCTCCGGATGGCCCATGGGGCCTTATTTCTCCCACCCCTCTCACAACTTCCTGTTTTTGGCGGGCAGGACCTGAGCGAGGAAAAGCCCTGCAGGTCGGCCAGAGACAGCTTGGGTGAAGTGCTGCCACCACCGGCAATCTAAGTCAAGCTTGGAGGCCGGGAGTTCGGATGGCATGAGAGATGACTGGATGGTGGGGGCAGAGCAGACGGAGTGAGGAATGCTGGACTACAGGATGAAGAAAGAGAGAGAAGAAGACAAATGGATTCCTGTTCTTGCAGTCAGCCAATTCCTTACAGAAAGGTACTTGAGGCTGCTGAGCATGAGTTCTTAGTTACCGAACAGGAGTGCAGGAGATGACTCACGAACCTGCTGAATGTGGGAGATTTGGCAGGTCTGTAAATATATAATCTTCACATACTGAAATCTGGTGACTTAGCTTAAAGCTGTAAGGAAACAAAGTCTGTTATAACTGCTGTTAGGATCTGTGAAGCTGTACACAGATTTCTGAACAGAAGTTAACAATGGCTGGCTAAAGCTGGTTTTGTTTCTCACTAGAAAAGAAACAAGAAAGTGATTTTGAACAACAAAAGTAAAATTATAAGAATATATTTCTGATTAACTCCAGTGCTATGATGGGAAATTGTTGACTGACTTGAGATAAAGTGTTTTGTGAGTAAAAGGAATTCTAATTTTACTGAAAAAAAAAAACTCCTGATACTGATTAGAAGTACTGTAATAGGCAGTATAGGTAGGGCTTAAATAGCTGGACAGTGTTAGTCAGGGAAAAGACAGGGACTGTATTTATTTTATTTTCTAAAGTAGTTAAATACACCAGTGCTCTCTAAGGCAACCTGTGAATGAGGCACACTGAGTACATGCACACAGGGAGTGTTACTTCTTATTTTATTTTACTTAAGGATAGGTAGTAGGTATCAGGAGGCAGCTGTGATTCTTCTTTCAAGATTTGCCAGAGGATTCCAGATCCAGAAGACAGCAGATGAGCCAAATTACTGGAGCAGAGCTAGTTGGCTTAGCCAGGAGGGCAAGGCCCAGTCAAAGAAAGTTAAAGCCTGAGTGGGAACAGAACAGGGAGTGTTTATTTTCTTAGAATCTGCCTTTGCTAATCAGGCAGCGGAAGCAATGGCCCATCTCATCTCTCTGGGCAAAGTTATATATGCCCTCCAAATATCTAGCTTTCCCAACCTTGAATCTGCTCATGGCAGTTCGGTACAGACCCAGCCGTAGCTAAGTCTGTAATTAAAGAGGAACCCAGTTTTAATTAGTTAAAGAGATATAGTTTATTAGTATTAATTAGCATTGATACATTACCCAATAATGAGGATATCAGCAATTCAGTCAATCATACAATGGAACAGAATCACACGACACATCAGCTCTCGGTGGTGCTCTGTCTTTCTCCTCCATCAGCATCTGCCTCTGCCTCTGTATCTGCGTCTGCATCTTACACCTCTCGGGGTGCATTTATACTGTCTCAACCCAATGGATTCCAATGGGATCCAGCTTTGTCAGCAGAACTTGCTATCCCTTATTAGTTGATAAGGAACCGATAAGGGTGACTTCATTAGGTCCCAGGTTCTAACTATACACAAAAGGGGTGCAAAGCACAGCTGGCGAGATGACTTCATCGGTCACTCTGCTCTTCTCAGCTATTCTCAGCTCCCCCTCCCTCTGAGTACTCTCTAACTACGTACATCTACCCCTTTATCTACTTTCATTAACCCAAAACATCTTTCGTGACTCTTCACCGATGCCAGTCCCAGGCATGTTTATAAGAGCAAAGGACCCCCTCCCGTGCCAGCTCCATGAGAACTCAGTTCAGCTTGTGCTGCAGAAAAATGTATTTTGTATCAGAGATGACTTTGTATTTTTAAGAGAAGCCTAGCTCTTATTATGAGCCATTTGCTTGTAGAGGCCTAGCTCTTTAGCCTGAGCCATTGACCTGTATTTTACTGAGAGCAAGGGCGGCCATATATATACAGGAGGCGCCACGGAAGGATTCTTCCAAGCATGTCCCAAGCTGGCACAGTACTGGGAGGGGAGTTCCTGGGAAGAGAGAAGCAGCATCCTCTTGCTTAAGCCTTGATTCGTTAATGAAGACCCTGGTCCTAGGTGTCCAAGCTGGAACCAGGCCTGGGTTTATATGTGGTTGGTTTGGAACTGTTGTACATTGTGTTTGGGCTTGGCCAAAACTACCCCTAATAAGACTTTTTCCTTTGATCTGCAAAAGACTCCAGTGGCAATTCTAAACCTGTAAAGCAACAAGCTTCTATATCTATTTGAACACAGTAATAAAGTGCTTTGTTTTACCTACAACCCTCTGTGTGGCTGTGTTTGTTGACACTTTAGGCCTGACCACCACCCATGCCACCACAGAGGCACTCCTGGGTGATACTAATTCATAAACCTGGGAAGGATTTGTCTGAGTGAGCCCAGTGCTTATTGACCAGTATCTCTCCTAAAGTCAGTGCAAAAATATTGGCCAAATTATTGGTGGAGCAATTAGCTCCTTATTTACCTTCTTCAGTAGCTGAGGAGCAAAAGGGCTTTGTTTGGGGTAGGCAGTCTCCCTTGGATTCTATATATGGTGCCCAAAGTTGCACGCTCAACTCTGGGTGCACTTCCAAGATGCACATGCAAATAAAGAATGAAAGATACTGAGAATAGCTATGTGGAGAGTGATGAGGATAAAGCAAATGTGCTAAACAAATACTTCAATTCAGTGTTCATGGAAGAAAATCCTGGAGAAGGACCATGGTCGGTTGCCGAGGGAATATCTGGGAATGGAGTGGATATTGCACTGTTCACGGAACAAAGCATTTATAAACAGCTTGAAAATTTGAAAGTGGACAAAGCTATGGGGCTGGATAGGATACATCCCAGGATACTGAGAGAACTCAGAGATGCCTGGCGGGACCTCTTAAGGATTTATCTAATAGTTCTTTAGAGACAGGAGAGGCTCCGAGGGATTGGAGACGAGCTACTGTGGTCTCTCATCACAAAAGCAGAGACAGAGAAGAAGTGAGAAACTACAGGCTAGTAAACCTCATGTTGGTGGTAGGAAAAATAATGGAATCGCAGCTGAAGGAAAGGATAGTTGACTTTCTAAAAGCCAATGGGTTACAAGATCTAAGGCTACATGTCTTTACCAAAGGAAAATCCTGCCAAATGAATCTGATTGAGTTCTCTGACTGGGTGATCAAAGAAATGGATGAAGGACGTGCGATAGATGTAATCCACTTGGATTTTAGCAAAGCCTTTGATACAGTCCCTCACAGAAGACTTGTGAATAAGCTGAAAAGGCTGAACTTAGGACCCAAAGTGGTGAACAGGATTGGCAACTGGCTGACCTATAGGTAGCAGAGGGTGGTGGTAAATGGAATCAGCTCTGAAGAAAGTAGGTTAGTAGCGGAATGCCTCAGAGATTGGTGCTGGGGCTGATTCTGTTTAATATATTTGTGCAAGACATTGCTGAAGGGTTAGAAGTAAAAGTTTACCTTTCGCAGATGACATGAAGATAGCCAATAGAGTGGATACCCTGGCGACCTAAGATGGCGGCGTAATAGGTTGCACGGAACAGCAGTTCTGATCCCGACTCGGCAAAATATATTTCCTCGAGGAAGAATGCCACATACTAAAAGAAAGGCGACAACGAAGGTAGTTCCCCCACCTACCTCGACTCCCACGGTGCTTCAGTCAGGTCTCGAGCGCTATTTCGCGCCAATCTCCCAAATAATAGGAGATACGGATCCTATAGCGGGGCTCTCTGGGGAAGCGGAGGCCCTGCTAGGAGAAGAAATATCTCTTTCACCACCAGCAACAGTGAGGCCTCCATGCCCGGCGTCAACGACGAGGCCTGATGAACAGCGACGCCCTACCGGAAGTGTTTCGGGCGAAGTTGTCAGTGAGGGGCGGGAAGCATTGGAGAAGACGCCGAGAGCACAAGAAACATCATTAGGAATTACGTAGGAGGTAAATCTGGCAATGATTTGGACAATGTTGAACAAAATGGATGGGACATTACAACAAACTTCAGGAGAAGTGAGTACTTTTAAAAAATAATTTTCAAGAGTTGAATTTAAAGGTTGACCAGTTAAAAATGGACATTGCTGAAAAAGTGACTGATTTCCAAAATAAAGTAGATTCTTTTCAAGAGTTCAAAGTCAGTGTGGTTAAAGATAATGCAGACATCCGAAGGAAATTGGATCAAATTGAGAACTTCAATAGAAGATTAAACTTGCGATTATTGAACTTTCCCAAACTCCCAGGGATTAATCCTTATGATTTATTTAAAAGATACCTAAATGAAGTTTTAAAAATGCCCCTGGAAGCGATGCCACCTGTCAATAAGATATATTACATTCCAAGTCCCAAAGGAGAGAATGGGAAAAAACAGGATGGACTACACACTAACTTGGATCTTGAGAACATTTCAGCAATACTAGAGCGTTCGGTGGATGAAAATGCAGACCGGTCAACTCTGATAGTTTCCCTGATTTTCGAACAGGATTTGAATAACATAATGAAACTTTATTTTAAAAATCTTCAAACCTGTTTTGGTGGGATAAAAGTACAAATCTTCCCTGATGTTACAAAATTGACCCAACAGAGAAGGAAAGCTTTTTTAGCATTAAAAGCAAGAACGTTGCAGATAGGCGGGATGTTTTTCCTTGCCTATCCGTGCAAATGCTTAGTTAGGTTGGGTCAGGTTAAATATACCTTTTTCTCACCAGATAGTCTAAAATCATTTCTAGATTCTAAGCAAATGTAATAGTTAAAGTAAATGGGAGTATTTACGCCACCTTATTTCTTTTATATAAGCTCAAGTAATAATTCTTCCCTAACTCTGTTCGCCCCATGATTTAAATGGGGTCTAAGGAAGCCTAAAATGTATGTTTGTGATAATGTGCTATTATCTTTTCTATTGCTTTATTGTTTATATGAAGAATTATTGAATTTCTTATTAATCTAACTATTGCTGTATTTCAAAACAAGTGTAATCTTGTTAAAATTGAAAATCAATAAACAAATTGCAATACAAAAAAAAAAAAAAAAAGAGTGGATACCCTGGAGGGAGTAGAAACCATGAGAAGGGATCTCCAAACGCTAGAAGAATGGTCAAGTTTCTTGCAGTTGAAATGTACTAATATTATACACACTTCGGTATCTAAAATTGTCCTGTTTCTTTTCTTTCAACATCTTCAAAAATATTAAGAAACTTACAAAACATAATATCTAAATATTATATAACTTTTAATTAAAACAAATTATGGGGGTATTATGGGGGCCTTCCTAAATGCAATACAGGTATTATATACATACCTCAGAGCTGCAGTAAATGTAATGTGTAAACGTAATGTAATATTTGTATTCTGCCAACTCCCGATTAGGTTCAAAGCAGATAACAATCACTGGAACTATTCTGCAGACAGAAACATTTTTAAAAAGCAGAGAAATTAAAACATAACTTTTTTTAAACAATATGTCTTCACATTTCTTTGAAACACAAAGAACGGAGTTCCAAAACTGTATGGACTGATAACAAATAGAATGTGAAAAAAAAACTTTTATAACAAACACCTTGAAAAGAAGGATAATAAATAAAACAAGAAACAGCTGCACAAGAAGCTCAAGTACCATTGGGGAAAGAAAATAATTTGACTAATTCTGGGGAAGATTCCTCAAAGATTTAAAAAACCATACAGGCCAAATTTAAAAATATATGTGCTTGAACAGGCAGTCAATGTAACTGAACAAGAGATGGCGTAACCCTATGAAATTTCTTCATTTAAGATAGCAATTTGGCAGCAGTATTTTGAAAATTTTGCAATTTCTGTTGAAATGTAACTATCATTGTGGAATAAAGGCTATTGCAATAGTCCAACTGTGATAGAATAAGGGCTTGAACCAGTATCGAAAAAGTTTCTTCTAAAAAAAAGGGTGTATATGACGGAGTTGTCTAAGCTTTAAAAAACAGTCTTCACTACATTATTCACTTGTAATGCTAAGAAAAATGTAGTATCTAAGATGATGCCCAAGATCTTCGAAGAGTGTTCCACTTTCATAGACAAACCATCGGGCAGCTTTAATTCATCAGGAATAGACTGTACTTGAAGACTTAACCATAACAATTTGGTCTTATCCCTATTAAGTTGAAAATCATGAGTCCTACTTTTATGTTCTGTCAACGTAATACAATTGGCTATCTTCAATATAGTATTTTTCCATTCATCTTTCTAGAGACTGGTTTCTCTCTTTCACTTACTTTAATTGTACCTTTTTTTCCTATTTGTTATTGTAGTTCCTTTCTCTTTCTGTGTTATGTTGCAATTTTTAAATTGTAAACCGCTTTGGTCTGTGAGTCAGCAAAGGTGGTATAGAAAGTTAATAAATGGAATGGAAATGGAAATAACATTGTATCGCAACATGTTGCAGCGAACTGTGAGACCAACTACATTCACATCATGGGGAGAAGGTTTGTCTCACAATTCACTGCAATGATTTTATTCCAACAGCTGTGATGATCAGTAAATTCAACGCAAATATTTATGCAAGCACAAGCCATGACAACTCGATATCCAAGGACTATCGTGTTCTGGGGTAAAGTGATATGGTAGCTGTGTGTTAGTCCACTTTTAAAGGTAATAAATAGAAATAAATCAATTTTATTTATCATGTTCTGAAAAGTGAGTTTTGTGTATAATTATTTGTTACTGTTTGCACACTGCCTCAGAGTTCCTGACTGTGCCTGCCTCAGTATTCATGTGCTATATCTAAGGCTTTCATAGAGGCTGGTGAGTGCTATTTTTCTTCACATTTTTTGGAGGTGGGAGGAGGGTCACTAACCACTGGGGAAGTAAGGGAGAGTCATCCCCGTTTCCCTTCTGTTCCTTCCTCAGCATTCCTGTGCCTGCCTGCATCAGAATCCAGCATTCCTGTGTCTGCCTGCATCGGAGTCCAGCATTCAGGGCCAGCGGAACCCAGTAAGCATGGTAAACATGGCAGGGGGCGCCGACCTCTTGAGGGCACCCCACAAGCCATGCTTACCACCACCCAGGCTGCTCACAGTTCCAGCCCAGCTGCAGGCAGCTCTTCGATCTCATCTGCCTGACCCCAGATCCTCGACAGCCCTCCTTTCATTCCTGCCACTCTGGGGAGTTTAAATATTTTATTTTATTTTACCTCAAGTCGCAGCGGCGGCTGCAGTGAAACCAGAAGGCTCGCCTCTAGCCTTCCCTTCCCTCTCAGTGTCCCACGTTCCTCTGATGTAATTTCCCGTTTCCGCGAGGGCGGGACACTGAAAGGGAAGGCTAGAGGCGAGCCTGCTGCTTTCACTGCCACCACTGCGACTTGAAGTAAAATATAAGATTTAAACTCCCTATTTGACTGACTGTACATTTGTCCTTTAGACTGTAAGCTCCTTTGAGCAGGGACTGTCCTTCTATGTTAAATTGTACAGCGCTGTGTAACCCTAGTAGCGCTTTAGAAATGTCAATTAGTAGTAGTAGTAGTAGGTGTTGCTGGAGAAGAGGGCGGGGAGGTGGGGCTGGGGTTCGACTGGACATGGATGGGAGGAGAGGATAGGGGGCAAAGGAGAATCGCTGAATATGGATGAGAGGGGAGAGAGGAGAAATCGCTGGACACGGATAGGATGGGAGGGCAGAGGAGAATCGCTGGACATGGATGAGAGAGGAGAAATCGCTGGACATAAAGGGGTGGGCAGGGGAGAGAGGAGAATTGCTGAGCATGGATGGAGGGGAGGGAAGAGAGAGGAAGTGAGATGAACATGAATGGAGGGGAGAGAGAAGCGCTGGACTTGGATGGAGGGGGGGATGCTGGACATGGAGGAGAGGGAAGATAGAAGAAGGAGATGCATACTGATGGAGATGAGGGAAAAGGAATAGAGGAGAAAAACTGCACATGGATGGAGAAAATAGGTAGAAGCTGGATCTGCTCTATACCTCCTCCAGTCAAGCTTTTACTTATGGATGTAGGGCAAGAAATGAAGAAGAAAGGTGGAAAGTAAAGACATAAATGGAAAGGAAGCCCTGGAAATGGAGTTAAGAGAACAGATAGAGAGCAGCAGAATCAGATACTGGGACCAACATGATCAGAAAAACAAAGTCACCAGACAACAAAGGTAGAAATAATCATTTTAGTTTAATTTTAGTGTTTGTAATATGTCCAATTTGAGAATTTACATCTGCTGTCTTATTTTGCAGTGTATAGCAATGTGTTTCTTTCTGTTTTTTCTGGTATTGTGCTACATGTACAGTCTAGCTTCTTAGGATTTCAGGTTAATTTTTTAAGAATTTGAAGAGGGGCTATATCTGTTTTGCATGTGAGACTGAAAGGCCAAGTGTCTGAATAGGGATCTGTTTGTTAGGTTCTGAGATTTTGGTAATATATTGTTTCAGATTTGGCAAGACTGTTCTCCTAATTTCTGGTCTGTATGCTAATTTGGTTGTGTCATTTGGGGTATACTGGAGCTGTAACAGCTTACAGAAGTTATTTATAATGAAAGAAAAAAACACGTTATTTTTCTTCTCCTATACTGGTGTAATATTTTCAATGATGCCTGTTTATATATGCCATGGCTGGTAAAAGGGTGTGGCTACTGTAGGAGCGGAGCCATAATGATCCCGCCCCTGGATGGGTAGGGGGTGCCGACTAATAGGCTGCAGGAGGGTGCCAGAAACACTAGCACTGGCCCTGCCAGCATTCCTGTGGCTACTACATCGGAGTTCTTGCACTATAATATCTGAGGCTGTCATACAGGCTGGTGAGTAATTTTTCTTCACATTTTTGTGGGGTGAGAGGGGGCCAGTGTCCACTGGAGGATTAAGGAACAGTTATCCTTGATTCCCTCCTGTTCCTGCCACAGTTATGTGCTATAACAGCTAAGGCTGTCATAGAGGCTGGTATTTTACTTCATATTGTTTGGGGGTGGGGAGGGGTCAGTGACCACTGGGGGATTAAGGGAGAGTCATCCCTGATTACCTCCTATTCCTGCCTCAGAGTCAGAGTTCCTGTGCTATAAAATCTAAGGCTGTCACAAAGGTCAGAGTACTATTTTTCTTCACATTTTTGGGGGTGGAAGGGGGGGGGGGGTCACTGACTACTGGGAGTAAGGGGGGCTTATTCCCGATTCCATCCTGTGCCTACATCATTGTTCCTGTGCATGTTCCTGGATCCACCTCGGTGTTCTTGTTCCATCCTGACCAGTTCCTGTTTGTTTCAGCATTCCTGTTCCTGCCTGCCTCAGTGTTCCCGTGCCTGTTCCATTCTGTGCCTGTTTCAGCGTTTCTGTTCCTGGGCAGGCCCAGGAACTGCAATGCTGAGGCAGGCTGCAGCATTCTTCTTCTTGTGCCTGCCTCAGTGAGTGTTCCTGTTTCAGCATTCCTGTTCCTGCCTCAGCATTCTAGTTCCTGGGCCTGCCTCAGTCAGAGTTCCTGTTCCTAGTTCAGGGTTCCCGTTCCTGGGCCTACCTCAGCTTTCCTCTTCCTGTGCCTGCCTCAGTCAGCGTTTCTGTTCCTGCCTCAGCATTCCTGTTGGGATCTTGATACTTAAGCTAATTACTTATGCAAAGTTATTTTAAAGTCTGCTTACTATGAAAATTAAAAATAAAGATAATTTGAAAATATTATATTATTATTCATAATAATCATAATATTAATAACAATAATGATGATGATGATTATTATTATATAGCTATTTTTGGTGTCAAAGTTGTTGGGCTATTTTTGGGCATGTATTAGGCTGACAAATTGTTTTAGCCATCTGTAAACTCCCATTGACTGGCCCTACTGCTGCCACTTGTATTCCTGCTGTGTCAGACCCCATTTTACTCCTGCCGGAATTCTGCATGATTGCAGAATGCAGAATTTGCATAGAATTCTACATTTTTGCACAGAATCTCACTCTAAGAGTTGTCTGGCTGGCCTCCCGTCTGTGGTAAAGGCTTGCTGGCTCCCCCAGCCGTAGTCCCGTCTCCACCGCCACCCCCGAAGCCTTGGTCCCGCTGCCGCGGCAGTCCCCCTGAAGCTTGGCCCGCCCCCAAGCCTTGGTGCCGCTGCCCACCTCCCAGGCCTACCTGAGTACGCCCTGGTGGTCTAGAGGCTTTGTCAGGGGCAGGAAAGAACCCCACTCTTTCCTGTCTGTTACTGCTGCTACGGGCTGGTGCCGCTGCTTTTTGAAAATGGCTGCCGAGACTTCAAGCAGTAATATCGTGAAACTGCCGCAGGAAGTTTTGGAGGCCATTTGAAAAAAGCGGTGGCACTGGCCTAGAGCAGTGGCAGCGGGCAAGAAAGAGAGTGGTTGTTTCCTGTCCTGAAGAGGTACTCCCATGTAGCTCCTGCCTCATGGGTGAGTGCAGGGGCGGCTGAAAAAAAAAAAAGGTGGATGCTATATGTGTGTGAGGGAGGGGCTGTAAAAAAAGGTGACTGCTGGGGGACTAAAAAAGTGGCTGCTGTGTGGGGTGGAGGGGGCTGTAAAAAAAGGTGGATGCTGAAGAGTGGAGGGGGCTGTAAAAAAAGGTGGATGCTATATGTGGGTGGGTAGAGGGAGAGGCTGTAAAAAAGTGTGTGTGTGTGTTGGAAAAATATGGATGGTATCTGTGTACAGGAGAGGGGGCTATAATACACAGGTTAAATTATACTGGCAGAATTTTCCGAATTTGCAAATTTAGAATTTTTTTGCACAGAATTTAGTTTTTTTGGTGCACAATTCCACAAGGCATACCAATTGTACAGATAAAAGAAATAAAGGGTGTTTAGCTCAAGCAGGGCTTCACACAAGAGTTACCCAAACTATCACTTTCTCCTAAAATCCTTTCCAGCACAGATCCGACAACTGGTCTTCAGGTTCCTATGAATGTCCACTTGTGAAAGTTTGCACCCATAGAGCACAATGGTTGGGAAATGAATCTGAACCAGAAGTATGGATGGGGTGAAGGGTGACAGGATGAGCTGTATAAAACCGCAGGATCTAAAAAAAAAAAAAAGGAACACTGCACTTTTATTTTTAATATATTATAACCCTTGATCGTTTGCCTTCACCACCGTTGAAGGTTCAAATATACCGCATATTTCAACTTTTGCGGGAACTCTGAGTAACCAGATTCAGGAGCAAAGCTCTCTAAAGTCACAGTCAAGGTCAGGCCAGCGTAACCTTATTTTGAAATAAAAACTACTAAACTTAAAGCAGACCTTTAAATACCATTTTCTCTTAATTTACTAGAAGACAGAGCCAGGAAGCGGGAACACCCAAAGAAGATAAGACTAATCCATTCATCCTATTGGCTGAAATAATGTCAATTATAGTATTCTCCCTGCTTCTTGGTTTTACCTAGTTTGACTGGCTGATCCCTCTTTTTGCTTCCTTTGGCCTTTCCGTTTTGATTGGGCAAAATCTATGTCGGGGAGAAATAAAGTGACGTTCGTCGCCCCCTCCTCTTTTTTTTTTTTTTATTATTGTTGTTCTGCCTCTTTAGATGGTGTGCCGTGTGCAAAAAAAGGGGGCAAGAAAAAAAATACAGCCGTTAAAATGGGTGCAGAATGGAGGGAAGAGAGAGGAGGAGCGAGTCACGGTAGAAGGAGGTCGGTGATTGGTTCCGTTAGTGTTTCAAATAAGTAAGGATAACGCGGATTGGTGGCGGGAGCTTTAGCTTCTCGCGCTTGAGGTTTATTGTGTGTCGTCAGGAGTGTGTGGGTATCGTGCGTTGACACTTGGGGTTTTCTTTTTTTTTCTTAGCAGTTGCTACCTGGGACAGGAAAACTCGAGAGGTCGGAGTCATGGTAAGAAGGCTGGGGATATATACGATCGATCGGGAGGGACTACTCGGGACCCCAGCACTACGCGTGGGAGGGAGAGAGGTTTTGTTTTATTGAGGGCGGTGAGCGTTCGGGCCTGTAATTCTGTGCGTGAACGTGTCAAATGGTGGTGTGGTTGAGTTTTGTAGAGGGTGGGCGCATTGTTGTCTTTGGTGATGGTGATAAACTAGTAAGGGGGATAGTGTCTGGCCAGCAGACGTTCTTATGTAGAGGTACTTATAGGCGGGAAGTGTATTATTGACTCGGTTTCATGGACAAGTGAGTTTCTCTGTAGCGGTGCGCCTCTGTCTGTTGTTTTGATACCTAGTTAGGTGCAGTAGGATCCGTCATCCAGAGCAACTGGGGGGGGGGGGGGAGTTCTCTTTCATACCTTTTAAGTCCTAGATTGTATCTCCGATTTGAAAGTTGGAGGCGTTATGATATGCCGTTATTGTAGTGTGAGTGGGCTTCTCTGCCTGTTGTCATGGAATTATTTTTTTTCCCGATCGTGTCCCTTATATTGGTGTTACAGTTCTTAGCATCTTGGGGCGGAATGTGGCAGTTGGCCGCGTGGGAGGTTGGATCAGACGCTGGGATCTAGAGAGGATGGCATCCAGTCTCTAGAGAACTTGACAGTTGAGGTACGGGAGGGTGGCATGCATCCGGGCACCTGGAGTAGAAGTGGTAACGTGGGGTGGTGGAGATTAGTTACATTGGGGTCTGCACATCCGGGCACTGAGGTTGTTTCGGCGGGAGTCCAGAGGCCGGATGTACCCTGGAATCGGCGGGGGGGTTGTAGACGCTGTTTGCAGTACACCTACTACTTAAGGATGGTAGTTCGAGTGCAGTAGCTTTCGTTTAGCTAACCTACTACGTCCAGACACTTTATCACTCCGTGCACCCCTTTTTTAAAAGGGCTATTTTGTAACAAGTGTGGTTGGGCAAGTGTAAGAAAACTAGTTTCTATAAAAGCATTCTCGTTTCGACAAAATAAGCGAAGGTTATCTTACGGCAGTAGGGTAGCTTTCCTAGTTGAAATAGCAACTGACGATCATTTCAGCATTCCAACGCTTTTTAGAAAACACAAGGAAAACAGAAGGCATAGAAATGTAGTACTGCTTACAGAATAAAGTTCAGCCATTTTCCAGCAGTGGTGCTGGATGTACACTTCCCTGTCATCTTAGAAGAATCGGTCTCTCCAGTACTTCATTTGTGTTGTGTTCATTTTGCCTGGTTGGAAACCCTTGGCATGTCAACTGTCTATGGGAGCCATGACATTTCACTTTATGGTGGTGTACTCAAGCCACATTAGTCTTGAAGAAAACATCTTTGTAGATTGTGACACTTGGACTATTAAAATGAGCTTTATATCTTACAAGTCCAGCTGTCAAGTTTGATTATTGCATTTAATATCACAACTTACTGTCTACTGTAGTAGCACTAGGATGGACATTTTCATGACCCTTGATTATTGATTATAAATATAATGTATAGTTTTAAATTAAAACCTTGGCCGCTGGAGATGGTAAAAATGTTTTTCATCTTTATTTGAGCAACTATATTAGCATTGGGGTGTTGATACCAACTTGTAACCTGTAAATTTATTTTCATCTTATTAAACTAAATGACTATTCAGATTTGCAGTGAAAAGTACTGTCTCAAATTTGTACAAAATTACAGTAGTCTGCAACATTGGAAATGTAGGAATCAGATTTAAAAATGTGGTAACCTTTTATTGGTAGCTTTGTTTACTGTTTAGATATACTTTGCTCTGTATATAGAGAGCTTTTCTGAAAGATGTAAAGTATTCATGCTGAGATAGATCAAAGGTCCGTCTAGCCCTGTCCTTCCATCAGAGGCCAATCCAGGTTTACAAGTATCTGGTACTCTTTGGTCTTTTTGACTTCCAGCATTTGGCACGTTATGTATGGAATTATTCTCATCTTGCAGTATATATTTTGTAATGATCTCTGGCCAGCTAGCAGAAATTAAAGGAAAATAGGTTGATGTGGAGTGCTACTAATAAAGGATCTTGTTAATACTGCTGTCAGTTCAGATTTAGCACTAGCATATTTCTTGGAGGAAGGACTTAGCCTAATAGAACTACTGAAGCGGAATCATTACAGAACATTTTTTAAAGCTTTTATATTAGAGCACCTAACAAGTGTAGGAAGAGTTGGTCAAACGATGCGGAGAAGGGTCTTAAGCGGAGGCAATCTGAAATTCCCTAGATAGTGGAGACAGTTACTAGAACAGTTATTGATAGTATTAACTGTATATTACTATATTTTGAGTAAAGGTTTAGTTAATTACATTCACATTTATCACATAAATGTAAGGAAAAACAGAAATTAATATAAATGAAAAAGAAAAAAATTTCTCTCATCAATATATATTATATAATTGTCCACAATTGGGAGATCCAAGATCAGGAAAACAATCTCAAAGAAAATAAGAAAAACTCAAAATGGTTAATCTTACAATTCACATTTTTTGAGGGAGGAAGATTAATCGGTAATTGCAGCCGGTACAGTGGTAACTAAAGGAAGTTGCTGCAGAGGGTTCTTCGTCTGTTCTTTCAACTCACAAACTCTTGTAATTTCTTAGGTTCAACAAATAAGTAATAAGGAAATAAAACACTTACAAGGGAATCGCACTAGGAAGGTCCCACCTAGGGCAATGATTCCTGGCTTAAAAGCCAAGAATTCATGCATCCTAGTCTGAGATTCCCTTGATATGTCCGGAAATATATTCATGTTTGAACCCAAAAAACTATCAGCCATGTGTCAGAAATACAATTTCAAAACATTGTTCCTATCTAAATCAAAGGCGAAAGTCACTAATAATATAACTCTCTGTAATTTCTGAATTTTCCAAAATGGCAGTTAAGTTCACATCTCTTTTCTCTGATAAAGAAAATTTTAAGGGAAATATAAATCACTTTAGACACCAGACGGTGGCTATCAGAAGGTATTTGCAAAATATCAGAGAAATATTTCTTCAACAGTTCAGCAGCTGATATATAGGATGTTATAGGAAAATTTATCATTCAAGTTATTTTTCTTTAATTGGTTCTCCAGAAATTCCAATTTTTACAAGAAACATGGCTGTCCATTACCAAATTAACTGATTTTCGTAGAGAAACCATTTCCGTAGTCAAAGTCTCTATTTTTATATGTTGGACTTCCACTTTGTTAGATAAGTATTAATATAAATTCTTTAACTCGCATGTTTATTCCTGAAAAATTTTAAACATCTGAAGAACAGTTATTCACACTCTGCAGCACTTCCCATAGTACGTCCATTGTGACATTATTGGCTTCACCAGATCCAATTTCTCCACAGAAACCGCTCTAGATATCTTTGGGGGGGAAGAGCTCACTCTCCAAACCCCCAGTTGGTTTATTATCCGGAGTCGATGCTGCGCCAGGACCTCCTCGGATCGCGTGAAAATCCTAACCCACTTTGGGCATTTCCACTGTCGACCTCCATAGCGAAGCGTTACTGTTTCCAGGTCTTGGAGGGGTCGTGCCAGCAGGGGGACTCAAACAGGCATATTTTCAAAGCACTTAGCCTTCCAAAGTTCCATAGAAACCTATGGAACTTTGGAAGGCTAAGTGCTTTGAAAATATGCTTCAAAGTCACTCCCTCTCCACTGAGATTCGGCGATAAACCCTTGCTGTTCCCCGAAGCAGGAACCGATATCCCTGTCGTTATGACCCCAAATCTCTCCAAAGTAGGCTGAGAAGTGGTGGGAACCCCAGCTGTGTTCTAGGAGGACAACACCATGGCTTTGCCTTTTCTCTTCCCCATTCTCTGGGGACCGCGCCTACTTCTTCAGGTATTCTGGTGTAAAACGAGAACTCAATGTATGTTCTCCCTTGACGCCATCTTGGATCCTCCAGTTTGGGACACTCTTTGTCTGGTTTCTCCTCAGAGGCCTGTCTGATATGGGTAACCCTTCAGCATAGCCCTCTTGAGTCACTGAAACACGGAAGCCCCTCCACACCTACAAGGTGGTGGCCCTTCGGAGGGGAGTAGTTTTCTAATGTAATTTACTGTACTTCCAAGTTTACTGAAGGATAAGGCACTAAGCAGTTTTTTTTTTTTCATTGACTGTAGGAGCAATGCTGCTCTGACAATATTTCCTTTCTTCTTTTCTGTGAGGCCTTCCCCTTGCAGACACTATACCTGGCAGGTAAGTATGGTGTTCACCTGTAGCAGCCACCTCACCTTTCGGTTGACCTTCCAGGTACTGATGGCTGCCAGGGCTTGGTAGCACAGGCAGGACAGAGAGTAGATGTTGGAGCAGGTATAGTGTTAGCTGTTGGCTATGAACCAGGCTGGCGATCAGTAACTTGAGAAAAGGGCTTTCCCAGATAAGGAGAAATCTAGAAGATGGCCATACTCTGTTGCAACAGACAGTAGACACAAGTTGGTGAATTTTCCACACAGCATGACAGGAATGAACCTCACCCCTAGGTCAATGTATGTTTGAGGTGATATGACTCTGATGCACAAAGAATGCTGATTTCAGCAGTTGAATTGTAGCAAACAGATTTTGTTCTGCAGTTTCTAAGGTAGAACAATATATAAAGGAACTTGTAAAGGGACCAGCCAATAATTCATTTCTATCTGCATCCTCACCATGTTCTTCTAGATGTGTTTTGTTTTATCTTCATCTCCTGTCTTCTTGGATTTGCTCTTCACCGCCAGTGGATTAACTTGTTTTTATAACCACGTGCATACATAAAGGAATTATTAAAGCTAATCAGCTTCTTCTCAGAGAAAGTTGTTTGTGACCCCTGAGCCAGGTGCTTTGGTGCCGAAACATGGACCGTGTCGGGTCCTTGATATGAATATTCTGAATAAACTTTTTTTATCATCTCCCTATTGGTTTGCGCATTTGTCAGCCTCTACTTTTGCTGTTTTGCCTTATCTTCATCCTTGCCATCCATGATCTTTTTTTTTTTTTTTTTTTTTTTTTGTTACATTTGTACCCCGCGCTTTCCCACTCATGGCAGGCTCAATGCGGCGGGCAATGGAGGGAATCGAACTCAGTTCCTCAGGACCAAAGTCCACCACCCTAACCACTAGGCCACTCCTCCACATCTTTTGGATGTGTGTGTGTGTTTTTTTTTTTTTTTTTTAGCAAAGAACTGTTTTGCTATGGGGTAGACAAGGAACGTGGTCGGGGACATTTTTTTTCTCTTCCTTGAGAACATAGTTGGGAACTTTTGTCTTGGAGGCTAAAATCATAACAAACTTCTATAACCTTTTGTGGTTAAACACAGAAGATCCTTACTTCCTAAACTGTGTGCAGTAGAAGCATCTTATAAAGATACCATGGGCAATAGGGGTAAACATGCACAAAGCAGCAGTTTGTACCCTTCCTTTACCCCTCAACAACACAAAATCCCTTCAATGCCAAATTACTTTGTGAAGTAACACTAAATCCTCCAAAGAAGCTTCTCAGAGCCTGTGTAGCAAACTTAACAGCACCAATTCTGAGTATACAATTGTCAGTTTACCAAGAGTACGCATTTGATAAAAAGGGGTGGAAATAATGTGGTCCACCTGTTTTTGCATGGATAGATTTGAGCATTATTCCCAAGTTTATAAAGAGATGACTCAATTGAGCATGGATAGACTTGAATCGAGCATTATTCCCAAATACATAACCTGTCTTTGAACTATACTAAAAAATTATGTTGCTGATTTTTTTATCCAAATACATAGTCAAGGTATGTGATGGACTCTACATATCATCTGGCAATGGAAAAAAAATACATATATTTGGAAAGATAAACCCAGATCCTGAAATATGTTATCTAATGATGTCATATAAACTGAAAAGAAATGCTGATAGGGCAGATCCTTGTGGGACATCTTTGAGGAACGCACTCATCAGTTTTAACTATAAATCAATCAAAGAACGGATCATCTTCAAAATCTGCACTTTAGTCCACAAAATCATCTACGGCATAGTCCCAAGGGCTAAAATACAAAACTACGCACGCATCTAGCTTCTACTACATGAGCGCAGAACTATGGAATGGAATCCCGCATGCAGTGAAAACAATACATGACCACCTAAACTTCAGGAAATCACTGAAAACCCTCCTTTTCAAAAAAGCCTATCCCACTGATCCAACATAAATCCCCACACCCAGCAACACAAGATAAACTATGATTGTACTGGACAATTTATTATCATCGACCCCATGATGCCTGAAACACTTCTACCTATGACCATAACACAACCTTGTATTTGTTATCAATCGTAATGGCAATAGCCATTACGATACCTTGTAAGGCACATTGAGCCTGCAAATAGGTGGGAAAATGTGGGGTATAAATGTAACAAAAATAAATGATTCTTTGGTTAGATAAGATTCAAACCATTTTAAAACTGTCATGTATTTCCATCTTACACAAATCTTGTAATAAGATGAAGTGATCCACCATATCAAAAGCAGAACATCCACTGTTACCAGGCAAAAACATGCATTCTGGTCCATAGCCAATTGCATATCATCTGTTATTGACAAAATACAGCACCCACCAGCAGAGAAGATGTTCGTGAGCAGGCACACACATTCAATAAGCTACCAAAACACGGTAGCAATACGATATGTAAATTGTCCCACAGCCCAGCATATTCCCCTAACCCATGCCCTTTTATACCCCTACCACTCATACAAAGCCTGACATCTTTCCTGCCCTTCCATACCCTCACCCTCTGAGGGGTGGGGGTGGTATGGAAGGGCAGGGAATATGCAGGGCTTTGAATGAGGGGTTCTCAAACAAAGCCCTGCACCTCCCCTGCCCCTCCATATCTCTCCACTCTGTCATATAGCATTTCCCCTGCCCTTCTATATCCCTCCCCACCTCCACTGCCTTTCTGAAGTCTCAACCCAGCAATTGTAAAGTGTGTTTGTATATATAATATCAATAATTCCTTGTCACTTGCAGCAGATGAATCCAGGAACTAGTGGGTTAAGTCCTCCTAACAGCAGGTGGAGATAGAGATAAACAAACTAAAGGCAGTGATGCCAGCCAGCCAGCTCCTTCCTCAGTTGGCAAATGCTTACGAATGACAAACTAAGGCCAAAAATATGAAACCAATAACAACCAGAAACCATCCTCATTATGAAAAACAGAGAACCAAATAAGGACTTACCGACTGGGAAAGCATGGGAACTGACAGCTGAGCCAAAGAAAAAAAACTCTGCAACTCCACTTCGAGGCAGGCTCAGACAAGCAGGCAACAGAAAACAGGACTTGGACAGCAGTAACACAAACCTGCTCTCAGCAAAAACACACTTCCCTGTGCTTTTGTGTTTCCCTTTTAAATAAATTCTATGGTTCTCTCTTTTTTTTTTTTTTTTTTAGTGGGGAGGCAGAAACAAACAGGGAAGGAAAGGAACAGCAAAAGCCTGTTCAGAGGGAATTTGAGGTGCAGCAGGGACCCAGCAACAGTGTATGCTGCCAAAGGGGACACTACCAGTCCGCCACCCCCCGGCTCAAACTGGCCACTGGCCCAGGAGCACCCTCAGAGGCCTTGGGCCCAGGAGCTGGAGAAAAAGCTGTCCACCACCTGCTAAGATAGAGACATACTAACTGAGGAAAGAGCTGGCCGTCTGGCATCACTGCCTTTAGTTTGTTTATTTCTATCTTCACCTGCTGGTAGGCGGACTTAACCCACTAGTTCCTGGATTCATCTGTTGTGTTAAAGGAAAGAAAATTATCAGGTAAGAAATAATTTTACCATTCTTTAGTATCTGGGCACTGGTGGAGACTGGAGAGGAGGCTCAAAGTTTAAATTCTGGCAGGTGCTGCCAGTGCCTACGGGCTATGGGGAAGAGAAGGCTTTAGCACCTGCGATCAGCAGCTCCTCTGCAAACTTAGCAAAAAAAAAAAAAAAGAACAAAACCCAGAGCAGCTGCTGATCTCCCCCCCTCCCCCCCCAATGGTCTGTCGTCAGCTCTCTACTTTTCTCCTTTTCTT